>NC_080027.1:7435570-8142070 GCF_030020395.1 Manis pentadactyla | reverse complement strand
GGATGAAAGCGGAGAAGCGCAGGTCATGGGCGCTGTGATCTGAATGACTCCCTCTCAAGGTGTCTGGCAACTTGCCGTGGGTCCCGAGAATTCGCACTGCAGAGCGCAGGTTCCTGGGTGGGCCGGCGGGGGCAGCAGCAGGCCCTGTGGGGCACCAGCCAGGACAGCCCGGCTCCCTGGGCCCAGCCCTATCAGGTGACAGGTGTCACATAGCACCTGGCCCACCGAAGCACTGAATTCCCATTACCCGGCTGTTACCACCCTTAGTCACCCTTCAGTAGAACTAACGGGACCTCCGAGCCCTCTGTGAAATTACGTCTTTTTGGGAAAGCATGAAATAAATCATCTGTCCTGCCATATGCCAAAGCTCCTGTGTACCCCCTATGGTCCTCGCAGCTCCTTCTGGGGGATCCAGAACCTCAGGGACTCAGGACTCCCCACCCTGCTCTGTGGCACCCTGAGTGGCACGCACCCGGCCCCAGCACGGACTGGAGTGCAGTGATGACACACTGGGCCGCAGGTCCCATTAGCCAACTGAGGGTGACGAGGGGGTGTCCAGAGCTCCTGTGATGCTGGTGGGGGGTGCTGGGGGTGTGGGGGGCAGGCAGAGTCATTCTGGGCACAGACAGGCAGACAGGCAGGTGTAGCTGTCTGAACCCAGCTCCGCCACCAGCTCACTGGGAGAGAGCTTGTAAGCTCCTTGAAACTCACAAAGCGGGAACGAGGTGCCTGCCTCCTTGTGGGGTTGTGGTCAGTGAAATAGCGCCTCAGGAAGGGCTGCAGACTCCCACTGTGCAGAGGCAAAGAAGTGGGGGCAGCCGGCCAGGCGGGGGGCAGCGTGGCCTTTAAAAATACACCTCGTTTGTCTTTCTTGTTCCCTCTTCTAAGAGAGACATGGAAAAAGTTTTTTCCTTTCTTCTTCTTCTTACAAGCTGCAGGGGGCCTGTGAGGGCCTGGAGAGCTCCCCTTCTCAGGGCCACTGGGCTCTGGCCAGCAGGGGCCGTGCAGGAGTGTAGGCAGGGGGCAGGGCGCCGCCAGACCCTCTCCGTACACAGTGTGGCCAACAGTGTGGGCTTCGGACACAGAATATCTCCACTGGCCTGTATTACTGACTGGTTAAAATTACTCTTTGATTCGGCCTCGGGCCACCTGTTGCCTGGCTCTCCTCATTTTCCATGCCCTCACCTACCCTCCCACCCACCAGTCTAGTCGTCCATCTGTCCTCTCACCTACCCATTCATCCACCCACCCATCCTCATCTCCACCCACCCACCCATCCATTCACCCAGGTACCCTCCCATCCACTCATCTCCCCATCCTTCCACCCACCCATCCGTCCGCCAACCTACCCATCCATCCACCTCCCCATTTACTTTTCCATCCACCCATCCATGTACCCACCCAGGTACCCTCCCATCCACCATCTGTGCATCCTTCCATCCCCCCCGCATGCCCCCCATCCACTCCATGACTGTTGGGAGCTGCCCACATGCCAGGCCCTGTGTTCAGTGCTTCCATGTGAAAGCAGTTTTCCTTCCTTCGTGTTTTCTCCCCTGCTGGTTCTTCTCACCCACCATCTCCCATGAGGTCCAGGTCCAAGAGTTGAACCAGGAATTCCTTCACTCGTTTGTCTTACCCATGTGCCCACAGCTGGGGGCAGGGGGGTGGGTGCAACATGATAAGCCCTGGGTGCAGGTCGGAGGCTGGGCAGAGGACCAGAGCCCCTTCCCACGGCCCCTGCTGTCTGCGTGCAGTGAGCCTTCTCACGTGTGTCTAGGCAGCCTTTGATGTGGTTCACAAAGGAGGTGTGGAGTGCATGGTGTCCCAGGCCTCCCCAGCTTCTGAAACGTTCCTAGTGATCACAGCCTCCTGTTCATCCTGCCACCAAATCACACGTGTGACCCATGTGTGGTCTACTTGGGCGCTACAGGGAGATAGAGGGGCTGGCAGGTGAGGGTGCTCAGGCTTGTGTGGGTCCGTCCCACCGGCTCTGACCTGAAGGCTGGCATGGTGCCCAGGATGTGTTCCGTCCCCATCCTCTCAGGGGTGCCAGGTGAAGGGCCCCTGAGCCTCTGTACATGGAGGGGAGGTGGAAGAATTCCACGCCAGGAGGTGCCAAGTGCCGGTGGCAGAGCGCGCACTGGGGGGCACTTCCTGTCTGAAATGTAACAGCGACAGCTCTGGTGCCGGAGGCCTCTCGAAGGCCCAGGCTGCACGGCTGCTGGGAACGTGCCTGAGCCCACGCAGAGCTCAGCACAGGCGCCACTCCGGTCGCCGCCATCAGGCTGGACTGCAGTCTGACTGTCCGCAGCTGGAGGGGAGGATGTCCTGGTGGGTGGCTGTCCCTGTGTGCCTGGGACACGTGGGGGATGGGCGGCATGCGGAGGCAGGGTGGCAGGGCTTTGGGGCCTCTCTGGGCAGTGGGAGCTGTAGAAGGTTTCCAGGGGACACCTTGATGGGCTGCATTTTGGGGCTCTGGCCTCAGTTGGATGAGGGAAGCAGAGACGGGCTGAAGGGACACTTGTCTGGAGGTGTCAGAACTGTTAAGAGGACAAACCCTGAGTGCGACCAGGTTGGCCTTGGAGGAGGAGAGAGAAGAGCAGTGACGTTGGTGACAAGCAGCTGAGCCTGCTGTGCAGACATCCAGGGCCACGAGGGCACCTGTCGGCACCTGGCTGAATGGCCGTCCGTTTGCCGTAAGGTCTCCGAAAGCACCCAGGTTTCTGGGACAGCAGGCATGTCTCTGGATGGACGAGCAAGAGAAACCAAGGGCTGGGGTGCTGCTATTCATGGCGGAGGTGCTTCTGAACAGAGTGTGGCCTGGGCTGCTGTGCCCTCCCGCCGTGGGCTGCAGCCTGGTGGCCACGCGCAGGAACACGGAGTCCAATCTCTTCCCAGGACGGATTCCCCGGGGCGGGGGCTTGTGCGTCCCCTGTGGCTTGGCTGCCCGTGGACCCAGCTTCCCACTGGAGAACAGAGTGGACTTTCTCAGCCTTTCTGGGGTTACCAGCGCGTGCCCGGGCCTTTGGGAGCAGGAGTCATTCGGCTTTGTGCCGGGCACCCTTCTGCAGTTTCCAGCAGGGCCTTGCTCCGCCTGAACAGGGAGTGTGTGGTCTGCCCTGGGGTGCATGCCCCTGCCTCCCTCCAGGCAGCCCTGAGCTTGCCCACCTGGATCACACGCTCCAAGGCTGGACTCCCCCCGAGAGCTGAGTCCGAGCTGCCAGCCAGCTCCACCTGCTTGCTCATCATCGCCCCACAGCGCCCCACATTCCATTGACGGGGCTCGTTGGGGTGGCAGTGGCTCCACAGTCACAAGGAGCACACTCTCCTGAGCCGTGAGCTGGTCGCCTACTCCGGGCAGACGCACTGGATTTATTCAGCATCCCTGGGGGTGGGAACTTCCTTCTTGTGATGGTTCACCAGGACCTTTGGGACTTGAAATAATTTTACTCTTTATTGAGAATATTTATTCATTACTCTGTGTTTCTAATAGAGGTAATATTTGGTCTTCGTGGAAATACACAGAAGCAATTGGTAAATATAGGTACACGTGAAAGCTGTCCAAAGCCCATCCCCTTGAGGTGCTCAGTGCTAATGCTAAGATGCCCCTTCTCAGGAGGTTCCAACGGGCCGAGCAGTGCCCCCCCAGACTCGTGTCCTCCCAGTACCCCCAAATGTGACTGTTTGGAAGCAAGGTTTGTGCATATTTCATTATATTAAAGTTAGGTCATACCGGGTTAGGACCGGCCTGAAATGCAGTGACCAGCGCCTCTGAAAGGGACGGGAGAGGGAGGTTCGGACACAGCCTGCAGATGTGCACAGGAAGGAAGGCCGCGGGGAGACGGAGACAGAGGCTGGGGGACATGGCTGCGAGCCCAGGGACACTGGGGGCCCCCGAAGCTCGGGGAGGCAGAGGACCCTCCCCCAGAGGGAGTGTGGCCCTGCGACCCCTGCATGGAGCTCTTCTGGCCTCCAGAGCAGGGAGCACGTTTCTGCTGATGAAGCCGCCCAGTCTGCGGGGACACTGGCAGCCCAGGACACTATCAGAGGTCACGCCTGTGTTTTAATTTCACCTCCTACCCTTTAACTGGGAGTTAGAGCTGATGCCAGGAAACCGACCACACTGCAAACTCTGGGGCGGCAGGTGCCATTTGGATAAACACCCGCCCTCGTCGTGCCCACCAGGTGGCAGCCGTGTGGGACCCCTTTGGCCATAGACAGTGGGAGAGATGCCCAGGCTGCTCCCAGGCCTGAAACACCAGCTTTGCTTCCCACTCCTGCCGTTTGCCCCTGCATCCTGTGGACACCGGCCAGGACCCTCAGCCTGGCCCGAGCCTCGGGGTCTCACCCGCCTGCGGGGTGGGGAGTGTTCCCTGGGGCTGGGCAAGCTCTCCAGCCCCTGTTCTTCCCCCTCCCCTCCCGGGAGGTGATGCTCGAGCACCAGACCTATGGGGGGCGCTGGGGCCCTGGTCGGCTGCTCCCACAGTCCGGCTCCATCGCAGGAGCCCAGGGGGTTCGTTCCCCACACTGTGGACCCTGCAGTGCTGTGGCAGGCCTACCCAGGCTCTCAGCATGGCGGCCCAGTGCCAGGCATGGGAGCAGCCTTGGCAGGGGCCCCCAGGACCCCATCCCTCCAGTGTGCCTGGAGTCATGGCCCCCTATGAACGCCTGCACCCTCCAGCTCGGGGCATCAGCTTCATCTTGTTGACAGTGACATGGAGACTGTGGGTGACCCTTGAGTCCTTCCCAAGGCAACTGCCGCCATGGGTCCCACATTGGGCCCTTTCCTAAGAGCAAAGATGTGCTGGGTCTGAAGGAAAACATGGTCCCATGATACCTCTGTCTGTTCTAGACAGACCTGAATGCTTTGGAAAAGCTGGACAACTGGCTTCGTGCTGTGACCCTGATCCGTGTTTCATGTCTGAGACAGAGTCCTGTGACCTGTGCAAGCCCTGCACCTGCCAGGCCTCCCCCACAGTCAGCGGCCCCCGGGAGATTCCTGCGGCCCTGCACCCCTGCACCCCGGTGGGGCGGAAAATCCAGAGACCTAGGAGTGGTCCAGAGCGAGACCCTGGCATTTCTCCTTGGGGCTGACAGTCTCCAGAGGGCTGGGACCATCTCCCTCAGAGAGCCGCAGCCACACCTGTGGGTCACCTTATGGCGCAGAAGCCGCCGTTCGTGTTGCCTCGCCGTATCGCTGTGGCAAGCCTGGGTGGTGGCTGTGTGCCCCTTTTACAGACGGAGAAGCCCTGCGCCAAGCCAGGCTGAGGGGCTGGACTCACAGGTCCTCCTCCTCCAACCTGTCCCCAGTCACGGGGGGCCCACCAGCATCCTGGGTGGTGCCCCCGGTCCTAGGTTACTATCCCCATTAACCACCAGAAGCCACAGGCCTTTCTCCTGGAGCCCAGGCAGGGACTCAGAGCCTAGGACCCGAGGATTCCCGGCTCCGTCAAGAGTGGCAGGGCACTAGCAGACGGGAAGGCTAAGGAATGATGTCCACGCTGCTCAGAGAGCTTCCTCGGGCGCTGGCCAAGGTGGGCCTGCTGCCTGTGCGGACAGGCTTATCACCGAGGAAAATCCATCAAAAACCCCTGCCTCTACCTGCTTCTCCATGGCAGTTGGAGAGGGCCCGGGGTGGGGGCTTCTTTGGAGGCAGACATCTCCAGGGTCAGGTCCCAGATCGGACTGTGTGACCTGGATACTTGCTTACCGTCTCTGAGCCTGTCTGGCCATCTGAGCATTGACCTCTTGAGGTTGGTGTGATTCTAGGGGCTAAGGGAGGAAATTCTGACCCCCCTATACGAGCAGACCTTGAGGACAATATGCTCGGTGAAGTGGGCTGGTCACAAGAGGACGGGGACTGTGGCTGTGCTCGTCTGAGGGCCTGGAGTCGTCAGATCTGCAGTCACAGAAAGGATGGTGGGCGCCGGGGGCTGGGAGGCAGGGTGGGGACTTCGTGTTTAGTAGGGGCAAGTGTGGGAAGATGGGAAGTTCTGGCGGTGGTGGGGATGGCTGCACAGCAGTGTGAGTGCATTTAATGCCACTGAGCTGCACACTTAGAAATGGCAAAATGGTAAATGTATGTTATGTGTGTTTGACCACAATTTAAAGTGTTTTTTAAGGGAGGTAACAGATAAACATTTATCCCAGTCTTCGGCCAGAAGATTTGTTAAATGGCAGCTGTCAGTCAGTTTGATGTGACGGCCTCTTTGCATCTTCTGCTTTGGTTTCCTTCTTAGGGCATGAATGCCTTAATACGAGCAATTGCAAATAGCTAACATGTGCTTCAGCGCATTTAATCTGTGTCTCCATGCGATGGAGGCGGAGCTGAGGCCCAGAGGGGAGGCCGCCTGCTCAGGGTTACACTCCAGGGGATGCTGGGGTCCACCCCAGTCCAGGCCCCATACCCCTTAGCAGCCCATCCTGGCCTCTTGTCCTGGGGAGAGAACAAGCTCCCTGTTCTGTCCAGTCTGATCACGAGGGTGTGGTCGGGGGCCTGCTCACCATCTGGAGTGCGTGGCCCCGGCCATTTGCAGCATTAGTGGGACCGGTGGTTCTACAGCCACCCCGTGTAGCTCAGGCCTCCCGGGCGTGTTTCCTCGGCATAAAGCCTTCACTGCAGTGGGGCAAGACGGGCTCTGATTCTGAGCAGGAGACAGCACCCCGAGGGGCCCCTGCGCATGGCCTGTATCGCAATGGCATGCGGGCACACGTCCCTGCCCTCCGCCTCTGGGCGCTGTGCCCTTGCGTGGCCCACGCAGACATGCTGGGTTCCAGTGAGCTCCACGGCTGCTCTGCAACATGCAGGCCTAGGTCTGGGGTAGAATCCTATTGGAAATGCCTCCAACTTTATCCCCTTCCTGGACCCTCAGGATGCATTTTAGAACATTAAAGTCCCTGGTAAGTCCTGCAGTAAAGAGTCCCTCACTTTGACCTGGCATTTCCCAAACTCAGCTGTGGAAACTGTTTTGCACAATCTGCCTCCAGGGCCCCATGGAACTCACTTTGGGAAAGCGACACTGAGTCACCACTTAGGGCTGCTGCGTGGCCGCGGGGCCTGGGGGCCAGTGGTTCCTGCTGACCCCTGCGGGGGTGCTCGGAGAGCGAGCCGGCTGCCTTCCAGACCTCCAGCCCCCAGATTCCTGGCAGCTCCTGGGCAGGTTCTTTGCCCACACTGGAAGATACATTTGGATAAAATAGTAACTAGTCACCGGCATTTAAAATCAGGAGATTTCATGTAGAAATTCAGAGTTCTGGCTTCTTTTTTAGGAAGTGGTAATAATATTGCCGTAGCTAAGAGACTCGGGGAAAAACACCGTCCTGGGAGAGGCCCCCTCCTCCCGTGCCGTGGGCCGGAAACGAAGAGCCGTGGACCTCACACTCCTCAGCAGCTAAAACTGGGTGCGCAGCACCCCCGCCCGCGGCCCTGCTGGGCCTTCTAGCACCGGAAAGAAGCCGCCTGCCGCTGGCTGGCTCCTCCCAACCTGCCTCCCCCCTCTGTCCCCCTCAGGCCCCGGGTGGCCACAGTCTCTGAGTCCTGCCCCCCGACCTGGAGTCCCCCTGGGAGGCTCTGAGTTCAGTGGGTGGGTGACCTCAAGGCAGAGCCAGGGTGGTTCATCCTCAGGTGTAGATGCCCCGTGGTGCATTGGGGCCCGGAGCCGAACTGACTGGGAGGTGAGGCTGGGCCCTGGGAATCTGGGGGAGGAAGACCAGGTGCCTAGGTGGGGGTGTCTGCTAAGGGCAGGAGCTGGGCCCCTTTCCAGAGCAATTTAAAATGTCTCTCTCGGGGTGGGGCAGAGGGCAGCCCCTCCTGGGCAGGTGACCCGGAAGCCAAGCAGTGCCCCTGTTTTCACACCGAGAGCAGGTTCCGGGACTGGCGGCTGCTGCCCCTGCCATGGCTCCTCGCCTGAAAACACGGAGCAGAGGCCCTCGCTGCTCTCGAGACGAGGCCGTGTTTGGGGGACCCTGCCTTCGGGATGCTGACGGCAGAGGCACAGGCATCGCCGAGCTGAGACGCCAGGAGGCATGGTCTCCCGGGGGCACCCAGACTCAGCAGGATGGTGCAGCTGAGGCCCGAAGCAAAGGCCTGGGCCTCGGTCTCCCCAGGGCCCCCCAGGACCCTGCACTGGGGGCCTTCTGTGGGGACCTGCACCCCCTCATCCAGAAAATGAAGGGCTCAGGCGTCTCCTGAGGGCTCCTGCTGACCCAGCTGAGGTCACGGCCCCTCCAGAGCAGAGAAGGGAGACGCAGCCCACAGCAGGGGCTTCTCTTGGCAACACAGATGAATTCCCAAGTGCTATCGTGCACAGAGAGGGTGTCCTGTGCGCCGAGGAGCTCACCGGAGGCTCAGGGTTCAGACTCCCCCATTCAGTGCTCACAGCACCCCCGGGGACAGGTTAGATCACGGACTCCCAAGCCTCAGCTCGGTGGCCAGTTCTGTGGCCTGGGGAGGGTTCCTGAGCCTCTCTGGGCTGAAGTCACCCCCTGGTTCCTGGGGTGATCATAGACCCATCAGCACTCTTGTGCTGGAGCAGGACCAGGACCTCAGGACCTCCAGTTCCTTTTTGTTCAATTCACTTTCCAAAAGGCATGAAACCCAGTCCTGGTCTCAGGGTCACTCTGCACCCAGCTGCTGTGGCCACGCTTTCCCAGGGCAGACGGGATGCCTGAGGGCCTCCCCTGGCGCGGGCGCCCCCTCCTCCCCGCTGCGAGCTGCCTGTTGTCTGATGGCAGGAGGCAGGAGACAGACACCAGCGAGTTCTGCGCGGCAGCTCCAGGTCTATTTTCAGCCCGAGCTGCACACTAGTCAGAACGCACCACCCGTCCCCTTTGTTCCACTCCCCTTTCCTCCGTCTCTGTAATTATGCGAAGTGTTTGTTCATTCATGAAGGGCCGTCCATTTAATTCTGAATTTCATGGGCTTCTCTGTTCCACCGGGCAAGCCCTGTTTCCTGTGGGATCTAGTAGCCCAGGTTCCCCCGCAGTTCTGCCCAGATCTTGGGGAACAGCCTTTCTGGATGATTCGGGGGCATTATAAACCGCATCACCCAGCATTCTGCCTCACCCTCGGGCCCTAAGACGGCCTCCTGCACTGGGTGCCCAGCCCATCAGCCCCAGCGGGAGTCTTGTCTCTCACAGGTGCCAGCCTCATGGTGGGTAAACACCCCCCGATCTAAGTTCAGGAAGCCGGGTGGCAGGAAGTCCATGGACTGCCTCGGAGACCTGGAAGGGGCTTCTGTGGTCACATCTGTTTCTCCACTTCCTCCTGGAAGGGGAAAGCATTCTCCTTGTGGTGAGTCCTTCAGAGGCCCCGCAGCCCCTCCAACAGCCCACCAGTGGGTAAGACTCCTACCTGCATGCCGGTGTTCTTGCTCGTCTATATCTTCTTCCCTGATTGAAACACACTTTTTAAATTTCTCATTCCAGAAAAGAGTGTTTTTCTTGTATGGAAAACTTGGTCCTAATTGTCTGGTCATAGAAATTGGTAAAACTTGGGGAAAGCAACTTGTCGGAAGTGTGAATGTCCAGACCTGCCGGTCACACCTGGGGGTGTAGTCTGAGGAATGATTCGGAAGGAGAAATGCGTCACACGTGGGAAGATGTCCACGGCTGCGTTATGTATAAAGGCGAGAAGCCGAGAGCCATGTCAGCCGCCCATAAGGATGTGTGACAGAAGGAGCAGCGTGTCACTCCACGGTCGCGTGGAGCGGGGTCACTCAGAGCGCTGTGGCAGTGGGGCGAATGCAAAGCCGAGCCCACACACCCAGACTTCTGAGTGTGTCCCTGGGTCCTGCTAAGTGGGCGAGTTTGTGCCCTGGCCTTGGAAACCGTTGCCTCGCTGAACACGTTGGCTGCGGGGGGCTAGGCTCAGAGCTCAGGGAAATGGAAAAGTACATGACGGTTTCAGGTAGAGGCTGAACAGCTTGGCGGTAACTGAACAGCTGACGTTTTATTCAAGGAAGTGCTCTGCTGGCCCAGTTAGTAAATGGGGCATTGGTTGAATTTTTTAAGCAGAGCATTAATGAGTTGAATTGGTGCTATGGAGGCACCTTCAGTCAGGAGGACAGCGTGCTGGAAGGTTCTTTCTATCAAGAGACATGAATGAAGGCCAGTGGGTGCTGGGCACACAGTCAATGGTGAGCAGCCCCGGCTTCTCCCCCTGTGCAGACCCTGATGGGTCACTGGGTGGATGCAGAGGCCCCGAGCCCCATCCCAGAGAAGGTGGAGAGGTCATCGGGAAGGGTTTGTGGAGGCTGAACCCCCAAGCCAAGGAGGAGGATGAAGATGGTACACCCCCTCATCCAAGGAGATAGAATTTATGGACAGGTTAAAATGCCCAGGAAATATGTGCACTCCCAGGCACAAGCAGCAAATGGCAATGTCTGGAGAAATCCTACCTTAGGAGGCTCTGAATCATGGGGCTGCCATCACAAGGTCCCCCAGAAGGGGCCTTAAACCACAGATGACATCATCTCCAGGTCCTGGGGCTGGAGGCTGAAACCCCGGGGTGGGCAGGGCCGGCTCCCCCAAGCCTCTCCCCTGGGCGTGTGGACGCTGTCCTCTCCCTGTGTGCCCCCACGGCTGCCCTTCTGTGCATGTCTGTGTGCTGACCTCTTCTGGTAAGGGCGTCAGTCCTGTGAGATCAGGGCCACCCTGTGACCTCATTTACCTTGATCACCTCTGCAAAGACCACGCCTCCGAACACAGCCGCATTGTGAGGCCAGGACCACAACACACGAACTCAGTCCATAACTCCACCCTCCATAAATCTGCAGAGGCTCCTCCGGCGCCCCTTCCTCCCCCAGCCCCTCCCAGCCATCTGGCCCGTGAATGCTTCCCATGCTCCAGGTTCTCCTGAGCCCACCCCAGCCTTGTCCCCTGCACACAGCCCCGGAACCCCTTGCAGTAAACCTCACGCACCCCAGCCCCGCTTGAGTTCAGCCCCAGCCCTTGATGCCTGGGGCTGCGCAGGCTCTGCCCAGCCCACACAGGGAGTCTGGGGCTCAGGATGCGATGCCAACCATGCCCATCTGTGCAGGTAGAGCCATGACCTCGTTAAATCATAAAACCACCAGGGAGAGACCCAAGCCTGTGCGGCAGAGGCTCACGCCGGCTGCGGGGAAGCAAGCACCGCATCCAGGACGGCCACGGGCCGCCCACCGTGGGGCTCTTCGTCAGCTTTTGCGCGAGTGCTGGGTCAGAGGAAGACAGAGTGGCCATCCGATTCTGGATGGCGACTGCGCCTCTGGATGCCGGGGCTTTCCCGCCCCTCACTGCCCCAAACGCAGATGACCAAGGCCCCGCAGCTGGGTGAGGTCCCGCAGTTCCGGGTTTGGGCCGCTGACCTCAGAGCAGTAGGATCCCCTCTCAGGCCGACATGGGCAGCCCCCCAGCCCGGCAGCCCCCGCAGACATCCCCAGCGGGAGAGCGCTCTCCTGGTGTGCGCTTGAAAGTGTCCCCTGGTGGCGCCTGCCTTTCTTGGGCTCCAGGACCAGCTGCTGTTATCCATGTGCCTTCCTCCCGTCTTCTTGCCCGGTGCCCACACCCTGGTCGGGGGCTTGTTCCCAGGCCAGGGACTGAGAGCGAGGCCCAGTGGGCATGGCGTGGAGGGACACTGGCCCTCTGGGCACTGGGAACCCAGCTTGCTGTCCCCTGAGGCTCACAGTGGCACTTCCTGCACTTTGGGACAAGTCTTGGCTTCTTCCCTGGCACAAAACAGGCCCTTAGTTGCCCAGGAGCTAGGGGCTATAAGACAGGCCAGTGAGCTTTTGTGTCTGGACTCGGCTTGGCAAGGTGTGCAGGGGCGCCGGGAGAGAGCTGGGGGCCCAGGGCTCACCCTTGCTCCAGAACGGGTACTCTCTGGCCAGGCCTGCAGACTCCTCCCCTCCTGCCTGCTTCCCTCCAGCTGAAGGGGCTCCTGAAAGGGCCATGGGCAGAGGGGGTCAGCAGAGCCCCATCGGCAGGCTCAGAGGTCATCCAGCCTGTCTGGGGTGGCAAGCTAAATCAAGGCTCTTGGGTGGCCGCATGGCCTCCGTGCCCTGAGGCTCCATGTCGGCCACGTGGGCATCACCCACAGTGTCTTGGAAGTCCTGGTAGCCAGCCAGGGCCGCCCCAACATGGGAATGTGCTTTTTCTCCAGAATGGCTTTCTTCCCAGCTTGTGTTTAGACCCCAAGTCAAAGCAAAACTATCTTCTAATTTCATTATAAAGGAATGAGAGAAATTATAAGTATTTTCAAAACATGATGAGATGTTGGGTGTGTACACATGCTTTGTGGGTCGTCAGGGCTTGCTCAAGCGTCACCCACATTGGCCTGTCCCATTGTGATTTGAGCACGTCGCAGGTGACAGCAGCCAGGGCCCTGCCAGGCTGCGGGCCCAGGGGCAAGAGACGAACAAGGACCCACCCCTTCTGCAGGAGCCCTGGGTGAACAGGGAGACACACAGAGGGTGGTTGAGTTCCCTGGAGCTGCCCCTGGGGCTGGTGCCATGCCAGTAACAGCACTGGGAACACGCGAGGGCAGGGTCCCCTTTGGGGGTAAAAGATGGTTTGGGGGTGGGTCAGGCTTCCGGGATCGCTGCCTGGGTGTGACAGCAGCCAAAGCTTGACCAGACAGCCCTGGGGTCAGGCTGAGGCATGGAAAAGTGTGCAAGAAATCACACCACCCATGAGCCAGGCACCACGGAGGAGCGAGAAAATGGGGCGGGAGAGATTCCTGACCCCCCTGGAGTTGGCTCACGTCTGTGTGAGGAGGGCGGAGAGAGGGGCCGGTGCAGGTCAGGGCTGGAATTCCAGGCCCTTCTGGGACATCGGATGCAGTCCTTGGGGCTTAGCATCAACTGCTGGGTCAGTCACGGGACCAAGGCAGACCCTACGGCTTCAAAGCCAGCCCACCACAGGCAGAGGGGGGACCCCAGGCAAGTTCCTGAACTGCTCTGGGCCTCAAGTCCTGAGGCTCATAATGAAGGAGGGAGTCCCCCCAACCCCCGCATGGTTACGGAGACAGGGCGGAGACGGAAGACACACGTGGCCCATGTGGCCTGTGGCCTCCTTTGGTGTTGAGGTCACTGGTGTGTCATCTCCAGCTGACGCCTCTGCCATATCCCTGAGGTAGATGACAGCAAGTCAACGTGTCTCTGAGGGACGTGACATACAGTCAAGTCCCACTGGCCTGCGGCAGTCTGGCCTCTCGGAAGTGCTCTGGGGCCTGGGTGGCCAAGGGAGACCCCATGGCCCTGTCCTCTGCCTGCCCAGGAGGGTGGCCCCAGGTCCGCAGGCTCCAGCCTCCGCCTGCTGCCCTCTGCCTGGAATGGCCAAAGTCCCAGGGCCTCTGGTCGTTCACCCACCACAGAAGGGGGCTCCCCTCATGTGCCCTTAACTGTGGGGCCGTGTAGAGGAGACACCTGACCTCTTTGGTCCCCACCTGTCCTACCAGTAATGTCAGTGCCCCCGAAATCCTTGGGGACCCCTCTGCTTCTCGCAGACAAGGATGCTGTTCAGATGGGACAGGGTCCTCGGGTTTCCCGCCCAGAAGGACTTTTAGAGGGCATTCCACTCGGCTCCCTGTTTGCCATATGGGGAAACTGAGGCCCGGGGGAGACAGGGACTCACAGCCAAGCAGAGGTAGGATCAGGACGCATGCTGACGAGTCTTTCCAGTCCAGCATCCCCTGCCCCCTGCTGTGTGATGTGCTGGAGCTCCGGTGAGACACCCCCCTCTACCTGGCAGGGCCCACCCAACCTCCCTCCTGTCTAGGGTTCTGGGCACCTCTGCTTGCTTTGATGGTGTGGAGTTGAAAGTGAGGCCAGCACTGCCCCGGTAAAGAGCATGGGGTTGAATGAGGCCTGGGACCTCTCCGAGCCTCAGTCTTCATGTCTGTAAACTGCGTGTGAATATACCCACTTCCCGGGGCTGAAGAGACAATGAAGTGTGTACCAGGCCAGCAATAGCCTGTGCTGGGTGGGGCTTCAGCAGCAGGAAGCCGCAGCAGTGACACCAGGGTGAGCCTTAGGGCAGCAGTCACTGTGCGGCAGCCCTCGGTGCCCCTCACTCTGCCCACCCAGATGGCTCCTGCCTCAGCTCCATGCCAGCAGGCAGCCCGCGGACCTGAGCCTCCCTGCCTGCCTGCAGTCCGGGGTTCCTTTCTCCCCGTTCCCCTGCCCTTCAGGGGTGGGTTCCTCCTGGATTTGGGGTTTTCCTGACTGTGGTGCCTAAGAGGCGAACTGAGCTGCCAGCTCAGCCCTGGAAGGAATTCATTTGAAGGTTAAATCAGTCACCAGGCTTAATTAGTTCCTAAAATACAAATCTGCATTAGGACCTGCTAACAAGGTAATGAACCCAGGTGGGGAGCAGCCCAGCGCTCACTCAGCATTGTGAGCACTCCGTTTCCTGGGGCATCCTGGCACCTGTACAAGTTCTGGTCAGCTAACACCCTGATCTGGAGAGCAGGGGCCTGCCCTGGCACCTGCCCTCACCTCCAGCCTCCTGGGGGGTCGGGGTGGCGGTTCTGGAACTTCGCAGAGGTTGGAGTCTTGTGTTGAAAAGTATTTCTTCAGTGCCTACGGTCCTTCCCAGCCAGGCCGCAGGGACGTCCATGGTGCCAGGAGCAGCCGTTTGCCCAGGCCCCTTCTGCTCACAATGTCAGCGGCCACGGCATACCTAGGCCTCCTCACCCCACGGCTCTCTGCTTTTCTCTGCTTTGACACAGTCACCATCCCTCTGCTGGGCATGCCTGCCGCCCCTGTACGTGGAGCTCAGGCACTCGCTGCTGGGCACTGTGTGTGCACATGGGGAGGGGGGGCACTTCTTTGCTTAATAGCTGACTATGAACCCTGGCTTCTGTCTCCCAAAAAAAGACAGAGTTGCTCATTTCAGATGGCTTTCCTGATGACGACAAACTCTGGGAAAAGCATTTAAAAATAACAACACCTACTTACAGGCTTTGGCAGGAAACAAAAACCAGACATAACCAGAGGGGCTGAGACCCTGGATGGAAGGGGAGTCCATCAGGTGGGACCCTCATTAATGAGAGGAACCCTTGATAGAAAGTGAGTGTCACTGGGTCAAGGACTCAGCAGTTGTAGGTCTGGGTCAGAGCTGCCTGAATGGCTGGAAACAGAGGGGAGAGAGCCCCAAATCTGCACACAAACTCCCCTCAAAGTCTGGACTGACTTCTGAACTACCATGTGCAAGATAGGAGTCCAGGGTTCCTATTGGAACCCAGCAGTTGAAAGTTCAGTGACCTGAGGGGAGACCCCAGTCGGTTCTCCATGGGGGAGATGTTACCGAGTCTTGCCTCATCAAAGGAGTTTGCAAACACTTTGCATTTTCTGTGAGAGTCCCAGAAGGACCCTAGAGTCAGGATGTCATCCCAGGGCCAACCAACAGAGATTCACACACACAAAAGCAAAACCTAACGCCTTCACAGGACAGGCTGTTCTTCAGATAATTTTACTCCCTGTTAGAAAAACTCAACACTCTTCAGAAAAAGATAACAGAATCCAGAGGCTCTGCAACACATCAAAGACAGTGGCTGATGTAAAACCAAACATTACTAGACATGCAGAGAAGCAGGAAGATGTGATGTGCAATCACAGAAAACCATGACCAACAGGGGTAGACTCACAGACCACCAAGATGTTTAAATGAGCAGACAAGGACCTAAATCAACTAGAGCATGTATTTATAAGCTCCTATATTGTGCCAGGTCTGGTATTGTATCCTGAAGATAGGAAAGTGTGTGACCCTTCTGCTGCCCCATGCCTTCTGGAAGGTTCTGGTAGTGGGGAGGAGGTGCTCATGGTTTAAGGAGTTCCAGAAACAAGACATTTCAGGCAGGGAGAGATGGTCAGCACCAGCCCAGTCCATGCTGACGCAGTCCCGAGAGTGTCACCTGGCAAGCGCAGGCACGGGTTGCTATGCGGCACCTGGGAAGGCTGCCATGGGGGCTGAGGGCCCATCGCTTGAGCGGAGGGGGCTGGGTGGACCCAGCGCCAAGTGGCTGTGCTCTGAGCCTCAGTTTCCCCAGTGGGCTGTCGCTTGGCTCTCAGAAGGGCCGCCCAGGGCACTCATGCTTCCCTGAAGCCGCAGCCCTGCCCGCTGGCCCCTGCCTCCCGGCCCAGGCGGTTTGCTGGGCCCTTGGTGTCTGCAGGACTCTGGCAGAGGCCGCAGCTGCGTGGAGGGAGAAAGACGAGGGCAGTGTCTGTGGTCTGTGATCCTCCCAGGACGCATCTCGGGGACTCTCGCCCTCTTTATGGTCACCCCCGTTCAGCCCTCCAACCCCTCTCCCTGCCCCCACTCCAACCTTGGTCTTGGACCCAAAGCCTGATTTGCTGTGTCAGGAAGCTGGCGACTGGTACCTGCCAGAGTTCCAGACCATGGCCATCGTCAGCACTGAGCCCAGTGCGGCCCAGCGGGGGGAACCCCGACCCCGTGGGGGGTCCTGAGGTTCCCAGGGTGCCCGGCGCGGGTGCCCGGCGCTGCGGTTTTCCACAGGCCTCAATGGACCCTCCAGGGGCAAAGCTTCCCTCAGTGGCCCCGGCTGACGGGACTGTCACAAACGCTGCAGACACCTACATCTTTGTTCAAAGATAACCCCGCATTATTGCCGAGATGCTTTTTTATATCCCATGTTATTTATAAAAGTATGATTCATTTAACAATTATTGTGAGATGGAGAAATGTTGCCTACTAATATTTAAGTCGCAGTTGTCTAAGGCTACGCAGAAAGGAGGCAGGACCTCCTATTTTGGGTCAGTGGGGGGTGGGCAGGCAGAATCCGGTCTAGCCCACACCCGCCCTGGACCCGCCACCTCCCTGCTCCTGGCTTGGCCGAGCTGGACAGCACGGGCACGCATGTGGCTGCTTTCTCAGCATTTGTTTTTCGCTTCTGTGAGATAAAGTGGAAGGTATAGCTGGTGGCCCACCGAGACCCTCCCAGCTGTGTTTCCCCCGTGGGCCTCCTGTCTGATGGGAGGCTGGAGCCGCCTCCAGGAGTTTGTGTTAAGGCAGAAATAGACTCAGGTGCTTCCTCTGTTGATCAGCCCCGGCTCCTTCCGGCCACCTCTCCTTGTCTCCCACCACTAGAAGGTGGGGCCTGAGTCAGTCCCCGGGCCACGTGAAAAGAGAGCGGGGGACAGCCTCTGGGATTTCAGGGGCTCGGACACTGTTGCGCCTGGGCCAGCCGGGTTCCATCAGCCGGGGCCTTGGCGGCAAGCAGGAGTCCACTCTGGCTTGTTGGTGCAGGAAAGGATGGTCCTAAAGGGTTCAGGTGGTGCATGGCGCACCCAGGGGCCTGAGAGCCAGACCTGGGAACCGGCAGGCCAGCCTGCTACCCAGCCGCACGTGGGCTGCTCCCTGGAG
This sequence comes from Manis pentadactyla, assembly GCF_030020395.1. Taxonomy (NCBI): domain Eukaryota; kingdom Metazoa; phylum Chordata; class Mammalia; order Pholidota; family Manidae; genus Manis; species Manis pentadactyla. Next base: position 8,124,709 of record NC_080027.1, on the reverse strand, counting down.
CCGGCACAGCCCTGGCGAGAACTGGACACTCTTCTGGAGCCACGTCCACACCCACCGGCTCCAATGTGTTGCCCCTCCTGGTTTGGAGCGTGGCGCCGGGCATCTGTAGCCTGGAGCCCCCGTAGCAGGGAAGCTGAAGGAATGAGTCTTGGGTCTCCCTGCCCACCCGAGCAGGCAGGACTCAGGGTGGGGACTCTGTAGGCACAGCAAGGACTGAGGACACTGCCTGCCTGATGTCCAGAGCACCTGCTTGTGGGGTGTTGTGAGTTTGGCCCCGGAGCCCTGCAGCCAGTCCAGGGCAGCAAGGCCTGGGGCGGAGGTGGGGAAGGCAGCAGGGTGGGGTAGAGAAGTGAGGTGGCTTCCGGCTCCAAGAGGCTTCAGCACAGCCAAGGGGCCAGCCCGGTGTCCCTGGGGAAGTGCCCGAGGCACTCAGAGCCAGAGAGAAGCGAGGCCTTGTCCCTCGCTCTTCATTGGATTGGTTGACTCATTCATTCACTCATTCACATCCAGAGCTTTGGGGAGTACCTCCAGTTTTCAGGGTGATGGGTAGCTGCGTAGTAAACCTGCCTTCAAGGAGCTGAAAGTTTCCTGTGATCAGGAAATGCCCTGAGGGTCGATTCTGCTATGAGAGCCTGATCAGGGGTCTCTCCAACGATTGGATCAGTCAGGGAGACTTCCTGGAGGAGGCAACACCTTAAAGGATAATTTAAGCACATTCTGAGGGACCTAGAGGGCTTATTACAGATGTGGAGGGCAGGTTGGTGCAGGGAGATTGCCTGGCTGTCTGCTTACAGATTTTCTTCAAGTTGAATGTATTTAGTGATCGCTACCACTCCAGGCATTGTTACTAATATTGAATGGCTTGATCTTCTCCACCTCCTATGAGGTGGCACCCATTTGACAGCTGAGAAAACTGAGGCCTGGAGAGATGGCATGATTTTGCGGTGGCTGGTCACAGAGCTGGGAAGTGCTGGAGCAGAGACTCAGCCCTGCAAGGTGAGCCCCCTACCCCTTTGTGCTTCAAACGTGAGCTCCAGTGACGCAGCCAATTCTGGGAAGGAGCTGGTCATTCCCACCTTACATACAGGGAGACTGAGGCCTGGGTGGCTGACCCGCGCACAGCCGCCCAGGGAGGGAGGTGCAGACCGGCCCCTCAGTCAGATGGCTGGGCCTCATGTCCAGCTCCTCCCTCGCCGGCGTGGCTCCCGTGGCTCCAGTGGGCGTGCTCGGTGTCCGGTGTTCCTGAGACCCACCAGCATGGCAGACTCTCACCAGGCATGTTCACAACACCTGGCGCATCTTCCCTGCCAGGATTTCAGAGCATCTTGAAATGTTCTGACGTGCCAACAGCTTTTTTATATACAAGGAATGAAATTATTTTCAGCCTGTTGTCAGGCAGTTGTCGAAAGACGTGGCAAATAAAGAGCTGAGATACGAGCGTTTGGGAGGGCAGGTCAGAGCGAGAGGGGGCCTGGGGGTCGCAGAGGCCAAGGCAGGCCCTGGGGAGCGGGGAAGGGGAGGCCTGGCTTCCAGTTGTTCGTTATTCACTGATGATTTCTGCACTTACTGCTCCTCACCCAGGGGTTGGCACTGTACTTGGGCTGGGTGGCACTGAGGCGGTGGCCTAAAGGGCCGGACTAGGAGGCTGCCAGTGTGGGGGTCATTTCGGGGCAACCCTCCTTCTTCCTGGAAACTACTACCTGATTCAGGGGCTCCATCTGATCTTCATTCCTGAGTTCTCACCTGTCCATGGACCTCAAACATTCCCAACTCAAAAGGTGCTCCCTCGTCCTTCGGGGTGGCTGAGCAGGTGATGAGTCACCACGTGGCATCCTGACCCCCGTGCCCCACCACCTGCCTGCCCCGAGCCCAGCTCAAACCAGAAACTCGTCTGATGAAATCCACTTGCAATCCAGCCCCGTCCGTACTCAGCAGGAGTGTGGCTAGCACAGCCTCTGGTGGGGACCATCAGGCCACATGCAGGCCACTGCACCAGGGCAAAGGGTCTAGGAGTTCATGGGAGGAACGCACAGCTGTCTGCGGGCAGCTGGGGCTCTGACATCTCCAGGCCCATGGCCTTACCCGTCCCGTCCATGGGGCTGGCATGGGAGCCTGAGGGGGTGCAGCCTGAGGCCCGTCACAGATTAAGCTGCTCCTAAAGAAAGGTGTCTGGGCGCCTGGAGAGAGATGGACTTTCAAGTTTCCTCTTACATCTTTGCTATAATTTCTATTTTGGTCCCGTAGCTCTTGGTTTCCTCAACACTGTTGTTTCAGAGACAGTGCTGGTAATTCCTGGGGTTGGGCAGGACACCCACAGTGTCTTCTCCCTCCACCTCTCCAGGTACAGGTCCACACTGGAGCTGTGGTTTGACGTAGAGTGGCAGGTGTCTGTCACTCCCCAGGTGGCAGAGAGGTGCAGAGAAGCGCAGTGCTCGGTGGCATGTGGGCTGTGCTCTCTCCTCCCAGAGCCCCGGTGCAGGGGGCTGGGGCGGGGGCCCACACCCTGCATGCTCCCACTGAGCATGCATTCCTGCGAACGCCTCTCCCGTCCAGGCAGGCTTGCCGGCCTCAGGTGGAGGGCATGTTCGTAAAACACAATGAGGCAGGTAAATACAGGTTGACATACCGGATGACCACTGCCCCTGGATCTCAGGAAAGCACAGGTCGGAGCACAGAATGCAAAGTGGCCCCGAGGACCCGGAGGGCTTTGTGTTTATTGGGATAAAGTGTGTCTTTAGTGCTGCAGCTTCTCCACCAAGCAGTCGAGGCAGGTGCGGGCCTGTCCACGGGAAGGGAAGGAAATGCACACGCGGGCCCAGAGCCGGTGTCACCTCGCTGTGGGGATGCTGCAGCCTGTGGCTAGCGGTGCGGACCTCTGCGCTCAGGCGGTGAGCTCCCTGCCGCGTGGAGTGTTCTGGGAGAGCGTGCGAGCCGGGGGTGGGAGGCCTTGGATGCGTGAGGGAGCACGGGTTGGAAAAGTGGTCTGCTTATCTGAAGAATGAAAGGTGCCCTGAAAGGAGTACTTTGGCCAAGGGGTGTGTCCAGGGCTCCTCAGGTCCAGTTACGCCCAAAGTCTGGCCTCGTTGCCCAGCCCTGCCCCCTGTGCAGTCCGGGAGGGACGCCAGGGATAGTTTCTGCCTTGTCCACCACTGTGTCCTGTGGGCCTGTGCAGAGCCTGCCGACCACAGGCGGGATAGAGAGCAGGGCCTGGCGCTCTGCCCAGGCGGGTGAGCCCGTTTCCCTGGTCATGGCGCCCCGGGCCACATCTTGTAAGGCTCCCTTCCCAGGCGGGCAGCCAGAGCCCCGTGTTTCCCACAGTTCCTGCTTGTGACAGATGCTACGTGTGCAAAGCAGCAGGGACTCAGTGCTGTTTGGGGGTCCCTGGGTCTCCCCAGCACGGGGAAAGGGCTGCCTTCTCAAGTTAGAGGAGAGGCCGATGTCCACGGTGGTGCACAGGGCAGCCATTTCTTCCCCACGGCCCTCCTTCCCCATGCCGGTCACGGTGGAGGCGACACTGGCCCCTTGGCGAGGTCACCGCCCCGTCAACCTGGAGGGCACACAGTCTGTTCCACCCCTGACAGCAGGGTGGCAGAGCCAGAGGGTAGACTGGCGCGGGAGCCCAGCTGGGGCCGCGGTATCCGTCACAGACAGATGGGGGGCTGGGCATCGCCGAGCCTCCCCCACTCCTGGAGGGTTCCCTGAGCTTCGGCGAGCTCCCTGGGCTCACGTGGCAGGGCTGCAGCCTCTTGGGGGGTGGGGGGTGGCTCCTGTGGCTCACTGTCCCTGTGGCATCCTATCCCAACGAGGGCAGGCGGCAGGGCCTTGGCCAGCACACTCCCCATGAAGCAGACACAGCCATCCTGAAGACTCCTGCTGAGTCTTCTGGGGGACACAGCCTCGACCTCCCCTAGTGGGAGCAGCAGTGTCTTTGCTCAGGACACTGCGTCTGCGGGAGATGCGTGCGGAAGCTATTGACCTTGCCGCCAATGTCCGGGGACATTGAAGTCTGCCAGCATCGCCACCCCAGGGATGGGAGCTGTGGGAGACAAGTCGGGTCTTTGATGGTCAGCTGTGCCTGCAGCAGCGTCGTGTCCTGGGGTGCATCTCAGAGGGGGCTGGGCCCCGCTCTGCAGATCCGCGGCCCAACGTGGTGGGCTGGGGCCGTCGGGCTGTCCAGTGACCGGCACTGAGCTGACACAGGACACACGCCGGATGGACGCGCCATAGTCTCCATACTCACTTCCCCGAGCCCCCGCCGCATGAGGTATCCAGCCGGCCGGGTGCTCCACGAAGCCCCCCAGGGTCTCCTGCACCACCTTTTCTGTGGACACAAGCGTGCCAACCACATGGAATCCAACTGCGTTGTTCCCCTTCATTTCCTCATTCTCAGGTGTTTCTCCCACCCCCAACACCTTTTTGTGTGTGTGTGTGTGTGTGTGAAATTTCGGAAGTGGTTCTCTTAGCAACTGGAAAAACGCACACTTAATTGGAGCCATGGCAGCAGATGCGCTGGGTGGCAGAGCCCGCGCCCTGGGGCGCTCCGGGAAGACCTCTCCCACCTGCCGCGGAGTGCCCCTGCTCCCGGCCCTCCTTTGTGGGTGCTCTCCAGACAGAACTTTCTGTGTTGGTTCTCCCAGACTTCTGTCAGGGTGGAAATGCTAAAGAAATGTGTGAAGTCACTCTGAAGATGCTCATTTTTGCCAGCTGCATGGAATTGGGGCAAGCCGTAGCTGGGTGGAAATTTAATTCTTTTCTCTCTCTTTAAAAAAAAAAAAGGATTGGTTGCGGGGGGGGGGGGGGGTCCTGTTTTCTCCAGGGTATTTACCGTGATGCGCGTGAGCCGGGGAAGTAACTGGTATTTGTGTCTGATTCTTTCAAACGGAAATCTGGGTCATGTGCAGAACCTCCAGGACGCCGGCCAGGGCTGCCCAGCTAACGTGGGTCTGGCATGAGGCTTACACGGAACGGGGGTGCCTTATCCCTTTGACTTGCTCACCGCACCGCATCTGCCGACAGTCAAGTAGCTTTAGAGAAAACTTGGCTTTTTCTTTAAAAATAAAATGAGGAAAGCACGGTGCCTCCTATTTCACCCCAGGCACATTTGAGCAGAGGGGGCTGGAGCACCAGCCCCGAGTTTCCATGAATAACTGGGGCTGAGGCTCGCAAATGCCTCCCCAGCGTCTGCCGGCACCAGGAAGCCTGACTCCCGTTAACCGCCTCCCAGACGCTCTGATCACAAAAGGAGAATAGCGCTGCTCACATGACGGGCACGGGCAGAGGCAGCCGGGTCTGAGAGCGCCCCGGTCTGCGCGCAGTTGGTGCCCAGCTGACAGACGGAATATGGGGTGGGCTTTGTCGCCGGCGTGCCGGGTCTGGCATGCCCAGCTATGCTTGGAGGCATGCAGTGCCCAGATGCCTGCCACCGCTCCCCGGGTCCGAGCCGCCCCAGCGCCGCGGGGCTGGGCAGCGCCCCCCGCCTGCCTCCCACCCGAGAAGGTTATATAATGAGCGGACTGCTGCCAAAGTCGGAGGGAAAATGAAGTCTTTGTTAAATGCCTTCACCAAGAAGGAAGGTAAGGAGACAGCTTAGGGACATGTGCATGGAGACGCGCGGTTTCTTCCTAGCTCTCCGGGGAGAGGAGGGCTCCAGTGCCTCCTGAAATTGCTGGTTGTTCATTCCTGTCGTGAAGGGAATAATTACTTCTGGTGCGTGAGGGGGTTTGTTGTGCTTGGTCTGGAATTTTAACCCACTCGAAGGTGCTGTTTTAATTTATTTTTTAAGTCTCGAGTGCCTGGTGGCTGAATTGCATTCTGCGGTGTGCATCCGTGGTGGCTCTGGAGGGCACTTTAGGAACTAAGTCCTATGGAAAAGAAAGCAACTTTTGACCATAGTCGTCCACTACCTGGAGGCTGCCGAGCGCTTGCTCAGGAATGAGGGCGGCCAGGACCCACTGCTGGCCACACCGGTGGGGTGGACGCTCTCATGACCACTTCTTGGCTCTCCTGGGCTGTCCCCGGGTTGCAGCTTTGTGGAATGGATGAGAAATGCAGTGTGGCAGACTTTAAAAGTGCATATGCTTTCTGTCATAGCTTGTGTGGTTTTTATTGTGGAAAAAAAACGTATAAATAAATGCATGTAAGACAGCTAAGAAAATATCCACCCACTTGGAGTTTGCAGATTTGCCCGAGAGAAGGAAACAGTCGGGTGGAATATTAATCATTTTCCAACAGGAAAAGTTATTTTAAATCTTTAAGAGTTATTCCGCCGCCCCCTCCCTCCCCCCCCTAAAATCGCCATGTCCACAGTGGCTCCAGTTAGTTTTGTGGGACGGAGACCTCTCGTTTTATGAAATCAGGTTTATGAAGATGTTAGTTTGGAGGACTTAGGGAGATGATTCCCTGCCAAAGCCATAAACCAAACATGGGGAAAAGATTTCCAATTAAATCACACAGGAAACTAATTTAATGTGAGCCTTGGTAATTAAGCGAGATAATTCTCATTAGCTGTTCACCCTAATGTCACCTGTGCGATTCCATGTGAGCGGCTCGCTTGGGCCTTAGGGCGCAGTGTGTGCGGAGCCCTCCCAGCTCTGTGTCCCTTAACCTTCCTAAGGCGGCCGCCCACGGGAATGCCCGCCCCTCTCCAGTCGCCCACGCAGAGAGCCCTCCCCTGCCCGTGTCTTCGGAATTCATATCAAACACAGCCTTGTCTGTGGTCCTTTGCTTAATGTTTTTAGCCCAAATTCACCCCCTGGTAGTTTGACCTTTGTCATCCATACTCAGCCTGCAGATTTCTGTTGGGGGTGTGGAGTCAGGGCGCCCGCATACTTCCCGCCCTTGATGTTCCGTCTCAGCCCTGGGCAGGGCTCCACCCAAATTCCATCACTTACGGTCAAGGGCGCTCTTAACTCACCCAGGTACGGGTCAGCAAAACAGAACCAGCCGCCTCGTCAGGAAGCTGGGAGGCCCGGCGTGGATCCGTGCAGAAGAGCGCGGGCATGTCCTGGTCTGGGGGCGCCCCTCAGAGCTGGGGTTCTCCTCCCTGTGGTTCACGTGGGCCCTGGCCTGCCCCCAGGTGGGGCGGTGAGGGTGCTCTGGGAGGCTGATGAGGATGACCCGGCGCCGAGGGGTTCCGTCCGTGGCCGCCCCTCCAGCCGGCCATCTCTGAGTGGGGATGACCCTCTGAGGCTGCTGCCGGCCCTTCCCAGGGCTCCGCTTTGTCAGGGGGGCCTCAGATCACCCCAACACCGACAGCCCTAAATGATGAGCATTCTCATTGTGGAATCTCTGTGGCCTCTTCTCTACTCAGTGGGTGAATGGGTATGTTCTCCCTCGTAACCAGTAAAAACACAAACTCAGACTTTTCCCCAAAATGAGAATCTTCTAGTGGGTGGGTGAGGCCGTGGCTGATTCCCCGGTGGGCTGAGCCCCTCGATTGGCAGCCCCTCTGGCTCTAGAGACAGGTCCGCGGAGGCCCTGCAGCCTCCGTCCTGTGGCAGAGCGTGGCCGTGTGCCACTCTGACAAGGCGGCTTCCCAGAGGGAGCAGGTTGGAGCCAGAGCACACTGCTGCCTCGGGAAGAGTGCTCGCCTCCCCAGCTGTCCTGCCCCAAGCCGGGATTCCAAGTGCACATCCTCAAGCAGCCTCGTGCCATTTCCGGGTGGCTTCCTGCCATCTCTGCCTTCCCAGGACAGCCCTGCATCCTGGGGAGGCAGTGAAGCAGTGCACTGGGTCACAACTCTCCCCACGAGCCCTGCCAGTGCCACCTCTGTCCCCAGGGAGCCCTGCCAGCACCACCTGTGCCCCTATGAGCCCTGCCGGCGCCTCCTCTGTCCCCAGGGAGCCCTGCCGGCGCCACCTCTGTCCCCAGGGTGCCCTGCCGGCGCCACCTCTGTCCCCATGAGCCCTGCCGGCGCCACCTCTGTCCCCATGAGCCCTGCCGGCGCCACCTCTGTCCCCAGTGAGCCCTGCCGGCGCCTCCTCTGTCCCCATGAGCCCTGCTGGCGCCACCTGTGCCCCCATGAGCCCTGCCGGCGCCACCTCTGTCCCCCGTGAACTCTGCTGTCCAGCAGGGGCATGGGCCGGTAGCAGGGGGTTGGTGCCATGCCTGGCTCCGTGAAGGGTGCACCTGTCCTCAGCTTCTGTAAAGTACTTCTCCACAGCCTCTGATCTTGGGCAGCCAGGGGCAGTAGATTGCCCAGGACTCTGTCCTGAGCCACCTTTGATGTCTCTTTGGGATGCAGAGATACCCCTCTCCAAATTGGCTCCCGGAGGCTCTGTGTGGCTCCAGCCTGTGGGCTGACAGCCCTGGCCTCAGATGGCACACGCCTGAGAGCTGGGCTGGCTCAGTGCAGAGCGTGCGAACCGTACTGCTGCTGGGAGAGCTGTGGGCCGTCACAGGCTCAGAGGCAGCACGCATCCTTGCTGCCAGGGGTCCCCAGCAGCTTCCTTCCCTGCAGCTTTGGGGGCTGCTTTTCAGAAGCCTCTTCTTGGAAAGGACACTTTCTGGCTCTGGCTCTGGCGCTCGGAGCAGCCCGGGGCTGCGGTGTGAATTCCTGGCCTCACGGTCCCCACGGGCAGTGTCCTTGTGCTGAGTCCCTGGGCACGCTGAGCTTGGCAGAGCCAGGCCTTGCCTGTGGTCTGGACCTGGAGAGAAGCCAGGGAGGCGTGCCCACCCGCCCCCATTTCACGCCGCAGGGTCCTGGTTTGGGGGAGGGAGGGAGGAGTGTGGCTGGGGCTGAGGCAGAATAATTCTGACCAGACTTGGAGGCCCTGTGAGTGTCCGGGGCGGTTGTGACTGGTCCTACAGAGCTGGGGGCTCACACAGCAGACGTTTATTATCTCCACGTCCTGGAGGCTGGAGGCGGAGACCCAGGGGTGGGCAGGGCTGGCTCCCCTGAGCCTCTCCTGGGCGTGTGGACGCCATCTTCTCCCTGGGTCCTCAGGTGGCCATCCCTGTGTGTGTGTCTGTGTCCTGACCTCCTCTTCTGATGAGGACGCTAGTCCTCTGAGACTAGGGCCTCCCTGTGACCTCATTTACCATAATCACCTCTGTAAAGACCCCCACCTCCAAATACAGTCACATTCTGAGATGCCAGGGGTTAGGGTCCAGCACATGAACTCCACGGGGACGCATGCAGCCCATAGCAGGGGCCAAGCTCAGGTCGTGGTGAAGCGGAACTTGCCTCACTGTGGCTGCCTCAGTGTCCTGACTGTGCTGTGAGATGGGGTGGCTATGCTCACACGTGTCTCCTGGCTGCAGAGGGAGTGGGCGCTGGCCTGGATGGAAGGCGGACCCCGAGTCCCTTCCATCTCAAGCATTAGCTTGAACCCCTTGAAGTGGAGACGTTCTCGGTCTCCACCTACCTGCTTCTGTGTTGGGGTGCTTCTGCACACTGCAGGGTCCTGTGTGGGTTTGGCACAGAACTCACACCTGGCCGCGTGGGGTGGTGGTGCACGCAGGCCTGTGTCCTGCCAGGCATGGACAGGGTGAGCACACATTCACCTCCTCTCCCATTCTCTCCAACCCAGTGCCCTTCCGAGAGGCCCCCGTGTACTCCAACCGCAGGCGGCGGCCCCCCAACACACTGGCCGCTCCCCGGGTCCTGCTGCGCTCCAACAGTGACAATAACCTCAATGCCAGCGCTCCCGACTGGGCCACCTGCCCCGCCACCTCCCACCGCAGCCTCTCACCCCAGCTGCTGCAGCAGATGCCCAGCAAGCCCGATGGGGCCATCAGGACCATCGGGAGCTACGTGCCTGGGCCCCGCAGCCGGTCCCCGTCGCTCAACAGGCTGGGTGGCACCGGCGAGGATGGCAAGAGGTCCCAGCAGCCCTGGCACGTCGGGTAAGGAGCTACTGGGCGTGGGGGGTGCTCCCGTGGGGGCCAGTTGTGGGAAGCCCTCCGTGCACAGGGCTCGTGGTTCCTAGAACTCCAGCCTTGCCCTAGGCTGAGCAGAATGCCTTTTTTACTCCCGCCTGGATGTTGAGAACGCTTTAAAACCAGAGTTCTGCCCCCTGCCTGCTCCGACTGTCCTGAGAGTAGCGGGGGCCCAGGGCTGTCGCCTAAGCACTGTGGCCCAGATATCTGCTCAGGGCAGGTGCAGGAGGCCAGCTGAGCTTCCTGGGGCAGCTTGAGGCTGCTGCTGGCATTTGGGGACTCGTGTCCTTTCCTTGTGGGTCCTGAACTTGAAAGGTGAACACAGGGGGCTATGCCACCAGCCTGCCCCGTGCTGAGTTCTTCCAAATGCCGCGTTTCACACAAAGGCACCTTATCTGAAGGTGATGCGCACACACAGAGCAGTGAGAAACCCTGGGACCAGACGGAAAAGCAAGGCTTGGGGCCCAGCCAGGGCACAGAGACCGAGGAGCCCAGCAGCCGAGTAATGGCCTCAGCCGCCCCCGTTGTATCTGCCCACAGCTGGTGCATTGAAGGCGTCTCTGAGTCTGTGCAGCAGCCCCAGGCGGCAGAACCCCATCCTCCCCCTTTTCTAGATGGGGAGACAAGGCCAGTGCAGCTCAGACTAAGCGTGGAACCCCCTCCATGGGCGTCTGACGCAGGGTCTTGGCCTTACCGCCCTCCGTCTCCCCAGGACACTCTCCCCCTCGTCTTGCTGCCTTTAGGCTTGGTCAGGCGCAGCTGGGGTTCCCTGGGGGTGGGCTCGCTGCCGGGGCCTCCGGGGGTGGGTTTGGAGCTGGGTGGAACCATCGGACCCTCTCGGTCGCCGCTGCACTCCAGCCCCCTGCGCACTCACGCGGGGCTGTTCGCGTGTCGGCTCACCTCACCGCTGTCCTGTGAGGCAGGCCCTGCATCTTCCCATTTCACAGACGGCAGGACTGAGCCCTGGGCTCATGATGCCAACGTGTCGCTGGGGCGGGGCTCTGGCCAGGCTCCTGGTCCCCGAATCCGCAACATGGGGCTCCCGGGGCTTGTCCTCTCCTGAGGCGGGAGGGCCTCCAGGGAGGGCTGAGGACCTGTGTCTTCCTGGCTGGCACTGGTCTGGGGTCAGGTTTGAGTGTCCCCGCTGGTCCACATGTCACCAGATCCCCATCCCACCCCCATCCGTGTTTCCTCCCAGGGCTCGGAACTTGGGTCTCCCAAGCCTGCTGCGGCCCCAGCTAGGATCTGGGGTCGTGGGGGGCGGGAGGGGGCTGCCACGTCCCCACGGCCTGAGGACTCTGTCCTGCCCGTGCAAGCTTGGGGTGTGTTTGGGCTCGGGCTACAGGCAGAGAGCCCAGTGGGGGGGTCATGCTTCACGTGGCCACACACATGGGCTGAGTGCTGTGACCAGCCGCCGCCCCCTGAGAGCGCGGAGAGAAGGTGCCGGGGTGACCCACCCCCCAGCCCGCATCAGAGCCTCACCTGCGGACCCTTCCCGCTGCGCCTGGTCCTCCACCGGAAGGGATCCAGCTCCTGGCTGTGGTCTAGATTCTCCCTCTGAGTCACCCCCAGGGAGAAGTCCCAGGTGCTAAGAACAGTTTAAAGCTGAATTCAAGGATTCCCCCGAGGCAGCAAATTCCACTTCACACCGTTTGCTAGAATTATGACCATAATTTTAAAAAGAGCGTGTCCCCAGCTCCCAGTATGAAGTCTAATAAGATACCAAAGGCGTTGTGGCCGGGGACTTGCAGAAGCTGCCAGCAAAATCTTGCTTGTGGAGAGAGAGCGCCGGGGTGCGTGGCAGGGGACTGCCTGACCGCCCTGGGCTCCCGAGCGGGGGCGGGGGGGTGGTTTCCAGAGCCTGCGGTTGTGTTGGTGAGGTAACTGCGGCCTCCAGCCTGCCCTGCATGCCGGCGGTCAGGACTTCTGGGTGCAGGTGCTCGCCTCGTCAGGGTGGAGACACTTACTAAGCGCTTTGTGCCTAATCTGGTGACTATGAAATGAGGGTCATGGGAAAACCAGCCCCCTCGGGTTGTTCTCGGAATGAATGAGTTCACGGCAGCACCTTGCACACAGCATGCTCACAGTTCAGGGTGGCCCTTAGATGAAGCTCGGATTTGTGTCCACCCCAACTCTGGCGCTTGGCTGGGCCCGTTCCCTTCGTCACCCAGAACTGTGGGCAGGGTAGCCAGCCACCCAGGTTTCCTGGAACCGAGGGGCGCCCCGATGCTGGACTCTGGGGCGGCCAGCACCCACCCTTGCCGAGTGGCACCCTGACTGCTGGTCCTGCCTCTCTGCCATGGTCCTGGCCTCCTCCCTGCCCATCCGTCCAGAGCCTGCCTGTCCGTGCCCATCTGCTGAGGAGCCGCCTCCCCGACCTATGACAGTGGCTGCACCAGGACAGGAGCCCTTGTCACTGCTGGGAGCATTACCCTAAGGCTCTGGGTCCCCGCTGGGGCCTGCCAGGCATACCAGCTTCCCCCAGGGCACAAGGATAGTGGTGGGCACTTGAGTTGCATGACAGGCTGTCTGCTTCCCAGCTGGGAAACCACAGTCTGGCCTTTCACACCATGCCCAGGCATGGAAATGACCATACAGGCCACTGGTGCTGGGGGTGCCAGCATGCAGGGACCCTAGTGCAGCCCTGGGCCTTTGGGGGCTCAGGAGGTGGCTGAACCCCTCCACTCCGTCTTTGTGTTCCCAGCCCAGAGCCCAGCCCCGTCTGGGGGCACACAGACCCTGGCTGGCACTATGCCTGGGGCACTCACAAGGAGAATGCGGGCTCCCAGCCTCGGGGTGGCCCAGGGTGCCCCTGGAGCCTGGGAGGTGTGATGAGGACACCCCCCATGTTATGGGGGGAAAGCCATGTGCCCACACATGCCCCCTTCACCAGAGCCCGTCTCCCATCGTCCAAGCAGACCCTATCCATACTGCTTCCAGCTCTGCTTCCGACCCACTGTGTGACTTGGGACAAACCGCTCGGCCATTCTGTGCCTTAATTTTCTCATGTAAAACAGCACTAATAGCTTGTGATGAGGATGAACTAGAATGCAATGCCTGTCAGGGGTGAGACGGAGTCTGGCTCATAGTCAGCTCCTCAGAGGTGTTCTGCTGTTCTCAGCTGTCACCGTTGCGGACTTTCTAGAAGGACCCTCTGGCTGCTGCTGGGCAGGCACTGGAAGGGATGGGTGCCGGCATCGGAGAAAAGTCTGGCCTGGGCTAAGCGGCAAGGGAAGTGGAGAGAGACAGAGCATGCTGGGCACGGAGGGGATTTGCCCCCCAGCTCCCGCTCCCGCCCCCACCTTGTCCCGCCCCCCCACCCCGGCCCTAGGGAAGGCTGGCCACTCCGTCTCCCCTCTCTGGCAGAGCCCATTTCCTAAACTCCTACGTGAGACCCCAGAAACCTGTGAGGGGTGAATCACTGGGGCCAGAACCAGCCTGGGGCCAAACCCTCGGGTGCAGATGGAGAGGGGCGTGCCTCCCCAACTAACAAAGTCCCTGCCCGGGTTCCTGCTGCCGCTGGCTCCCCGGCTCCCTCCCCGACCTGGGCCCCCAGGGAGCCCCTGCCCACTAGAGGGCTGGCCCCAGTGCAGGCGGAGAAAGAGGGTCCAGGTAGCGCATCGCGCCCTGTCTCGGGTCTGAAGCTCTGCGCGCGCCTGGGATGGCGCCCTCTAGTGGCGGCCACTGGCATGACTGGCACGTGTCCCTAGGACCCTGCCTAGGAAGGGCTTTTTCTGTGTCCACCTGCCCCATCCCCCACCATCGTGTGGAGAGGAGACGCTGGGGTCCTGCCAGGATCCTTCCCAGCGACCCGGGGGGCTGACTGGCTCTCGCCTTGTTCCGACCAGCTCTTGGTATATTTCTGCAAGTCCGGGCAGCGGGCCCTGAGGTCTGCCCTGGCCTCACCGGCACGAGGGAGCCCTGAGCCCCCCACCATCCCGTGAGCGTTTCCGGGGTGGATTCAGCTCAGCCAGTGGAAGGCTTCATGCTCTCGAGTTCAGGCAGAGATTAGATGCCACCATCCCAGGGGGGTCCTGGTGCTGGGCGAGCCGAGCCAGCTCCGAGCCTGTGCCCCCGGCCCCTGTGCAGGCACTTCAGTTCCTGAGCGTCCCGGGAAGGACCCCCCAGCCCAGAGAAAGCACCTCAAGTCCAGGAGCAGGCTGGGTCAGCAGCAGAACCTTTAGATGGAGCCACGAACTTCAGAACCCACCCCGGCCCCTTCTGCGGAGCGGAAACGGGTTCCAGAGGCCCCAGGGCAGGGGATATCCACCTTGCGCTGCACACCCCTTCTGGGGCTAAGCCCCCACCACGCCAGCCTGTGGGGTGGGTGCTCAGGCTTCTGTCCCCTTCTGCGAGTCTTCTCCCTGCCTCCTGGGATGTGGGGACCAGGACCCCAAAGCTTTTCTCCCCTCCCCACCACCCCGCCGTGGAGCAGGGACCTGGTTTCCTCAGTGAGAACCGTGTGCAGAGGGCAGCTGTCCTGTGCCTGTCCTGACCCAGAGAGGGGGAGGGGCCCCAGCTGGTGGGGTGGGGGCAGGGCAGGGACTACCAGGGTCAGGGACAGAGTCAGACGGTCCCCTGCACCTGCCTGCCCCCCATCCGCCTGCTGTCAGCACGTCTCAGGCCAGAAGTGGGGATCAGTGAGGAATGGACTCCCGGGTGTATGTCTCCCACCTGGCAGGAAGGGAGGGCTGGGCAAAGGAGGGCCCACCTGGCAGGCTGCCGAGGAAGTGGGGGCCAGGCACCAGCAGGCTGCCCCCCCCCGCCTGTCACCTTCTGTCCTTCCACATTTGGGGACGTTCATTCTTTGCTCCGTCTGCTAGTTGCATGAATGCATGAATTCCTGGCCGCCTCCATGCTGGGCGCTCAGCCTACAGAGGTGAACGCCACACCCCCACCCCAGAAAGGAGTGGGGAGACGTGTCAGCGCTCACAGTTGATGTAGTTGAGGACATGGGGGTGCAGAAGCCCCTAACAGGCCCCGGGAGTGAGAGCTCACGCTAGTCAGCGTTCAGACCCCTGTGGGGAAAGTGAGGGGCTTGGTGGAGGAGGGCAGATCCGAGTGGAGAAGGGGCAGGCCTACTGCGCCTCAGGGAGGGGCCGGGGGTCCCACGTGACTGGGGGAGGCAGTGGGAAGGGTTCGGGAGAGGTGCGAAAGGCCCCAGTATGCACTGGTTGTCCTAGTGGCCCGCAGGACGGAACATCCTGATGAGGGTCCCCCGCCCACAGCACCTGGGCAAGGCCTCGCGGGGAGAGAGTGGAGTGTGGGGCTCTCCTGCCAGAGCAGGGCTGTGGGGCCCAGGGCTGTGGCAGCCTCAGGGCTCTTGCACTTCCTCCTGGCCCTGCTCATGGCAGAACTGCAGGGTCTGCGCTTTTACACTGAAGACACGCAGCTGCCAGTGGATGGACGGCCGGGGCGTGGGGCCTGCTGTGCCTCCTCTTCTCCTGAGCCCCAGGCCGGCAACTGCGGAGCAATGCCCCCCACCCCGGTCACTGTGAGCCGGGGACCTGGGGGACACCTGACTTCTAGTAGCCCCCAGGCCTGCCAGGTCCCTGCCCACCCAGGATAGATGGGAAATGGCTCAGTTCAGTCATCTGTGTCACCGCACAGCCGGCCAACAATTTTCTGATGTTGAGAATTCAGCAGTTTAGCCTTTATACAAAAATAACGAGGTTGGAACTCCATCTGGCTGCTCCCAGTTGGAATGCAAGGAAAATGTTGACAGCTTGGGGTGCGGGAAACTGCACACCCCTCCTCATTGTGCAGGCAGGGTGAGAGGGCCCCAGCCTGGCCTCCCCAAGCCTCCTTTCCTGAGAGGTCCGCACTCCCACCCCTGAGCTGTGGAGGGCAGTGGCTCCTGATGTCTGGGCTGCCTAGGAGGCCGGAGGAGGGCACAGGTCATACATGGGGCATTGTGAAGAGACAGTCCTCCTGTCCCCGGGCAGAGTCCATCACTACATGGAGCAGGGAGCCTGCAGGGAGCCCCGGGCTGGGGTCAGGAAGCCGGAATGGGAGGCCAGCTCTGCATCTGTGTACCGAGGTCACTGTTTATGGAGCCTTCATGTCCTGACCCGTAAAATGGGCTTTGTGACGCTCAGGTTAACATGGTCTGAGAGGGTCTCCAGCACTTGTGTGGGACCAAGCGTCGCGGCTGATGCCCAGAGCCACGGATGTGCTCTGGTCTGCAAGGACTCATTCCTGCCTGTCCTGAGACAGAGGCTTGGGCAGGGTTAGGGGGCCGACCTGCAAAGTGGCTCACGTTGCAGACGTGCCCAGGTTGGAGCTGTGACCTTTGATGCCTCGGCCCAGTGGCACACGCTCTGGCACCTCTGGCACCAGCTGGCTGCCACGTGCACCTTGTTGCCTGCTCTCCGGCTGAAGCGAGGACTGGTAGGGGCGCTGATGTCTGCGTGCACCTGTGCAGAGCGGCTCCTGCCGACTCATGTCCGGGTCACTCCTGATCATCCCCGCTTAGCACGTGGGAAAAATGACACTTCCAGAGTTGAACTGGTTTGTCCAGCGTCTGACAGTGGTCGCTAGGCTTCTGACAGGGTCATTTTGGAATTTGGGTAGATGAGCGAATAGGTGATATTTAGATAAGTGGTAAGATGGATGGGTGGGTAGGTGCTGGGTGGGCGGGCGGGCGGATTTCTCTGAGGCTCAGCTTTCTAGGCTGGGCTCAGCCTCCTCACTGACAGTCGTTGAATATGCACAGTGGGCTCCTGGGGCTCCTGCGGCAGCTCCCGGGGGGGTCCTCTGAGAAGGTGGGCTCCTCACTGGGTCCCTACTCTTTGGGTCTAGCTGCTCCTTCTACAGCTAAGTGCCGCATGAGCAGGTCCGGCGACGACAGCCTCCTGCTTGGCCCTCTGTCTGTGGGAGAAGCCCCCCTGCCCACCCAGCTCCCCTCATCTGCTCTCCTAGAGCTGGGCCCTGACCCAGGGGCCAGAGGGCCTGCCTGTCCTCTCCCCACCAGGCAAGGGTTGTGGAGACGGTGTAGACGTAGCCTTGTTCCAGCCGGGGTGACGGTGAGATGCAGAGATGACAGTGCCATCAAAGCTACAGTGACAGCCAGCTGGGAGCGGGCTCCTCCCCTCTGCCCCCTTCTCGCCCTCCCTGCAGCCCCACATGAGGGCCCCGCCCGCCACCACTCAGTGCCCGTGCAAAAGGTGCGTCAAGAGTAAGTCAAGCACTGTTTAAAGGAGGTGGAGGCAATAGGGGAGTTCTGGCCCTGGTGCATGACATCCTGCCCTCTGCTGACGCAAACCTCTTCTGAGCCCCAGGGATCTGGGTGAAGTGGCCCCAGGGGACACTTTCCCTAGCACAGAGGAATCGGGTCCCCTCACCCAGGACTCGCCTCCCCTGCACTGGGCTCTCCTCTGGTCCTGGGCCACACCAGCGCTGCGTCAGGCTGCATGAGTGAACTTCACGTCAGGTACCTGCAGGCGCCCCAGCAGGCTGGCAGGAGGGCCCCCTCAACTAGAGCTCGAGCTGCCCTGGCCTCCCTGCCTCCCTTTCCATCGCAGGCACCTGGCCCCTCTCCGAGTCAGCTGGCTTGACTGCTCCCCTTGGGCCAGAGGTGGCCACACGTGTGGCTCCTGTGGGAGTCACTGCCCCGAGAGCTCCTGGGGCGTCCCAGATAAATGACATCCATGGAAAGGAAGCATCTGCTCGTTGGGGGAGTCCCAGGGTGGGTGTCCTGTCTGTGTGGATGCATCTGTGGCTGGTCAGGCCAGGAGGGACCCAGGGGCACCTGTGCCCCCAGGTCTCTGTGCCCTCCATCTGTAGCCTCAGCCTGTTTAGAGAAGGCTCTGCAGGGAGAATGACACCCCTGAGGACAGGGGATGAGGCTTCCTGCCTCCCTCAGTGTCCTCGGAGTCCAGCGGGCGCCCAGGGGGGCTCACGTGGCCAGCCCTGTCCTGCACACCTTGCCGGTCTAGGCCTGGGCACAGACTGAGCCTGGCAGGGCCTCCGGCTTCACACCTGCAGACACGGGCCCCCGTGGGTAGCTCTCAGTCCACACGGTGAGTGAAAAATGGTGCCTGGCCACACCCCTGTGAGTTTTTACCAGCGCAGAGCAAACCACGTGGCCCTCCTCGGGCACAGACATGGGTAAGGCACAGAAGGGACAGGGAGGGCTCCCATTAAATCCCAGAAGTGAGTGGTGACATCAGCTCCCAGCACCTCCCTGCAGGCCTGCCTCTCTGGTCCCTGAGCTCACAGCACCTCCGTGGGCTCCTGGCCTCGGCCTCTGTGGTCTGAGAGGATGGCCACAGGTGGGGACCCCATCCTTCATGGTCACGAATTTGTGACACGAGCCTGCCCCCTCCAGGGCCTCCGATGTGGCTCCCTGACTGGGAACCCAGCCCCCGGTTGGTTAACATTCCTCTCATCCCCCCCTGGCGGGGTGGCCTCTCACTTTCCGACCAGGATGCTAGCCAGCCTGTCCGAAATCCCTGCCCGGATTCATCTGCGTGTCTGTGTTTTCTCTAAAGATCCCATCACGGGAAGAGAACGAGACACGGCCGCTCACAGCTGTTGCTGACGGGATCAAGGGTGGGCGTGCCGTCTTCCCAGCCTCCCGTTACTGGGATGTGGGGCGTTGTAGGAAACCCCTTTGCACGTGTCTCTGGAACACGCCTCTCCCGCCGCCGTGTCCCCCACTCAGCCCAGTTGGGGGTCACTCACGGTCAGCCTGGAAGTTGGCCGGGGAGCATTTGCTCTTTGAGAAGTGATGTAAAGCGAGAAAGGACTGAGGCGCCACGTGTTAAATGTCACCAGGGCCTGCTGGGGAGGGGGGGGCCACCTGCGTGGTGATAAAGCTTTTGGCAGAAGGTTCTGGGTGTTCCCTCCCCTGGAGTGGCTGGTGCTCTCGGTGAAACTGATAAAATGTTAGAGACCCGGGGCCTGCTGGAAGGGCTGCCTCTCTGGGGGTCCTTCTGTTTATACTCTATTTTGTTAATTGTGGGAAATTACGTAAGATTTACCATCTCAGCCATTTGTAAGCGCACAGCTCAGTGGCATTAAGCGCATTCACACCACTGTGCAGCCTTCTGCACCCTCACCCCCAGAACATTCCATCTCCCCAAACTGAAGCTTTGCCCCCACTAAACTCACCTCACCGCCCCCCAGGCCTGGCGCCTACCCTCCTCCTTAGGAACCTGGAGACCCCAGGGGCCTGCTGTGGACGGAGCCCCGCGGGGGCTGGCCTTTGTGTCCGGCTTATTTCACTGCGCTCTGTAGTGTGCCAGAATGTCCCCCCATGTGGCCGCGGCGTATCCCATCCCCCGGCTGGGCCACATTCTGTTCACCCGTTCGTGTGCGGATGGCCCGTGGGCTCTCCGTCCCAGGGCCGTCGTGAACAGGGCGCACACACCCGTTTGAGTGCCCGCTCTGCCCTCCGGTGCCCCCGCAAGTGCAGCAGCCGGAATCCTGAGGGCTTTACCTGTGAACAGCGTCCCTGGGCTGTTCCACACCCTCGGCCATGTCCTGACGTGGAGCTCCAGGGCGATGGCTCGCAGCGAGGCGCGTGTTGTGAGTGGCCGGGGGTGCAGCCCACCCGGCCTCAGCCTCAGCCTTGGCCTGACGCCCTCTCTCCGCCCCCTTCAGGCCGGCCTTCCCGCCTGGCGCCAGGGACGCACTGCCCGCCCACCAGCACCCAGAGCCCAAGAGGAAGCTCTACAGTGCGGTGCCCGGCAGGCTCTTCGTCGTCGTCAGGCCGTACCAGCCCCAGGTTGACGGCGAGATCCCCCTGCACCGTGGCGACAGGGTCAAAGGTCAGTGCCCTCCCCACTGCCAGGCCCTCTGCATGTGGGCGTCTAAGGCGTTGCTTCTGTGGGCCCCCTGTGGGAAATGTGGAGCCCTGGCTGCAGAGTAGCCCTCATGTCCACTAGGGACAATGACATGTGTGCATCAAGCGGAAAGTACAGGGGAGCGGCTGACGAGGGCATCAATGGGCAGAGCTCCTTTCCACTAGGAGAACCCGAGGGCCTCAGGGAGAAGTGGCACTGGGGCAGAACCTGGCACAGGTGGGATCTGGGGGCAGGGGGTGTCCATGTGGATGGCCCAGCATCCTGGAGGCCTGCAACGTTCCAAGGAAGGACGTCTGCCAGGCTGGAGGGAAGAGTTCCCAAAGTAGAATCCTGGGAAGTGTGGTCGAAAAGCACTGAGGCCTCTATGAATGCCAGGCTGAGGAGTCAGACTGTACCCAAGGGTCCTGAGAGTCGGGGATGGCTTCTGAGCGGGGGATCAGGTAGGTAAGGCCCTTTGGGAGGCGAGCGTAGTGAGATCACGTGCAAGAGGTCGGCAGTGGGTGCAGCCAAGGCCTGTGGTGCTGAAGGCCACAGGAGGGAGGCAGAGGAGTGGCGGGTGTGGGCTGCCAGCCACGTGGGGGCAGCTGGACTGGTGGGTAGTGTCACATGGTGGCACACCACACCTGCCCAGCCCCACCTGGGCCTGTCCCTGGAGGACGGGCTTTCAGAAGACGCACAGCAGGGCACTGAAAGCATGCCCCTTGGAGGGCAGTAGGCCAGCTTCAAATCCTGCCTTCCGCACTGTCAGCCCTTGGCCCCGAGCTGGTGATGAGCTCGGTTCCCTGCTCCACGCTGTGCGGTGATCTGGCCGATGTCCACCAGCTCCCAGATCTCTAGTGGCAGGTGGGGCCCCAGCCCCGCCCTGGCACCTGGCCATCCAGCTGCAATACATCGGACCATCTGGAGCACCGGCAGGTCCCAAGGGCTCTTTCGATTTCTATCGCTTTTCTTCACCTTAGAGCATTTCTAGTTTCATACTCACTAGTTTCCCCTTCAGTGACGTAAACCGGGGGCTCTATAATGTCCCTTAAGGTGTTTCGTTCACCTTGTGAATTTCTTAATTTCAGAAATTATGTATTTAAGCTCTAGTGTTCCCATGTGTGCTTTTATCACTTATTTTTATTTGCCAAGACTTCCTATTACTCTGTTGAGATTTTTCACTCACTGAAAGCACGTGCTGTCTTATGACGCTGTGAACTGGTGTCATTGCTTTGAACCCCATGTGTTAGTCCCATCCCCAGGGTCACCCCCCTCGCTGCAGGGGTGCAGGGTGAGCAGGAACCCGCCTGTCTCCCTGGGGACAGAAATCACAGACCTTATTCCAAAGCTCACCCCTCAAAGGATCGGCAGCTCTTGGTGAGGAGCAGAGACCCTCTCGTCAGGAATTCTCCCCCCCGCCTCAAGGGGCTGCCACAGAGGCAGGGGAGCTGGCTGCCTGGGAGGATCCTGGCAGCAGGGGGGTACCGGGGTCCTGGGGATAGCCTCACACCTCCCGAGCTGGGCCGCCAGATCGTTTCATTCAGATCCGTCCTGCCTGGCCCAAAGGGCAGGCCTTACTGCTCCCAGGAGGCAGCTGGGCCCCTTGTACCCGGAAGCACCTCCTAACCTATGTCTCCTAAGATGAGGGCGCCCAGGATCAGGGGCGCACCTGCTCGGACTGCCCCAGGGATGCATGTGTTCAGGGAAGCCCAGGATGGCTTGACATTCAAATTGTCTAGATGTGCCTTCCCATCAGGGATTCAGGGCAGAATTGGGGAAACCGGGGACTCAGGTTCTCCCAAACTGTGGGCCCACTCCCCTGTTTCAGATAGGTCCTTCCTCAGTGGCCCAGGAGGGGTGGGGTGGTTGAGGGCGCGGTGGGTACCCACATGGTGGCAGCGCCGGCCAAGCCCGCCAAGTTTCCGAGCCAGCCTGGGGCGGCTGGATGTAACCGCTGTCCACCTTGCAGGGGACAGTGGTGTGTCTCCGGAGGGGAGGGGATGGTAACTAGGAGGAGGACAGCTAGACGGGGCACCCTGTCGACCAGTTTCCTTCAGCTGTGGTCTCAGTGCCTGTTGGGCTTGTGAGGACAGGAGGGTAAATAGTTGGTTCTCCAGGTGTGAAGTGCTCACTTTTCAATGACTTAAATCAACAGCTTATAGTGAGCCCAGCCCAGTCCCTCTTGGCCCCCGGAAGAAGTGGAGTGGCCTTTCACAGCCACGAGGAGGGCGCTGGCCTGCACCGCACTGGGCAGGTCCCTTCCCCGCCCGGGGCGGTGTGCTGAGAGGGCCCCGGGCCAGGTGCCTGTGCATGTAGTCGGCTGCTGGGCTGCGTGGTGGGGAAGGAGCCAAGTCCTCGGTGTGTGGAGGAGGTGCCGCCAGCGCTCGTCAGCTGGGAGGGCGCATGTCTGCTTCACTTCGGCCGTTTCATCCCATTATTAGGCAAACTCATAAAAAGTTGGTAGGCTCTGTTCTTTGGACCTCCAAGTGTCATGGGTCCCCTTGCTCTCCCCGTGGCCTTTGAGATCAGAATGATAGGGGACACATCTGTTGCCTGGGCCCCTTGCTCTGCAGTTCTGGTGCCTTCGGACCCTGAGTAATTTAAAGATCAAGATGTGCAGAGATTGTATTGGCTCCCTGTTATGCAGCCACATTCGGAGGGGCCCAGGCGCTGGGGGCACCCCCAGCCCAGCACCAAAGGCCTGGGCTATAGAGACCTTCTCCTGGCCCACTG
This sequence comes from Manis pentadactyla, assembly GCF_030020395.1. Classification (NCBI taxonomy): domain Eukaryota; kingdom Metazoa; phylum Chordata; class Mammalia; order Pholidota; family Manidae; genus Manis; species Manis pentadactyla. The sequence goes on along the minus strand of NC_080027.1, from coordinate 8,102,309 downwards.
CTGCAAGCTGGGCTCCCACAACCAATGTGTCTGCCCAGGTGGTGCCTGCAGGGCCCTTGGGTCCTTGTGAAGTCCCCCCGCCCTGTGTCCGTAGCTTGTGCCACTCACCCATGCTCAGCGTCATTGAAGTTTAAGAACAAATGTGCCTCATTCTCCCAGTGGGTGTTCACGAGGGCCCTTCATGAGCTTCAGCCGGCTGGGAGCACCCAAGCCCGGCCCAGCACCCGCCCTGCAGGCTGGGTAGCATGTCCATCTGCCTGTGCTTCTCTTCCCCTCTGTGCTGTGCGGAGCGGCCCCTTCTCTCTCGGGGCTTCGGCAAACCCCTGCCCCCCGCCAGCATCCCCGTGACCAGCGGGTTCTTTGTGAACTAGTCCTCTTGCCGCAGGCTGGGACGCCCACCGCAGCGCTGGCAGGGCACGCCCTGCATTTGGCCCTTTGCGCTTGGAGCCCAGGCAGTGCCCCGCAGGCGTCAGGATCCCCACCGCTTTCCGCCTGCTGACGTGAATTCCCTCTCCTCCAACTGGCTTGAAGGTCCAGCTGACCTAGATGTTTTGCCCCCTCCCCAGCTTGGGAGGATCAGACGTGACCTTACTGCCCCTCGTCCCCATTCAGGTGGCCTGTCCCTCCGACTTTCACACCTGAGATAGTTGATGGCAGGGACTCAGCTGGGACACAGGGAGATGGGACAAAGGAGCCACGTGGCGCGTGGTGTAAGGCAGATGCCGGGTCGTCTGACACCCTCCCCCGCTGCCAGCAGCAGAGGGGACCTGGGGACAGCAGAGGCTCCGCCCGCAGCACTTTCCTCCTCGGGGGACACTGACCAGGTCCCCTCGTCCGTAGCAGAAGGTAGTGTGGAGCGCTGACCCACTCCCTCTGCTTACCCCCCTTGCTCACCCCTGGACCATCGAACTGCCCGCTAACGCCTCCCTCTTTTCTTTCAGTTCTGAGCATCGGGGAAGGAGGCTTCTGGGAGGGCAGCGCCCGCGGCCACATCGGCTGGTTCCCGGCCGAGTGTGTGGAGGAGGTCCAGTGCCAGCCCAGGGATAGCCAGGCAGGTAAGGAGGGTGCCTCTCGGCCACCCAACCCGTTCTCTCCGCCTCTCTCGGGCCTGGGGCCAGCAGCGTCATTATGTCAGGCAGGGTGTTCGGCAAAGTCCAGCTGGTGTGATGTTTGGGGAGCAGGGTTCCAAAGCCAGAACTTCTGTGTGTCACTGAACTGGGCTAACTCGGTGCCACTCGGCTTTGTCCAAACCAGAAGTCAGTGTGGAAGCTTTTAAAAGGTTCCTGGTACCTGTTCCGGAACTAACTTGGACTGCACATTTTAGCTGTCAGAAAAGGGCTTTTGTAGGCTCGTTAATGCTTGAAGTCAGGTGATCGATCTTCCATGCTGACGTCATAAGCAGGCAGTGCTGCGTGTACCGGGCCGTCCTGTTGCTCCCCCGGAGTCCAGTGTGACGTCTCGAGCACACTGCTCAAGGAGGTCAGGGTTCGTGGGGAAAGTCACTCCAGGTCTCTCCGAACTCCCAACTACAGCCCTGAAAACGTTGTAGAATTGGTTGCCAAAAAATTGAGTTCATCAGAATGTTAAGAGGAGACCACTTTATAAAACGATGTCGAGAAAAAACAACAAGAATTGGAGAAAAGCGAAGCACCGGGTGTCCTTATGTGCCCCTTCGGCTTGTGGTAGAACCCGCCTCAACGCACGTGTCAGAGGCGGCCTCATTCGCTTGTGGCCTTGCTGCGTCTCCCCGTGCAGAAGGGTGGCCCCTGTCCCATCAGGGCTCCCAGCCTGATGCCCCCCAGGGAGCCCCCACGCCGTGTCAGTCACCTAGGCTAGCGCGGCCAGGAAGTGAGGTGCTCTAGGACACACGGTTGGGAAAGGGCCCGGACCTGGCCGGCTCCGAGAGTCTTCCTCAGGGGCACTGAGCCGGCTCCTTTCTGGGGAGCTGGGTTAAGGGCACATCGTGTGTGCTAAGCTTCCCATCCAGACAGGTTCAAGCCAAGGGGGAACCGTAACACTGGCCGTGTTGTGGGGTGCTGAGGTAAGAGATGCCCCAAAAAAGGCTGGGCTGCACACCGCACGGGGGGTGGCTGGCAGCCGGAGGTCACAGGTGGATGGGAGCATGTTTCCCTGAGTGTAGGGATGGGTGCGCTCAGCCCCTGGATGGGCCGGACCTCCACCTGCCCAGCCTGTCTGGTCTGGGAAGGGCAAGGGCCATGGCCTGTGAGCTTGACTCACCTTCGGGTTGTAGGTGCCTCCACCCCCACCACCTCCTTCCTCCAGTGGGAGGAGAATCCAGCCCTCCGTCCTCTCTGGTGCATAGCTGCAGCGCTCCCCCCCCTGGGCCCCCCGCCCTCACTATGCCCTTGGGGAGCCTCAGTGCATCAGCCCCAGTATTGCTGGCGAAGCCACACAGCCCAGGATGACCAGGCTGAGGTGCCACCTGGGGAAGGGCTGCCCCAGGGCCGGGGCTTATTAGTGTTCGTGTGGGGAACCTGTCGGGGTGACGGATTCCTGGAAGGCTGTTCTCACTCCTGTGCATGTGCCACAGGACAGAATTGTTGATCCGACGGTGTTGTCTTCCTGTGTGATGCCTGGCAAGGTTTTAACACTCCCCTGGGGGCTGCCCATGTATCCCAGGCAGTGTGAGAACATGAAAGCAGGTCCCTGACTCCAAGCAGCTGAGCTGTGCCACACAACAAAGGTGGCCCTGTGCATTCGTGCTGTGTGTGTATCCCGAGATCCCAGGGCATCTTGCAGGGCTGAGCCGGAGACAGATACACCATAGGTCACGTTGCCCTCGGGGTCTGAGGAGCTGGAACAAATCGCCAGTTGGTGTCTTTGAACATCACTGTCTATTGTCTTGCAATCCTGGAGGTCAGAGGTCGGGCGTGGGTCCAACAGGGTCATTGTGGCACTGGCAGGGCCGCGTCCCTCCCAGAAGTTCTGGGGGAGAATGGGTTTCCTGGAGAATTCTCCACGTCCTAGGTTCTGGGGTTCCTAGGCTCATGGCCGCTTCCTCCAGTGTCAAAGGTGGCTCTGCGGGCCGTGTCCTTTCCACGTCACCTGTCTCTGATCCTCCCTTCTGCCTCCTCTTCCACTTTTTAGGATTTGTGTGATCAGACTGGGCCCACCCATGAGTCCGGGTCAGGGCAGACTGATTGGCAGCCTTCGTTCCCCCTGCCACGTGAGGTCACGTACTCACTGGTACTGGGGATGGACGTGGGCGTCTTTGGGGGACTGTCGTCCATCTCCTAGGTAAAATACGAGCACAGGAACACCCCTGTGATGGGGCCGTGGGCCAGAGGAGGGGCAGCCCTGCACCCTGGGGCGGAGGGGAGGGCCCGGAGGGCAGCACAAAGGAGACGGAATTCAAGCTGGATTCTCGGGTGGGGACGATCCCGGACTGGGTCGCACTGGGTTCTATTTGCCTCAGATTTTCTGAGATTATGACTTACCACTATCTTTTTAAAAAATTTCTTTCATAGAGGTATGATTTACATGCAGTAAAATCCACTCATTCCCAGAATAGTTCAGTGCATTTTGACAGATGTGTACACCTGTGTCTCGACCATGGTTAGGATATATTTCCGTCACCCCAGAAAGTTCTGTCAGGGTGCTTCCAGGCATTCCCTGAGCCCCGAACCAGAGGTAACCACAGCTGTGATTTCTGTCACCAAAGATGGTTGAATTTCTCAGAGATGGAACCCTGCAGCACGTACCCCCGAGGCCAGCCTCTTTCGAGCAGGCAGATGCTATGACGTTCAGGAATCAGTCCGTGTGTTCTTACTGTTGCGGTGTTTCCGTTATATGTTTATACTGCAGAATGTTTTTTCTCCTGGTGGTGCACGCAGGTTCCTTCTCAACTTGGGCTCAAACGGAGGGAATAAAATGAAACTGCTGTGAACATTTTTGTGCAGGTCTTTGAGCAGACATGTTTTCATTTCTCTTGGGGATATTCCTACATGTAGCGCTTCTGGGTCACCAAGATAGTGTGTTTAGCTTTATAAGAAACTGCCAAACCGTTCTCCAAATGGCGGTGCCATTTTGTGCTCCTAACAGCCATTGCGAGAGTTCCAGTGAATCCACTTTCTCACCAACATTTGGCAACATCGATCCCACCCGTGTTAGTGGGTGTGGAGAGCAGCTTATTGTGGGTGGCATCTGCATTTTTCTGATGACCCTCGTCAGCAAGCACCTTTTGGTATGTTCACTTACCATAGGTAGAGCTGCTCTTGTGAAGTATCTGTTCAAGTCCATTTTCGGCTGGGCTGTTTCACTTGCCCTTATTGGTTTGTGGGCCCTCTTTATATATTCTGTCTGTCGCTTCTATGTGAGATACATGTTGCACATATTTTTCCCAGTCTGTGATTTGCCTTTTTGTTTTCTGAACCTTTTAATGAGTAGAAGGTTTTCCTAAATTTTAAATGAAGCCCAGCTCACCTTTTTCTTTCACAATCAGCACTTTTATGACACTCTCTCTTTTTGTTAATGTTGAAAATTAGCAGACCTTGACTATACATAGGACCCAGGTGCTGGTACAAAGTACTTTTTGAACACTTCCATATAGTGAGGTGCTTCCACACACAGCCAGCCTAGTCTGAGCCCTCAGAACTGTTATTGGTCGTAAAGTGGATATTTAGCTGGCAAATCCCACTCGTGTGCATTAACTGAAGTAAAAGCCAGTAGTTCCGGGAACGAACAGCATGGTGCGGACGGCCACCTGGGGTCCCCGATGCCCATGGGCGTGACCAGTGGATTTCTCCTCAGTTGTCTAAGGACAAACCTGAGAGGCCCAGGTGGCCACCAGAATGAAGTGGGGGCCCTGGTGCACCTGGTGTGTGGATACGAGTCTGGCTTGGTTCCGTGGACAGTCTGGGAGTCAGCTCTGCCCTGTGAAGAACGTCACCTCGCTTCTCATCTCTTAGGACCGTGTGTGTTCCTGGCACTTCCTGCGGTATCTCACCCCACCTGGGGAGTAAGCAGGGCAGGAACCGTCCTCCTGATTTACACACGAACACCCACGTCTCCACACCCAGGAGCTCGTGGGAAGGAGGTCACCAGGCTGGGCTGTGGCCTGTTTCAAATTCCTGATGCCCTGTGCTTCGACCTGTACCCACATCTGAGCAGCCTTCCTCATGCAGTGGTGGGCATGGGAGTCCTGGGGTTGGACCACCACTGATTAACCTCGTGCACGTCAGCCAGGAGCAGTGGGGAAACTGAGGCAGGTCCTCTTCTCAGTCCAGCTGCCTCCCGGCCGGCTTCACACACACAGGTTGTCTAACCACTCCGAGAAGACTTCACCTGGGCATGGCGTGGCAATGTGGGGGTTCACAGTGACGTGCAAGGTCAGGGGGAGAGGGTGATTGTTGGGATTTTTGTTTCTGTGCACAAGAGACAGAGTGTACCCCAATTTATAAAACTCACCCGTTTGCATGCATCAGCCCAGGAGACCAACAGCAAGGTGCCGCCTGTGGTGATGGCGTTCTGCACAGAGGGCCGCACTGGGGAGGGAATGCCGGCTGATCATGTGTGCCCATCCCCTCCCCCATGCTCCCAGCATCCAGGCTCCTTGGCACAGGGGCAGCTCCTCTTGCTTGCTTGCATGTCCTGCACAGCTATTAATGCAGAAAAGAGTGTGTCCACGGTCCACCGTGCTCATGGCTAGGAGGCCACGTGTTGCTCTGGACCCAGGACCACAGGGCCGGCATCGTCTCACTGTGAAACCTCCTCGCATGCGTGCCAGGTGCAGCGAAGTCAGCCTCTGTAACAAGCACGTCCACCATGTAACCGGGCAGTGTGGCTTCTGGTCAGCAGACAAGCTTCTTTTCCCTGCATGTGGTGAAGGGTCCAGGCCCCTGCATTGTGTGGCCTTGCCCTTCCCCGGCGCCCAGGAGCCTCTGCCTGCAGCTGGCACATACAAGAAGAGCATGTGCCCACCTGGGAGATGCTCCGGCTCAGAAGGGACACACACCACAGCCTCTCAGTTCCCACTGGGTGCCCCAGGTGCGCGGCCATATGGTCCCCGCCAGGAGGCCCCTCTTGGTGACTCACCAGGCATGGTTCTCCAGAGAAACAGCCAGTAGAATATAGATGTAGAGATGGGGGTGTGGATGCAGACGCAGATGCATGTAATGAGTGTCACTTTAAGGAACTGGCTCACACGGCTGTGGGGCCTGACACGCTGAAATCCCAGGACGGGCAGGGACTCTGCCCGGGCTGATGCATTGTCTTGAGGTGAAATTTCTTCACCAAGGAGGCCTCAGCTTTGCTCTTAACTGATTAAGAAGGCCTTTAGCTGATTGGAGAAGGCCTGCTCACATTGCCTCCTTTACTTGAAGTCAACAGAATGTAGATGTCATTGACACATCTACAGGACCTCCTCACAGCAATGCCTACGCTTGACTGAGTAACCGGCTGCTGTCGCCTGGCCAGGGCCCCATAAAGCTGACCATCACCGAGGCGGACGCACCCGTGGATGGAGGCAGGGACAGTCCCACCTCTGCTGCCCTGTGGCCTGGGCGACCCCTCTGTTTTCCACTGGTTTCCTCTTCTGCAAGCCCAGGCTGCTGGGTTGGACCATGGCCTGGTCCCTTGTCCTTGGAATTCTGCAAATTGTACTGCACAAAGGGATGCTCCTAATGATGGATCTTGGTTAAGAAAGAAAAAAACGTTTCCAAGATGACCTGGAGCCCATGATGAGTCCGGTTAGGAAGCGCTGCTGCTCGTGCGTCCCGCTTGCTGTGGCGATGCTGATGGGTGAGCAGAAACCGGAACCCGGCTCACACCGTCCCTGAGAAAATGACAAAGCCAGGTCGCCCCCACATAAACTGTACTGTAGCTGCTGAAACAAAGGGACAGACTGGTGGTCACTGTTCGCTTAGCATGAGAAGAGAAGGTGGCATGACTAGTAACCCCTGCCCGGCTCTGTCCCCGCCTGCCGAGACAGCCCAGGTTGGTCACCCAAAGGCTGCTGAGGCAGGCATGGTGACCTAAGGACCGTGTAGTTCAGGCCCTGCATGCAGGACACCACAGTCCTAACTCTGGCCTCACCCACGTGAGCTGCCCCAGTGCCAGTTGGGGTGTCACATGCCATACGGGGACTTTGTGGGGTTCCCATGGAACGGCTTCCAGATCCGGTGACTGGGCCCCCGGGTGCAGATCCGTGACCCGGTGAAGGACGGGAGTGCGGGAGGACTCACTGGGCCTTGCCTTGGTTGGCTGTTCTGGGAAGTGAGATAAATCCGTACTTAGGAATTGGTCCCTGCAGCTCTCTAGAAACTTCTAGAAGCTATCTTTTGGAACAAGGTCTAGATCATAATCGAGCCAAAATGTGGTGTGTAACGCATCTTGTCTGCCTCCCAGGAGTCTGCAGGAGAGAGAAGAGATTCTCTCAGCCATCCTCGTACCCTCCTTGGGAAGGTGCCCTTATGGTGCCTGTTTTCATTTGTCAGAAAACACCACGCGCTCTCTGCGGTCCAAGCTGGGACATGCAGCTGTGCATCTGGACTTCCCGGCTCTGTCTGCACACGGAGCCGGTCCATTCCCAGTCCCTGCGGGGACACTCCTGCTAACCGCTCTCCGGTCTACCAGAGAGGTGGCCCCTCTCCAGGGACGTGTACTCAGCTCAGCATTTCCGTGTACATCAGGAGCTGTCACCTGCGGACCTCGGGCACCCTCCGCCGGGATCGTACCCCTAGATCTCGGCTCAGACCGGGGCTGTGTGATGAGGGCGCTGAGGAGCAGGCTCGCCCCTCCCAGGCGTCAGCCCTGAGCGCGGCACACCGCGCTGCCCTCCGGCTCCACTGCGGGTCTGAGGCCACGTCTGAATGGGCCTGGGACCAGCCTCCTTCCTCCTGGACAACACAGCCCCGTGGCATTGTCGGGACCTCAGTGAACTGGGAGTCTAAAGCCCCGCCCTCTGGTCAGGCTGAGCAGAACCCTGAGGGTTTGTGACTGGTCACTAGCAGCCGCCTGCCTGGAGATGTCTTGTCTGTGCCCGCTGATAAAACAGAGAGATAACAAGGGGGGCCATGCCTCCCCGCAGTGCCCTGGGCTGGCCCTTTGGGGTGCACCCTCGGCCAGTGCTAGTCCACCTGGCTGGCCCTCTTCAGTTTGCTTGTTTGTTGTCAGGCGCCCGCCCCGTGCTGCAGGGCCCTGTGACATTGTCCCAGCCTGTCCCCATCGTAACCTCCCCTCACCTCAGGTTAGTTTTTAAAGATAACACATGATCTTCACGGTACACTTGGGGGCTGGGAACACAGTGGCGAGGGTCAGAGACAGTAAGTGACTTGCCCAGAGCAGCATATTTAATAGGCGGCCGAGCCAGGACCCAGACACCCAGCTGACAGTCGGGTCCCCCACCGGGCTGGGGTGTGTCCAGCCGCCCTCGGCCGTGTGAAGACTTGGTGGCCGTGGAGCCAGCAGGGGCAGGGGCGGAGCTGGTAGCTGTGGCTGTCATGGAAGCGACGCCGGTAGGGTGGTGCTGGTGGCGGTTGTCGTGGTGAGGATGGGGTCACAGCGGTGACAGCCTTGTGATGGTGGTGGTATTGGTGATGATGACAGTGCCACTGATGATGGCAGCGATGAGGCTCAGGAGGTGACGAAGGAATGGATGTCGTCAAAGCTGACGCCCTGGCCGGGTGCACATCGCTCTGCTACGTAGGCAGAGCGGGCCCACCTGCCCCGCCCCGCCTCCCTTCCTTCCTGGGAGGCTCCCGGCTTGCCCCTTCCCTTCTTGAGATGTCACTTCCTTCCTCCAGTTCTCCCCTTGGGGAAGAGGCATCAGCGGGGGGCCCTTAGGAAAAATCATTTGGACTTTGTATGCGTCAGTTTTCTCATCTGTAACTGCGTCGACAGTTGCTGGTGTGCATCCTACGGAGTTGTTGCAAGTGTTTGTTGGGATGAATGCAAAAGCCCATGTCTCCGTGACCATCCAGTGTCTGTGGCACCAGCGCAGGCAGAACCACAGCCCTGGTAACGAGGCAGGACAGCTCACAGGTGGAGTAAAGGTTCACAGGTGTAGGGAGGCCCGTGGTCCCGCATCCCCTGGACTGAATGGTGCTCAGGAGGGGCCTGGTGCTGGCTTTGCTGTGCCGCACCCACACCTTTATTGGGCACAGGCCTTGACACCAGCACCCCCAAGGCTCCCACATGCCCCCTCCCAGCCAGAAATCCCCTCCCCATTGCTGCCCCCCACTCTGGCTTGAATGCCATTTATTTCCTTGTTTTTAATATTCTACTTCCTTATGCATCCCTAAACAAGGTAGTTTGGTTTTTCCCACGCTTGAACCACATGTAATGGAATCAAACAGCACGTGTGCCCAGCGTGTGCGGCTCCTCTCCGGACGCCCGTCCCAGACGTCTGGATGCACGCACGGCTCTGGGTGTCCGCTTCACAGTCAGGTCACTGGCTTGGTGCTGCTCATCTGTCCCGTGGTGGATGACCACCTGGTGTCTCCAGGGGTGGTCATGGGCAGCATGGCGGTGGCCCTTGTCTCTAGGCATAAACATGTGTGTGCTCGTTCCCCAGTGTGCCCTTGGTCAGGGCCGGGCATGTCCCCCATTTCTCTGGGTCCTCCTGCCCTGTCCTAAGTGGGTGCCGCAGTCAGCTCGGGCACCATAACAAACACTGCAGACGGAGCCACTTACACAGCGTTTCTTCTCACAGCCTGGGAGCTGCGAGTCTGAGATCAAGGGGCCGGCTGATTCTGTTGCTGGTGTGGACTCATCCTGACTGCACAGTTCCTGCTCACTGCATGCTCACTGGGGGGAGCAATCCCTAGTCTCACCCATCTTTCTAGGGTGCTGAGCCCATCATGGGACCCCCACCTTCATGACCTCATCTAACCCTAACCACCTCCCAAAGGTCCCTGCCTCCCAAAGGCCATCACACTGGGAATTTGGGCTTCAACATACGCCTTTGGGGATCATGAACTTTTCAGTCCCTAGTGGGTGTGCCCAGCTCTCGCCAGCCCTCACTAATGGCAGCTCTTCCCTCTGCCAGCCTGGTGCCTGTGCAGCGACGATGTCAGAGTTCAGTTTGCATTTCCCCTATTGCTTCCAGGCCTGAGCACTTTTTTGCATGTTAATTGCCTATTTGTTTGCATTTCTCCTTTTGTCAAGTGCCAGTTGAAGTCTTTTGCCTATTTTTCTTTAGGGTTGGTTGTTTCTTGTCGATTTGTGGTTGCTCTTTATATATTCTACTAACAGCCCACTTGTCACTGATAACACATTTGCAAACACCTGTTTGCAGACAGACGCTGGTCATTTCCTGAGGACCCTTCACATGGCTTGTGTGGTGGCCAGTCCTCTCCTTAACTAACATGCAAAGGGCAGGTGTGGGCACAGGGCCTCCTGTAGACAGCAGGGCCTGCACAACTAATCCCACGGACTCCTTTCCCCTTTGTTGAATGTGAACGCTCCCATCTATGGCAGGGGTGCTGGCTTCCCATTTAAAATGAGACTCAAGGAGCTTCTTGTAGAAATAAATGTATAGGAAATTCTGCATTTGGGAAGCCCTGCCCTGCTGCTTCCAAGTAACTTAGTGATGGCTCCTTTTCCAGACAGTCCCCTTTTAACCTAATTAAGCTGTACTCACCTAGTTAAGAAGTTGCTCTACTTAAAAAGCCCAGGTCATCTGAAGGCCTTCAAGATGAGTGGGTAGGGGACTTCAGGCATGTGCTGGGGCAGCACCGTAGGGCAGGCTCATCCCAGAATGCCATGGCGCTGCTCCTGTCCCCGGCCCTGACCAGGGCATTGCACATTCCTGTCGTCTCCAAAACAATCCCACAGGAAGAACACAGAGGCCCAAAGGCCCAAAGGCTTAAGCAGCCTCCTCAGAGCCTCACTGCCTGTGAGCTGCAGCCACGGGGTTTGACTGCCACCCAACCCCAGGAACCCCTGGGTTCTAGAGCCCAGCACACAGCACCACCCAGAGAGGGTGAGAACCCCTCGGTCAGGCTGGGCCCTCCTTTAGTGACCACAGACCTGTCTGAAGAGGAAAGAGTCCCACACTGAATAAACATCCTGCTGTAAGAACTGAACTTCTCTCTATGAAAATGTGAATCACCACAGGAAAATGGCTTGTCCTTAAAAACAAGTGCTGGGTCATTTGTTTAGGTTATCACTGGGTGAAAGTACAGAATAAAGAGTTCCTGTAAGACCTGAGATGCTCCTGGGAAGATGTGGGGCTCCAGACCCCATCTGAGAAAACTCTGACCCAGGGTTCAGCCTCTGTTTTCCAGAGAAGGAAGCCTGGCTCACCGTTGCTGAGGATCAAACACCTGGCTCGCGGCAGAGCCGGGATGGGAACCTGATCTTGACCGCCTGGCCCAGGGCTTCCCCTGCCCGTCCAGCTCAGGGGCTGTTCTGTTTGTTATCACTCTTTTAATTGGAGGTGACCATTCCTCAGGGCTCCCTCTAAAGCCCTGACCCCAAAAAGTTAATTATTAGCTTACGTGATTGAAAAGCCTGCAGTCTAAGCTTCAGGCATAGCTGGACCCAGGTGCTCAAATGATGTCCCCAGGGAGGTTTCTTTCCATCTCTAAGCTCTGATTCCTCCATGGCAGCTTTATATTCTGGCCAGCTCATTTCTCAGGGTGGTTCCTGGCAGCCCTGGGCTTATGTCCTCCTGGTTCCTAAGTCCAGCATAGAGAGAAACGGTTCTTTCCTGCCTGCTTAGTAACTGTCCTAGGATTGGCCCTGTTGGGTTGACTTGGGTCGTGTATAGGCCCACCCCGAACCAGTCCCTACAGCTTGGGGATGGGTGTGCTTAAGAGATGTGACTGGCCACGTCTGGGTCAGTCAGGGGTGCAGGAGGTGCAGGGGTGCAGGACAGCAGAAGGAGGGACCAGCGGAGCCTCTGCAAGCTGCCACCACAAACATCCCTTCAACAGGGATACCTGAGCATCTGGGCTCTTTGAACAGGAGAGGAGGCCACTGCCATAACCCACTTCCATCCAGCTGGGAGCACTTCCTGGGAGGCAAAGAAGGGGTGGGCGCTGGCACCCACATCTGGGCAGCTCTGGGCCAATGGGGCAGGCGCTGGCAGAGTCCCACTATTAAACAATTCTGTGAGTCACAGTGCACACGAACCCTCCACAAGGCATCACAGTAGGCATGGTTGGCTCTTCCAAAATAGAATGTATTTGTTATCTTTAGAACACTTAAAAATACAGGCAATTGACTCTATTAGCACAACGGTAATCTAAAATATTAATAAGCAACAAAAGAGACAGCTTCCAAAGAAGTTACTAGCTGCTCCCTAACGGAACATAAAATAAATATGAGGACTCATCGTCCTGGCTGCTAATGATTATGTTTTTGTTAAACAACCGTGGCAGAACCATAAGCACCCCTCTCCTCCATGATTGTTTCTTTTACGCCATTTTATTAAAATACACTTGGAACCTTGCGCTTTGGTGTGTGTGCACCGTTCTCTAAGCAGCTGCCTCTGTGTCATAAATGCCGATTTTCATGCTCCGGCTCAGCCCTGGAATAGAGTTCTGCCAGGTCTGTCTGTCGTTTCTGGTTCCGTCGGGAGGATTCCATCTTTGGTGTCACCCTGGGACCCAGCCTCCTCCCCTCCCAGTAGAGGTGGTGCCTGCCCTGGGTTACCATGGCAACCCAGTGATGCAGGTACCACCCCCGCCTCCTGCGGCTGCAGGATGTGGTGTTTGCAGCTCCAGCAGGAAAGTCACCTTGCGCAGTAGCAGTTGGTTGCTGTGGGCTGGGTTCAGGGCTGGGGGACGTGTTTCCCCCTTCACTGAGCCACCTGTGTGGGTGGCAGTGGGCAGGAAAGGGCGTTAGGTTGGTCTGCCAAGGCTCCGTGACAGAATATGCTGGCCTGGGCCTTGAACAGCAGACTGTTTCTCCCAGCCCCAGAGGCTGGAGGCCACATGGAGGTGTCGGCAGGGCTGCTTCCTGGGGAGGCCTCCTTCCCCGGCTTGCGGGCAGCCGCCTTCTTGCTGTGTCCACATATGGCCTCCCTCCATGCATGTCTCTGGCATCTTTTTCTCTTCTTATGAGGACACCAGGCCTATGGGATCAGGGTCACCCTATGACGTCACTTAACCCAAATTACCTCTTCAGGGCCCCATCTCCAAATACAGTCATATTGGGGTGGGGCTTCAATACGACCTCAGGGTGGGGGGTCACATCAGTCCGGAACAGCGTGGAGAGTGGCAGCTGTGAAGTGAACGCTCATCTACCCGGTGCGCCCTACAGACGCCTCTCCCTTCACATCCTTCCCACCACACAGCCCACCCCCAGGGGGGCCCTTAGTTGTCTGTGTTGAGGGCAGTGACTCTCCTGTCTGTCCTGAGACTATTGTCTGGCTCGGCTGTTCACTGATGCTTCAGCGTCTGGAAGCCTCGGGGGTCCACCACTGGGCACATCATCTGGAGACAGAGCCCAGAGCTCAAGTCCATAGAACAGACATCGAAGTTCACGGCTCTGGTTTAAGGCCACAGGCCTGCAGCCAGAGCCTCCCCATCCCATCACCTTGCTGTGTGACCTTGGGCAAGTCACTCAGCCTCTCTGACCCTGCTCTGTGAAACGGCAGTGTCAGTAGTGTGTTCTCTGCAGGGCTGCAGTGAGGCTGGGCTGGATGACCATGGAGACACCTGGGGCAGGCTGGCTCTCAGATGTGCCACGGAGCATTGCTCTTGGGTTGTTACCATCCTATATCCCACATCTGCAGGTACCCACAGAATGTGGCCCTAAACCCAGCCCATTGGAAAGTAACAGGGCCCCCCACCTCTGCCCAGGAAAGCCAGGTGGTCTGGGTGGGACCTGGGAATCTATGTTTAAGTGATTTTTCCAGGTGAGGCACTTGATGAGCTGGGACCTGTTATCTTGAGTTGGAGCAGGTTTAAGTGGTGCAAATAACCTGAGCCAAGGACCCAAAGGTGAGGGCCTGTGAGTTAGTTTGTAAACAGCTATTTGAGAAGGGAATTGGTCAACACACACTGCCCTCCATGAGGGCAGAGAACCAGATTCAACTGCTTACATTTGTGTTCCCCATGCCTCGCATGGTGCCTGCCTGGAAGGGAGGAGGTGCCAAGAAGGTACTTCCAGGATGCGTGGATGGGTGGGTTCACTGAACGACTGGCTGGCTGGCTGGTGGTGATTGGATGAATAGGTGAGTGAGTGAGTGGGTGAGTGGGTAGGTAGGTGGGTAGGTGGTTGGATGAATAGGTGAGTAGGTGAGTGGGTGGGTGGGTGGGTAGGTGGTTGGATGAATAGGTGAGTGGGTGGGTGGGTTGGTGAGGGATAGACGGACAGATGGCAAGACCACGCGTGGGGGTTCGTAGGGCCTGTTATCTCTCCTGCACAGCTCACCTTAATCTCAGGGTGGCCCGTCCGACTCTCTACCTCTGCAACACGACTTGATGAGATTTCCTTAAAACTAGAGTCTGTGAATGGCAGGTAAGGCAGCGGTGTATCATGAGACTTGAGAAAATACCAGTCTTGCTGGCATCTAGGCTAGTGTTTCTTTGGGTCTTTGGCCCCTAGAGATGGTTCATGAGGCAGCTCCTTCAGCCAGCCTGGTGCGCCGTGGCCTCGGACTCTGTCTGCCTGCCCTGTCCCCTGACCCCAGTGATCAGGCCTCCCCACTACGCCTGCTGCGCTAGCAGGATGGCACCAGGGCTTGGGCACCCTGCTTGGGAAAGGTGCTGAGCTGCCTCCTTGCCCACAGCTTGAGTGACTCAGCCTCTTCAGGGCTACAGAAAACGGATGGTGTCCTGCCCTATAGGAGGCGGGATGAATGAGCTGCTCCAGATATGCAGGGGGCTGCTGGCTTTCCATCTGTCAGTCCAGGGGGACAGACCTGAGGTCTCTCCCTTGGCACCTGGGCACCTGGCTGGGGCACAGAGGGAGCGCAGAGCCACCCCCCAGAGTATACCGTGGCTCATTTTGGAAAATGAAAGCCATCATATGGTGCTCTGTTCCTGAGTTAAGATGTTGTTTTTGGCGCCTCTGAAATAGACGATAGGAAACAGATCCAGAGATAATGAATAAACATTGGCTTATGGGGGCCGCATGCTGGGGACGATGAAATCTCACACTAGCAGATTAAATTTAAGACATGCATATGTAAAGTGGGCATGTAACGGCCAGGCTCCTGCCCAGCAAATCACATAGCCAAGGAGAGCGTCTGGGAGGGCGCTCTGGGTGTGTGTCCCCTGTCCCCAGCCAGTCGGGGCTCGGGAGAACCAGGGTGAGGAGGGGCCTGGGTTCCTAGGAGACCTGGCACGGGAGCCAAGGAGACCAGGCAGGGAGTGGCAGCCTGCACATCGCCCACAGGCATGGATGAACGCTGAGCAACTGCCGCTTCCAGTAGCTTCCAAGTGGTTAATGCAATCAGGTTCTAAGATCAGTTTTTGACAGCGAACCCTCTCCTGTCTCATTTTGCAGTGCTCTGTGATCTGAGGGACTCCAGACACAGCACCCTCCTTTCTATTTTCTTAAATTGAGGTGGAATTCCCATACCATACAATGTACCCTTTTAAAGTGTGCAGTTCAGTGGTTTTTAGTATATTCACAAGGCTGTGTAGGCATCACATTGTGATTCGGGAACATTTTCGTCACCCCAAAAAGAGACCCTGTACCCGTTAGCCGTCGTTCCCATCCCCCCTCCTGCCCCGGCCCCTGGCAGCCACTGGTCTATTTCTGTCTATGGAGTTGCCTACGCTGGACATTTCCTATGAATGGAATCCTGCAGTGTATGGTGTTGGCGGCTGGCTTCTCTTAGCATTATGTTTTCAGGGTTCGTCCACGGTGTAGCGTGTGTCAGAATTTCATTTCTCTTTAAGGCTGAATGATGCTCTGTTGGAAATATAGACCACATTTTGTTTATCTATTGATCAGTTGATGGACATTAGGGTTTTCACTTCCTGGCTCTTGTTAATAGCACTGCTGTGAGCATCTGTGTACAAGATGCTGTTTGAACCTGTGTTCAGTTCTTTTGGGCACGTACCCAGGAGTGGACTTGCTGGGTCCCATGGTAACTCTGTCTTTAGCCTTTTGAGGAACTGCTGTGCTGTTTTCCGTTTTCTATGAGAATTCTGATTTCTCAGTTCCTCACCAATGCTTCCTGGTTTTTTTTTTATGGCCATCCTAGTGCATATGAGGTAGTACCTTACTGTGGGTCCGTGGATAACTGATCCCTGATAACTAATGTAGAGCATCTTTTCATGTGTTTATTGGCCATTGCATATCTTCTTTGGGGGAGGCATTCACTTTTTAATTAATGTGTCATACACGTGTCTGGTCCTGTAATGAATCTGAAAAAATACAGAAAGATTTAAACAAAAAAATAAAATCTTTCACCATCTTACCCCATGCTGATGGTCACCACTGAGATTTTGTTCCTTCTTTGAATGTAAATGTATGATAAACAACACTGAGTGAATCCTTTTAAGTGACAGATCCTGCTTTTTTTCTTTCCCAAGTGACAAAAGACATCATGTCATGGATTGAAAATATTCTTCCAAGACACTGTTTCCAATGGCTGTACGAATTGTCGTTGATGATTCATTGATGTGACACTGTCCATCATTGATGGCATTGGCGTGACATTGTCCATCTGGTCACCCCCTTCTGTTTTAGGACGTTGCTGGTGGTGCCATGAATTGGCTAGCACACACAGCACTTGAGTGAACAGCCTTGCCATTTAAAAAGCTCTGTGTGAGTCTCCTTAGGATGTGTGACTTTATAATCTACTCCCCCAGATTTGCACAGCCCGAGGCCACCTCTTCTCCATCCTCAGCCTGGGGCAGAAGTCTGGCTGCCTCCCTTCTGTCCCCTTCTAGGAGCTGCGGAGGCTCCCTCCCAGGGTGCAGCTCTCTGAAACTCCTTAAAGATAGGACCTGCCCGCAGCCCTCGGGGTCAGGGACTTGGGAACAGGAGACGTACTTTTTCTCAGATGAGTAGGGATTGGTTTCTTGGGCCAGCAACACCCATTGCTGCGCGGGGCTCTGAACTTTCATGCTCTGAGGTCATGGGCCTGGAATTCTGGATCATTTTTTAACAGAGGCCCCCCCATTTCCATTTGACACTGGGTCCTGAAACTTGCCTAGCAGACTCCGCCTACTGAGGTGCCCTGTGAGGCCATGTGTTTTGGGCCCACACTTGGAGACCTTCACCTTCTAGAGCGCTGCCATCCACACAAAGGTGATGTGCCTGATGACTCCGGGGAACAGGTGTTAGTCATGCAGCCCCCGGACCCAAGGCTGGGGCTCTGAACTGTCCTTCCCGGGCTGTGCTGACCTCACTGGGCCGGGCAGACCAGCACCCCAGCCGCCTGCTGGGGCCGGCCTCACTGCTGGCTCCGGTGCCGCCTCGCGGTAGAAGCCCCTCCTCCAGGTTGTTGAGATTAGAAATTTGTTTTAAGAAATAATTGCTGAATGCGGCCAGATCCCCCGGGAGTGTGATCCAGCTCGGCACAGCTGCTCGCTGCTGCCAGGATGCCCCCAGCCGCCCCTGCTTAGTTAGCTGAGATGCAAATGTGCCCTTCGCTCGAATCGGGAGGTTCTAACCTTGCACCGCATGTGTGCTGCTCCTCCAGGTGCCCGTGGAGCCAGCTGCCCTCGCCTCCTCAGCACTGGCCACTGGGGGATGGGGTACCTGGCGCCCCAGCCCTCTGTGTCTGAACGCTGCCCTCTGTGGCCTGACCGCATCCGTCCCTCCTCTCCCATCGGGGGCCGTTAGCGGCTGGTGCAATGTCGTGGAAGCCTGTTAGCCCTTGGAGCCTGGGTGGGAGGGTGGGGCAGGGCTCCAAGCAGCCTGCGGGAGTCCTTTTCTAAGAAGACCAAAGGCCGTGTTCCCAGTGGTTCCAGGAAACCAAAATCAGAGTCGCTCAGTCATGGCCCAGCTCTTCTTTTGCAAATCATTAAAGTCTCTCCAAGGGCTGTTCCATTTTCCCGGTGTCTTCCTCGGGATAAACAGGCCCCGCGTCCCACCTGAGGGCCCATGTGATATGTAAGGGCCCTGGGGGTGAAGTGACTTCCCACAGTCACCCTGGGACCCGGGCACCCTGGCCGTCTCACGCAGCGACATCCGTCCAAATGGGCTTTTCAGGGACTCAGAGGGAATGTAGCTGAGCAGCCACCCCGGCAGTGCCTGACCGTGACCTCGGTGGGCTCCAAAAGTTCACACCCGAGCAGGTCAGCAGACGCGTAGGGAGCATGTAGCCGTGGCCCCTGGCCTCCCCGTGCCAGCAGTGTGGGCCACCGGATTCTGTTACCAGAGACGGCACTGAGCAGGTGGCTCTCTCCCAGGGAGAAAGGAGAGGTGGCCAAGCTCACGGCCCACTTCGGCATAATGGAATGGGGATCAGAACTTCCTCTCCCCTCGACCAGAGCTTTTTTTTTTTTAGGAGTTGAGAGTTTCTTTTTTTTTTTTGAGAGGGCATCTCTCATATTTATTGATCATGTGATTGTTAACAACAATAAAATTCTGTATAGGGGGCTCAATGCACAGTCATTAATCCACCCCAAGCCTAATTCTCGTCAGTCTCCAATCTTCTGAAGCATAACGAACAAGTTCTTACATGGAGAACAAGTTCTTACATAGTGAATAAGTTCTTACATGGTGAACAGTGCAAGGGCAGTCATCACAGAAACTTTTGGTTTTGATCACGCATCATGAACTATAAACAATCAAGTCAGATATGATTATTCGTTTGATTTTTATACTTGATTTATATGTGAATCCCACATTTCTCCCTTATTATTATTATTATTATTTTTAATAAAATGCTGAAGTGGTAGGTAGATGCAAGATAAAGGTAGAAAACATAGTTTAGTGTTGTAAGAGAGCAAATGTAGATGATCAGGTGTGTGCCTGTAGACTATGGTTAATCCGAGCTAGACAAGGGCAACAAAACATCCACGGATGCAGAAGATTTCTCTCAAAACAGGGGGGGTGAGGTTCTAAGCCTCACCTCTGTTGATCCCCAATTTCTCACCTGATGGCCCCCCTGCGACTGTGCCTGTCTTAGGTTGTTCCTCCCTTGAGGAATCTTACCCGTCTCTGGCTAACCAGTCATCTTCCTCGACCAGAGCCTTTTATCCAACCCAGTCGCCTGACGGAGGCCTTCCTCTTCCTCTGTGCACCAGCCGTCAAGGAGGCCTGGGTCATGGCGTCCCGCAGTGTGGCACCACATGGGCCGTCCAGAGGCCAGGCGCTCACAGCTGGGACCCCTCCATGGCCCAGCGCAGGATAGGAGAAGGGGGAGGAGGGGAGGGATCCGCTCCAGCTGTGTACCTCCAGTCCCCACATGCACAGGACCCCGCGTGCGCGGACGCCTCTCAGAGCACTTGAGGGGTCATGGACCTCATTAGGGACCAGATGGAAGCTGCACGGGCACACATTTATGCACATGTGCGCACACCTGCCCGTACTCGTGTAGACACACACACACTGCACACATGTCTGCAGTCCCGCACATTGTGCACACACATGCAATATGTGTGCACGTACATCACACATGCTGCCCACATGCTTGCACACACCCACACGTGCACACACAGCTCGGTGTGCTCTGTCAGAAGGCCGCAGGAGCCCACCATGTGCCCAGGTGTGCAGTATGTACGCTGGCATGGGCTCTGGAAGCGTGCTGCTCCAGCGTCCCTCTCGGGTGTGCTCTGTCCTTGAGTCCTGGCACAGATACAAACCCAGTGATGATCTGACCTATTTCTTGTTCCTGAAGCTCCCAGTTCCTCTCGCGGACAGTCCTAGAAAGAGTCTGATGCAGGGCAACCGCATCGTTTATCATCCCAAATGGGGACACTTCTGAGAGCAAAGGAGGCCATCAGCATCGCTGGCCGGGCTGCGGGGCCCAGGGCTGCCCTCCTTACTGCCACAGCAGAGGCCCAGTGTTGGAACGTGCTTGTGCCCATCGAGCAGACAGAGCTGGAGCATCGCGATGGTTATTCACTTGCTCCGGTGATTCATTCAACCCACCGCCCGTTACTGGAAGACAGCTGGGGTGGTGGCCCTGGGTTCCACAGAGGAGAGCCATCACGAGTCACAGGCGGGCAAGAGAAAGGGCTTATCTCTGTGGTAACAAGGCCCCGGGGAAGCGAGCCCCGGTGCCGATGGCCGCTGCTCGAGAAGCTTCCGGCCCTAGCGAAGCGGCCTGGGGAGGGCAGAGACAGAGCCTCGTCTGTGAGCGGCCTCGCCGGCAGCACCTCGCACGCCCACTCTGCGCGCCCACCCCACACACCCACCCCAGACATTGCCTCAAGGGCCCACCCGTCCTTCTCTTTGGAGCAGGAAACCACTTGCCTGTTGGGGTGGTCTGTGCCCTGCGTGGCAGCAGGGACATCCGCCCTGGCCCCGCTTTGTCACCACCTGGGGTCTGGCGTGGATCCCTGCTTGCTGGGTGTCAGCTCCCTGAATGAGCCCCTCCGCTGGGCGTGGTGATGCAAGACAGTGACCCGCGGGCTAGGGCATGAAGGCGGGCAGTGGGGGCCTGTTGGAGCCCCAGGCAAAATGTTCTGGAATCATTTGGGGTTTTTTACGATTCTTTTTATATTGAGGTGGAATTCACGTAACATAAAATTAACTATTTTAAAGTGAACAGTTCTGTGGCATTTAGAACACCAAGTTGTGCAGCCGTCACCTCATACAGAGACCCTGTCACCACGAGCAGTCACTCTGCCCCAACACGTGGCAGCCGCTCATGTCCTTCCTGCCTCTACAGGTGTCCCTCTTCTGCATTTTTCATACATGTGGAATTATACGATATGTGGGCCTGGGTCTGGCTTCTTTCATTCAGCAGAATGTCTTTGAGGTTCGTCCATGTAGCGTGTGTCAGGACTTCATCCCTTTGTAGGGCCGGAGAATAGTCCCCGGTGTGGATAGGTCCCATATTGTTTCTCCGCTCACCCATCGGCGGTCACCTGTGTCCCCTCTTGGCTGCGGTGACCACTCGTGTGTGCAGCGGGGTACTTGTTCTCAGTTCTTCTGGGCGTACACCTAGGAGAGGAATTGCTGGGGGGCATACGGTCATTCTGTTTCACTTTTTAGGAACTGCCAGGCTTTCCCACAGTGTAGAGTGTTGACCCTGCAGAGTGTGGTCAATGGGACCCACTGTGTCCTGTTGCCAGGGCACAAGCAGGGGCTGGAAAGTGACAGCAACGCCCTTGGCATCCCCTGTGCAGCCAGCGTTCTGCATGGAGCCCAGGTCCTGGGGGGCACCTGCCTGTCACTTCCGGGCACCTGTCCCCATCCCCCAAAGACCCTGCCTCTCGTGGCCCAGCCCGGCCCACAGGAGGCCGCCGCAGACGCCGGCTACATTGGAGCCCGAGGGATGGCATCGCTTTGAGACAGCTTGTTATCTTCTAACAAGCAGTAACCAGCCCGAAACGGATTTAGAATTCAGTGTGGTTTTCGAAATCATCGAGTCTTATGCCGTTTAAAAATTGCTTGTCATTTTGTATGCCGAGAACGCTTCCAGCAGCCTACTTTTCCAAAATGATCACTGATTGGAACAAAAACACTGCCACTAAAATTAGAGTGACAAAATGGAGTTGTTACGAAACAAAAAGAAAATCGACAGGTACATTTTAACACATGGGGAGCAACCCCCCCCACCCCCACCCCTGGGAGCAGCACGAAGCTTGAAGCTTTGTTGCCCCGTGTGTTCCGAGGGACATTGATTTCCATATGTGGGATCCTATTGTTTGATTAAATTCTTGATGAGAACCCATCAGAGAGAGTGGTTGCTTAGGAGTGGAAACTATTTTAGGGATCTAAGCTGGGGCCTGGAAATGCACAAGAGAAATGTTCACGAAAACTCTAATAAATAAGATTCGTTCAAATTTCAAAAATCCAGACATTCCTATCTTGAAAAAGGAGTCTGTCCTCCCCTTTGCCATCTCCCTCCAACGCAGCTGGGGCATCTGAGACCTGTTGTTTGTTTCTCCCCAATGTCTGTGTCAGCACAGGTTCATTCCAACCACGCAAGACAGGGAAAGCACGAAACAGCTGGGGCTTAAGTGAGGTAAAGGTTTGGGTTCTCTCCTGTTCAAGGAGAAAGAAGAACACGGTCCAGTATTGGGATGGGGGCTCCAGGCTCACGGGGATCTTTTCCTTTCTTGCTGCTCCACCATCCTTAACAGGCTGCTTCATGGCCCAGGGTAGCTGCTTAGATTCCACCCATCGTCTGGAACTTACATTTCTCTACTTTCCAGTAGAGGAAGTGGAAAGAAAACACATGCTCCTTCATTTTAAGAACATGCAAATGGTCCACTGTGCTTCTAAGTCTTGACCATAAACGTAATCTCAACGAAGGCGAGAACTGGAGCCATTACTCCAGGAAACCTGCCATTGAGGAAAAAATGGAGATCAGATGTTGGCGTAGGCAGCTGGCCACCCCACTACAATACCTCCTAGGTAACAGCCTTTCTCCCTGTTTCCATAGCATGCACCCCATCTGACAACCCCCCGCATCTCCTCCAGAGCAGCTCCGGATGGAAGGGGTAAGATGTCATTGGGTAAAGCACTGAATGCTTTCAGCAAGAAAACAAAATGTGTTCCACACAGGGGGAAACTGAAGCCCGGAGAGGACTCACCCAAGGAGAGGTGGTGCCTACACGCTCTTAGACCGACCATCAGGGGGTGTCAGGTGGGTTCCAGAGTCGCATCAGAGTTCTCACCCTCTTCCGAGCCCTTGGACCTCTTACAAGGTCACAGCTTGTGTTCTGAAGCAAGGAATATATTGCTAGTATCAGTCAGGCCTCAGTTACAAACGATAAAAATCAAGATCAACCTGGCTGAAGCCAGTGGGGGACCATGGTGGCTTCAGGCACGGCTGGATCCAGGTGCTCCACAGACATTAGGAAGTGCTCTTTCATTCTCTCTCCTCTGGTTTCCTCTGTGTGAACCCTGTTCTTCATGCCCCAGGGAGATGGCCACCAGCAGTGCCAGGTTAAGGCTTGACTATTTTAGCAGTCATTAAAGGAACAGAGTGCCTCTTTTCCATATTAGAAGACTCAGAATTGAATCTCATTGGACTACTTCATGTGCCCATTCTTGACCCAATCAGAGTGACCAAGCGGGGAGGATGGACCCTTGCGTGCTTCCCCAGAAGCAAGAAATGGACTCTAGGCAGGCTGAATGCACACTTCCCTTCCACCCCTGCTCCAGCACGTCATGTTTCCTGCCCTGAATCCTCCCCTCCCAAACCAGAACAGACCTGTCACGGTCTCTTTCCCTGGGGTCCTTATTCACTGCTAGTCTTCTTATTTATAGGTCTGTTTTTCCCAGAGCCTGAGGATCTGTTAGGAGAAAGGCTGTAATGCCCTCTCTCTATCCTCAGCGCCTGCCCAGCACAGAACTTGGTGCAGAATAGGTGCCAGTGAATGAACGGTGGTTAGTTGGTTAGGAGGAAGGATGCATGGCTGGGTGAGTGGGCAGTGGATAGATGTATGGATAGTGGACAGATGGGCGGGTAGGTGATATGTGGGTGGGTGGGTGGAGGTGTGTGTGCAGAGTAGAGAGACGGATGGATGGATGAATGGAAGGAGGATGGTGGGTGGTGGGTGTGTTCCTGGATAGCTTGATAACCAGATGGCTCCCTGAAGGAAGAGGGATTTGCTGCGGGTCACACAGCCCCCAGTACTACATGCAGTTCGATGTGGTGACATTGTTTCATGCCAGAATTTAACTTCCATACAGCCAACCCTTCACAGAGCAGCTGAATGGTTTTAACAGTGTGGATGGCACTAGGTCACTCCCACTAGGGGAGCGTGGCAGGAGGCCCAGGCCAGCCACGCGGCCGTCCTGGGGAAGCTTGGATTGGGGCTGTGCTTTCCCTGGCCCCTCGGCTTTGCCATTGGCTGTGATTCTGGTGGGAAACACTGTCTGTCCAGGTGCCTTCTGTCCGTGTGATCTTTAGTGCGTGAAGCCTATGTTAACTGTTCGTGATGTACACGTGTGACCCAGCAAGTGAATGCTCAGATCCAGGCGTGCCGCACTGTCTGGGTCATGGGGCACTGTGAGTGCTGTCAGGGCGACCTTGCTGACCACCAAGACACAGAAGGGCAGTGGGCTGGGGCAGGTGACCTTGTGCTGACCACTGTGAGCCACGGGTCTTGCATGGCCCGGGGCACCAGGGGACACGTGGAGGCTAGTCTCTGACCTCTGGGATCATGGCGAGCCCCTTACCTGTGTCACCTCGCCCAGCCCGCCAGGCCTCATGCCTGCTCCCCCTCCTGGCCTTCTGTGCCCCGTAAGACAATCGTCCCATCACACAACTGTGTTTCCAGGATATTAGACGACTCTGGTAGTAAAGCTCCCTCAGCCCCTGCACATAGTAGGTGCTCGGTAAATGGTGTCATTAGGACATATCATTTTGCTTGCAGTTGCTGTGACTTAGCTCCATCCTCAAAGGTCACAGGGTTTCTGCCTATTCTTTGCGTGAAGAAACCGAGGCTCAGAGAGGTTGGGTGACTTGTTCTAGGTCACACAGCCAGTGTGGCAGGGGTGGGGCTTGAGTCCAGGGTGTCCTTCCACCACCCCTGCCCCTGCAGGTAGGTCCTGCTCCCAGGAGAGAAGAGGTGGGGGGATGGGTGGCTGGAAGGAAGTGTTTCATCCCTGTTTTCTACAGCTTTGGCTGGGACAGTATGTGCCCAGGGACTCACACCTGACCCGGACTGGGCCCCCCATTTCAGGGGAGCTCGGGGAGGGCCTCCTGGACGTGTGCCAGTGGCAGTCGCCTGGCCAGCCGTGGGCTGTGACTTTGGAAAGATACTCCATTTCTCCTGCCTCCTTCAGAGCTTCTCAAACAAGGCCACCACCTGGCTGTTCTTCCTTCCTCCTTCCTTCTGGGCAAAATGAGAGGGCACGGTCAGCTGGGGGCTGTGCTGGGCCAGGGTGACCTCGGCTGCCCTTCTTGCCTGCTCAGGTGAGGGAGGCTTCCTTGGAGGTGCGAGGCCCAGGCCATCCGGGATAGCGTGAGCCGAGAGTCGCCCTCCACTGCCCGTGGGGCCCAGGGGCCGGGGCCTGTGCGGGGCACCTCTGTGGTGGACCACCGGCCTTGGTGCATAGTGACTATGCTTGGACTACCGTGGGGGTGGCCTGCACATGCCCCCCTCTCATGGGCATTCTCCTCAGCTCCGAAGCCCTGCCCAGAGCCCCTGCTTCGCGTGCCCAGCACAGCCGCCGTGAGCCCATGGCGTGCTCAGAGGCCTTCATTGGATGCCGTGCCTCTAATTTCTGGCACGCGGCTCACCCAGGGGCCCCTGACAGTAATAGTGCTTGTAGAGCTCCCGCCTCTGCCCCAGGCCCTCAGGGGGGTGGGGGCTGATGTGGGCCGGCCTCTCCCTCATCTTAGGAATAAGCCGGTCTCAGCTGTACCTGTAAAACTGCATCATTTTGATAACTAATGTGAGGGCTTGGGCCTGACTTTGTCAGAGCTGAGCTCTGTTCTGCCTGCCGAACAAAGATGAAAAACGCATGAGACCAGGACCAACGGGCAAGAGGTGGAGGAGGCAGGAGCCCGGTCCTGGGTCTCCAGAAACCCTTCCCTGGACTCAGAGAGCCCGGGCCGGGACCAGAGGAATGTTGGAAGCTCCCAGAGGTTCTCCAGACGTGCCATCTGGGAGCTTGTCAGAAATGCAGGTGCTCGGTGCCCAGATCAGGGGCGCTGTTCTCACTGCCCCCGGGATGCACAGGCAGCTCGTGTCTGAGAATCTTGCACTCGGCTTGTAGAAGTCAAGGACCATCTGTGAAGGCCTGCTACTCACAGTGTGGTTCCCAGACCAGCAGCATCGGTGTGGCCACCTGGACGCCTTTAGGAGTGCTGAGTCCCAGGCGCCCTCAGGACCTACTGGATGGCCTACGTGTTGACAGAGTCCTGGGGTATTGTGGACACAGGGAAGTGAGGGACACGTTGCCTTCAGGAGGGTTTGAGCATCTTTGGACTGGGAGGAAGATGCTGGTGGCCCCAGGGCTGCCCAGGGAGACCAGCCGCCCAGTCAGCTCACCTTCCCTGGCTGACTGCTTGCTCCTGGGCCTGCAGCTCACAGCCAGCTCTTCCTCAGCCCCACCCCGCCCAGGTGAGATCCTTACCTGCTCCCCTTGCACCTCACACCCCATGCTCCTGGACCATGGCCACATCCAGGTCCTCGGTGACAGGCGACGGTGCTCAGGGAGCAGGGGTGGGGGCCCGCCCAAGCCTGCTCGCGTGCCACGCCCTGCTCTCAGCACTGCCCCCCTGTGGACCCACGGCATCCCCCATCCACAGTGAGCCTAGAGGAGGACCCTCCTCCTGGAGGTACCTTGACTTCAGACTTCCAGCCTCCAGACCAAGAGAGCCTACACTCCTGTTGTTTACACCCCATGTTGGTTGTTTGTGATGACGGCCACAGATCATGCACACAGGGCCCGTGGGGTGCCCACCCCACCCCCATGCTCGGTGATTGACCTGTCCTCGCACTAAGCAGCCAGGGGAGCCGTGGGCCGGGCCTGGAGGAGTCCGTGTGCAGGCCTCTGAGGCTCTCCCCCTCCCATGGGGGGACACAGCACACTGTCCCCTGAGAGAAAGAATGCAGCTACACATGCAGATCGTTTCTGTGCTGGGACGGGAGCCCACCAGAGCTTCAGCACCAGGGTCTGTCGGGTGCTGTCAGTCACCTGCACCCGGCGTGAGCCACGGCCCGGCTCCCTGGAGAGCAGATCGTGTCCTGCACAAGCCACACCGTTTGCAGACAGACGTGGCGGTGGCACATGCTGTAGTTCTGGACACGACCCAGGTGGCTGGGACGATATGATTGTTATTCCCTTTATACAGATGAGGAAACTGCAGCTGGGGGACAGAAGGGGCTTGAGTGCCTAAGTTGCAAAGCTGGGTTCAGACGGGGGCATCGGGCTCCCAACTCTGCTCTTAGCCCTGGGGTTCCCTGCCTCTTCCACAAGGAGAGTCTCATTCAGTAGTTGTGGGGTGAAGGGCTGGTGGAGGGAAAAAATAAGAGTAGTCATATGTACTCAGCAAGACACCAACCATCCCTCATGGCACAGACCCTCTTACTAACCCTTGCCAGACATCCCAGAGCTGGGCATCACTGGGGTCCCCCTTCTGCCAATGAGGACGCCGGGGCCTGAGAGGGCGCAGAGCCTGCTCAGGATGCACAGCGTTGGGGTTTGTGGCGCAGATCTGAGCTCAGGCCCTCTGGGCCCAGGTTCTGCTTTGCGCTTCTTGTGTGCGTGCCGTGCTGATCCATGTAGGAGAGATGTGCGCAGCCCTGGCCCTGCCCTCAGCAGCTCTGAGCCGCCATGACCACTCCCCCTCCCCCAACCACTAGCGGCACAAAGCAGGGTCCGGTGTGACCCTGTGACCTGCCCCGCTGCCCCATGGAGTCTCCCCGGACCCCAGGGAGCTACTAGGGGACAGGAGACAGGTTGAGAGGCAGCCGTGGCGGGCTGCCCCTGTGCTGGAGAGAGGGTGTGTGCGGGCAGTGGGTTCAAACGGTCTGCTTCTGAGGAAGATCAACAGAGACGATAGAGGCCCCTGGACAGTGGGGATGCTTCAGGCCAGGCCCCCAGGGAGGCCCGCACCTGCTCTCAGGACTCCCCCTTCTCTCTGGTTCACCTCTGTCCCAGGCCCAGCACGGTGCCTGGCCCCTGCGAGGGCTCTGGGTGTGTTTGGCAATGTCCGTCCGTGTCCTTTGCACCCTCCTTATCCCTGATTCACCAAATGGGCTTTTGTGGCTCAGAGAACCCACAGCAGCCCTGGAGCATTGCCAGGTAGGGAATCTTTATGATTGGGGTCTGGGTGCTCAGGAAGGGAGTGTCCCCTGGCCTGAGGAGGGAAGGGGGATGCCCAGCCAGCGGTCTGAAGGGTTCTCAGCCCCGTCCCTGAACCAGCTTCCGGGGGACCCAAGGGTGTGAGCAGCAAGGAACTGGGAGCTCAGAGAAGTCAGGCCACTTCCCCGCAACCACACAGATGCTTGGCCCCACAGGGTCCACTGGGGCAGTGGCCGCCGAGCCAGCCACCGGGTACTTCGTCTGCCTGCACCCACAGGGGGATGGGGTGGGGTCAGGGGGCGGCGGTCTGGTTACTCAAACTCCGGACAACCGAAAACCGCTTTATAATGGAAATAAGCATCAGGTTCCAAGAATCGGCCCCAGGACAGTTGTCCTGCTGCACCGGGCTCGAGCCCTCCCAACACAGGGGCCTCACTGCCCGGCCTTTGGGGAAGCGTTCCGCCCTTGTTCCCTTTCGTGGCCACTAGATGGCAGCCGCTGGGCACAGAAGCCAAGGAGAGGGCGCACGGTGGCATCCAGAATCCGTCTCCAGGGAGATTCCAGCCGGGAGAACGTCCCCCAGGGAATCGGACGGCCCTCCAGGAGGAAGCCTAGCAGGGGATGTGTTCTCAGTGTTATATTCTGAACGGAGTCTCCTGAGCCCTGAATCCAGGCCTGGAGTCACATGGTGGCCTCCACGGGGCCAGCAGGGCTAGGGACACGGTGGGAGAGCCAGCCACTGACCCTGCCTTGGGGCCCCCAGGGCGCCCAGGAGGGTGGTCGGTCCCTGTGTGCTGGGGAGCACGGGGCTTGGGAGGGACAGCGTGGCCGCTCTGCACACACTCGCCCCCGGAAAGCTGCAGGAGGAGGGACGGCGCGGGTGGATGTTCCGTCTGTTCGAGACTCCCCGGTGATCCCAGGCAGTGCCAGTGGCACCCAGCGCACCTGACCTCGGGTCTTCGTCATAGGAGGCAGCGTGGGGCCGGGCAGGCCAGCCCCAGAGCTTGCATTCGGGCCCCAGCCTCGCCCCCTAGCCACACCGTGTCACGTGGGCCAGTCATATAGCCCCTCTTTGACTCAGTTTCTTCATATGTAAAACAGGGAGGGTGTTAGATCTCACCCCACTAGGTTGGATCAACTGGCTTAAAAAATGGTAAAGCAGTCAGCACAGTGCTTGGCACAGTGGGCAGCTAACAGTATTATTCTGCTATTACATTATTAATTGTTGTTAATGATCTGTTGTGATGATTTGTTGTGTTTATGTAAAACAGATTCAGTTCTGGGCTTCAATAATTGTAAACATGGTTTTCACACACAGGGAATTGCATACAACATTTCAAAGTACCTAGATACTTTGCTGTTATTATTAATTATTATAATTGCCTATTATTATTTCTTAACAGTAATTGCTGTTATCTTCGCTGTTATTGGCATTCTGTGGACACCCCTGTATCGGCGTCTCTCCGTGTCCAGGACCATCTGAAATGCAAACATCTGAAGCAGCCCTGGCCATCCCTCTTTGGTCGGCATTCACAGGGGTCACGCAGTGTCTGTACAGTGCTTGATGCTGTGCTGGGACTTGACTGGTCTGATCTTTGTCTTTCCTCTCCTGCCAGTGAGGCCCCTTTGCTAACCTTCTGTGATCTGTGCTATTCAAGTAACAGCAGGGGCCATGGGGAGCCAGAAAGCCTTCTTTTCCACCTGTCCCCCCTCAGCCTTCCCCAAGCTGCTTAGAGCCAAACTGTTGGGGAGGACGTGGTCCTAGGCCTGGCTGCGCTTGTACCCCACGTGGGGCCTGCAGGGTGGCCCACCCATCTCCTCGGGGGTATGTTGAATTCTGTCGAGAGCTTTCTCTGCATCAGTTAATGAGATCCTCATTTCTCTTCTCATTCATGTGGCCATTGACATCCATTGGCTTCTCAAATATTGAGCCAGGCTTGCATTCCCACGGTAGCATTAGACTCAGTCGCAATATGTCTCTGGATTCACGTTCCTACCATTTGGTTGAGACATCGTGAGGGATATTGGTCTAGTTTTCTCCTGCTGTCTTTTTCTGGCTTGGATTTCAGGATATTGCTGCCCTCATGAATTAATTTGGAAAGTGTTCCCCCCATTAATTTTTACTGGGAAAGATTGTGTGGAATTGGTATTGTTTCTTCTTGAAATGATTGGTAAAATTCACCAGTGATACTGTTCGAGTCTGCAGATGGCTTTTTCAAATTTTTTTTTAACTATTCAGTATCTTTAATACATGTAAGATAACTTAGGTTATCCATTTCTTCTTGGGTGAGTTTGGGTAGTTGGCAGCTTTCACAGAATTAGTCCATGTTGAATTGTTGGATCTGTCTGAGTGGAGTTGTTCCTGGAGTCCCTCATTATCTTCTTAATGTCCGTTCTGTAGTGAAATCACCTCTTCCATCCCTGGTATTGGTAAGTTGGGTCTTCTCTCATCTTCCCTTTGTCAGTCTGGCTAAAATGTTATCAATTCTAGTAATATTTTCAAAAAAAGAGCTTTTAGTTTCGTTGATTTTTCTCTGCTTTTCTAGTTCCTTGATTTCTGTTGTTTTTATTCTTTACTTCCTTCTGCATGCTCTGAGCTTCTTTTGTTCTTTTTCTAGTTTTATGACTCAAGATATGGTCTGTCCTGTTGAATATTCTGTGTGCGTTGAGAGGAATGTGTATTCTGCTGCTGAGTGGAGAGTTCGATAGATGTCATTTAGACCCTTAGCTGTTTCCTGTAAATGTTTGTACCTTTGCCGGCGTGCTCTCTGCGAGCTCTATTGATCACTACGAGTGGGATGTTGCTGTTTTCCAGTACAAATGTGCACTTGCCCGTTTTTTCCTGGCAGCTCTGTCAGGGTTTACTTCCCATGTTTTGTAGTCCTGGTGTTAGGTGCAAATTGATTCAAGACTGTTACATCTTGGTGAATTGATCTTCTTTTATTTAATATTGCTGTTTAGCCCTGGTAGTTAGTGTCTACATGGTATATTTTTTCCATTCTTTTACTTCTAACCTGCCTATGTTATCATAGATGAAACTAATTCCTCATGGCCCGCATATCATTGGATGGTGTTTTTAAAAAAATCCATTCTGACAATCTCTTTTGTGTTTAGACTTTACATTTGATATAATTATTGTGTCTGTAGCTACCATTTTTATTTCTGGTCTTCGATTTGTTCTCTCTTGTTCTTTTTTTCTTGATTTTTTTTTTGATTATTTGAACATCTTGCTTTTTCATTTTAATTGGCCTATTGAAGTTTTGACTATTTGCACAGTTTTTTGTGCATGCATGGTTGCTCTGGGATCCCAGTACACATATGTAACTTTTCACAGTTCTGAAAGTTAATATTTTGCCACTGTAAGTAGGAAGGGGAAACCTCACCACTGTGTGGGTTCCTTCATTCTCCCTTTATGTCCTAGTTGTCATATGTTTTAAATCTGCATACATTGAAAACTTTATCATAAAACACAAAAATTTTTATTCAACCATCATGAGTATCTTAATGTAAGAGGTGAGGAATATTCTATTATATACATATTTACCATTTTGTTTGTTTGTTTTTATTAAGGCATCATTGATATACACTCTTATGAAGGCTTCTCAAGAAAAAAAATGTGGTTGCTACATTCACCCATATTACCGAGTCCCCCACACACACCCCATTGCAGTCACTGTCCATCGGCGTAGTAAGATGCCACAGAGTCACTACTTGCCTTCTCTGTGCTGCACTGTCTTCCCCATTATTCCCCCCACACCATGTGTACTAATCATAGTACCCCTCAATCCCCTTCTCCCTCCCTCCCTCCCCACCCGCCCTGCCCCACCCCTCCCCTTCAGTAACACAGATTTACCATTTTTGTTGCACATCCTATTCCTGATTTTCAAAGTTGCTCTCTGGCATCATTTCCATTGCATTGAAAGAACTTCCGTTAGCATTTCTTTTTGAGATGGTTTGCTGGTGACAAATCCCTTCATCTGAGGATGTCTTGATTTGAGCTCTGTTCCCGCAGTCTGGACACAGACTTAGGGGTTAACAGCACTTTTAAATTTTGCTCCCTGGTTTCTGATGAGGAATCTGCAGTCTTTCA
Source organism: Manis pentadactyla (assembly GCF_030020395.1). Classification (NCBI taxonomy): domain Eukaryota; kingdom Metazoa; phylum Chordata; class Mammalia; order Pholidota; family Manidae; genus Manis; species Manis pentadactyla. The sequence continues at coordinate 8,070,460 of NC_080027.1, read as the reverse complement.
AATGGTTGTTCTTCTGTAGGGAGTGGGTTCCTGTCCTCTAGCTGTGGGTAGGTTATTTTCCTTTTCAGCGTCTTGGCGTGGATTTCTTGGGTTAATCCCCTGGGCTGTGCTAGGCCTCTTGAATCTGTACGGTTCTGTGATTCTCTGTTAGTCAGACGGAATGATTTTTATTGCTCTGTCTTCAAGTTCAAGCTCACTGACCCTTTCCTGTCTTCTGTTTTTGAGCTCATCCAATAAGATTTTTTTATTTCCATCACCTCCCTTAAGAGTTGGCATTTCTCTAGTGTCTGTGCTAAGTCAGTTCAGCTCGTATCCTGGACATTTTTAACATTTCATTACGAGACTCCGGATCTATTTAAATCTTACGGAAAAGAGTGTCTTAGGCAATGACTTGGTTGGGATCAGGCCCCAGGTTCCAACCAGCCTTTCACGGGTCGTGGCTCCAGCGTCAGTTTAGCTGTCAGGGCCTTTGCTTGCTGTTCACACCCATCCCGCACAGGCGCCAGCAGCGACCAGCCTCGGAGATGGCGGTGGCTCATCTCCTACGTCCATTCTCAACATCCTCACCTGCTGTTGAGGTCTGACCCACGCACGCACAGCGTGGAGTTGAGCCCCAAGCCCACTCTATGCTCACTCCTCTGCTCATCCTCACCACAGCCTCCCTGACCCATCCCAGGCCTCTGGGGCCTTCATTTCCCGGCTTTGCCATGAACTGACTGCAAATGCGTCTTCACCCACGACCAAGTGGCAGGAGAACAGAGAGAAGAGGAAAGCAATGGGGATTCGTCACATGTTCTTAGAACCACAGCCCCCAGGGCCAGAGAGGTTTCTCCTCTTTCCGAGTTTCAGTGTCCTCCCCGTGGCCGCTGCCACCGCGGGATCCATTGGGAGAAAATGCAATACAAAACACAAGGGAGGATTTGCCCTGTGCGCTCTGACACGAGGATTCCCTTGAGTCAGAAAACAAAGGCTTGTGATTTTTACCTGTGCTTGATGTACACTCGTGGTGTTCAGGCTGCCTTTAAGTCCAGCCAGGTTACACCACTGATCACAGGTGATGTGAAATCTGGTCTGCTTCCCAGTTTGCCCGCTGCTGTTTGTTTTTTAGTCCTCAGATAGTCACCTGCACCCCCCCACGATTTACAGCCACGTTCACGGGGGGAGATGTGGTGGAGTGGGCCGATGACTCCGCCTTTCCAGGAGCTAGACCCTCTCGCTGGCCTTCTTGAATCTGTACATTTATTTCTTTCATCAAATTTGGGGAGTTTACATCCATTATTTTTTACTTTTCTTATTGAGGTGTAATTGGCATATAACATTAGTTTCAGGTGTACAACATAATGATTCAATATTTGTATTATGAAACAATCACCACAATAAGTCTAGTTAACATCCGTCACCACATATAGTTACAAAAACATATTTTTCTTGTGATGGGGACATTGTTTCTTAAAGTATTTACATTTCTGCCTTACTCTCTGGGACTCTGATTACCCAAGCCTCATATCTTTGTATTGTCCTTTGGAACCCAATACACTCTTAATTTTTTTCAGACGTTGTTCTCTCTTCCTCAGATTGGATAAGTTCTCACTATCCGCCTCCAAGCCGGCTCTTTTCTCTCATCTCCATTCTACTACTGAGACTATCATTGAATTTTTTTCAGATACTCTATTTTCCTGTTCTAAAACTTCCATTTAGCTCTTGCTGTTGAAAAGTCAGCCACATCTCCTGCCTCAATGGAGCGGTTCTAACGACAGCAGGAACGCCGGGCTGCACTCACCCCAGCATCTGCGCCGTCCCCGCTTTGGCACCCGTGGGCCGTCTTTTCTCTTTAGAAGGGATCCTGTTTTCCTGACCTCTCTGGATTGTTCGCTTGACAGTGGGGGGCTGTCGTGTTGTGGGCTCTGGATTCCGTACCATTCCTCTGAAGGGTCTTTGTTTTGTTTCACCCGACAGTTACTCTGGTTAGATCCCAGCTGTGAGCTACATGTCGCCTTCGGCGATTCAAGGCTTAGTTCAGCAATTTAATCTTTTGCTGCAGGTATTTGAGCGTGTGCACACACACACACACACACACACACACACACGATTCAAGCGTGAAACTTTTGCAGACACACCCGGAATTAGGGACTCACTTCCTCTAGCTTTCTTCCCTGCAGACTCCCACCGGCCTCCCCAGTAGCAGCTGCATCTACCTGAGCCTCCTTCCCTGGTTCCCCCAGCCAGAAGGGGAGGCTTTCTTTTGGGGTTTTCTCTGCACCCACTGCCATTTGTCTGCTGCGTGCCCTCAAGGCAAAGCCCCACAAAATGGAGACCCTCCCTGACGGCTCTTGTTTATTCTCCCGAATCCCCCCGCCACTGTTGGAGGGCGAAGGGGCTGGTGTTCTGATGGTGCCGGGCAGCGTCGTGGTTCCCCGTAGGAGGGCCGTTCTGGAGGCAGTTGTACCCCACCACACTGGGAGCAGAACTCTACCGAGCTGGCTCCTAATTTGGAACTTTACCAAGAGTTTTTCTCCACTTCAGTGCTGACAGCAGCAGGGCTGGTGGGACGAGTCACCTGCTTATTCTGCATTTGTGGCTTTACCATTCATGGTGACTATATATAGGTCTAAGCACTTCACATTGAAATGCAGATCATCTTATTGTGAACCACTTCCTTCTAATTTGCCTGCAGCTTAGCGTTTGGAGATATTATATTGGGATTAGGTATACAGGAAAGCTGTGTCAACTATGAATTTCATTTCAGGAGCGTATAAGGGTAGCATTATAAAACATTTACATAGAGGTGGTCTTTCAGATCCGAGAAACTTAGGGGCTGATGGATCAGGTGCAGACCATGGTGCTTTAAGCCCCAGCCCTCTCTGATTCTAAGCTGTGTCCTCCTGCCCCCAACAGCCACCCCTCCAGGCCATGCAGACAGTGGCAGCCATCCAGCCATGGCTGTGGGGACAGGAAGCAAGCAGCCCCCTTTTCTGGGGGATAGATGCTTGCTCTTGATCGGCTCACGCTCCCCAAAGGGACCTCGGGCTCCAGGGAGTCCCCAGGGCAGGGGCCTCGCTTCTCCAGCGAAGTGAGGGCCTGTGTTTGCCGTGGGGACTGATGTCTGGGTGGGCTGCTCTGAACGTGGCTGCGTCTGCTGGTGGGCATCCTGGAGTGGCTTGGAGTTCTGCCCCAGGCCTTGCTTCTTGGCCTCTCTCACCCTCCCCTCCCGTGGGTGCAGCCTGATGGGGGCCTCGGGGTCCCATCGGGGACTTTGCTGTAGTCCCGTCAGAAAGGAGGGAAAGAGATAAGATAGGAGAACACATTTTGGCTCCAGAATCCACAGGATTCGGTGCCCAGAATGTAGGAGCTGGGAGGTGCTGGCCAGGGTCTGAGCTTCCTGCCTGGAGGAGGTGGGCTGGTGCACCGAGGGTCTTTCCAGGGGCCTCCCTGCCCTCTCCTGCCAGGCACGAGCGGCTGTCTGCCTGGGGAGTCTCTTGCCTGTTCGATTTTGCTGATCTCAAAGAGCAAACGTTTGATAAAGTGCTGAGCGTTTATCACAACTGCTGCATCAGTCACCTGGGGTGGCCGTGACAGCACCTCAGACCGGGGCTTAGACCACAATTTGTTTTCACGGTTCTGGAGGCTGGAAGGGAAGGTCCTGGCTGGTGTGGCTCCTGATGAGAGGCCTCCCAGGGTGGGTCGGAAGAGAGGAAGCAAGCTCTCTCCTGTTTCTCCTGATAAGGACACTGATCCCACCGTGGGGGGCTCCACCCTCGCAACCTGATCACCTCCCAGAGGCTCCCCCTCAGATGCCAAGCACTGGAGAGTAGGGTTTCCACATAGGAATGGGAGGCAGGCACCCACACGCTAGCCCCTGCCCGTGCTGGCAGCCTCCTGCGGTTCATCTCCGGAAGCTCCTCGCCCCACCTGTGCAGCCATCATGGCTCACGGAGCCGCCCTCCCGCCGGCCGCCCCACCCTGGGTATCTGCACACGGCGGCCCAGGCTGGTGTACCCCAGTTCTAGGGCCTCCTCCTCACCCCCTGGGCCCTGATTCCCTTTGATCTGATCAGCTCTTTAGCCATGTGTGCACATTCAGGCAGATGTCCCTGAAACTTCTGGGGACTCGCAAGTGCCCAAAGTCCGTGGACTCCAGGCCAAGAACCAGGCTTGTAAAATACATGCACATCATCAGAGGCACTAAGGTCTGCTTCCAGCCCATGGCAGACTTCCTTCTTGTTTCTCTTATTGGTGCTGGTCTCACCTATGCAGGGACCCTTCAGAATGCACTGGCCGCCCGCCTGCCAGGGACAGAGCAGTCGTGAGCCGAGTGTTCTGCAGGCCGGTTCCCTTCACTCCTTATCTCTGCTGGCCCGGTGGGGTGGCCGTGGCTGGGCCACTCTGGGTTTAGTTCTTTTGAGCCAAACAGATGAGTGCTGACATTCATTCCTCACCCCAGCCTGCCTCTCTGTCGTGCTGGAGTTCTGGAATATGGGATGACGAAGCCAGTTGGTGGCCTGTTATGGAGTGTGATTTCTGAAATTAGGATCCCAGGCTCCCTTTGTATTTTGTCTCAAGCAGTTGGTAGTAAAAGAAATAAGCCAAGAATGGTCCCAGACCTGAGCAGAAAAGCAATATTCCTCCCTTAGTAAAAGCACCCAAAGTTTGCACTTTGTTAGTAGCTTGAGAGGCAGGGACCCCTTGACCCTCTCCTACAACCCTGTGGGCTCAAGGCCAGACTGTGGACACCAGGAGAGAATAGGCCTGGAGAGCTGTGACCTCCCAGGTGGGTGACACAAGACCTGGGTTTTGAAGGATAAGTAGGAGATCTCTAGGGGCAGAGGGAAGGGCTCTGTGGCAGACAGAACTGAGGCTTCTGCCCCCTGGCCCATGAGGCCACAAAGGGTGTGCCCTAGGGGCAGAGCCATGGCCTCCGGCGGTTGAGAGTCGTCAGAATTTGCAGCTGCCCACGTGCATGGCTGGAGTGCCAGCAGGGACTGCTTGCTGCCCGCAGATGGCATCGCTTACAGAGGGGGCATCGCTCAGCAGGGACCGTGGGAAGCAGGGTGGGAACCTGGAACTCCGGACGGCTGTCCTTGAGACTCTAATTTAGAGTCCCCCTCCATCAGGGCCACCAGGGGTCAGGAATCCCGGATCCAGAACCTGGTCCTTCTGGTCCTCGCTCTAGTCCTTGACCGTGGTCTCTGGGGGGCACAGAACCCCTGTGGTCTTCGGTGATCATGGTGGGAAAGGCCAGTGGCCAGGCCCCACCGACGGTACCTGTCCTGCTGGTTTCCTTCCTTCTCTGAGGCATGCGCACCAGCCACTCAGGTTATGATGAGGGGTGGGGTAATGAGGAGGCCAGAAATCTGGGAGGGACAAGGGGGTGGGCAGGGCACAGAGAGCACCCCAGCAGCAGGGGGCAGTGAACAGGCACTACTGTTAGGAAGTGAGTGGGCCTAAAGGTAGGAGAAAGTACCAGATAGGTGCTCGGTGAGCAGTAGATGCAAGTCTGGGAGGGTAGATGGGTGGGTGGGTGGATGAATGGATGGCTGAGAGAGATGGGCTGCTGGAATGGATGGATGGATGGATGAGCAGACAGCACTTGTGGGAAGCTGAGTGGGTCTGAAGCTGGGAGAAGCTACTGGCGGATGCACAATGGGTGAATGGATGGGATGGATGGGTGGGTGGGTGGATAGGTGACTGGATGGGTGGACATATGGATGGATGGATGTTTAAATGGGTAGATGGTAGATGGATGGGTGGATGAATGGACAGCATGAGTGGGTAGAGAATGGCTGAACAAATAAATTTCATCCCCTACACCTTACTGCCCATCAAAATAGTCTTTGGCTGTGACGTGTCCCTGACCAACACACATGAGCCTCACCTGGCCTGGGCCGAGGGTCCCCAAGGAGCCTCGGTGGGTGAACGTGGCTCTCTCCCGGCTGCCTGATGGCACCAGGCAGGCTTTGGCTGCCCCGAGCACCCCCAGGGAAGGGACTGGCCCTGGGGACGGGCGCCCTCGGTCTGCCGCTGCCAGGATGTGCCAGCTGCCGTTCCCCCTGCCGTGGGAGCACTGCAGCTCCCAATTAAACTGTTCAAGTGACAAAGGACCCCGGCTAATCTTGTGATTAAAAATAACTCGGGCTGGCTGACGCTGTTGCCCGAGCCTATCAAAGCGGGCTGGGGGTGAGGGGGAGGAGAAGGAGGACTTCAATACCAGGCCCTCTGACGCCATCACCCCTGGGGTGGGGGGGGGAGGTGCTGCTTGCTTCTGCTGTTCCATTGACAACTGCAGGATGTGTGAGACCCAGAAGAGACCACTGAGGCTTTGGGGAATGGAGTACAGGGTGGGGGGTCCCAGCATGGGACCGTCTCAGGCCACAGTGACACAGAGATCAGAATAAGTGAGCCAGCATTTATGGAGCCCCTGCCATATGTTCCCATCCCCGGTTGGGGTCCCCTTCCTGGTGAGTCATCTAAAGAGCCCAGTGCAGAGGTTTTTAGAGTTTTCATACAACAGGTGCTCGTGGGGCACCTGCTCCGTGCCAGGCACTGTGCAAGGGGCTGGGAAGGGACTACCAAGGTGTTCTTCCAGCTTTGATTTATGAAGGTGCTTGTTCTTATTATAAAAGTATGTTCGTTGTAGAAAATCTAGCACATGTCTTAAAAAATAAAGACCCCCTATTACTCCACCACTAAGGAACACACACGGTTAACATTGTGTATTTCTTTCCCAACTTTTTATTTGCTGAAAGCATCCCTAGAACACCGCATCTAAAGGGATTTCCAGACCTTTCCCACATTCTAGGCCCTTGATAAAATACGGCAACTCAAAGGCAAGATGATATTCCAGCTGCAGTTTGTCTGGGGCTGAGTGAAAGGCGACTCTTTTTTTCATTGACAAATAAAATTGTAAGATAAAAGTGTGTCCAATGTGGTCACTTACACACACACATGAGAGGCTTCCCCCCACTGAGTTAATCAGCATGGCCGTCACCTCACATACTCATTGTGTGTGTGTGTGAGAACATTTACATTCTGCTCTTAGCAAATTTTGATTGCACACTAGTTGTTATCAACTATAGTCACCATGTTGTACATTAGATCCTCAGACCTTAGTCATCTGACCACTGCAGGTTTGTCCCCTCGGCCCAACCTCTCCCTATTGCCCATCTGTCCAGCAATTCACAACCCCTTTTTTATTCTGTTTCTGTGAGATCCACATTTTTTAAAAATTCCACCTATAAGTGACACCATTCGGTGTTTGTGTCTCTCCGCCTGGCTTATTTCACTGAGCATAGTTCCCTCCAGGTCCTTCGTGTTGGTGCAAAGGGCAAGATTTCCTTCCCTTTTAAAGCTGAATAATATCCTGTCGTATGCACACGTCACATCTGCTTTATCCACTTGTCCATCGGCAGACCCCTGGGCTGGTCCCATTCCTTGGCTGTTGTGAAAAATACTGCAGGTCGTATGGGGTGCAGGTACCTCTTCAAGGTGATGAATTTGTGGCCATCGGGTGTGTTCCCAGAAGTGGGATCACTGCATTGTCTGGTATTTCTATTTTCAATTCCTAGAGGAACCTCCATCCTGTTTCCATAGTGGCTACAGCAGTTTGAATTCCCACCGCCAGGGCACAGGGGCAGGAGGGGGCTTTGGGAGGAACCGGAGAAGTGCCGCGTGAAGCCAAGGGCTGGGAGCCGCTGTGCTAGGACAGATCTGCTCTGCGGGCTCTGAGAACCGGTTCTCGCCTACAAACGGGGACACTCGTGCGCCTTTGAAAGACTATCAGAGGCGTAAAGGACTGTGCGCTTGCCACGTGATATGTGCAAGTAAACAATTGTAATAACAATTTAAAAATACATAAATGGGCTTTAAGACATGGAGCAGTGTCACCCGGAGAGCTGGGTGCGGACATGTGAGTGAGGTTCTGTGTCACTCAGCTCTGGCGGCCAAACAGAGTCGCACAACCTGGCAGTTTATATAATAGACACGTAATCTCTCCCAGGCCTGGGGCTGGAGGCCGAGACCCAGGGGTGGGCAGGGCCAGCTCCCCTGAGCCTCTCCTGGGCGTGTGGATGCCGTCCTCTCCTGGGTCCTCACGTGGCCGTCCCTCTGTGCGGGTCTGTGTCCTGACCTCCTCTATAAGGACGCAGTCCTGGGATCAGGGCCACCCTGTGACCTCACTTACCTTAATCACCTCTGTAAAGACCCCACCTCCAAATACAGCCATATTCTGGGATATTGGGGGTTGGGGTTTAACATATGAATTCAGGGGACACACTCGGTCCATGGCAGCCTCTTTGGGACTCAGGGAGGCTTAGTATCTGAACCAAAACAAAACAGAACACGCACCTTGTGCACGTGGGCACAGATGGACCTCAGAGGCTGAGAGGTCCCTTGAAGGGGACAGCCTGGGGCAGGCTTGGGTCTGTGCCCCTGCCCCCAGGGGCAGCCCTCTCCCCAGTGACGGTGACAGCCCTTAGGGGGAGAAGGCCCTTCTGGGGTGGGAGCGAGAAGGGAGGGGAAGGTGTGGGTCTGGGGTGGGAATGCCCCCCCTGCCCTGAGGCTCAGTCACCACTCAGCCAGTCCCCTGGTGGACGTGGCCAGGCCCGCTGCACTAAGTCATTGGCTCACAAGCCAAGTGGGACGTCCCATCACCTACAGAACCTCAGGGGCAGGGAAGCCAACACCTGCTCTGGAGAAACTCCACAGCCGTGCCCAGCAGAGCGCCAAGACCACCTGGGCGCCACTTTCCTCCAGCCTTTAAAGAGCTCGGGGGCTCAGTGGTCCTGCACGTCAAGAGCTCACGACTTCATTTTGCATGAAGATAGAGCTCTTCCCTGTGGGTGGGGAGGAACGCGGCCCCCAGGGGAGTCCAGGACTTGAGCTCCCTCGTCCTGCCTCTGGCTGTAAGATGCAAAAGGGAGCCGGACCAACAGCTCTGAGTGTCAGCCCTGCGGAAGATTCTAGAAACGCATCAGCTCAAACCTCAGCTGGCAGCTTTGTGACCTTGGGCAGGTCAGACCCCCTCTCTGGGCCTCAGGGTCTGTCCCATCAGATGAGGCCATGCTGTCCTCGGAGGGGTCTGTAACAGAGAAGGGAGCAGGTGCCAGTATTATGTGGAGCCCTGGCATCCGACAAATGGTGTGATGTGAAGAGGCCTGACCCATCTGCCCCTGTGGGCTTGTCTCATCCAGAGGCCAGCTGGACACTCAGCTCACTGTGGGCCGCTGCGCACCCTCATCGTCTCATCACGCACATTCATCATGGAGCCTTGTTAACAAATGTATTTTGTGTTTTCGTTAATGTGCCAACTTTCTTCACTGACAAGGAGCAAATGACAGGCCTTCTCACCATATGTGTGCAGGAAACCCGGCCTCGCGGTGCTTGTATTCTAAAATCAGCCGTCCTCGGAATGTCCGGGAGGGGCTCTGGGTGGAGCGTGGCTGTGCCTCATGGACACGGGCTGAGCCCCACCTTGGCTGGCTGGCCGTGGGCCCACCGTCGGCACCGGGCTGCCTCCTGCCCAGTTAGCAGGAAGAAGCATTTGCAGATGGTCTCCTTGGAATGAGGACATCCCTTGTTCCTGGCCAGCCCAGCCCCTTCCCCAGAGGTGCAGCGCAGGTGTGTGGAGGGTGGGAGGTAAGCCAGGCCAGGGCCGGTGTTGGGCTGAGTGGATGGTTTTGTGGCTGGAGTCACTGAGGTCTGAGGAAAGATGGTGTGAAATAAAACCGGCTGAGGCTTCCGTCCCCTTCTGGAAGGTCAGGCAGTGCGGCAGCCCAGACCGTTCCTCTGAGACCCGCCGTGGGGTGCCCACCGCACCTGCCCAAGTGGCACCTCCCGCCAGTGGGCAACATCATCTGATAACCCTCCCTCCCATCCCCAGGGGCTCTCTGTGCACAGGGGTCTTCCATTCACCCCAGCACCACACAGCCGTCTCACCCACGGGCACTTCAGGTCCCCTTCCTGGGGGCGGGGCCATGGCCCTGGACCCCGAGTCCTCAGGGCCTCCACCTATAGAATGGGCTCCATGGCAGGGATGTCTGCTGTGCTCAGGGTGCCGTGGCCATCCAGCGAGGCCTTCCCTAAAGTGCTCGGAGTGCCTGGCACCACGGAAGTTCTTCAGCGTCACTCTGTTACTGTCCTGGGGTGGCTGCAGCGAAGGGCCACACGCTGGGTGCCTCAAAACCACAGAAATGTATTCTCTCCTGGTTCTGGGGGCCAGAAGTCTGGATTGGGACGCCGGCAGGGCCGAACACCCTGCAGCAGCTCCAGGGAGGGTCCTTCCCCCCCTCCTCCAGCTTCCGGGGCTGCAGGTGTCCCCGGACGTGTGGCCACGTCCCTCCAGCCTCGCCCTCATGCTCCCATGACCCCTCCTCTGACTGTCTGTGTGTCCTCTTCCTTCTCTTACAAGGACTCTTGTCACTAGATTTAGGGCCCACCTGGGTGGCTGAGGTGATACCAGGATCCTCAGTCTAATTATGTCTGCCAAGACCCCTTTTCTAAATGAGGTCACATCTCACCTGCCCCAGGGGTTGGCATGGGCGTCTCTCTGTGGGGCCACCGTCCAGCCCACTGGTCACCACCCCCTTCCCGGAGAATCACTCAGTAACTTCACTGGGTCAGTGAACGAGCTTTCAGCTGGCTGGTAGCGTGGGCCCTGAGCGTGGATGCGGGTGGGTAGGTTCAGAGCCCACCTGACCTGGCCAGGGCCCCAGCCCTTCCTCTGCCACGAGGTTCGGCTGACTCCTTACCCACGAGCCTCAGACCTGGGCCATGGCTACTTCCACCTGCCCAGTCTGACCCCCTCCGTGGAGGGGTCCTGCCGGCCCCTCTAGGCCTTAATTTGAACAGGCCTCTTGCTGAGCGCAGAGGTGCCACGGCCGAAGCCTGCATCCGCCCCATCTCCAGGGCAACGCAGAATTCCCCCATGCGCTGCTTAAAATATCCTGCCGTTCCCAGCCACACGGCGTGCGCTCTGTTCTTGGCAGGCCTGCCTCCCCCGCCGAGCCTGAGGGGAGAGCAGTGGCAGGGAGACCTTCCTCAGGGCCCTCCTCTCCCGGGCGGTCACTGGGAAGGCCCCGGGGCCAGCGGCTCATGTCTGACACGGCTTGTCCCTGGGCTGCCCTCTGGCCCCTGGAAGGCAGGGCTGGCGGCTGCCCGTTGGCCTCTGAGACACAGACCACAGCCCCACAGCCTGTGGCCGGCAGGAGGCTCGGTGGTGCCCCAGCCCCTGCGTGCTCCGCAAGGACCCCGCGGGTGCCCCGTGTCCTTGGGGCCCCTGGGCTCGGCCAGGTCGGTGAAGCCCGCCGCATCTTGCTGCCCCGGCCAGGCAGGGTGGCCCTGGGCCAGGAGGCGGGCTCTCCTTCTCGCTCCCTGTCCCTCCTCACGAGATGGGCTTCGAGGCACATCTTTTAAGCACGACCCTCACACACATTCTTTTAACATCCCTCAGATTTTAATTATCCTGGTCCTTCAACACCTGCTCGGAAGCATCAGGCAAAACATTCGCAAGCCGATGAGCGCAGATACGTTTTCATTCCGGAACACTCCGTTCGCGGTGCTTGTGGGGCTAGGCCTCCGCGCCTTTGCCCCGCTGTCTGCTCTTCCGGGCCTGCCTGCACCCCGCTTCCCGTGCCTCTCCAGCTGCCGGTGCCCTCCCAGCCCCGGGCCACGGCCTGCACACCCCTCACGCCTGGCGCTGTGAGCGCGCCCGCTCAGTCGGCTCTGTTTCCCTGCCCCCACTCTGGCCAGATGCAGGCCGGGCCCTGAGGCATCAAAAGAGAGTTTGGGGAGCCAGCACCCTCCCTCTTCCCAGCCCCGCACTAGGCCCACTTTCCTGGGCCCCGCTCCCAGTGGGCACCACCCCCCCCAACTTACCCGCCAGCCTCCTCTCCGTTTCCAGGCCAGGGCTCCACACACTGTACATGAGGACAGGAGAAGGTGTTTGTCTTTGCAGGCCGCACGCTCCGAGGCAGCGACTCCGCTGCACTGAGACGCAGGCAGCACGCCAGCGAAGGGGGGCGGCTGTGGCCCGACAAGGCCCTATTGATAAAGCGGGCAGCAGCCCTGGTTTGCAGACCTCTGCCCACTCCCCAGGAGCCCATGGTGACCAGGAGTTCAGGCCCCGGGCCCCAATCCAAGCTCTGCTCTGCATAGTTGTGAAGGTTCTAGAAAGGGACAGATCCTCTCAAAGCCTCCATTTCCCCGTCTTTAAAATGAAGCAGTCATTATACCCAGCACGCAGGGCTGGCATGAGCACCGACACACTCCATGTTAAGCATTAATCAAAAGTAAGATCATTGTCAGTAGTACCAGCCCCTCTACTCCTTGCCTCTGTGAAAACCAAGTATTTTTACACCTGTCTGCTTGTGCTGTTCCTCCTGCCTGGTTGCCCTTCCCTCACTTGGCCACCTGCCAAACTCCTACTCATCCTGCAAGACCCAGGTGGGTTGGCCCCTCCTCTCTGCACTTCCAGCAAAGCCCTTGCTCCCTGTGCTTGGAGTTGCTTCCATAGCTCCTGACGCGTCTCCCTGTCACAGATGATCCCACTCTGTTGTGATGATCTGTTCCGTGTCTGTCTCCCCCACCAGCCTGTGCCCTCAGCTTAGGCAGCTTAGTCATCTCTCCATCCACGGCGTCTGACATGCAGAAGACGCTGAGATCCATTCATTCGGCAGCGATGTGCCAGCGCAGGCTGTGTGTGCCAGACACTGTTCCAGGAGCCGGAGTTGCAGCGGAGGGCTGGGGTGGCCCTTGTGGGGCTGGTGCACCTGTGCCGGGCAGGGGTTGGGGGCCGGCTGTGTGATCCATGCCTCCTTCCCCCTTGCCACCCACACTGAAGGCCAGGCCCACCCATCTCACACCTTGAGGGTTGCTTTTCTGGGCCCCTTGTGGATATTTTTAGCTGCAGCCCTCCTTACATGACCAGAGGGTATGCAGAGGGAGGTGTATAATCATAAGTGTTTGGGATTTGTTTTTCTTTAAAGAAAGCCTGGACATGGGGTGGCCTAGTAGTTCCAGCATAGCACCGTGGACAAGAGAGGGCCTCACGTCATGTGTGTTCTGTGAACGTGCACTCGCTGTGGCCTTGGTTGTTCCCAGACAGATGTCTCGATTAGTGGAAATGAATTTTCTCTGCCTGTCGATCCTTGTGCTGTTCTGCCCAGGCCACCTGGAGCTGTGGCTTCCACTCTGGGCTCCTTGGGGCCCTGGGAGTTGGCTCTACTTTAGCTAACACTATGTCCCAGGTCTGCATGGCAAATAGGCAAGAGGCTGCTTCCAGATGGCCACGAGGTAACTGGCCATCGGGAGGGGCTGCCCTCCCCCAAGTGAATCAGGTGACCGCTCGGAACGGTGTGTGGACCCATGGGCTGAGTCAGGCTGCTGTTCTCTCTCCATCACAGAGGGTGGCAAAGTGATGTTCTGTGGATCCTGTGAGGTCCTCTGCATTGGTGCAAGGGCACCACACTCCCAGGTCCTCAGGGAGCAGATGGAGCATGCAGGCATCACTGGGTGCTGAGCAGGGAGCGCCTTCCCTGTGTTAGTGACCCGGCACTGCCCTCTCTGCAGTGAGTCTAATGCCTGGCTTGGTCTCCATGGTGACGGTAAACAGGAGCAGGGAGGCACCAGGAGGGCTCTGCATAGGTCTGCCTGTACTCGCCCTGCCAGGAACGCTTATGTGTCCACTATTCTCCTTATTGAAAGCGTTTGCAGCACAGAATGGTAAACACAGTAAATGCCTTTGTCGAGCCCTGTAAATAACTTCTGAAAAATGTCAGCTCACAAAATGGTCAGAAACCTCGCTGCCTTCTTTCCCACTTGAGGAGACCTGCTTTGTAGATTTCCTTCTGTTAATGTAAATGTTTGTGCAGAGAAGCGCGGGCCAGCGCCCGGCCCCCAAGATGTGGTGGTGGAAGAGCAGTTGGTTTCCCCGAGCCACCAGCTGACTGCCGACGGGCACAGCTGAACTCGCTAGGACCTCAACAGGTAATTCATCTGGATTCACAACTCAGGGTGGTCGCAGAGATCGATCTAGTTTGCCTCATTTTCACCTTAGGCCTGCCGCACGTGGGGGGCAGAGCTGGGGTGGCAACGTCCATTTTAGGAGCAAGGAACCAGCTTATGACGAGGAACGGTCCTTCCCCAGTGTGCAAACTCCCCAGAAGCTGGGAATCAGCTGCAGAGCCGGAATTCCAACACCTGCCTGCAGCTCCAGCTCCTGAGATGCTCGGATGCTGATCCATGGTGCCTCTTACCTCCAAAGCGTACGACCTGCCACCTTAGCAACAAGAGAGCCTTGGAAACTACACAGAACTCAGTAGAGAGTCAGCACCCACAGTGAACCAGCTGTTCACACATGACACATGGGCCGGCCGCCCAGCCCGCATCTCCCAGACTGTCCCACTGATGCTGATATTTGTGCCCCCAGTTGGCCCTGCATTTTTACAGAGCTGTCCATGTGACTCTTAAAACTGCCCCATGGAAGGGGCAACACTGGCCATCCCTGTTTCACATCCGGTGAAGTGTGGCCGGGGACTTGTGCATAGTTATGTAATTAATGTAACGGTAAACAGTTGCTGCCCGGCAAATGACCCCAAAACTTTCCACCTGGGAAAGCACTGGGTCACGAACACAAAAACTTAGTGACTTGACACAGTAACCATGTATCTCAGGCTGGTGTCACTCAGCAGATTTGGCTGGGCTCTGCTGGGAGCATCTCGTGTCTCCAGTGGTAGTTGGTAAACAACCGGCAAGGTGGCCGCATGACTGGGGCACGTGGACCTCATCTCCCAGCAGGCTAGCCGGGGCTCACTGACGCGGCAGCTGTGCAGCAATTGGGAGCAAACAGAAACATGGAAGTCCTCTTGAAGTCCCCACTGAGCACAGGCACGGTGTCACTCACATGTCCTATTGGTCAGCATCACAGGGCCAGCCGGGTTCAAGAGTTGGGCAGGGGACTGCCTCTCGATGGGTGGAGTTCACAGTCACAGTCGCTTTGCAGGTGGGCATGGATACGGCCAGGGAATAATAATAATACGGCCAGGCTTTTGCCCACAGTCGACCACAGCCAGCTGCTACCAGCTCCCCATGTAAGCTGTGGATAAAAGGAGAGTTCCTGTGGCCAGGATTCTCCCCTGGCCCTGGTTCGCTAGCTCACTACATGCGTGTGAGCAATGCATCCTTGCTAATGACTCTGTATAAAGAGCTCTGCCCAGTGCTCTGGGCCACACGGTGGCACGGCTGCAAGGCTGCAGGAGGGCAGAGGTGAGACTGGAGTGGTGGCAGCGCCGAGGACAGAGGCCCAGAGGACGGCTGTGTGGGACGGCTATGCAGAGAGGCCCAGAGACAGAGACCGGCTTGCCGCACACAGACGCGCTCTGAGTGAACGAGATTTCAGTGACTGACCTGCCACCGTGGAAAAAAGTTGGGCATCACCCTTTCACCCCGAGAACATTCTACTGTCATTCCTTTGGTCATATTGAATCCATAGTGAACTTTCCAGGGGCTGAAACCCACTGGCAAGACAAGCTCCATTCCCCTTCCCCAAACACCTCTCGGGAGCTTCATGGACAGAGACACGTGCTGCCTGTGGCTCCCTCCGGCTTTGTTCATGCCTCTGTGCCAGCCGGGATCCCAGAGGAGTCTAATTTCACCTGCCTCCCTGACCAGGTGGGAGCTGCCCATGGCCTGGCACCCTGGGCTCCATGAAGCTCTGGTGCACCCACAAGATGTGCCTTCTTGAGGCGTCTGAGCCTTCCCTCCCAGCTTCCGCCGCCTGGCCCCCTCCAATACCAGGAAGGTGATGGGCAGGGCCTCTGAGTCCACCTGCCACCTGTGTTAGAATCTGGGTACAGTTTCACTGAGAAGGGCCACCCATGGCTACTGGCAGGAGAAGAGGTGGAAAGTCCTCTAGGGGCTTGAAAGACATGCAGCCCTGGGGAGCCAGGCTGAGTGTGGAGAAAACTGCGTGGAGCTCAGCACAGTCCAGGGCTCGGAGGCGGGGCCCAGCCCTGCCACTGCCAGGCGATGTCACACACCCCCGCGCGGGCATGCGGCCCAGGGAGGTGGCCCTGTGGACTGTCAGATGGGCCGGTTATGAGAACGTGCCTGCAGAGTGGCCAGGGTGATGGCACTTAGCTGAGGCCTGCATTCTTCCCCCAACTTCCTTAAGTCCTTTCCCTTGGCTTTCTGCCAAGGGCTGGTGGGGAAGATTGAGTGTGAAAGGCAGAGTGCCTGGACGTGCAGGCAGAGAGTGGCCCCCTGCTGCGGCCCTGATGACCCCTCTGTCCGCGCCCTCGGGGGCCACTGGCCTGCCTGGGGCTGGGGTTGTGGGGCTGATAGCCAGATGTCTGAGAGCTCCAGTCCGCTGGGAGCCTTTTTGGGCATCAGGCCCTCTCCGACCCCGCTAGCTTGGTGCTCCAGCCAGCAGGCGGCAGCTGAGACGAGGCAGCCAGTGGAGGCCTTTGAGGGGTCTCGCCTGGGCCGCAGTGCGCTGGCCAGCCTCCCGCACTCGGCCTTCCCACCCTGATTTCTGAGGAAATTCCTCCAGCCGCATTCAGCTTTTAATAGTCCCCAAATGTGGCAAAATGATTCACTTTAAATATGACACAGAACCAGCTGCAAATAAGTTAAATGTTGCTGGTTTGGGGTGTTAGTGGCATTTATGAATATTGTAGGAAAACATTTACTCACTAAAATTCCACACAGTACAAAAACCCACTCTCTTCAGTACAGTCTACAGTACTTATTTCTGCCTGCGGTATTTAGGCTAATGACAGTCTTACAATGGTCTTAGCTTAAGGATTTTCCCCCAGAGTCAAGCTTTGAAGTGCTGGGTTTTTTTCTTTTTGTAATTTATGAAAGCTGATGACCCATGGTGGGCATTCAGCAAAGGTTGGCTTCCTTCCTTTTGGACTGAAATTTGGGTTGGGTTGGGTTTTTACTTTATTATAGATTTTCCTTTAACTCGTTGTCAAATGCCTGCTCCCCTGTAGGGGTACGTGGGCATTAAATACACAAGGCAGCTCCCTCTGACTGACGTGTGCTGCCTAGCCCGTTTGTTAGATCTTGGGAGGAGGATTGGTGCCTGACACTGGGCATGTGGCATGCTCTGAGCAGAGTTAGAGTGGATGCCTGCATGGAGCTGCCCAAGGTTGGCCCGACCACAGGTGTGCAGGACCAGCTCTGTGCAACGTGTGGGCGGTGGCACCGTCTGGTTGCTGTGATTTCTCAAGAGAAATTCTGGGCCTCTTGCATCCCCTGAATTACATGTTGTCTGATATCAAAGGACAACGTGTTATGGGATCAGAGAAGGAGATGGCCCAGCAAAGACCCAAAGATTTCTGGGAAAGATGCTCAGTCACAGGAGCATTTTGGCAGCAATTCTTGCAAAGGCAGCTGCGCACGTTTGCACACACACACGCACACACACACGCACTCCAAGGCCTGCATCACGATTGGTTTTTCACTGCCCAGTGTGAGAATGAACTTCGGGGCCACCAGGACACGACTCTTGACAAGGAGCTGCTGGTTTAATGTTGGTTCGGGTTTCTTTCCACCTGTCCCCAGTGGGGCGGGAGTTAAGCCATGGGTGGCACCGCCTGCTGTGCATGTCCCTGTGTGCTCAGAGCAGCACCTGCCAGCCCATCCAGGCTGCCCGGTCAGCACAGTGTGCACACCCGCCCTCTGTCTCTGGCTTCATTTCCCTCCTGGGTGTTGTCTGTCCACAGGCTCCTCACTGACACACGTGCTGAGTCTAGAAGAAGGATCCTCAGCATGGAATATTTGTTATACCAACTGAGGACACTTGGTATGGCTCTTACGTCTGAGCAGTCCTGGACTTGCTCTGTGACCTGCGGCATGACAGCACCGCCACCAGCCGAGTGGCTTGACTTAGGCGCTTCTGGCCTTGGTTTCCTGGAGTAGCACGTTTACTTAGGGCTCCTGCAGGGCAGTGCTTGGTGTGGCAGCCGAGCTCCGTCTCATCTGGATGCTTGACTGGGGAAGGATCGCTTCCAGGCTGTGTCCGGTTATCGGTAGAATGCAGTGCCCCGCGTTTATACGACTCAGGGCTTC
This sequence comes from Manis pentadactyla, assembly GCF_030020395.1. NCBI lineage: Eukaryota > Metazoa > Chordata > Mammalia > Pholidota > Manidae > Manis > Manis pentadactyla. The sequence goes on along the minus strand of NC_080027.1, from coordinate 8,052,395 downwards.
GGTTTCTTGCTGGCTAGAGGCCACGGGCAGGCAGAGAGACTGCCGCAGTTTCTCCCAGGTGCAGTTCCCCAGGGTCACCTGTGTCACCAAGCCAGCAAGAGAGAGAGAGAGAGAGACTCCAGCAAGAAAGGCCCCTGGTCTTACATATGACCTAACCGTGTAATCACATACCTCCTGTCCCCTTTGCATGTTCTGCTGATTAGAAGCAAGTTACAGTCCCACGCTCACGTGGAGGCAGGCTCAGCAGGTAGGCCGGGCCCGGGGGGCCACCTTAACAGTCCATCTACTGCAAGGACCATTAGCATACCTTTTAACTCAAAGGAGGTCTGAGGGTGTTTCATAAAAAGCCCTGCAAAGATCAGGAAAGGAGGGACTAGGCAGAAAAGCGTAAGCTCTCCCCTCAGTGTCAGCAGTGGGGTTTTTATCTAATTACTTAGCTTCTTTTGAGAGCTTTTGGTTATTCTGAAACTTCCTTGTCAGGAGGCTTAGAATCTGCTGGTGCCCGCTCTGTTCTCCTGCCACTCCTGGTAAGGCAGAGGTCCTGCTTTTGAGCTAAGAGATGCTTTTAATGACTCTCCGTGCTAAACCCCACGCGAACGGCAGGGTGGGAGGTGGGGGTTCTGACTTCTGTTTCCTGCTCTGTCACCTTCAGCCTTTTAAGAAGCCATCTCTCACTGTAGAGCTCTGTGGTCCTCATTTCCAAGAGACCCACTGCCCCCATTTTTCTAAGCAGTTATGTTCAGGATCCCTTATTAGGTTGAAGTGATTCCTAGCATTAAAAATCCACAATGCACTTAACATCTAAAAATTAACATCATGCCCGTTGTCAGCAATGCCCAGTTAGAAAACAGCAGACGCCTCTGTAAGGCATTTCCAACGGAGGGGATGGCGTCCGGGAAATCGGTACAGGAACAGAAAAGGGTCGGTGTTGTCACCCAGGGATTGGTCAGTGCAGGAAGCCACCACTGCCTAAAGTGCCAGCAGCAAGAGGGGCAGAGAGGTGTCCCAGGGAGTGCATGCCCGGCCAGGACACGCAGAACAGTGGCACCCCTGGCCACCTCAGCTGGGCCTGCACAAACGTCTCCCCTCACCAGGACCCGCTGCTGCCCCTGGCAGGGGAGTCTGGGAAGTGCAGGCTCCACACCACCCTCTGAGCCCGGAGGGTGGGAGTGGGGCTGCGTGCAGGTGGCACACGCCCCAACTGCCATGGCGGCAGAGAGCTAAGGGCAGGATTATTTCGGTGGGTATCATGCTTGGGGGCCACTGAGCTGGGAAACGCCGTAGTTAGGTGCCATTCCTGTTGGGGGGTCGCTGTATTTGCCCCAAATGCCGGCCGATACGCCCACAGCCCCTGGGGCCCGGCCACCGCTGGCATGGTTTGGGGATCGCTGAGCAGGTGTCTGAAGGCGCCAAGTGGATAGAGGGTGTTCTCCCCGCGGTGTGGAAGGGATTGGCATTTCTGGAGAGTTCAGTGCATTTTCCATCCACGCCAAAAACACTCGGTGCCTTGCCAGACAAGAATATAGGATCCACACGCAGGTAGTTATAAAAAGTTTTGTCCACCTAGAGTTGGATGGGGACCTGTGGAAGTGTGCTGTGCAGGGGACTGGTGCAGCAGGCCCGCACCCCAGCCCAGCCTGCAGGGTGCTCACGGTGCCCTCGTGGCACTGGGACAGCGCCGCAAACCTGCAGACCGCTCCTTGGAGTCAGAGCTGGCCCACTGCGACCTCCGCGGGAGCCCTCTCCACGCCACCCGAAGCGCCAGCTGCTCGTCGTGCACCCGCCTTTGGGAAGAACAGCTGTCCTCGAACGTTGGGTTTGCATGACCGTGGGATTCAGCTGACCCCAGGCCCCACCACTGCCCATCGCATCACACCTGCCCTTCTACACGCCGCCAGCCTGGGTTTGCATCAGTCTATGACTCCTGTGTGTGACTGGTTTATTTGTTAAATCGGAAGACAGACATTCACTGAGAACTGACTTTGAGATGTGCCCGTGCTCGATGCTGGGGAGGACTAGTCAGAGGCGGGAAAGGGGGGTGTGCCTATAAGTGGCTCAGCCCTGGAGGGAAGCCCCGCGTCACCATGTTCACTCACGCCTATTGGCCAGGATGCCTGAGAAACGGAGCTCGGGAGAGGGACTCGGCCCTCCTACGAGGGAAGCACGCCTGGGACACCCTTGTCTCCGCGCCGCCGGCGAGGGGAGGAATCGGAGCGCTACCTGGGGCAGAGCAGGTGGCAGCCGAGGGAGCACATGCTGGTGGGGCTGAGCCAGCCGCGGCCCTGCCTGTGCCAGGCCGAAACCCGGTCTGGAGCATCAGGCGGCAGGGGGCACTGCTCCTTTGGGCCCTGGAAGGAAAGAAGATTTGAGTTTGGGGTCTTTTTCCCCAAAGAGGAAAGTTCCAAATCCCCAGCCCGCCCCGCCCCCCAGATGCAGGCAGGCTGCTTCAGGGACACACCGCTGCCAGCCCCACCAGCTCTCCACGTGCTGGGCCAGGACAGGAAACGCCTCTCACCTGTGGTGGCCTTCCCCTGGGGGTGCCCTGCATAGGCGCACAGTATGGCTGTTCTGCTGCTGAGAAAACCCTCAGTGCCCAGCCCACACCCTGCAGATCACCCTCCCAGCCCTGGGAGTCAGCACTGCGTCCATGCACATTCTAGCTCAGCCACCGTAACAGGCCAGGGGTGGACGTTCCTCTCACAGTCTGGAGGTGCAGGTCCAAGCCCAAGCCGCCCAGGTGGTTCCTGGTGAGGCCTGCCTGCCGAGCTTGCAGTCAGCCGCCTTCTGTCTGCGGCCTCTCCTGGTGGAGATGGACCTCTTCCGTCTGGGCACTGACCCCATCCCAGAGGCCCCACCTCCAAATGGCTCACATGGGGGTTAGGCCTCCAACACCTCCAATTTCAGGGGTGCACAGTTCAGCCCATAGCACCCTGAAGAGCTTCAGCAGCATCCCTGAAGTCCTGTGGGGAGCGGGCATGGGGAGGATGCAAGCCCAGGTCGTCATGGCCACAAGGCATGGAGCTGTTCTTCACCATCTGTGGCGTCATCAACAGAAAGGAAAAGGTCCCTGTGTGCGTGCGACATGCCCTTGGATCACGGCCACCTGTGTCATAAACCAGTCTGAGGGGCAGTGCCCCCCACACAGTGGCATGTGCACAGGGCTTTACAGTTTATGTGGCGTGTTTGTGTCTTGGTGGGTATAGAGGGGCATCTACAGGCGCAGGCCTGGGAACGCAGTGGCACCCAGGTCAGACCCACCTCTGCCCATGAGGAGCCACTGCCCAGCATTCCCGTTGTTTCCGTGAGCCTGCCCCCAGGACGTGTGCTTCCCGCCCTTGCTCCCTGATGGAAGTTGGATCTCAGCGTGGGGGGACACCTGCCCCAGGTCACAAAGGAGGAAGCGCAAGCTCTCCACAAGGACGGCGATCGCCTGCTGCTGGCTTCCCTGCTCGGCCTGCTGGTGGGCTCCACAATGGGAGGGAGGTGGGGACCCCCCTCCTGTGCAGCCACGAGTCCTTGCCCTCCAGGAGAGAGGTGCTGCAGAGGACGGGAGCCTCTGAGATGCCGGGCATGGGGCCCGCGGCTGTGCAGGCTCGTGTGCGCCACATCGGGTGCTGGAGAAGGGCTGGTGCTGCTGGGGAAAACCCGCGCTGTTTTTACCCATGTCTCCTGCCTCTGCCTCGTACCGAAGTCCCTCCCTGTGAGTGTGGAGGCAGCCCCAGGCCTCTCGCAGGCCGGGCTCAGGCCTGCCCAGAGCACAGTGAGACCAACGGTGGAGGGAGGAGGCTCCGGAAAGCAGGGGTCCACTTAGGCCTGAGGGTCTTCGCCTCCCACTGGGCCTCAGGGGCCAGGGTTGGGGGATTTGCCAGGACACCCAGTTAGAGAGCCACGCTTTACTTCCTAGCCGTGAGCCCGTGTCTCACGTGTGCACAGCCCTACCTCGGCGTGCATCCCCGCCGGCCAGCTGAGAGCCGCGCTCAGCACCGCAGCACCCGTCACCCAGGAGCGCCGTGGCGGGAGAGCGGGAGGGCCCAGAGCTGGGTGGAGAGACCGGCTCCCTCGCGGTCTGCCTTTACCAGGCTGTGTGACCTTGGGTCGGTCACGTAACTTCTCTGGGCCGTCTCCTCAGGTTTGCCTCTCCATGGGGCGTGTGTTCCAGCCTGGTTGGGTCATTTATACCACGATCCACACACCACCCCCGGGAGGCGTGGTCTGAGCCTCACCACAGTGGGGGTGCAGGTGGCAGTGGATGTAGGATCCGTGACCACCTCACAGCAGCTGTGACATCCCATTTACAGACGATCCTCTGTTATCCTGTCGGACACCTTGAGGGAAGGGAGACGGGCCCAGGTCCTGCAGCCAGTGCGTGGCAAGGCTGGCATCTGGCTCCAGACAGGCACCTGCCCCACAGCCTGCCTCTGGGTGGATGCGAAGAGCATTCATTGAGAGTCCCCAGCTCTCCGGACCCATTTCCTAACTGCCAGGGGGCCTGCAGCCCAGAGAGGTGAGGGGTCTTGTCTGAGGCCACACAGTGTGCTCATGGCAGTCTTTTGAGGAAAGAAACGGGGCAGAAAGCCAAGAATGAGGAGGACCTCGTTTGGAAGGAGGCAGGCTCAGCCCCAGCCCACAGCCCTGGCTGCATCCGGCTGCAGACCGCTCACCACCAGCCTGCAAACGGAGTGTGCCGTGTCTCCCGAATTTCCCCCCAAGTCCCTCCGTGCCGCCTGAAGTCCCACACCGCCTGACAGGGATGCAGGGTCCCGCGGAGGCATAGGGGCCTCCTTGGCCAGGACCAAGCCTGTTTAGATGCACTTCCTCCCCTTAGGCATTGGCTCCGGGAGTCGTGTGGCCCAGATGGACTCCACTGCCCACTGTCCACTTTGCAGAACGCCGGGCACTGAAGCTACCAAGACTGAGAAAAACCCAAGCGTTACCGAATGAGAAAGCAATTACTCAGGACGAGGACGCTGACAGCCTCTAGTGTTACCTCGGCCGCATGCTAATAGCCGGGTTGAATCATTTTCCTCTCCCCGCTAATGGCATGCGTAATTGCACGGGTGTTTCAGGCGTCCTTCACCCGTACTTATTTAGACTAGTGACTGATGCATTACCATGGAAACCGGCACTAGGAACAAGAACCTTCCCTGCTACAGTGGGGAGTAGAAGGACGCAGGCTCCAATCCGGAGCTTACAACTTGTGTCAAAGAACTGAATTTTTCAGCCGATTCCAACGTACAGTCTCCAAAAGTCAAATTTGTGAACCTCCCGATGGATTAAACACTCCGGAGCCATCTTTCTGCTTCTGATCTTCTTCCTCTTTTTTTCTTCCATGATCCTGTTCCCAGAGGGCTGCAACTTTTTTCCTCTTGGATTAACAGACGATAGTAGGTGAGGCCAGCCTCGTGGACCCTGTCTCCGCATGGACCTGGGGGAGCAGCGGGGCAAGCCTGAGTGAGATGGTCACGCCCAGGTTAGCGATGATGGCTGAGAGCTCCCGGTTCAAGAAGAAAGTTCATTTCGGAGGTACGGAGCCGCCTCCTGGGCAGCCTCGGGTCGGTGTGCTGAGTCTTTGTTCTTAACCGGCGTGCCGGGGACTGCAGAACCGCGGGGTGCTGGCAGTCCTTGCTCGGTGAGACGCGGTGGGTCGCCGTGTAGGCAATCGCTCTGCACTCTGTGTTTAGAATTATTGTGTTTCTGGTGGTTGTGTTTCACCGTAAAAGACTGTTGTTTCCGTACCGGCTTTCTCCTGCCTCCGGGGAAGCTGGGGAATCAAGGGAGCCATCAAATCTTCCCAGAGGACACAGGCAGCTCAGTTGCTATTAGACTGCCCTTGGCCTCTGTGTTCTCAAGAGGCCCTTTGAGTGGCCAGGGGTTTTTAAGAGCAGCTGTAGCATCGATTCCTAGATGCTCCACTCACAGGGAGGGTGATTGTATTGTGAGTTGCTGTGATTTAAATCCGTAGGTTGTCCAGGGCTCCTGTGGTTCTTTCTGACCTGACAAACTGTGTGGAAAGTGCCCCCAAACTGGTATTGGGCAGTGTGCCTCCTAAGCAGCCCAGCCTGCCCTCCTGCAGAGAGAGCATGGCTGGTTTGGTTTTTAGTTTTGTTTCTTTAAATCATATGCACCATGTGCTTCTTCGGCACTGTAACAGTGGAGACGAGAAAGCGCTGTTTGTGGCTTCAGATTCAACTTCTGCAGCGGGCAGTTCCCAGCTCCCTGCGTCGCACAACAGCAGAGGACGGCCAGCTTGTGAGGGCTCCGGCCGGGGAGCTCAGCCACCTGGGTAGTTAGGACTCCTCTCCCTGATGTGGCTTTGAGAAAGTGGGCAAAGAAACTGAACCACGAATTGTCGAGACTCTGGGGACCCCCTCGTGGTGCCGCCCACTGGTCCTCACCTTCCTTCCAACCCTGGTGACTGTCAGTGACATGCAGCATCTTTGGGGGTGCCCGGCTGGTCTGCAGGTTCAGGGAATGAGTACCTGAGGGGCCCGGCTACCGTCTGTAAGGTCATTGCCAGAGTGGGTCTTTCTGTGATCTGTTAGCACCCGTGGGATCCACCTAACCCTCCCCACGACCCACTCAGACCCTCCTAGGGATGAAGCCAGTAGTTCTGTGATCTTGAACCATGGTTAGTCCCCTTGATGGCCTGGACGCCAAGCTGTGAGGACTCAGCTGTCTTCCCACATGATCCGGGTGGATTCTGTGAGCTCAACAGGTCTCTTTTCTCTGTGTCCTATTTCCTCAGCTGCCAGTGTCCCTAAAAAAGATTTTACAAGGCTAAAAAGAATCCTCCCGCCCACAATCCATTCCTAGGTTTAAATCCAGATTTGCTGCTCACACCAAGTGCCCCTGGGCATTTCACTTCACCTTTCTGTGTACACATCTCCGGGAAGAACAACCCTGTGTGTGCGTGCGTGTGTGTTGGGGGGCGGGGGTGGTGTAAGGACAGAGGAAGGTGCTCCAGGCAGCTGCTTCACAGATGGTGGCTCTGATTCTCACCGAGTTTGTGAGAGGTGCTGGGACTGACCGTGGAAAGAGGGCGGCCACAAAGCAGGGCCCAGGATGGGCTGTTCCGTGGAGTCAGGTCCTAGGTGTTGAAGGGCAGACATGGGGGGGGCAGTGTGCTGGGGAAGCACGGACTATGGGTCTGGGTATCCTGGCACAACAGAGATGAGGGCTCTGTGCCCTGTGGCCCCGCTGGTAGATTCAGAGCTGGAAAATCTTCCCCAGATCCTTGCGTGTTTTCAGACACCCTTCCCCTTGGCCATGGTCACTCCAGCCCTGGGCTGCCGGGACTGGAGGCCGGCCCTGTGCCCAGCCACCCCGGACCCCGGAGGCTCCCTCTAGACAGGGAGGCGGGAGCAGTGTTTCCTGCGGTGGGACGAGGGCCCCTTGGCGTGGACCTGGGCCGAGCTCAGCAACAACCTGTGTTCCTGGCACTCCATCCTCCATGAACTATAATTTCTGCCTGAACTGCCTGTCTGGCCCTGTGTCGTGGTATAAATGCTTCCACTTAGCCTCCTGGGCTGATTTTTTTTTTTAATCTTCTAATTACTGTAGAGTAGAAACCAGCTCAGTGACAGGCAGCAGCTTTATTCGCTTGTCCAACCGCTTGGGGAGGAGGGGATCGGTGGCCGGTGCCAGGACCCGAGTAAGCCCCCCGTCCAGCTGTGGCCCAATAGCAAGATGGGAGAGGGGGGCAAATTGGGACTGAGGGACCCCCACCATGAGCCAGTGCCGGGGTGGGAGGTGTCCATGGAGCCCCCAAATGCAGGGGAGGGGCCTGGTGGGCGGGAAGCAAGAAGCTGGCCGAGGGCCTGCAGGCGGGTCCCTGACGTCTGGCCTTGGGCAAGTCCCTGCTTGTCATCCAACGGAGGTCCTTAACCCAAAGCCCGTGATTTCAGGTTCTTCTGCATCCCTGAGTGATTCTCAAGCCTAGTATCATAAAAAGCATCGTCTGTAGGGAACCATTCATCCCTAAGGTCTGTCCTTTAAGACACCACACGTCCAGTGGCACACCCTTGAGTCAGGGAGCCGGGTCTGGGTCCCCGCTCCGCCGGGCTCACCCAGTTTTCCCCAGAGCAGAGCAAGACTTGCCTCGCGCAGCTGCTCTGCGGTGTGGCCGAAGCGCTAAGGGACCGACCTACAAGCCGGCCCCATGCCTCACCAGCCATGCACCCTGGGACACCATTTAACATTTCCCCACCTCAGGGTCCCCCCCTCGTCAGCAGTGGGACCCGTCTGATGGGGCTGTTGGCCCCTGAACCAGATAAGACGTTGCTTTGCAGTTGGGATGGCACAGGGTTGGCTTCCAGAAAGGGCACCCTTCCTGTTCACGCTTCACGTGTCTTTCCCTGCAAGCTAGGGGGACCAGCCCCAGCCCCTTCCTCCTGCCTCCCCCCGCCCACACCCCCGCCTCAGCCCTGCCACCGTGGCCTTGTGGCCGCTGACGTTGCACCTGGGGAAGGGGAGGCCTGCTTTGGGAAGGGAAGCCCCTCCCTGCAGATGCCTGCTGCCATCTCATTGGCCAAGACCAAGTCAGCTGGCTGCTCCTGGAAGGACGCCGGTAAGGTGTTCTGGGCCGCCCGGCCCCCAGGAGAGCCGGTGCCCGACCCGGCTGCTGAGTGAGCCCGGGCAGGGGGCTGCGTTACGGAGCCCGAGCACTTTGCACTTAGAGCCTGCACGGCACACGGTCATAGGTGACCGAGTGTTACCTGTGATGGCCACGTCGGGCCGTGGACCAGCCTACCCACCGGGGTGCTGATGGGTGTGTTGTACCAACGCCTGGGTGGTCCCCCCACTGTCCTCTTCCTCTTCCTCCAGCCCTGCCTCAGGCTGGCCGCTCTCCCTTGGGGCCCCCCTGCATTCTCGCCATTGCGAGCCACCCAGCTGGGCCACAGCCCCGGTGCCCAGGTGCCCCTGCAGTGTGCGGTCATCTCCCCTGCGGCCAAGGGGTGAAGCCGGGGCCATGGGCCTCAGCTGGTCAGTGGCCACGGGGGCTCCCCTGAAGCAGGGGCCCAGGTGTTCCCAGCTGCACCTGGCGAGAAGACCGCTTCGTACAGCTGCGATTCCAAGAGCAGCTCTCTGCTCACTCAGAATGCGACCTCTGTTCATCCTGGAGGAGTTCCCTGTCACCTTACCACGCCACCGGCCACTACCTGCAATGACAATGACAGGACAAAACAGCTGTTCTGCGAGGGCCTGACTGAGTGACGTCTGTTCACTGGGGAAGGGAGGTCAGCCCCCGAGTCAGCACCCTTTTTCTCCGCCTTCGGGTTTTGGCGGCCATAGGTCAGGTCATTGCCTGGTGCCAGAGTGCGTGGGACCCGCTGACGTGTGCCCGGAGGGTCGGCAGTGGCTGGCACCCCCCATACCCACGCACACCCAGGTCAACTGGAAGGGAATGCAAAGCACAGGATCATTCTAGGAAACCTAAGGTGGCACCTTGCCGCCAGGTCCTCACCCGGGTGTGTGGGCACGGGGCTGGTTTTCCCAGCACAGGGCGGGGAGGGGGAAGGACAGCTGACCCCACCACACACAGGTGCGCACACCAGGAGCTGGCAGGACGCAGAAGCCAGTGATTCTGTTGCTTGGTGCCCCTGTTGGCTGTATAGACGGCTTCAGCTACAGGACTCAGGTGCTCAGGGAGGAGAGGGTGGCGCCCAGGCCGGTGGGCCTGCAGACCCCCAGGGGAGGGCTCTCACTGGGCAGAGCCCAGGTCTGTCATCAAGCAGGGGGTGGCGGAGCACAGAGTGGACCGCCGCAGGCCCGTTGGCCCCTTTGCACCAAGGAGACGGCGGGGGAGGGAGCTGAGCGCCCACCCCGGGCAGTGCTGTCCCTCCTCAGAGTCAGAGTTGGCGCAGCCCTTTGTCTTATTCCTGCAAACAAGGAAATGCATCTTCTGGAAAATGGCTTCTCTTCTGCTAGGGCACTTTCTGACCTGAAAGCAAGATTCCGATTTCCTTCACTGACATGGTTTAACTATTCTGAGCAAGTCTTGCCCAACTGCGCTGTCCTACAGGCGTGGTCTCTTCACGGTGGTGGTGGGCAGAATGAGGGCCCCCAAAGATGCCCATGTGCTGGCCCCCAGCACCTGTAGCTCTCTTACCCCAAGTGGCAGAGGGCAGGGAGGCTGGCAGTGGGGTGGAGGTTGCTGACCCCCTGCCCTTCCGGTAGGGCGGTGACCCTGCATCACCCAGGAGGCCCAGTGTGACCCCGGGGGCCTTCAGTGGGTGAGGGAGGCACAGAGGTGAGAGTCAGTGGTGGCATTTGGGGACTGCCAGCTACTGTGGCTTTGCAGGAGGACGGGCCACGAGCCACAGGGAACCGGTGCCTCGAGAGGCTGGAAGAGGCCAGGGACGGTCTCTCCCCGGAGCCTCCGCAGGAACTCACCACGCCTGCACCTGATCTCGGCCCTCGTTAGGTTTGTAACCTGCAGACCTGTAGGGTAACACGTCTCTGTGGTTTGTTACTCCAGCCACGGGACACTAACACCCCTCGGTCATCAGGCTGGTGTGGCATGAAGTCCGTCTGCACATTTGGAGAACAGGGTCCTTCTCTTCCCTCCCCCTCAAGGCCGATGCCAGGTGCCCAGAAGGCGCTTGGTTTGGTGAACCAAGCCAGCCGCTGATGTGCGTGTGATAAGTGTGTCTTTTCAAACCAGAGTGCTGTGCCCTGGTGAGTTCTCAGCAGCGAGGCCCCTGACCTTCTCCAGGCAGTGGGATCAGTGCACCTGTCCACAGAGAACCGTGATCAGGACTGGGGGTGCCAAGCCTGGGACCTGGTTGTGCTGGCTCCAAGCTCAGTTCTCCATGCCTTCCGCCCCCTCCTGTGCCCTCTCTGCCTTCATGCCATCTGCCCCCTTCCATGCCCTCTGCCCCCTCCTGTGCCCTCTGCCCCTTTCATGCCCGGCTCTGGCCCCAGTGGGCCTCCACACTGTGCCCTCCTTCTGCCGACTGGGGTCTGGCCTGGGTGGGAGGTGATGGTGAGCTCAGAGCCCACACACCCCTGCCAGCGCAGCCCCACAAACCAGGCCCAGCCAGCCTATCTGTGTGCCCATTGCCAGCTTTCCCCCATGGTCCTGTCTGCATGTTTCTCCACTTCGCAGAGGAGCCCATTGGCATCTTGGTTTTAAAAAAGAAAAGTTATTTCTGTCTTCATTCCCATCGCTAATCTCTTCCCTCCTTGTGGTTCCGAGCCTGCGTTTGGCTCAGCAGCCCGGGTGCAGCCTGAGTGGTGTCTGATTTAAAACCCGCTGGAGATCACAGGAGCCTGGGTGGGAGGGAAGCATGTGGGTGCAGCGCGCTGGGGAGGAACTGGGTGGCCCAGCGACACTGCGCAGCCTCCAGGTGGCCCTACGACCTGGACACGGCAGGGGGGAGGCCCCCTTGCAGGGCCAGCTCGGGCACATCCGTCTTGGGGCAGGCACGGATGAGGCCCCCGGGGCTGCAGCGGGGGGGGTCAGGGGCTCCCTGCTCGGTGTCCGGCTCTGTGACTGTTGCCTCCTGGGTGAGGGGCCAAGAATGGGAGCTGAGAGAGGGCATGGGTCCAAGGGGACAGTGGCAGAGGGCATAGGAAGGGGTCATTGAGGGGCCTCATTTTCCCATTTCCCTCTGTCTGTGTGACTCCTTCTCTGGGTCTCTGTCTTTCTGTCTCTCCTTTTGGTGGGATTGAAGCTGCATCTTCAGAGAAGCAGGCACACCCCTGAAGACCCCTGCGGCCCAGCCCTGTTTTCTCTGGGGGGCGGTGGCCCCGAGCTGAGCAGCCCACACCCCCACTCGTGTGTTAGCTCACACTTCTGTGCGTCGGCAGAGCGGGTGGGCTCTGGGGTCCATGCGCAGCATCTGACTGGCCCCAAGTTGGTGGAGTTTGGGAGAAGAATCCACACCAGCACGAGTGGTTGGCGGGATTCACTTCCCAGGGGCTGAGGGACTGGGAACCTGTTCCCCTGCTGACTGTTGGCCAGAGGCCGCTCTCTGCTCTGTGGGGCCACCCACATTCCTGCTCATGTGGCCCCTCCATCCCCAAACCAGTAAGTGCACCCCAGACTTTCTCAGACTCCAAGGCCCGTCCACTGCCCCTTCTACCACCATGTAGAACGGTTTTCTTTCAGCAGGGCTCGTGTGATTAAGTGGGTTGTGCCCAGATCTTCTCCCTTGTGCCGTTTCCCTGGAGGTAATGTGGGGGGTGGTCGTGGGCCCGGCCTGCACTCCGCCTGCCTCGTGTGCCCCTGGCATCACCCACTCTCAGCCAGCTTGCTCACCAGCCCTTGTCAGGCTCTAATCTCCTCCCCGTTCCAGCCCACGGCTGAGAGAGGACAGATGAATGCAAGCCTCCAAAATCACCAGCCCCTCCTGGTTCCGAAGCCCCGGGTGGCTGTCACTTCCCCTTGCCTTCAGAGCTCAGTCTAGAAAGTCAGAAGCCACAGTCTGCCCAGGATCCTGGCCCATTTCCACTCAGGGCTTGAGCTGCGTTTACTGACCTAATCTGCCTGCCTGTCTCTGCCCCTGAACTAACCTGTTCAGAATTGACATGAATTTGACTTCTGTCGTTTTAAAACATGCAAGGGAGCTGTACATCCACATTCCTTTATCTCCTCTTCCGGACGCAAGGCCTGGTCCTGCAGCTCTTGCATATTGTTGTCATTAAACAAGGTAAATGGGGGGCACAGCGCTTGGGGGAAAACAACAGAAGCTGGGGATGTTACACATGATCCCCCATCACGGTGGACCAGCCGAGGCAGCGCGACCCGGAAGGGTTTTGTCATCTCTGCAGTTAGCATCCTGACCGTGGCCAGTCCCAGGGTGCAGCCTCCGGGTGGTGGGAGGTGATGGTGAGCTCAGGCCCTGAGAAAGCACAAGACCCTGGCCCCTTACCACAGTCACATTCTGGTTCTCTCTTCTGTGGACTCTGCTCTGTTCACCCAGCCCTGGCAGTGCCAGGTGAGTCTGGAGTTGGGTGCCATGGAGGAGGAGGGGAGGCAGAACCCCCTGCGCGTCCAGTGCCCTCCATCTGGTCATGGTAACTGCTCCTTGACTCAGGGTAACTGGGGACGATGGCATGGTGGGGCCTGGTTCTCACTGGGGGCATGCTCCCCCTTAGGGGTGTTTGGGACTGTGCAGGCCGTTTGTTGATTGCACAACAAATACCAGTGATTAGGAATCAGAGGTAAGGTTGCCCGAAGTCCCGCGATGTCCAGGACCACCCTGGCTAGCGGCCTGTCACGGTGGACGGCTCACCAAGCCAGGCCCTGGGGTGAAATCCAGAGATGCTGTCGTCATCCCCTTTGGTAACTGCGGTTTCTGACCAGAGCAGCAGAATAACCAGAAGACAGGGCTCTTTGGGTGCAAGAGGCCTGAAACCGAGTGAGCTGGGTTATGTGAAACACACCCCATTCTAAGGACACAGGGGCCTTTCCTGGACCCTAAGGGCAGAACACATGGCCTGGACCCCCGGCCCTGGAAGCAGGATGGGGCCTTGTCATGGACCAAGGCAGCTCGGCCATCCCCCTCCAGGGCCTCTCACGCTCGCCACCACCCCCGGCCCCTTGCCTGTCTCCCTCCCTGCTCGCCCCCCACGTAGTTTCCCCACGGTGGCAGCCTCAGTGCGGGAGCTGAGAGGCGCTCGGTGCAGGAGCAGCTGAGGCCGCACTACTCCAGCGCCACGTCCCCGGGAGAGGGCCTGGCGGGCAGCTCCAACGAGGACGGGGGTGCCGTGTGTGACTGGGGGCCTTCCTGCGTCCTGGGGGCGTCTGGAAGGGTGTTTCCAGAGAGGGGTGCAGACAGAAAGACCGAGGTGGGTTCCTGGAAAGCAGCCGCAGCCCACCTCCCTCATCAGCCTCCTGAGCCGGGCTCAGCAAAAAGGATTTATTTAGAAGTGTGCTTGCCTTTCATCCTCACCGTGTTGCCGTAAGGTTGTTTGAGCCACGGGTCCCATGCGACAGATGGGAAGACTGAGGCTGGGAGAGGCTGTTTCCCACCTGGGGCCGTGCAGCTGGCAGGGGACCTCAGCTCACATCGACTCCCCGTCATTCCTTCCCCTCATCTTGTGAGTGAGGGGACGGTCCCACCTGCAGCCTGGCTTGGGAGAAGGGGCTGGCGTGTTTGCTGTGGCCACAGTCGACTTGGCCGTCTCACCCGCTCTCCGGGGCTGTCTCCTGACCCTGCAGACCCCCCCACCCCCCCCACCCCACACACTGACCTTTGAATTACTCGGGGCCTTTCAGGGCCTTAATACATTTCTTTGAGGAAATTCCTCTTCCTGTTTCCTTTCCCAGAAACAGTGTCACTCGAGAATCAGAGGCCATTAGGATTCCCCGGATGCCCATCCCGGCTTCCTTGACAAGCTATACGGGATCCTCTTCCCGGCAGCTCTGCGTAAAGGGCGATTTTAAATGCTGACAGGCTGAAGCTTGTCATGCAATCTGTCACTCCCTTTCACGAGTCGCAAGAGGCACATGGAATAGAATTTCTGGAGTTGTATTTTTTCTTTCAATGTGGATTTTTCTAGGCCATACTCAGAGCTTTCTGGGGACATCAGCTTCAACACTGCCTGGGTAAGGCGCCTGGTTGCCCGGCCGTCTCCTGGGGAGGGTGTGCCATGCTGAGAAGTCCGAGAGCCTCTGAGGTGATTCCATCCAGCCACTGTGTTTGTGGTTAGGAAGGTAAGCGCCCAGAGGCGCAGAGTGAGGGGGGCACCCATGCCAAGGTCGGGCTAGAATTCAGTTTGTCGGTCTGTAGACGGGCTGCCCCCGCACCTTCAGCAACCCCGGGAGGAGCTGAATTCACGTCCTACACTACATCCTCAACTTGTCCCAGTCAGACCCAAGGAGATGAAACTGCCAACCTCAAATGGGGCAAAGGTTAAGGGCATGAGGCTTTTATCCATTCAGCCATTCCACAGTTACCAGGCACCTTCTGTGCACCAGGCTGTGTGTGGATGAGGGGGAGGGCAGGTGCGGAAAAAGGAAGGCAGGAGGCTACTGCACCAGTTCACGCAAGAGGTGATGGCTGCTCAGACTAGGCTGAGGGTGACTGCCGGCCTCCAAGCTGTGTAGGATTGCAGACATTTCTGAGTGTCTTCTGTATGGAGTACTAAGCAGGCGCTGGCCAAGGAGATGGGCCTCGTTGTGAACAACTTGGCTGCCTTCAAGAAGCTTCTACATGGTTAAGGAAACAAACAGTTCCCTCTGGGTTGGTGACTTTATCTGCCTCCTTTATCATAAGCAGAGAGGCCTCATCTGAGACACATAAAGGCATGAGCTGCAGGGCTATACAGTGTCCATGTTCAAGGGGATACGTTCCTTTTGCCGACTGAATGGTTTTCCACTTTCTTCTAGAAAGCATGGGCATTCTCCCACATAAGGACCATCTGCCTTGGCCTCAATTTTACCTGGTCTTCCTGTCCATACTTGCCAGGACTCTTCTGGTGACTGGTGACAGAAAGCCAGCTCTTCCAGGCTTGAACAGAACATGGCACGCCCGAGCTCATGTGAGAGGGAGGCCATGCGTGGTCCACGTCAGCCAGCTGAGGCTAGGTAAGGCTGCACTGACAGACAGGCCCCTGATCTCAATGGCCTGAGACCATTTATGTCTCACTCATGACACATGTCTGACCTGTGTCCCGGGGGCTCACTTGGCTACCCAAACAGGTGGAACAGCCACAATCCCAAATGTTCTGGTCACCATACCCAAGGTGGTCTTGCATTGGGAATTAATGCTCCACCCATCGAGGAAGGGACATAAGTCACTTCTCAAAACTCATCGGCCAAAACTAATTTCAAGGATCCATCCTACCGTAGACCCAGAGGGAGTAAAACCAGACTATTTGACGAACAGTCACATGACCACCACCAGCCAAGATCCAGGGATGCTCAGCATCAAGCCCTTCTGTGTCTCCCTGGCCTCCCTCCTGGCCTGGCCTCCTTCCTGTGCCGGCTGCATCGTAGGCTGGTTCTCCCGGCTGTGCTGTCTTGGCCACTAGTGGCCCACAACCCCTGCCCATGGACCTCATGCCCCGTAAGGGGGCCAAGGTCACCTTCCTCGGCATGCAGATCCCTTCAGTTCCTCGGTACTAAAAGCTGTACTTACCGCAGGGCTGGGACTGGGGAAGGCTGGACCCCAGAGGGCAAGCGAAGCACGGCCCCGGCAGAAGGGGACTGTCTTCCCCACAGCCTGAAACGTGTGGCCGGTCATTATGCAAGTGGAGAATGGAGTGAGATGGTGTAGGATAGAGGGGGAGGTGGGGGCAGGCCCTGAGGTTTCTTGCTGGGATCTCTGGAGGACCCTGGGGACCTCCGAGGGCACCCAGGAACCTGAGGTGGGACACGCTGGGTGTGTAAGCAACAAGGTCTGGTCTATTCATTTATTTAAGGAAATAAAAAGAGAACTTAGCAGAGCGACAGTGATGGTGATCAGGATCGGGATGGTGGGGATGGTGGTGGTAATGGCGATGGGGTGGGGGTGGTGAGGACTGTGTCCCTCAGGACCCCTTCCCCCTGGGACCATAGCCCAGAGCAGAAGCAGGCTGTGTCTAGGAGCCAGAGGGCAGTAGGAGTTCTTCACAAGGCAGTCAGATAATATCCTTCTAAAGGTTCTCTTTCTCATAAAGTAACTGTGGTAGCAGAGGGGAATTTACTGTTTCTATGTCCTTACTGAGCCAGATTACAAATGTATAAATGTTCTTTGGTCTTCATTCTTCCCTCCTTTGTTTAAAGTTTCATTGGTCCATGAAACCCCAAAGTCTGAGGACAACTGGCTAATTGACCTAGCCTAGAACGGTTCCCTTTTGGAAACGTGTGTTTCCTCTGGTAAACATATGCACGTGTACACGCACACACTCTCTCTCTCTCTCTCTGCTCCTGGAGCCCAGGACCTCTGACCTCAGCCAGGGGCCTGCACCAGGCAGCTCGGGCTCCCTAGACAGCCGGCACAGAGCTGCCACATGGGGCTTAAGCAACAGAAGCAGTCAAGAGTGACCACAGCAATTAACAGCCAGTCCCCACGGTTGTCCAGCGGCCTCGTGAGCTGCTCCCCGCACCCCCACACTGAGGCTCAAATCCCGCTCGTCTCTCTGGGGCCTGGCCACATGCGTTGCCTGGCCCCTGTGCTCCCCCACTCAATTATCTGGTGGTACACCTAGCCCAGCCCTCGGGAGGTCAGTGTCATCGGGCTCTGTCATCACCCCTCCCCCGTGATCCTGAGCCCCAGGTTGCAGAGCAGAGGCCCCGCTGCCTTAGGGTCTCCTGATCCCTGGATTTGGGGCACAGGGCCTGGCTCCCAGGTGGGCTTGGTGTGTGATGAGTAGAACTGAGCATGTGCGTGGTGCCGGATGCCAGGGAGGGGGAGGACAGGAAACATCTGGGCACGTTTGGTCCAGGTGCCGAGGTCAGAGGAGGTCTGTGCAGCTCGGCTGGACCAGTACCCACCACGGTGGGGCCCGTACACTAAGCACACTGATGGTGCGTGCTGTGTTTTTATTTGCTAGTTGTGCAGTGGGCCACTTGGTTCAGCAAGCATTTACACTGAGTACTTCCGGGAGTTACAGGGGTGGGGGGCGGGTACAGAGATAAGTAAGGCTCTCCCTGCCCTTGACCACTACGAGAGCACGGACACTCGGACCCCCCAGGGGTCAGTGGTGTGGGCTGCGGTCCCGAGCCGGGGTGCCGTGGGCCGTCAGGCGGCTCCCGGCCCTGCTGCTGGGTGTGTATGTGACCTGGCTTCAGCAGCCCTCACCGTCAGCAGCCATAAAGTGGGTCCAGGCATCCCACCTCCCTCCCTGGGGTGCTGGGACCAGCGAGTGGATGAGCCCAGATAGCCACAGGTCTGGTGCAGTGGGGGGACCAGTACGCATCAGGGGGGCGCAGCCTGTGATGACACAGCAGGGACGCACCGGGCAGAGGCGGAGGAGTGGCCGACGCCACGGGGCCTCCCAAGGGCCTGAGCAGGATGTGAAGGGTGGCCTGAAGGGCGCAGAAAGCAGAGGGGCCGCCCGGCTGGACCGGTGGAGCCCGCAGAGGGGCGCGCACACCCCCTTTGAGAGAGTGAGCCCAGGAACCGCCTTAGAGCAGGGCCTGGAGCCGAAGCGCTCAGCTGGCGTCAGCGCCGACGCCGGTGATGAGGATGGTGTCTGAGGATTTTGTGCAGTGGGAGCCTCTGGGGGGAGCAACAGGAAAGGGGCAGAGAGGCGAGCGCGAGGACCCCGCCGCCCGCCGGTGAGGCAGCGTTTGCTGCTGTAACAAGTCAATCCCTAGAGCGTAGCTGATGTCATACGCGTTTAACGGCTCACTTCAGCTGTTCCACGCAGAGACCCAGGCATCTGCCAGGAATCCAGGAATCCTAGAGGACTCCACGATCCTGTACGGCCTGGGAGTTCTTGCTTTGAGTTGGGAGAAACTTCAAGACAGGGTGGGGAGAGCATGCTGGCTTCCATAGAAGCCAAGCTTGGGCGGGGGCGGGTCCCCCTTCCAAAAGCATGTGCGGCCGGGAACAGTCACGTGGCCGCACCTGGATGCGAGGGCAGCTGGGAAGTGTAGTCCCGGCTTGACCTCCCCGCCTCCCGCAATGGCTGCTCGCTTCTGCGCCTTTGCTGAGCCAGCTGCAGTCCTCAATCTGTGCCCTTACGCGTGCTCACCTGAGCTGAAAATGTGCTTGGGGCTTTGAGTAAAATCACGTGCACCTTGCAGTGTGGGATCGGGGGCTGACAACAGGGTTACGGGGGTTTAAATGGGACGCTGAGCCATTTTTCTGAAGCTGATCGCATCCTTGCTCTGTTTTTCCCAAGGTCTAGAAAGCAGATTGTCCAGAAGAATTTATTTGGGTGGGGGGAGTACAGAAAGAATAAATCATGAGCCACCACGTTTCTCCTATTTGTGGTGGTATGTGTTTCTTTCCCTCCAGCCCTGAGCTATCTATTAAATCTAATTACATTGTTCATATCATTTCCCATGAAATTTCATCTGAATCTGCTGAGTAAGGGAAGCAAGCAGAGGACTTAATTAGGAACGTTAATCATGTTTTTCGTTTTTTGTTTTTTTTTTTTAAGGAAAAGCAGCTATAATGAGGAAAATAACAGTAAACATTCCTTTTTCCCCAAAGGCAGCTGTCCGCTGGCCCTCAGCTTTGCTAACCTGAGAATGCCGTTGCAGCAGACGCTGTGCGCCAACCGGGCTGCTGCCGTTCCAGCTTGAACTTGCATGGCCCTGCCTGTCTTCTTTGCAGACTGCTCCCTCCTGAGTCCTCCAGGAGCCGAGGACCCCAGGGCTCTGCCTGCGTTTTGGAATGGAGCTCCTGACTCTTCGGTAGTCAGTCTGGGGGTTCATAGGTGTTCCCCAAGATTCACAGATTTAGGGTCCAGATCGAGGCCTCCTCTTCTTCCCAGATCTTTCCCCAGGAGAGTGGGTCTCACACTTCATAGGTCAGATAAACAAGGCCCAGCCGGCCTGGGTTCAGCCCTTGGGGACCGTGAGTTTTCTAAACAATGTTTTTCTTCCTTCTGTACAGAAACACGTGCAGACCGCAGCAAGAAACTCTTCAGGCACTACACCGTCGGCTCCTATGACAGCTTCGATGCTTCCAGGTAAGACGTGGTTATTTCTCTGCCAGGCCCCCTCTGGTCAAAGATGCTCGGATGTGCCGTGTAAGCGCCGGACCGTCTTGCGTGATACACTCAGACCTCCCTGGCTGTTCCCGTCGTGTGTGTGCGCTGTGGCCCCTGAACATAGGCTAGGATCATGGAAGCCACCATGTGCCAGAGAAACAGCCAGAGAGGCAGTCTCTGCACTGCCTGCAGTTGGGGTCGGGCTGGAGCGCAGCTGCGGGGTGGCCCAGGGGAGAGGACCGCCTTTCCCAGAGGAGGAAATCCTGGCGCCGGTGGCGGGGAAGCAGTCTAAACTTAAAGGTGACAACAGTTGGCCACGGAGCCACGAGGCAGCAGCGCCCCCGGGGGCCTGGGGGGATACTGAGGGGGCTCCGGGTCTCCACCTCGGCCGGTTCCGGGTTCGTGCTGCTTCTGAGTGGAGGTTCGCACGAGGAAGGCTCATCCCCCCTCACAGGCATGGTGCCTCACGGGCAGAGCCTTTGGCCCTGGCAGTTCACTTCCCAGCTGTTCAAAAGGGGCTTGTGTGGTTCTAGCAGAGAACCTCAGAGCCTGGGTGATGCGACGCGAGGCACAGGTGTGACTTCACATGTAGAAACCACATGCGTGCGGCACAGGGCAAGGAGGACGTGTCCTCGGCCTCTGTGTGCTCGTTCCCTTTGGCCCCGGGGAGGCCGAGGCGGGCAGCGGGCGGCGGTCTGCTGGGCGAGGGTGGCGCCCGTCTCAGCAGCAGCTCCAGGCGCCGCTGGGAAGTGGGCAGCGTTTCCCTGAGCGTGATGTCCTCTGGGCTCATCCTGTTGTTAGCAGGTGTGGGAACTCCCTTCCTTGTTAAGGCTGAAGAACATTCCGTTGTATCCGTGTGCCACATTTTGTTCGTCCGTTCTTCACAGAGGGACACTTGGGTGGCTGTCCCTCCTGGCTGCTGTGTGTGGTGCTGCTCCTGAGGATGGTCTTGTACATGTGTCTGTTTGAGTGCCTGCTTCCGGTTCTTCAGGGCCTGTTCCCGGGAGTGGAATGCTGACCTGCCCCAACCCTCTCTCATAAACAAGATGCTTAGAACAGGAGCACCACACCCAGCAGAGGACCCCGTCCTCCTCCCAGGGGGCTTTGCAGATGCTCCAGCCCTTACTAGGATTATCCACTTTTTGACCTAGAAAGCTCACGTTGTGAGCCAGGTGGCTTCCAGGAAGCTATGACTGGCCCCAGCTTCTCCAGGCAAGTCTTTGTTGGGGTCAGATGAATCATTTCTGCAACAGCAGGAGGCCACCTGTCAAAATGGGTCCTGGACACATGGATACAGGCAGCATGCCTGTCGTTCTTCACTTCCACCCTGGCAAGGGGGTTGCCCGTGGCTCAGAGAGCCCTGGGCACATCACCATGGTTACCTCAAGGGCTGTCCAGCCTGGGAGCGGGCCTTCCGGTGGACAGAGCCTCTGGAGGCAAGCAGCCGGGCAGTGGCTCCCCCGCGGGCTGAGGCATTTGCAGAGCCATCTCCCCCAAAGGCTCGTTGGCAGGGAGGAGGTGTGTGCACGCACACTCGGCATTTGAAACAGGCACCTCCACGGTTGGCTGCTTCCCACAGGGGAGCCTTTGAGGGACTTAATTTGACTGCAGTGGGAAAAGGGAAGCCCCAGGGCCTGGCTGGCTGGGTCACACGTCAGGTGGCTGACAGCAGGGCCAGATGCACGGGACCCACACTGAGCGTGGCCAGCAGAAGACAAGTGGCGCCGTCATAGCTGTTCAGGGATAAAACAAGGCTTCTGAGGAGGTGTGAGCTCCTGGCCTTTGTCATCCCAGGTCAGCCCACATGACCTCCAAGATCCCTGCCAGCCCCGCCTCTCTGGGTTTCATGCCCAGAGGAGGGCTTTGTTTTGCATGTGTGCTGACCACCTGCTTCGGTGTTCAGCCACACCGAGGCCAACCGGTGGCTTCTAAGCAAGTGGTAGAAGCCCTGGACTTGACCAGAGTGTGGGCATCCTCCCTGGCTTCCCCACAGCAAAGGGGTCAGGCAGGCTGGGGGCCTCGTGGGACAAGATGTGAATGGGCCAAGCGTAACAGCGGCATTTATTGCCCTCCACCATGGGCTGGCCACCTTGCACCCGTCACCCCACTGCTGACTGCTGACCGTGTAGATCCACTTCATAGGAAGCAGAGAAGGGAAGGCCCTGTTGACAGGTGCCTGAGCCCACGTGTAAGGCCTGGCTAGCTGGGACACAGACCCGTTCCTGCGGCCCCCTCTTCCCCAAGGTGAAGACATTACTGCCCAAGGCTGGCAAAGGAATTGGCCTGGAGTTGAGAGAAACTGGTGAGGTGGAGAGCCAAGATTTCCTCTCGAGATCGAACCGTTACCTCAAGAGGTGTGCTGGGAGGACAGAACAATGGTATTGCCCTGGCTAGCATAGGACTTCCACAGAGGGTGTTGAGCTGGGCCTGGGGGAGCTGACTGCACCCCACAGTGACCTTGTGCAACTGTGACCTTGGCAGGGGTGATGGAGGGCGGACACCGAGGGAGCGTGTGGATGTCACATGGCACCACAACCAGGTGCCTGGGGCAGGTGGCTCTTGGGCAGGTGTGAGAGTGGGAGGCTGACCCCGACTGCTGAGTGAGCAAGCAGAAAACGTCCGAGGGGCGTGACTGCTGCAGTGCGGGTGCGGAGCCGCCAGCACAGCTCATTAAATCACTTAGAATTCATGCTAGACATGGCCCAGTGAGCCAAGGAGATCTGGGTGCTGCGCCAGACCCCTGGGCCAATTACCCACTGTGGGCGGCAGGGTTACGGTCTGGGCAGGCGGCTGTGGCTGAGGCCACCCCACTGCAGATGCAAATGTAATTAAAGAAAATGCAATAGGAAGCAAGACTCAATGGAGTCAGTTTCTAAATCAGTCAGGAGGTTTCTCCCCTTCCCACCCCCTCTTATGTCAAAAACTTTGCTCAGGGACTCAGAGCTGAAGAGCAAAATGGTAAAAACACAGCCGCTCATTGCTGAATGTGTCCAGTGACTCCAGCTGGTTTCTGCGCGGGATTCCCACCCACCTACCGAGCAGTCACATGATAGAAGTGTCTAGGAATGTGGGCATGTGATTGAGGTCCAAAAGCAGAGAACCTGGGGCCATTTCTACATGGGACCTTACAGATATTTTTAAAAACACTCTCAACACAAGGGATGGGAGTCTAAAGTTCCCATTCGTCTTAAATCAGATCCAACCTCGTGAGCATGGGGCATCTGGGGAGGGTCTACTTGGGAGAGAAAGGGGAGGCTTCAGGGTGTCACTTTAGCTGAATAGACCCCAGCCAGTCACCTACTCATCCATCCTTCCACCCATCCATCCATCCGTCTGTCATCCATCCACTTACCCACCCACCTATCCAGCTATCCATCCATTTGTCCATCCATCCATATCTGTGCACCCACATCCACCCACCCATTCTTCCTACAGTCCACCCACTTATCCATCCACCTACCCACTCTACTCATAGATCTATTCATTTATCTATTCATTTAACCAATATTCATCAAAATCTGACTATTCAGAGAGCTAAGGCAAACACAGTCTCTGACCTCATGTAGACTGAAGTCCAATTAGGGAAAATAACGAATTAAAAAGTAAGTAAATCAGAGAACCCGCTCTGTGGCGCATGCTGTGGCACAGGTTAGCAGCACCACCGGCCTCAGGTGGGCTGGGTGCACCAGCTTTTTCCAGGGAGCCAGGGAAGGGTTCTCTGAGGATGTGACTTTTGATTCTCAGCCTGACAGTTCAGGAGGAGTCAGCGCTCTGTGGAATGCCCCCCAAGTGCGCAGGCACTGAGGTGACGAGGGAACAGGTGGTAGGCATTGCGGGGACTGGGACGGAAGCAGAGAGGGGGTGTCGGGGAAAGACCTGTGCAGGAGGAGTTCGGATCCTCGCATACTTGCAGTGGGGAAACAGGAGGGCCTTGAGCAGAAGGGTGACATGATCTGATTAGCTTTGCTGGAGGCAGAAGGCAGGGGGGGAGCCCTTTAGGAGACCACTGCCATCGGCCTGGCCAGGCAGCGATGGGATTTGGGCTGGTGGAGGGGGCAGGGACACGCCTGGCTGGCGGATGGATTCATGGTGTAGGTGAAGTTGGAACAGACAGGACCTGCCAAGGCACTGGGCTGGGGGTGAGGGAGGTGAGGAGGGCTCCCCACCTACTTTGGAGTTTTACAGGGAGGGGCACCCACAAGTGGGTGCTCTTTGGACCCAAGCCCGGTTGGCAGCAGATCCCTCGGAAGGCCTCGTGCCCCACATCAGAGCTGCACAGGCACCCTCTTCCGAGCTGGGAAGAGTGCATTCATAACCACCATGTGCAGAAGACCCGAGAAGGTGCTGAGCCCTCCCAACTCCTCTCCCTGAGCGAGGCCAATGTTCTCCTGGAAACTGGATTAGAAGGGTGGCAAATTATGCCTGTTTGCCATTTGAATATCCACTATCCATAGCTGCCTGTTTTCATGGCTTTCAAACATCAGAGTCCGATCCTTATAGTCTTTTAAACTGGTAATCAGAAATATATGCACATGCATAAAAAATTCAGAATGTGCAGCAAATGAGCGAAGAGCAGCCTTCCAGCCCCGGTTCCTCTCCCCAGAGAGAGCCTGTTACTGGCTTCCTGAGGATCTTCTCGGAGATGGACCTTAAAGACAGAAGCATATCTGCTTGTTATCTGAAGCCTTTTAAAGCCCTTGAAAGCATGGTGTCCTAAGTTTCCGACCTGACTTTCCAACGACGTCCCTGTGTGACCTCGGGCAACTTGCATCCCCTCTCTGTGTGTCAGTCCTACCTCCAAGCCTGTTTACAAAGTGGAAAGCATACTTCCGACCTGTGCCACGTCCCCAGTGGTGCTCACGTAGGAATGAATGAGAAAATCTGCTTAGTGTTTGCAGCCCCTTCGAGGCACGCGCTGAATAAACCCGGACGGATGCTGAGTGGTGAACAGCGTGTGTGGGTAGCCAGCTTTCCTCTGAAACCTCACTTTGTGTTCTAGAAGACTCCCCCGATGTGTAGGTAGTAAGAACTGAGTGGCAAGAAACATTGATTTCCCCCATTCTCCCTCCACCATTATTGTATTTATTTATATTGTGCAATGTTCCTTAGACTTGAAACAGAAAGGATCAATCTCTGAGTATGTTCACTGGCTGGATTCGTAAGGAAACATACTGTGTTTCTTCCTCCCTCTTAATCCGTGGCTGGGCCCAGCCCTTAATAATAAAGCCCTTGGGGCAGCTCCTTGGGTAGCAGAGGTGACTTCAGTTTGTAGCCCGTACAGATCTGGGTTTTTATTTTTTACAAGTGTATGTTGCTTTGGTAATTTTTTGAGACCAGGAAAGAGAGGGCTGGGTGTCTGGCAGTGTATGAGAGCACCTCACTGCCCATCCCCGCCCTCCCGTCCTGCTCGCTAGCATGACCGCATGCATGCGTGTGGCGTCTGGGAGCCAGGGCTCTGTCTGGGGGCCGCAGGGAATGGTACCCGAGCCGAACCTGTTATGGTTTCCCCCAAAAATGTTCTTCTCCGCCGTGTCCATCATGATGCACAGCACACCCAGTGCCCCAGCGGGAGCCCCGGGGCCCTCCCCCTCCCCTCTCCCCCCTCCCCTCTCCTTCCCCTCTCTTATTCCCTCCCCTGGGCTCCGAGGAACCCTGCCCTCTGCCTGCTGCTTCCCAGGCCGGCACCTCCACTCTGCCCACTTCATCTGCCTGCCCCAGGGGACCTGCCTCTCATCCGTCCTCAGTGTTACATTTTTCCTTCCTTGACCAATTTTGTTCCAAGTGCAGCATGCACATGATAAAGTAAGTAATTGATGAATGTAACCAAGCCACACAAACAGGATTAAGAAGGGAAAGAGGAGGCTGTCTTGCCCCCTCCCCACCACACCCACATGGCAGAGGAACCTGCCACTTGCTTGGCCTCCTTCTGGTGGCTGCTCCCTAACTGTGTGACCACCCCTTAGCTCTCTCATTTATTTTGTTATTGAGCTATAATTGGCCTATAACACTGTTTGCTTCAGGCATACGACATAATGGTCTGACATTTGTATATGTTGGGAAATGATCACAGTGAGTCTAGTTAACATCTGTCTCCAAACATAGTTATACATTTGTTTTTCTTGTGATGGGAATTTTTAAGCTCTACCCTCTTAGCAGTACAGCGTTAACTGCAGTCACCATGCTATGCATTCCATCCCAAGGGCTTAAGTATTTCGTAACTGGGAGTTTGAAACTTTTGGCCCCTTCACCCGTTCACCCACCCCCCCGCCTCTGACAACCACCAGTCTGTTCTCTATCTGTGAGCGTGTTTTGTTTTTTAGATTGCATACGTGAGCGATCATAACAGTATTTGTCTTTCTCTGTTTGACTTTACTTAGCACAATGCGCCCAAGGTCCATTTGTGTTGTCATAAATGGCAAGAAGTCATTCTTTTTTATGGCTGAATAATATTTGTGTGTGTGTGTGTGTGTGTGCACGCACACATGTGCCATTTATCCTTTCATCCACCTAATGGACGCCTGTGTTGCTTTCGTGTCTTTGCTACTGTGAATAATGCTGCACTGGACGTGGGGGTGCAGATATCCTTACGAGGTAGTGTCTTTGTTTCCTTTGGATAAATTCCCAGAAGCAGACTTGCTGGATCATACAGTAGTTCTATTTTCAGTTTTCTGAGGACCCTCCATCCTATTCTCCGCTGTGGCTTCACCAGTTTACATTCCCACCAGCAGTGCACAAGGGGTCCCTTTTCTCCACATCCTTGACAGTTACTTAATATCTCTTGTCTGACATCAGCCACGTGACGTCATAACTTTTTGCTTCATTCTTCTGGTGGTTACCTCCCTAACTCTGTCTCTACTGACGCATTTCTTAACAATGTAAAGCGTCGCTGGTTTTTTGCTGTACAAGATGAGGCTTTCATAGGCCTGCCACTCCTCTGTCCCACCCACAGTGTTGGGTAGTTACTGCTAACTTTTATATAAACTCTAAATAACCTCCTCAAACTTCTCTCTAGTTTAATGAATTTTAGATAGTATCACTTGACCCTTTATTATATTTATATCCATATTTATGTTTTCTAGGTTCTGTCTACAAGTTGAATTCAAAAGTTAAAAACTAGTAGAAAGCGTGACATTATGAGGCTAGTATAAAGGTTAACGTCAGCACTGAGGGTAGGGCGAGGACAGCGTTCCTCCTCAGGCCCACAAGAAAGGGCCTCCTAATATCAGAACCAAGAGATTCTTTTTAATTTTATTGCATCAGTCTTTCAAAATAACACCACATTTTAGCTTATTATTAGGATCATCATTTTCTCATGAGGCTTTTGTTTTTCCTGGAGTTCCTGGTTGCCTTTCTTTTCTTTTGTGGAAGAATTGTGTCTTCTTTAACATAACACTAAGCTCTCATCCTGTTTCTTGTATCACTAGAGCCCATCCCGTTCTTATTGAGGCTCCCTCTGCTCCCATTTGAGCCCCAGGTCCCAGTGTACAGCTAACCCTTCTGAGACGTCCCTTCATTGAACTTCTGGATAAGAGGATTGTTTCTTCAGCCTTGTTCTGCTGAGACACACTCAAGTAACAACCTCAACAAGAGGGACCTGGAGTGTCAACTTTCATGTCGGAAAAGTTCCTAGTTTTGACATGTGTTCAATGTTGCAGAATTCTAGATTCAAACAGTTTTGCTTCTGAACTGTCCTGAACTAGTAAGGCATTGCTCCGTTGGCCTCTTGCCTCTACTTATTGCTGCTGCTGAAAGGCTGTGCTGCTCGATCCTCATTCCAAGGTAGGCGAACCTTTGTTTTCCTCTCTGGAACTTTGTGGGAACATTATAGCATCTATTTTCCTTGATGTTCTGGGATGTCACGATGATGGGTCTGGGTGTAAGTCTCTCCTTTAATTGCGCTCACTGTCCTGGAGGCTGCTTCAGACTGAATTGGTTTTGGCTTTCAGAATGTGCCTTTACTGTTCCTCAAAATCCCCTCACTTGCTCTGTCTCACTTCAGTCTTTCTGGGGTTCTTGTGGGATCGTTTGAGTTCATCCCACTATCCCACTTGCCCTCCCCCCCCCCCCCCCCGTTCTTTCTCATGTCTTCTGTCTCTTTGCCTTTTTGCTCTGTATTTGGGGAAATTCTCTCAATTTCCAGCCTGTCGGTGTAGTTGTTATTTTGACAATCGCATTGTTATGTTCCAAGACCTTTTCCCTTCAGCGATGGGTAAGGAAGTTTGAGAGAAGTGGTTTCTAGAAATCTTCAGGAATCAACCAGGCAGCCGTGGAATGACAGGTGTCCTCACGGGGCTGCTCTCAAGGCAGAGCCCAAGTTGATTGCATATTCCTTCAAGTCACACACCTGAAAGAGAGAAGCCCAGAAGCTAGTTCCTCACCCCGCTTTCCCCAGGAGCTCAAAGGCAGACAGACATGGGTTCTTGTGCGTATGCATGGGACAAGTGGTAGGTTCCAAATTGAAAGTGGGGGGCTTGGTGTGTTTTGTTTTGCAGTGAGCAAGCATGGATTGCCAGGTGGTGGGAGGAACGGGTCCTCAAGTGCCAGGTCCAAGCTGAGCAGAGAAAGGGGAGGGTGCTCTCTGGTCAGGGAACGGCACACGGTACCGAGGGCCTAGACCCTAGAGCTGCATGGACCTCTGTTCCCTCCCAGCCTCACCCCTTAGCAGCCCTGTGACCTTGGACAAGATCATTCTCTCTCTCTTCTACCTGGTGTCATCTGCATATATGCAGCTGTGATTCTGCCTCTGTCACAGAGCCTTAAGATTCAGATTTAATAGATAATTATGCAGTGAACTAAACACAGTCGTAGCACTCTGTACGCATCCTGGATATGTTCTGGTCCTGGGCCCCTCAGGAAGGCCAGGGCTGCTGGCTGGGCTGGGCCAGGCAGGGGCTTCTTCTCCTCCAGTGACAGGACATTGAGTGTACTCTCATGTCCGCCCCAGCCAGTGTCACCAGCACTCTCATAGTATAAAGTGCCTCATGTGCAGGCTTAGGGCCTTCATGTTGTCCCCAGACCCAGGTGAGGGTAGGTTCTGCCAGCTGGTGATATACCGCGACCCTCTAAAATGTCAGGGGCCTCTGATGGGGGTCCCCTGGGGATCTAGCTCACAAAGCCCTGCCTGGGGAGGGGAACCTCGGCCTTCTGGGTTGGGGCAGGGGAGCTCGTTCCTGGAGCTGAATGAGCCTGGCACGGAGGCGCCCTGAGACCACCAGGCTCTAGGGCAGAGAAGCCAGAGGCCCAGGAGACCCTTCTGGTAAGGCCAGGCAGGGCCCTGGCACCTTGCTCCTAGACCAGGTGGCCTCTGCTTGGGGACCGGGAGCCAAGCCCCTCATCACTAGGGAGGCCCCCGGCCCAGAGCACCCTTAGGCCACACTTAGTACATTCTCAGGTGGCGGGTCAGTGTGTGGGGTGGGGGCCGCCCAGGTGGAAGGCTGGAAACAAGGGATAAACAGCCAAGGAGCTGGGGGATGTTGGGGTTCTGGGAGCACCTCCAGGCTGGGACCTGGCTAAGCCTCTCTGTGTCCCCCCTGCCCACTAGAGAGGCACCCTAAACACCCAGCCACTCCAGCAGCCAGAGGACCGGGTTCACACTGGCTCTTCCTAAAGTTGGCCCTGATCCCGGTCCCCGGAAGCAGCCTCTGCCCCACACCCCCTGCACTGTCCTGACCGCTCTCAGCCCATCTTATCTCCACCCTGCTTTGTAGCCTTTGACCATGTCCACAGTGTGAAGATTCCCACCGTGGCTGATTTCAAGCTGCCGGCATGAAGTCACTGCCCACAGCCGGCCCTGCGAGCTGGTAGGAGCCAGCCTGAGCCCCCCGCAACCCCTGGCCAATGTCTATGGCCCCTCACTGCCATCTCCTCCAAGCCTCACAGCCCTGGGACAGTCTGACACAGGGCCAGACCTCAAACATGTTGTTAAGTGTACTGACCGGAAGCCCTGGGGCTGGCTTCAAGCCTGCTGAGGCCCAGGCTCAGATGGCAGGGTCCCGGCCCCAGTTCTGATGCTAGCTGCCTGTATAGGCCTCTTCTGGCTATAGATGCTGTACATTCTTCTAGAAACCTCCATCCCGACCAGCCGAGGGCTACCTGTGAAAGAACATGCTTCGGACAGAACTGCAGACCCTGAGATTCAGGGTTCCAACATGGGCTGCCGATTGGGTGCCAAGGTTTCAGGGAAAAAGAGAGGAGGCCAGTCCCAGAAATGACCCCAAGGCTGTGCCTCAGCACCCAGTAGGCTCTTAGAAGGCGCTCATGCTCATTCTCTACCTCTGGCCAAAGGCCTGGGCCTCGCAGCCCTCCAGGAGACAGGAGGGTCTTTGATGACTGATCTGGGGGGAGCAGAGGGAGAGGCAGGGAGACCCCACTGACTCAGTGTTCCCTGGGCCACACGGGCAGCTGGGGGGCAGTTCTGCCTTTCTCCCTCCACCCCTGAATCTGTCTCCTCCAGGATAAAACCAGGGCTGACTCTGAATTTGTCTCCTTTCCCTGACATCCAGGGCCTAGGAACTGCTCGACCCTCAGAGAATGTGGGATATGGGAGTTCTGGGGGTGCGGGGAGTGGCCAGGCGGAGGGAGGATGGATGGTTTGACGGAGGGGTGGACGATGGATGGACGGACAGATGGTTGCGAGAGTGGGCCTGTGGGTGGGTGAGGACAGATAGAGGGGAGGGAGGGAGGGTGGAATGAGGCAGGCCGGGGCTCTGGCCTCCTGCGGGTCATCGGCGTCTCCCCAGCAGGCACAGCAGGCGTTTGACGCCAGCCACTAGCCTCCCCGGCAGTCCTGTCCGTCCCTCCTGCCCTTTCTCCTGGCTACATCTCCTTCCCCACCTCTGCACCAGGCCCATATTCAGAAGCTGCCCCCACGTCTCCCCTGGCCTAGGCCTCAGCCCCAGCTTGCCTCCTGGCTGCCAGCAGCACTGCCCCGCTTCCAGCCCTCCTGCTCAAGTGGCATTTCTGGAACCCGAATGTGCATAACCTGCCCTGGAGTCCTGCTGTCCAGGCCTGTGGGGGTGGGGGTGTGCCTCCGCCCCGCCTCACCTTCCAGTCCCAGGTCCCTGTGTCCCTGTCACGAGGCTCACACCCAGTGCCTCTGCCCATGCAGGTCTGCTTCCTGGCACACCCCCTCTGCACTCCCTGGCCCCAGCCCCTGTCCAGGGTCATCCTCCACGGGTGCCCCACCCAGCCCCAGCCCCAGCCAGCGCACCGCGGTCCAGCCCAGGAGGGGCTCAGGAAGACAGCAAGAGGACAGCTGCATGTCCCGAGAGGCGCTCCTGGGCTGTCATGTGTCCTTGCTTCTGGCCCTCCCACACCTCACACATCACATGGCCCATTTCACAGAGGTGGGACCCAAGTCCCAGGAATCCATCATGCTGACCCTAGTCCACACCACCCATCCCTCTTCCCAGCCCGACCAGGAGGTGTCCTCCGCTGCATGGACAAGGAGACGGCACAGAATGGGGAGGGTCGGGAGTTGAAGCCAGGCCGGGGGCTTTCAGCCAGAGGCTCACTAGGACTCGAGGGCCTTTTCTGGTTTAGAACCATGTTGCAACCAGTTTTGACATACTGGGTTCAGTGAGGGCCGTTCTTCCATCGTGTCTTCAAGAACCCCACTGGGGTGTGCCCACCAGCAGGTGCAGTGTGTCCTTTGGGGGTGATGAGAATGTTCTGGAACTCAGTAGAGAAGGTTGCACAGCATTGTGAATGCCACTGGAGTGTTCACTTGAAAATGGTTAACTTTATGCCGATTGCACCTCGATTTTTTAAAAAATAACTCTACCTTTTTCTGAGGTCGATTGGCCCTGAGAAGCTGGTAGGTAGGAATAGCCCTGGCAGGTGGAGAGAAAAGGCAGGAGCCGGGGGCAGTGGCACCGGGCGGGGGGAGAGGCGGCCCCTGTCACTGCCTCCAGGGCGGAAGGACATGCCAGGCGCTGGCCTGGCCCTCGGGAAGGTGCCTCTAGAAAGCCCTGCCACCTTCCCCTCCTGCCGTGGGAGGGTGGGTTGCGTTCAGCAGCTCCGGGCCTCCTGGGTGCACTCCGGGCGGCTGCCACCAAGCAAGCAGGGCTTCGCTCCTCAGGGCACATGCTGGTTCTAGCCTGACTGCACTGGGCAAGGTCAAGGCGGAGGCCAGCACAGTGCCCGGGAGCCTGGCCTGGCAGGTGGTGCCCTGTGTCTCCAGGCACCTGGCTGGAGTTAGCTCCATGGGGCATGGGCCCTGGGGTGGGCAATGGGGAGGAGCCACAGTGGGCAGAGCTCCACTCTGGGATGGGCGGGAGGCAGAAGATCCAAAGAAGGCTGGCAGAGGGCTTCCACACGAGGGGTCAGCTGAAGCTCAGGGGCTGTTTTGCCCAAGTCTGGGCTCTTGTATGGGAGGGCAGGGCCCCCTGGCAGCACCACCCAGGGGCATGGCTAGGATTGAGGGCAGGGGTCTGAGTTGGGGCTTCGTCTCCGCACCACAGTGTCACTGCCCGTGACGTGCACAGACCCTGTCTTCCCCACCCCGACTTCTCATTCGTGCACTTAGAGCTGCTTGTTACTGGGGACACTGAGGCAGAGAGGCCCAGAATCTGCTGGAAGGGTCACAACCAGTCAGTCCTCCTCCACCAGGACAGTGTGGGGGCACTAGATGCTGCTGCTCGGCACCAAGAGGTGGGCTGGGGGCATTTGTCTTCCACCTGGCCCTTCCCACCGTGGCCCACACCTCCGGGTGAGGAGAGCGAGAGATGGTTTGGGGTTCACTCAGGGATCCGGGGGGCAGATGTGAGCATGCGTGGCTCTGGGCTCTGAGCCATTCCCCTCATTTCAGGGTGCTGAGCAGGTGGGAGGAAAAGGTGCTGAGGACCCTGGGAGGGGGCTGTGGGTACCACGGGGCAGGGACACAGACAGGGACCCCGGCACCTTGTCCATTCCTCTCAGGCCTTCATTCAGAAAATAAGTATCAAGTGTGCAGAGATTCTAAGAGCTTGGCATGTACAGGCGGCTGAGTAATGGCTCACAACAGGTGCCCACATCAAATCCCTGTAACCTGTGAATGTCACCTTATATGGCAAAATGGGGTCTTTGTAGAAATGATTACATCACAGGTCTTGAGATGGGGGACTTGTCTCGGATATCTGTGTAGACCCTGAATGCCATCGTGAGTGTTCTTGTAAGAAGGAGGCTGAGGGAGACCATGTAAACGGGGGGACCACAGGGGCAGAGGCTGGGGGGGGCACAGCCACAAGCCCAGCGTGCCGGGAGCCCCAGAAGCTGGAGGAGGCAGGAAGGACCCTGCCCCGGGTCCCTAGAGGGAGCCAGCTGCCATCGCCTGGACTTTGCCCCGGGGGAGCCCCTAAAGGAGTGCCGGCCTCCAGACCTGTGAGGAAGTTGCCTTCGGCTGCATGAAGTCACCCGGCGTGGGGGCATTTGTCAGGCAGCAGGAACCTCTGCAGCATCCCCAGCAGAGATCCAGGCACACACGGGAACCCCCGTGATGGACAGAGGGCGACGGGGGTGAGGGTGGCAGGGACGGTGGGCTGGGGGGTGGGAGCAGGGCAAGTCGCTGTGTGAGGTACAGACATCAGCTGGACCCTCCAGGAAGGTGGGAGTGGACCAAAGGCACGGGGAAGGGCAGGAAGGTCAGGCATGACAGAGAAGAGTCCGCAGGAGGGCACAGTGGTGGTCCAACGCCTGAGCCCAGAGGCCCAGGGGTGGTACTCACCCTGCCCTCCGAGTCCTGTCTTTGCACCACCTAAGGTGGTTTCCCTACCTGCGGGGTGGCCCCTGACCCCTAGGCCGAGGGGAGGAGCCAAAGCGCCCGGCAGACCCACCCTTGGGGGTGACGCGTGTGCGGCACTGTCATCCCGTGTTTTCAGAGCCCCCCTCCAGCTTCTCCTGGTCCTTCGAACGGGAGTCCAGGCCGCTCCCCGCCTGCAGAAGCAAGGGCTCTGGCTTCTGCTCCCGCGGGCAGTGGGCAGCCCCCCAAGTCCATGTGCTTCTGCCTGCCTGCCTGCCTCCTGGCCTCCCCCCTCCCACTGTCATCGGCTTTTTAGAAAACAGTGTTGCCCACTTACCCATCTCAAGTCATTCAAGCAACACAGAAAACATGAGAGCGCACCCTCCGCCACCGCAGCCCAGGTGTGGCCCCATGGTGGCTGAGCCCCGGGCTTGCAGCCGTCCTCCACCACGTATGGGTGTGCGGCCACAGCATGCTGCACGCCTGCCGTTTGCTTCTGCACTTGCTGTGTGGCGCACAGCTCCCACGCCAGTGTGTGGACACGTCCTCCTTCCCTGTCACCCTAGCCAGCCTCCTCCCGGGGCAGCTCTGTGCCTCCAGTTTGGGTGATTACCCCGTGTCCACATTCCGGGA
Source organism: Manis pentadactyla (assembly GCF_030020395.1). NCBI lineage: Eukaryota > Metazoa > Chordata > Mammalia > Pholidota > Manidae > Manis > Manis pentadactyla. The sequence continues at coordinate 8,018,449 of NC_080027.1, read as the reverse complement.
CGCACCTCGCTGTCCCGCTGAGGGTGGCTTTCTGTCACATCAGGCCCTCCCCGCAGTGCCTGGGGCACACGCAGCAGCCCAGTCACCCTCCGCTTGCTGGTCTCCTGCACAGGTTATTGAGCTCCCAGTTTTCCCTGTTTCTGCCTCTCGCGTGGGGGAAGGCCTGCCGCATCCTAGCCCCTGCGCTTGTGCACCTAAGCGTGCCCAGATCCTGTGTTTATGACACTGAGCAGTGTTTGGCCACCAGCACTCATCCTGCAGCCCGCACAGACTCCCATGTGTTCAAGCCCCTAAGGCAGGTTCCTACTACCAAATCCAGGAGCCTGGACCCACAGACCACGAGAAGAGGTTTCCCCAGGGGTACGTGTCCCCCTGCTTCCTGTCCCCACCCTGGTCCCTGAGTTAGAGGACTGGGCTTGAGCCATTTCTTAAGCCAAAAAGGACTGCGCAGGGAGGAAACTGAATGATCTGGGGAACCTGAGATGCCCCCGAGGTCCCTCCGTGCTCCCTGGCAGATGAGGTGTGCCTCTGCCGGGAGGCTCCCTGGCGCAGTGGGAGCCTGAGACGCTGCTGCCCAGGGCTGCCAAGGCAGCAGGGCCGGCAGACCCAGACCCAATGCCCGGCGTGGCCGGGGTGGCCGTGCGGGGATGTGCACCCTCGGCCCCCACGGAGCTCGTTCCCCTGGGCTCCGTGCTTCATCTTTACCTAAGTAGCTCCTGTGCTGGGAATCTGATGGACTCCCTAGCCTTACAAGATGAGGTCACTGCCACCCCGGCTGAAATCTGCCAGCATCACATGCCAGCTTTGGGTTGGGCCTTACAAAGAGGTTTTTTCTGAATTCTCCACTGGAAACCCTAAAACACTGAGAAACGCCTCTGGGCTGGAGCCATGTGCTTGGCGCTTGCCACGGCCCCTTTGCTGAGGGTAAAGGGGCCCCACGAGAGCGGGGAACACACAAGGGGAGCCTGTGCCAGCTCCAGGGGCGGGTGGGAGACCAGGGTGCCTGAGCAGCCGACGTCAGCACTCGGTCTGTGTCCGTCTGGGGTGCCTGGGAGCAGAGCCACTAGCCTGTCAGCATTGCCATTGCAGTGGGTAATGCATGTGACCCAGTTATTGACCGGGCTTTGTTCCTCCACTCCTGAGGAGCAGGGGACTCACGGGGAAGGAATGCACAGATGTTTCTGCTGCCTGGTACCCATGCCAACGTGCCTGCCATCCTGACCAATGTCTCCACAAGGCAGCAAGTGCCTGGGATGCAATGAATCACCGCCATAGCTGGTGAGATTGCATGGAACACCCCCAGCCTGTATTACAACCTCATCTGTCCCACCCTCTCACCAGGGGAGGGGAGGGGCAGCTTGGGGGTGTGGTGGGCCAAATTATGGCCCCCAGGAGACACCAGCAAGACATGGTGAAGGGGAATTGCCATTGCAGATGGACCTTGTCAGAAAATCAGTGATCTTAAGATTGGAAAATGATCCTGGAGTTCCAGGTGGACCCAGGGTGATCGCAAGGGTCCTTAGTAGAAGGACAAAAGGTGGGTCAGAAGCAGAGGAAGAGGAGATAAGACAACTAAGCAGACGAGTGACGGAGGATGGGCCCAGGAGGAGGGCAAGCAGCCTCTGGAAATGGGAAACGCCAGGGATACATTCCCACTGGAGCGTCCCAGAGCAGCCAGCCCTGCCACCCCTGGACCCCAGCCCAGGGAGACACCAGGCCTCCAGAACCGAGAGGTCACATTTGCCTCACTGAAGCTGCTCAGCATGTGTGGAGTTGTTACAGGGACGGAAACTAGCACAGCTCGTGTGCATGAGCATGCCAAGCCTGCACCTGGTGAGAGCAGACCCTGGGGGAGGCGCCTTCCGTCAGCATTAGCCTGGGTCCGTTGCTCCCCGAGACCGCACGGCGGCCTGCTGACAGAGGAAGAAACCGAGGCTGCGGGCGCCACAGCGCTTGCCCTGTACCCGGAGGTGCAGCGAGATTGGGCTCTGGACTCGGCTCCTTCCCAGACCCGGCTACCCTACCCCTTGCCCTGCACGCGGGCCTCCGCGGGCCCCCATCGTCTCCGGACACTTGTGGGACAGGAGATGAGGTCTGGGATCATGTGCTGGCTGGGAGACCCATCGTGTGCCGTGGCTACGAGGCTCTGGGGGGCCAGAACAGGAGTAAGCGTTTGCTGCTGCACAGGCCCCCAGCCCGAGCCCACCGGGCATCCCAGAACAGTGCACTGGCTGGGGATGGTGTGCATGGGGGCTCAGCCCAGACGGCACCAGGAGCGAGGCCACCCTGGGCTGATGTGATGTCAGGATGGCGCCCCACCTGCTCCACACTCAGGAAGGTGCACCCCTCGCTGGTGCCCCAGCTGGAGCCGGCTGCACCATCCCAGGCTGCTGGCTGACCCACGGGCCTCTGAGGACCTGTGGGATTCTCACAGACGTGGTCCCTGGTTCCCTGAGGCCCATCTCCTGTGAGATGGATGGGGCCCTGAGCGACCCATCGCCCCAGCACCTGCCCAGGGGTTTGTGCCAACGGAGCTCAGGGGCCTGGCACCCCTCCGTGTGGCCTGTGCAGGGGGCACAGCCTTACCCCCTCTGGTTACCGCTGACAAGTGTCCTGGGCTGCCCTGCACATGTCTGCACCCTGGGCCTAGAACAACACAAGTTGTACCCCCCCAACCCTGGAGACCAGAGTCTGAAATCAAGGTGTGGGCGGGACCCCTCTCCCCCTGCAGGCTCTGGGGAGGGTCCTTCCTGCCTCTTAGCTTCTGGGGGCTCCAGGCAGCCTGGGTCGTGGCTGCCTCCCGACAGCCTCTGCCGTGTCCTCGCATCACTTTCTCCTTCTCTCTGTGTCTCTCATATTCTGTCTCTTATTAGGACACTTGTCATTGGATTTAAGGCCCTCCCAAATCCAGAGTGATCTCGCCTCAATCCTTACCTTAATTGCTTCTGCAAAGACCCCATTTCCAAGTAATCCATATCCCGAGTTTTGGGGTGGACATGAATTTGGGGAGAATGGTCTCCAGCCACTACACCCCCACGTGTGTCTTCACTCGTGCACACGTGCCCAGAACTAGACCTATCTGCCACCCTCCCACCCCTCCAGTCTGTGGGCCTCAGACTAGGCCTGGTTTGCCATTATCACATGGCCCCAGGTGGGGGCTGCACACCCCCAGAGGCAGAACTCACACCCTGAGCCCTGCAGATTTGGGAATGGATCAGCATGCACGTTGGCAGATGGGCATAAAGGGGCCTGAGGGAGGGGCATCTTTTCTGATTTACCCAAGGTGCCCGTGTGGGGTGGCGGATCGCAGCGGCTCTGTCCACAGTGGAGGAAAGGTCTGGAGCCAAGCCTGGGATCGGACAGGACCCGGCTGAGGTCACAAATGGGATTCCTGTGTTCCCACTGATGCCGGCACCATTCCAGGCACTGGTGTGGCCGGGGTTGGACAGTTAGGAAGGTGGCCAGAATACACACAGCACCCTGACCTCCCAAGGCTCCCAATCTAGTGGGGGCCTCCAGGGACGTGTGGGAAAACAAGGGAAGTCATTTCAGACAGGCTGATGGCAAGGGGCGGGCGGCCCGCACAGGCAGGGGGATATTTGAGGGGAGGGAACATCGAGGCTGGCCCTGCGGGGTGACTACAGACTCCCACGCCCAGCTCTGGCCTGCCTCCTCCGGGCCCAGCAGCCCATTGTTCTAACTGTGGGGAGACACGACTGGACCCCAGGCCTCCAAATACTGCAGGGCACGGGGGTGCTGCCCTGCAGAGCTTGTCCCGGAAGAGGTGCTAAGAGCCCAGGCAGGACCCCTGGGGCCTCCGTCCTCCAGCAAAGAGCAGAGCTGTACAGCCGAGTGCCTTGGTGGGGCACCCCACTCCAGCCGAGCGGGCTGTGTGACCTTGAGCTAGTCACTGAACCTCTGTGATGCCCAGTTTCATCCTCTGTGAAGTGGGACACGTGCTGCTTGAGAGAGGGTGGTGCCGAGGCTTGACGCAGTGCCGGCATGTGAACACGGGATTTGCCACCATCGATGCTGTTGGTGCGTGTTGTCTGCACTCAGTGGTGAATCTGTGCAGTCCCCTGCGGCTGGACCTTCATCCACTCTTCTCGGTGATGTGGGAGGGACCGGCAGACGGAGGGAGGGAGGTTCTCGTGAGTGTATTTCAGCTGAAATCTGTCTTGATAAACTCAGACATCCTGAGGTCCTCTGACCAACGAGTGTGAGTGTCCGTGAGTCTGGGGGTAGGGGGGGTCCATGGGGGATGGTTGTCTTTCTGAAGATAAGCGGGCGGCAGGAAAGGCAGACCTAGGTGCTGGCTGGGCTTGTAGGCAGGCGCCTGGGACCAGACAGATGGCAGTTAGAACAACCTCTGTTTGGGCAAACTAGAAGCAAGCAGGTCATCGTCAGAGCCACGAGGAGCAAGCCGGCTGCCCAGCGCTGGGAAAGGCAAGCCCGATGGCCCAGAACAGGTGGCCGTGTGGTGGGACTCCGGCTTTAATAAAGAATAGTGAGGAAAACAAGGGGAGAATCAGGCAATCTTGAGGAACAGAGGAAAGCTAAGGAAAGAAATTGGCTGGGGCCGGGACCCTGGGAGATTCCGTCCATCTGCGACCTAGCAGCTGGGCTGGCGTGCCTCTGAAAAGCGAACCAGCATGCTGCCCTGACAGCTCCACCCGGGTTCTGCGGGAGGCGGCGCTGATAACGCAGCTGGAGAGGTGGACGGAGCAGATGCGATGGGACATCCTGCACAGAAAAAGGACACATGGCCGGGGATGGGCAGGCAGCCAGAGCGAGAGGGAAGTGCATGCCAGCAACACCCCAGCTTACGGGGGACAAGCCAGGTGCTTCCCCGACAGGAGCAGCAGCTCAGAAGACACCTGACTCTGGCACCCTGTCTGTGCCAGCCCGTGAAGGTCAGAGGGCATGCGGGCTGGATTTCAGCAAGGCGGATTCCCCAGCTGAGTGTGGTGGTCGAGGTTCTGGGCCACTGGCAGGAGGGAGAAGGCCCAGCATCTGGCTGATGTCAAGAGGAGAAAGGCCGCCACTCTACTGGGCAAGCTGAACCAGAAAGACTGTTGGCTTCACTTTTCCAGAACGCAAACCCTATCTGTTGAGGAGCTCGGGCACGGAGGCCACAGGAGGCATCAGAAGATGCAGTCCTGGCCCCGCCATCAGCTGTCAGGTCCGGAACTCGGGCCCCAGCTTCCCCTTCCATAGATTAGGGGGCTGGTCCATACTGTCTCGAGTCCCCGTCTGTATCTAAAATCTAACATTCTTTACGTTGGTTGGCTTGTTAGAAATCCCAGAGCTCTGCTGTGTCTTTTGTCCCGGACCACATAACAAACTAGTTTGTGCCACTGTGAATTAGCCGGGGTGCTTGGGGAGTCCGAGTTTTCGGTGTGGGGCCTCCCTTGGCTGTGGCTCTGCCGGCCCCACTGTGTCCTTCCCTCCTGGCAAAAACCAGCACAGTACGTGGCCCAGTGTTCCCGCTCTGGATGTGTGTGCGTGAAACAGGACCTACTAGCAGAGTCCTCCGGCCTGTCTTCCCAGACGCTCTCTGGGCAGCTCAGATAGTGACAGGAAGCCAGCGGTGGGTTCTCCGGGATGAGCACCAACTCTGTCACTGCCCAGAATGGGGAGGACCAAGAGCAGCTAGGGACCCACTCCCCACCCAGCTCTGCCTCCGGCTGTGGGCTCTTGAGCAAATCTCTCAACCACCCCGTGCCTCGGCTTCTTCCTCCAGATAGTGGGGTAATACCGCCACCCACCTTACGGTCATCACGAGGACTCAGTGAATGTAACCCCCAGATACTCGGAGATGGGCCTGGTGCACCAAGAGCGCTCAAGGCCTGTGAGCCTCATGATTATAACGGTCACTGTTGTTACTGGCCAGTTCTTACAAATTAGGCCAGAACTCGGATCTGCCCCCGCGCGGAGCCAGCCCTGCGTGAGCACCTGGGATAGCGAGGCAGTGTGATGCTGGGCATGCACAGTGCCCTCCACATGATCCTTCTAAACTTTTCTAGGGCATCTCGCAGATGACCCCATTTCTAAAAAGGGTTTTCCCTGTGTCTTTTCTGAGGCTCAGACGTTGTATCAAACCAGGCACCCTTATAGGATCCTGTGAGTGTTGCTTGTGTAAGACTAGGACTTTTCTTAGCTCCTATTGTATGTAGTTACAGGTGAGTTGCTTTGAGGCATGTGTATTATTTGCATCAACTCAAGACCATTTAGAACATGTCTTTAGGTCTATGGCCCAAGGGCCAAATCTGGCCCACTGCCTGCTTTTGCACATAAAGTTTTATTGGGACAGAGCCCCACCCATTCATTTGCACAGTGTCGTGGCTGCCTCTGAGCCTCAAGTAGTTGAGGGAGTAGTTGCTGCTGGGACCATATAGCCCCCAGAGCCTGAAGTATTTACTCTCTAGCCCTTTACAGGAAGAGAGTGACAGCCCCAATCTAGAACATTTGCAGAGCCCTTTGAAAGGGCTTATCAAGGTGCTTCCCTTGAAAATGTCTTCTTCATGCTTTGAGTGACTTTTAGAACTGCCCCTTTCCACCTCTTATCTAGGCATCTGTCTTGGAACAGAAGCACATATTCCGTGGAGGGAGATTGGTGGTCTGGGGGTGGGCAGGGGTGGGTGTGCCCTCCCCTCCCATCCCCCACTCCAGCTTGGGCCTGGCCTGGGATTCTCATGACCTCTCACCTGACAGGCCAGTGCCTCTGAGTTGGGGTGGGCCTTGTGGGTGGACTGCGGGCTCCAGGTGACTCCCCCAGCCTGGGCTCAGCCTCCTCCCGAGGCCTGGGTTGCCAGGCGACGCCTACACTCAGTCTGATTCCCGTGGACCACTTCTGGTTTTATAGCTGCAGACATGGCCACTTCTCCCTCAAGGGCTTTGGGAACTGCAGGCCTGCTCAGCGTGGTCTTTTCAGGAGACTTCTGAGACCCACAGCTGAGGTGGGCCTGGTCTGTCATTTTAATTACCGAAGGAAAAAAGATATCAAACAGCCCCTTCCTGCACCTCCAGTGAAATGCCGGGCAGGTGTACTGTTACCCTGATTTTTTTGGTTTGTTTTTTTGTTTTTTTTTACAGAGTATTTATTTCTGGGTCAAAGGCAGAGGTTTACAAGTTGCCTTGCCGCTGGCTGAGCCACGTGGACACAACCTATCCCTGTGGCTTCGTGGCCCCTCGCGTGAGTGGGATCCCACCCAGAGGGCTGTGAGTTGCAGAGGGAAGGAGAGCCTGGGAAAGGACGCACTGTGGGTGTCACGACCTCACCTGCAGGCAGTGGGGTGGAGGGGGCCTGGCTTGCCCAGGATCGGCCTGGTTTTAAAACTGACACCCCATGTCTCAGGAAACCCCTCCATCCCGGGCAGCCCATCGCAGACAGCCAAGACAAGCCCCTGGCTTCAGTGTCATTACTTAAGTCAGGAAATACTGATTAGCACCTATCGGAATATTCCCATCTTCTATCTTGCAGGCAGGAAAACCTAAGCCAGAGTTGGGAGGTCCTATCCACGGTCTCCCTGCCAGCTCTTGCCAGAGCCAGGACTGGAGAGTAGGCCTTCTCCATCTAGAAGCGTGGAGGACAGGGCCAGGCCCTGCCCTGCCCTGGGGACCCCCACAGGCTCCACGCAGGGTCAGACAGTAGAATAAACAAATCACGATTTCAAGTAAAGTGACAAGAGGAAAATAAGGCAGAGGGAAGAACTGAGAATCAGAACACAGAGGGTGTGTCTGGGCAGTAGGGAAGATCCCTCTGCAAATGACCTTGGGGACCTGAGCGATGATAGCAGTCTAGCCCCTAGAGACCGGGAGCAGCATTCCAGGGAAGGCACAGCAGTGCAAAGGCACTGAGGTGGGGATGAGGTTGGCCTGTGGAGGAACAGGGAGAATTAGGAGGAGACAGGGCATGGGCCAGATAACAAGGGGTCTTAGCCATGGTGGGGAATTTGGATTTTTATCGCCAATTCTGATGAGAAGTTGTTGGAGTATTTTAACTGGGAGAGAGATGATGTCCCTGAGGATTTCTATAATAAAGTGTGGATTCAGGGGAGACTCATCAACAAAGTTTGTGGTCCTCAGGTAGAAGACATAAGGCCTCAGAGTTGTGGACAGCTGTGCAGATGCCCACTCTGCCTTGGCCCTGAGGATGGTGGCTCTTGCAGTCAGGCTGGGGAGGGCAAACTGAGCTCTTAGGACAGGTCCACAGGCTGGTGCTGGGGCTGGTACCTGGAAACTCTGCCTCCCATTTGCATGACGACTTCCTCTGTTCCTGGAGCTCAGAACACCTTTCCCAGGGTGCTCTGGGGGCCCCTCTGCAAGGCTGCACTCCCTTCTCCCCCCATGACACACCTTCGACCACTGCTCAGGAAGACAGGTCCGGCGTCCTCCCCTTGGGCCTTCTGCCCTCGGCCCTGCTGCTTACGGCTTTCGTACTGGGCTTCGGCTGCGTGGGATGCAGAGCAAGGGCAGCCTGGTTTTTCCGACGTCATGCAGATGTGTCCTAATCCAAGTAAACACACACATAGGACATACCTTTGTAAGGAAGAATCCTGGAGGAGCTCTTCTCCTTTCACCAGGAGGCTCATAAGGAAAACGTAAGAATATTTCCATTTACACATAACGCTTTCAGAACGAACTTGTAAGGCACATTGTCGCTAGCTGACAGGTCTTCCAGCCCGAGCTGTGTGCCACCCCCTGTGCTGGGGGCCTTTTAAAGCCTTCCCACACCTCAGGATGATGTGTCAAGGCTGCGGGCAACACCCATGTGTTGCAGGTGAGGATTTGGAAGCACAAGGTCACAGAGCCGGGTTGGTGAAGCTGGGGGTCCCCACCCCACCCAGGCCATTCAGGTTCCAAGGAGCCTGTTTCCCTTTTAGACCACATTTCTATTCATCTCCACAGGGAGCCATGATCACCTCCCATCATTATCTTGAACACATTTAAGCTGCATCTTCGTCTTCTACGCCAGCCGTTCTTGGCAGGTAACATGCATGGTGCTACTTAGGAAATGCTTTTGGGTGATTTATTACAAAGTAATGAGACAATTTAATTTGAATCAACTTCTTTGTACTTTAGTGCTTCTATTAGGAAAAACTTGTATTGCTTATCATGTTAGCGATGAAGAGGAAAACGGTGTGATAACCACCGGGCAGGGCGTTTTCATAATTGTCCATCTGAGAAACAGCCCCCGTGAGGGCCCACATCTGCAGACTGGGTGCGTGGGCCCCATGGGGCTGGGGCCTGCGGCGCTCACCGGTGGAGCCTGAAGTGATGCCGCCCCCTCCTGCGGACCAAGGTGGGCTCTCAGGTGCCCGGAACCGTGTTATTTGTGAATGAATCGTCCACATGCATCCTCTCCTGCAACAACAGCCTCCCGTATATTGTCTCAGGACACCGAGGTGGCACTGGACGGAGGGCTTCAGTTCCCTGGGATTGTGGCAGCCCCCCTGCTTGTGTGGCATCGGGAGGACAAGAGGGCAAGTGCTACCTGACCAGAGAGCGGCAGCCAAGAAGCACCCTCTCAGAGGCAGTGGCGCGAGGACAGATGGCTCAGGGAATGGCTCCTGCTCCCTCGCAGCCCGCCAGGCTTTCCCAAGGATGAGGCCTGGCCCTGGCCCTGCCCGCCCATGGAGCAGTCCTCCGCAGCCAGCACTGCTGCAGTGATCTGGGCCACCTGCCCATGCCTAGCAGCTCTGCCCAGCGGGGACACCTGTTGAGGCCCCGGCACCCGCCTCAGGAGAGCTGACAGGCCCTCTGGCTAGCCTTATCCTCCTTGATTGGCAGAGCCTGGAAGTTTCTAGGGCAGCCACTGCCGTTCCTGGTCCCTGGAGGTCCCTCTTTCTAATAGTGTCCCAGTTCCTGTGGCATCAGGCTCTGTCACTGAAAGGCGTGTCCATGAGGAGTGACGTAGATGCGGTTTCTCTCAGGCTTCCACTTCTCTGCCCTGGAGAAGGGGGACCCCAGCAGCTGCTCTGGGCAGGGGCTTTCAGGGGCCACGCACCTCCCCTGCGGGAGTCCCCCACCGCCCCGACTCCGGTCCGCACAGCCGTACTCTGTAGACTTCCCGCCATAGAAAACTCCTGACATGATTTTGATGACTCTGCCTTTGAACCCATTTGCCTGTGAGTGGCTCGTGGCGTCATTCCCCCCAGTGGTGTCTGTGATTTCTCCTCCGCCGTCCGCATACCCAAGAATTCTTTCAGAGTGAGCAGATCTGACTTACAAGTGGTTTTTCATCAGCCCTGATATTTATGGATACAAAACCTAACGCTCAATGAAGCCGACCCCACGCTAGATTTCAGCCCCACTTAATTAAGCACAGACTCCCTTCCACACTGTGGTTTGCTCTTTGGATTTTGGCACCAGTGGATTTTGTTTTCCAGGTCATAAACAAACCTCTGGAAGTTGTAGGGCCTGACTGTGGAAACACAGTCCCGCTGCCTCCTGGCCACCCCGTGCCGCCCCTCCTGCAAACCGGAGGAAGTCAGTGCTGACTCGGGGCACCACGGCCAGCGTCGGTGTGCCTTCCTGCCGACCCTCCTGCGCCATCACATGCCCGTGTTCCTGCTCCCCTGACACTAGCTCCTGCACGGGGCTGGTTAGTCTCCTTAGCTTCATGTTGCTGGCTTGGCAGACCTGTTTTACCACCAGCGACAGCAGGCATTTGTGGGTGGATCGTGAAAGGGGAAATGTGGTCGTTGGACAGAGTTCCTGCTCCACATGCATGTCCACCCTGAGTCCTTCCCACGGGATTCAGGCCAGGCCAGGAAAAGGCCAGGGGAAGACAAAAGGGGAATGGCCGCTCTTCTATAATTTTAGCGTCCTTGGGTGACACGGGGGAAAGCAGGGGGCCCACAGGCCCAGCTGAGGCTGCACTGCAGCCCCTCACAACCCAGCTGCGTCCCCGGGCCTTGCCCTAGCTGTGCAGGCAGCGGACGCCGGTGGCCCTGTGCAACCTGCCCTTCCCACCTGCCGGGTGTGGCTCAGAACCGTTACCCAAGGGGCTCCAGCTCCGTCTGTGGTGATCTCCTCTTCCTCTTCCCTTCTCCAGCCTCCCAGCTCATTCAGTCCTACTCAGGCAGCCATCTTCCTCCTCCTACAGGAAGTCCTCCAGCCCCCTTCTGGTTCTCACAGCACCAGATCCTGCATATTTGCGTGACTACTAGGTTAATATTTGTCTTCCCGCTTGCCCGGTATATGAGTTTCCCAAGGCTATTGGAACAAATTACTGCAGACTGGGTGGCTTTGAACCACAAAAATGGATTCCCTCCTACTTCTGGAGGCCAGACATCTGAGACTGAGGTGTGGGCAGGGCCCTGCTCCCTCCCTGGGCTCCAGGGGAGGTTCCCCTCTGCCTCCTCCAGTGCCTAGTGTTTGCCAGCAAACCTTGGTGTTCCTGGGCTCGCGGCTGCATCCCTCCTGCCTCTGCCTCTGTCTTCATGTGGCTTCCTCTCCTCTGTGCCTCTGTGTCGCAGATCACCTCCTCTTTTCTCTTATAAGGACCAGTCATTGGGTTTTAGGATCCTCAGTAAATACAGAATGATCCCATCTGGACATCTTTAATGTCACCTGCAAAGACCTTATTTCCAAATAAGGTCAAATCCCAAGTACAGTGGGGTTTGAACTTGAACATGTCTTTTTGGGGAGCCACCATTTGATCCCCTAACACCTGGTATCTCCCTAAGGGCCGGACTGGGCCTGGTCTGTTCCCTCCAAGATGCCAAATATACAGTGCATCACCTGGCACTTAGGAAGTAATGGGTAGTGGCCGTGTTCATTTACTAATCACCACGGTAGGTCAACCGTGGCCCCTGCTGCTTCTGGACTTTAGTCCCAGACTGAACCCCAGTCCCGGCGGAGCAGGGAAGAAATGTAACTGTTCAGATTGACAGGGTCACATCCCAGCCAGGATCCCAAGACCTCCGAGGAAAGCCATCTGGTCCACCCAACAGTCCTTGAGCTCAAAATGAAAATGCCACGATGACCGTCCCACGTGGGACAGGGCAGACAGTGCCCCTGGGGCCCCGCGTGCTCACACGTCCCAGCCTCCCTAGGCTCCCTGTTCACACCTCCCCCAGGATCGGCTGCTGCCGCCAAGGTGCCAGTTCAGTGACTGGCGAATCCTGAACGCCAGCTGTCGTTGCTGGCACCTGCTCCCTCCTGGACCCAGTGAAGTGCGGCCTTGGGGCCTGCTGGGAGAGAATGAACCTGGGGCCCCCTGTGGTCCTGCAGGCCTGAAGCCACGCCTGTGTCTGCCTCACCAGTGCAGTGGGGACCCCAGGACCCTCTGCGTGGTGCACCCTGGCTTCTGTGACCTTCCTGTCCTGCCCTGGGTGTATTCAGGATGCCATTTACCGGGTGTGCACTGTGGCTGTCAGGGGAGTGCGGGTATTAGTTCTCCACCATGAGGCCTCGGAGCACTTCCACGTGGAGCTGTGTGCCCTGGTGTTGATGTGGTTCTGTATGGATGCTTCCTGCTTTCCAAGGCAGCCTGTGAGCCACACCCCAGGTAGAAGTGTGTGTATGTGGACACCTCCGGCATTCTCCCAAGGCAGCCGATGGCTTGTACTCCATCTTTGTATAAGCTGGAAAAAGGTGCCTGCCCACTTGTCAAGGCACTTCCATCCATGCCGAAATACCCAGAATGAATGGGTGACTCTGTGATGGCCATCTGTAGTTGTACAGTATACAACCTGAGCAGCTGTACTTGGCGAACCTGGATGCCTGCCTCTTGGTCTTCCACAGCTCCTGCCACAGGAAGCTGGCAAACGGGGCTGCATTTGGGGCACATCAAGGTGCCCTCCCACCCCATTCAGAAAACACTTTTGAGGACAGTGTGGCTGGACTACATTTTTTATTTAACCAGCCAACACAGGTAGAATGTGGCCAGAAGGAGGCATTGTGCCCCGCAAGGAGATTCAGGGGGTTGGGGCATGATGCGTGCACCCAAGGAGCCCACAACCACAGGGCAAGCAGGTGGGAGGCGCCCCATCAGATGCCCGGGCAAGGCTTAAGGGCCCCTCAGGGAGAGAATGTGTGGCATCACCCTCTGCTGGGAGGGTTTGGGACAGTGTCCACCCAGGTCCGAGGGCCTGTGTGTTCACAGTTTGGGCAGTAAGTGGGGGAGGCAGCAGGCACGGGAAACGTGGTGTGCACAGCAGTGAGGTATACAGAGGCCTGGTGTGCACGGAGTTGGGTAAATTACAAGGCCAGGTTTAGGGCATTTCCGGGGTGTGGCTATGAGCCAGAGGAGACTCCGCAGGAAGGCCTGGCTGTGGTCAGGGTCCAAGGCAAGGGGAAGGTGCAGAGCAGGGCCGTGGCCTGATCCCTCTGGCGTCGGGCTATTGGACTAGCGTGTCGCGGGGACCAGAGGGTGTTGGTTCTGAGCCCTCCCCAAGGTCGCCACCAAGCAGCAGGGTGGGTGGTGTGGGCACCAAGGTCCTGCCCATCGAAGTTTGGGCTGCTTCTGGATTGCAGACCAGCTCGTGTTGGCCAGGGCTGCTGGGGCTGAGGTTCAGGCAGCATCTGCTTAGGGGGGCTTCAGTGTGCTCCAGGGCAGCACGTGTAAGCCATGTCTCAGTGCCCCAGCTTCCAGATGTGGCCGTGGCTGTCATCCCAAGACAGTCTTTACATTCGTAAACAGCAGAGAGCCCTCCGAGGGTACCTCCTCTCCATGAAGTTTCCTCCCTGAGGTCCAGGGCGTGGGGTTCCGGTGTGATGCCATGGGGGCGTGGAGGGAGTGGCGCCACGGCCGGGCCAGGGGACCGAGCTAGACTTCAGTGCCTGCCTGTCTTGCCGAGTCTCCCTTTCAGGCTTCTGGCGCTCTCCCTGGATTGCTGCAAGGACCGTATGGTGCTGACAGCCTGGACTGCCCTTCTGCCTCTGCCTCGGGCTTCCTGGGACAGGCCTGCTGCATGCAGTGCGCCCCACAATGCCGAGCTGCTCCCGCCCTCAGAGTACAGCTGCAGGTCCGCCGGTTGTCCTGAGGCCTTCTTCCCTTGCAACCACCTCCACTGATTGCCCTGTTCTCCATGCTTGACTTCCGACTGATGTTCACACTCATTTCTCTCCATTCCACAACATTAAGGGGTGTGCGGCCCCACACTGGGGTTGTGGGTACCTGGAGTGATCCGCAAGGTGAGGTCACTGCCTTTCAGGAGCCCACATCTTCTGGGGGATATGGCACTAGATGCACTTGGGGACTCTGAAGCAGGCAGCTTCCCCTGCTGCGGGGGCATTTGGGGGGCCCCATCTCTCTTGTTCCTCAGTGTCCCCACAAGGCAAATAGTATTGCCTGCACTTTGTAGGTGGGGAAACAGGTTCTGAGTTGCTAAGCTGGCAAATTCCTGAGTTGGGATTCCAACCCAGGTCTGTCTGTGAATAAAGTAAGACAGGTCATGGTGGGCAGATGGCTGGGGCTGTTTAGACCCTGCTGCAGGAAAGAGACAGCAGAGGCAGATCTCCTTCATATCAGAATCTAAGGAGTTTGGCATTTACTCAGCAAGCAGGACTTTGCTACAGTGATGGTGGCAGTTACGAGTGTGACTCAGGAAGTTCTTGGTGGAATAGGAGCCGCTGAGGCGCTTCAGGAGGCGGGCTTAGCCTGGGAGGGGTCCTGGAGGAGGAGCGGGTTGGCACATGCATGCACCCCTGCTCAGGATGGTGGCTTATGCACGCTCTGGGGACCTGGCCTGGGGTGGGTTGTTTTATCAGCCCCTCCTCTAAGGCCCACGAGGCATGCATTGCTGTTTGGCAGAGCAGGACCCTGAGGCTCTGAAGGTGAGAGTGGCTCTGGGGTCAGAGCAAAGCTGAGCTTTGAGCTGAGTTCTGTGTGGTGCCAGCGCCTCCTTCGCCCAGCACACAAAACGCCCCTGCCGCCATGCAGTCAGCAGGGAAGTAGCTAAGAAGTGCCCGGCCAGTCACACTGCCCTGACAAGCTCCCTGCCACTGGGCACAGCCGGTAGGAAGTGTGTGGGTCTGTGAAGCTCATGGAGCCCAAGGCAGTTTGGGCCTGTGGGTAGAGTTGGCCCAGAGTAGGGCCGTGTGCCCAGAGTACACGGCAGGTTCCCCTTGCAGCGGAGCAGAGACGGGCACTGAGGGCCGACGTGTCCCCAGGGCAGACACGGCCCAGGGCCCCCGGAGCCCGCACCGTCTTTCTGGGGCAGTAGCTACTCCTGCAGACAGAAGCACGGAAGCTGCAGGCCTCCGCTTCGGGGACCAGGACCCTCAGAGAGCCTCTCCCCGGGGAGGAGAGGAGCGGGTTGTAGGGTTTGCACCTTCCCGCCACCTGAGTGAGCCACAGGCCAGGCGGCCTCCCCTTTGAGACATTCAGAGGGGCAGGAGGTGGAGTGGGGGGAAGGGCACGTCTGTATTCCAGGAGACGAAAGGTAGACAGGCCTGGTAGAGAGGCTGCTCCCCACAGAGCCTCCCCCCCCACCCCGACTCCTGTGGTTCCTCAGGCCTGGCCAGCCGCCAGACCTGCTGCCATTCCTGTTGGTGGTTAAAGAGATGGCTCCCCGGGGCCCTCTGGCCCACGGCACCACCGTGGTTATCAGCCCATCTGACCTCACAGTGATCCTGGGGGGCCTGTGGCTTGTTGTCAGGACCTTGTAATGTGAGAGAAACAGAAGTGTAGAGAGCCCATCACTTACTAAAGGCCAGGCCAGCCACGGACCCCGCCCACAGGCTCCCAGGGCCCTGGACTCCTGGCCATGCTTCAGCCCTCCTATGGGGCGCTGAGCCGGGGGGGGCTCCCTGCCACAGCCAAGCTCTCAGAGCTGGGGCTCCCTGCACTCTGTCCTGGGACAGGAGACAGCCCAGGGACTAAACCACCTTCCCGAGTTCTTAGGCCACCCCGGACTGGTCATCCCGGATTGCATGGTCTGCCATCTCAGTGTCCCTGCTGTCCTGGCTGTTCCTGGGAGACAGGGCCACCCTGGCGAGTTCCTCTGCGCTGCTGTCTGGTGCAAGGGGTGGCAGCCCAGGAGTGGGGTCAGGACACATGTGCGGTCTCTGGCTGTGTCCCCCAACCTTGCTGAAGCTCCCCTACTTCATCTGCGCAAGCTGCTGCCCATCCCCTGGTATGGGCACCCTGTCCCTCCTCCTCCCAGGCTGCCCATTCAGGTTGGCTGTGCCGCTCCCAGTGGGCTGCATGCTGGGGCCGCGTGCTCCCTCCGGGCAATGAATCCAGCGCCGGGCAGAGCTGACCTTCAGCTGTCTGGGACTTGGAGCTGTCTGCATGTTGTTCCCATCGGGCTGGAGCACCTGCCCACTAGAACAGCACCCCAAACACCCAGCCACTCCAGCAGCTGAAGGCGCGGGCTCACACCACCGCTCCCTAAAGGGGGCCCTGATCCCGGCCGCCCCTCTGCCCCACACCCCCAGTGCTGCGGCCGACCTCCCTCAGCCCGCCTATCTCTGCCCTGCTTTGTAGCCCTTGACAGTGTCCACAGCGTGAAGATCCCCACCGAGGCCCCCTCGCGCCCCGCGCTCCCACACCCGCCTCTTAGGACCCTGGAGGAAGCCTCCCCCCCCCCCCCCCCCCCCGCCTCCTGCCCCTCCTCCCTCCCTCCCTGCGCGGGGGCCCTCCCCGCGCCTGACTTCCTTCCGGGGCAGCCCAGCATCCTGGAGGGGTGCGTCCCCGGAAGGTGGGGGCGGGCCACGCGTCGGCCAAGGGCCCCAGTGGGTCTTGTGCTGGGTGCCTCCAGGGTGGCCGGTCAGGTGGCAGAGCGACCTCACTGTCAGCGATGGGGGGGCTTTGGCAGCTGAAGCGGAGTTGGAGCGTTTGGGTTTCTTCCCTTTAGAAAAACGCCGCTCCGAGAGGCGGCCGGCGTGGCTCCAGACCCTGTCCCCGAGGGGCCGGCCCGGGGCCGCCGGAGCAGCCCAGCCCCTCGCGCAGGAAGCGCCCGCCGCCCCCTCCGCCCGCCTCGCTCGCTCGGCGCGGGATGAGGCGCAGCCGCGGCCGCCGGTGGCGCTGGGGGCTCCTCGGGCGGCCGCGGGGACCCCGCGTTCCCACGGACGGACGGAGGGGGGCGGCGGCCGCGCGCCCCGGGCCGGCCCGCGCAGGGGGCAGATAGAAGCCGGTTTCTGGAAGCCCGGCAAGGAGGAGGGAGAAAACCGCAGCCTCGTTCCTCCCCCGGCCCATCGCGCTTGGCTCCCGGAAGACGCCCCCGGCGCGGCCGAGCGGCGCGGAGCCGCGGCCTCCCCGCCATGCCCGCCGCCCCCCCACCCCGCCCGCCGCTCGCGCTCCGCCGCGGCCCGGCCCCCCCCGGAGCCCCGTGGTGCCGCGCCCGCCCCTCGCGCCCGCCGGCCCCCCGGCTGCCGTCGCTCCTCCCGCGCCCTGTGCTGCTCAGTCGCCTCCGTGCTGCCCGGGCCCGGCGAGCCGGGTGACTAATTGGCTGCACGATGGACGTGCCCGGCGGAGCAGCGGCCGCGGTGATGATGACGGGGTACAATAATGGTCGCTATCCCCGGAATTCTCCCTGCAGTGACTGCGTTGTCGAGGAGAAGGCGGTGGCCCTGCAGAAGAAAGACAACGAGGGTTTCGGATTCGTGCTCCGGGGGGCGAAAGGTAAGAGCAACCGCGGGGAGCGTTCGCGGGTGTGTGTGTGTGTCTGTGTGTGTGCGCGCGCGCGCCTGTAGGAAAAATGTTCCCCAGCCCAGAAAGAAGCCTTTTTCCTGGGGGCTCTTGGTTGCTAGACAACCGTATTCTTTCACATTCTGCTCTACTCAGAAAACGCTGGGGCTCCCTTTAGGAAGATTTTTAATTTTCTGTAGACAGTGTTGTTCTCAAGGAGCTTGCCCGCTCTCCTTCCCTCCCTCCCCCCACCCTTATTTTTAAAAATCATGGTTTTAATCTGTATTTTGTAGCTTAGTTCAGCCCAGCTGGGGCTGGATTCAGAGCTCCTGGTCTCAGGTACCAAGGATTACCCAGTGCCAAGCTTCAGGTATCTAGAAGCTGCCCCGTTCTGGGAGTGGGCTTCAGCTCCAAGTGCTGCAGGCGTCCGTGTGCCTGCCTCTAAGGTGACTTTGCAAAGAAAACGTGGCAAGATGGTCCCCTCTGCCATGGCCCGAGCCAGCAGCACACACGTCACATGGCCTGTGGTGGGGGGCTCCGGGGGTGCATTCCACAGCAGTGTACCCGCCACCAGCTCTCAACTCAGGGCTTCCCTTCCAAAAGAAAACAAAATGGCATCGCCTCCCCATGAGGAGACAGCTGTCACCGTGTATGGGTAAGCCATGTGGAAGTTTTATTTCAGAGCCCCTGCTCTATGCCAGGGGTCCCGCACCTGTGCTGGGGGAGGCCTCGTGCCATGGGTGGCACCCCCACCTGCCCTCAGCTCAGGCTGCCCTGACAGCGATCTTTCCGGAGTGACACGAAAGATGGATTTGCCCCTGTGTGTGTGTGTGTCCCTGACTGTGTGTGTGATGTCCTCTCTCCCTCCCCTGCTGAGGCCATCCCCATCTTCCCACCCATCCCCCGCAGACCCTCATGACCACCTAGGAAAGTCTGTCTCTTCCCCTGGAGTTTTGCTCAGAGCTGTGTGGCCCGGAAGCCAGGGCTCACTCCACCAAGGAGCAAGGGCCCCGCGCTTCCAGGATGCTGGCCACAGAGGGGCCACAGAGAGCCGGCTCCCCGCAGAGCGGGTTCAGAGGCAGGTTCTACGTCTGCAGCCACCCACTGGGTCAGCGCTGTGCTCTGTCCAAGCTCCAAGTTGAATTCCCTTGGTTTCACGTCTACGTAGATGTAAATTTGGCAAGTGGTTCCATGCGGTGTTTCTGTAGCACCGTGTGGCTATGGGGGGAGCTTTTCCATTTTTAGAACTGAAAATGTTTAGTCATTGATGCTTTTAAAGAAAATGACAGGGGTGTACATATAGACATGTAAGCGGAGCACATTATTCAATTTTTTTAACAGAGGCCAAGAGATATGGAGGCACCAATGTGCAGTTGGCCGCCTACCTGAGCTGGTATTGACCCGGGGCTGAGTGTCAAGCCCTTCCCAGGGAGGAGCTGGCCCGGTCTGCCCACTGCCAACAGGAGACATGTGGGCCTTCTTCTCAGGACCCCCTGGGGGCACAGGCAGCCAACCTGGGCACATCTCCCAGGCTTGTAACGAGGTGTCCTTGTCTTCCCAGCGGATACACCCATTGAGGAATTCACGCCCACGCCAGCATTCCCAGCCCTGCAGTACCTGGAGTCTGTGGATGAAGGTGGGGTGGCGTGGCAAGCCGGACTGAGGACTGGGGACTTCCTGATCGAGGTAGGAACATGGGTGTTTGTGTCTTTCTGCTTGGGGAGAGCGCCGCCTCTCCTAGCGTCGGAGCCCACAGTCTTCGCGGTGTGGCCATTGGGCCAGGTCTGAGGGTGCTCACGGGGGCTGTCCTGAACTTCTGTTTTCTGGTTATTTCCACCCACTGTGGTGCCATTTCCTGTGGACATGTCGTTGAGGCCTTGGCCATAACTCTTTGGAGCGTGTAAAGGTATGTGGAGTTTGGCCATTGATCTTGAAGCAGAAGGTGGAAGAGAAGCGTGGTTGGTTGACGTCAGGTACCTGCTTGGACCCGTGGTGGCTTGGTCGTGGCTATATGAACAGACACCAAGAGGGTCCCCTGCCCATTCGCATGTGCTTGTATGAGGTCTCTGACGTTGGTGGCTGAAGAGTTTGTTGAATTGCAAGTTGTGGTAACTGGCCTGTCAGATGTATGTTGGCCTTCAAGTCCAGGGCACATGGGCAAGAGATTGCTAGAGATGGTGGCCCAAAAAGGAGGCTTTAGATTCTTTGGAGACTGGCTTTGTGTAGCAGGTAAAGGAAGGGCGCATTTTCCTCATTGAAAGAATCCTGCTGGATCCCAGCGCCGTGTGTTCCCAGCCTTACCTGGAGCCACCACGTCGTTCTGTGAGGTGTCCGAGTCACCCGCACATCTGAGCTCCCTGACTTTTTTGGGCTTAGGTGTTACTTTCTATCTTTCTGCAAAGGAATGTGTTACTCGTCAGAAGTTGTAAAAATAAAAGACTACTCGTACCTTGGAAACATTGTTTTTCAAAGGTTCAGTAGGCTCAAAAAGCCCTCGTGGGGGTTTGCATTTCCTGGAAAACACTCCTCAAGGCTCCCCTGAGCCCCGTCCCCTCTGCATGGGAAACCCATACAGGGAGAAGGAATGTGCACGTGGGATCCAGCCAGCCACACAGGGGCCCCGCCGTTGGGCCTGCTGGACACTTGCTGGTTGTATAAAGGAGACCCAGGTCCTGGCGAGATGACCACTTGACACCACTTCTCTCCATGATGCCTAAGCCCCCAAGGGTACTTCTGAGCTGCAATTTTGCTCTTAGTGTTTCTCAATACTGTTAGAGTGGTGGAAATCCAGAAGGAAGGGTCCTATCAGAGGAAAGAAAGCAAAAACAGAGAAGGTGCTGTAACCCAGTCCAGGTGTCCTGTGTTGGTCTCATTTTATTCACTGAAAGATTTATTCAAGTTGTTACTGACCCATCAGACGATGAATGCGCTCACTGGGTTCTTGTCCCTTTAAACCATGCGGTGCGTATCCAGGACAGTGGAGGCTGGAGCCCACTGTGGTTTCATGGGTTAACTCGATTCGTAACCTCATGAAAATGCAGAGACTGTGTTGAATCATCTTCTGTAGGATGCAGTTGTGATGTAAGTCCCCATCCCCCATCTCCCCCGCCAGTGTGTGTGTGTGTGTGTGTGTGTGTGTGTGTGTGTGTGTGTGTGTGAGGGGGGGAAAGGGGGGCTCCAGTAGGTTGACATAGCTATTGCTGGTTTTTACTTTTAAATAATAAATGAGGGCTGCAGATACAAGAGCATATCCGTTGTTATCTCTTCAGATTGTTTCCTTGATAAACTGGTCAACAACAGAAGCGTGTGGCAGCCGCCGGGGGTTGGTGGGACCATCCCCTTCCCAGGGGAGAGAAGTGCACCGGGCTGGCAGTGTGTCTGCAGCACATGCCTGAGCCAGGCAGATCGAAGCATCTGTGGAAACTGGAACATTAAAGAGTTTCTGCACTTGGGTTTTCAAAGCACCTCCTTTGACATTGCTTTTCACCTCTGATATGCAAATGTATTTGCCAGTTTGGAGCAGGTTTGATATTCTGAGTGACCTTTGAATTCCAGAATTCTAGGAATGACCGGCCCTAATGCGTTCAGGTTCTGTTGGTGTTACTGTCACAGATGACCTGAAGGAGTGGACCCTTCACTGCCACAGTCCCCACAAGGCTGCTCATACCTGGGGGGCTCATGCTTGGGGGGTCGGAGGGTTGGACCTTTGGAACCGCGTTCTCCAAGCCCATTTCCTAGGATACCTCTTGGGGCTCAGAAATTCTCCTTTAGGTGCTTGTATTAGACAGACAGAATCTCCACAGAGCTGTTTTCCTGGCTACCGGGTTCGTTTATAGCCTTATAATATGTATCTTCCAGTAGACAATTTTTCTGTGTTACCAGTGAAAAGCTTTCAACTTTGGAGGAATTGTTTTAAATGGACTCACGTGTCCCAGGTGACACTGCCCTGCAGTTGTGGGGGTTTCTGAGCTCTTTGCCAAGTGCAGGGTCCCCGCGTGGAAAGGCCCCGAGTGCAGGCAGATTGTCCTCACCCACCCTCATTCCCCTCTGCCTTCTCTCTGCTCTTGGGAAGGACCTCCATGCACGTCAGGTGTTTGTTTTCTCTTTAAAAACCCAGGCTGCAGTTTGAACCATGGGACCCAGGGGCGACTTTGGGGGTGAACACCCTGGCATTGTCTGCGTGCTGGCCCTGGCTCCTGCCGTGGGCCCGCCTTTCTTGGGCACTTGCCCTCTGGAATTCATGTCCCTCCTGCCCACTGTTGAGCAGGAGTTTGCTCTTTTGCTGTTGGTATCCTCTTTGCTGCCCACACCCCCCCACACACCTGCTCCTGCCAAAAAGCAGACGCTCTGGGTAAAGTTCCATGTAAAAGGCTACCTTCAGGTCAGGAATCTAAGATGGGATGGTCTTAGTGGGCTGGTAGGGTTGTCATAAAAATGCATCTCAGGGAGGAGAAGTGGGTGCCCCATGGAGGGGTGTGTCTGAATTTGGTAGCTCCAGGGACCATGTGTATTTACCATTTTGGGGTCAGCCTGATGTGCCGGAATCTCTGGACGGCCTATGACACCGGAGCTTTCCCAGAAAGCTTTCAGAGACACGGAACAGGCAGGGGCAGTGGACGCCAAGCAGCCCTGTGGGCACCTTCGGGAGAGAGCAGGCAGTGGCGCAGGGCAGTGGCCTGGGGGCAGCGACAAGCCAGGGAGAGAAGCAAGCGGGGCTGTCAGGACAAGTTTCTCTCTGTGCAGGTCCCCGCTGGCCAGGAAAGGAAGAGACCCATGTCCCTTTTGGTCACAACCAGAGACCCCGTTCAAACTGTTTTTAATAGTGATAAGAGCTTGTTTAGTTAAGGGGTGGAGGGAGCCTTCTGGCTGAATGGTTAAAGGTGTATCTGCTGTTTCTTTGAGATTATCTTGGTTAAGCCTTCTCACCCTCAAGAGATGGGGCAGGAGAGGTCGCTCACGAGGAGTCATGGGAGGCTGCAGATGGCTTGTGGCTGGCCAAGAAGACATGTTGGTTAGGATGTGACTTTGGTGTCCTGCAGGGTGTCACCAAACCGGACGCCCCATCAGCCTGGTCCAGTGCAATGTGGCTGGTCACCAGAGTGCCCCATGGGCCTGTGAGAAACACAGAGCCGGGGCTGCCAGCCCACATCTGCACAGGCAGTGTCACAAGGCGCCTGGGCACTGGCTTCGTCAGGACACTGCGGTGACGTGCCAGGGGTTCCGAGGGTCAAGCAAGATGATGACTGGCTAGCCCGATTGTGCCGGCTTGTCAAGCCCCTTAATTTGGCATTTGACTAACGGATAGAAGCAGGTGCTCTGCCCGTCTTGTCTTAAGACCAGGACCGTCTTTCTTCAACCAGCTCCCATTTGGAAATCTCAGGTTTGTTTCTTGCCTTACTTGCATCACCTAAAACATCCTGGATCTTAAGAAGTGGTCATAATACAAGTAACCAGCGTAACTGGCAAACGTGTGCAACACACACGACCGGAGACCCAGAAAGTCCTTATTAAAGTAATTTCAGGTGTAGCTGCCTGGTACTCACAATAATCCAAAAAAATAGCATCTGTTGTTATCCCCACTTTACAGATGAGGAACTGAGGGTAAATCACTCGCCTGCAGCTGTGCAGCAGGTGAGTGGAGAAGCTGACGTTCTGGCCCAGGCTGTCTGACCCAGTAACGTCAGAGCTCAGGGACCCGTGGGCGGCACACTGATGTGCTTGACGTATAACTGGGCAAAGGGTAAGAAGACAAACATGATGAGGTGCCAATTTTTATTTTCGAATTAGCAAACGCTCTTTTATTACTACACCCGTTGCTGGTGACAGCACTCATATGCCACTATGTGAAAGAATAAATTGCCATAAATGGTTTAGAAATCAATGTGACAGTGTGTAATAAGCACCGTAAAGCTGAATCAAGAATTTTACATCTAGGAATCCATCCTGAGGGAAGGATCTAAATAAAAAACAAGCAGAGATTCACAGAGTGGTGGAAAAAAAAATCATGCAGGGGTAGGGCTATGGGGGAAGGGTGAGGGTCGTCACGCACCTGTGTGGATTCGCAGGACAGCATGAAAAATTGTGCTTGGATGGAGGGCCTAATACCGATGGGAAATGGGTACCTTATATTAGGTGGAAAGGGCAGAGTCAGAATCATCTGCACAATATCAGTGAATTACACCACACCCATCCCCAAAATAGACATAGAAAGAAAGGAAATATTAGCCCCTGCGTGATGGGATCATGTGTGATCAGTTCTCTTTTTCCAGACATTTCTCAACTCCCCAAATTGTCTAGAACGACGGCATTAATTTTTTGACAGGTCTTAATTTCCTAAGTAGAAAACTATTCCCTAGAAGAAGCTGCCTGGCACAGTTGAGTGGTGCCCAGCCTCCGTGCCCGAGGTGTTGCTGTTTGCGTTCCGGACGCGAACCGTTTCCTGGGGCCGTTGCTCACCAACTTGATGCCGTGCTGGGGGCTCCTATGGCTTCTGTGATTGTTTTCTTAGCCCTGAAGTGGTCCATCTCGTTTTTTGTGTTAATTTCCCCAAATAGGTTTTCCCTTGCAATTAAAGCAGGCAGCAATATCCTTCATCCTTGAAAAGTGATGCTTGAGCCTAATTACTTTCCCTCGTGTTAAATACTTGCGCTGGAGATGGCCTGCAACTGTTCTATAATCTCAGATCGCACTGACGTGAGGACACTAAGAGGGATGCCCTGGTGTTTTCCTCAGAGACCATTTGAGTATCTTAGATACTGAGATGTTGCTGAGGCTGGTACTTGAGAACAGGACTTGAAAAATGTAACGTGGGCTCTAGTGCACATTTGCCTAAACCATTACTTTGAACCAAACTGGAGCTATGAACAGTTGTTACAACCAGGGGGAGGGGTTGGGGTGGGGGGGTAATGGTCACTTCAAAATTAAATGTTACATGGAGGCGAGGAAATGAAGCAGGTTACTCCTGCTAGGTCTTTATGCACATCATTAATCAGACCATGCTTGGGTCTCAGTGTCCCCATCAGCAGTATGGGTGGTTGGGAGAATTAAGTCACTCGAGACACATATGCATGGCAGAGCCCTGGGCACGTGGGCAGCTGTCAGCATCAGCCTGATTATGTGGGAGAAGGCAGAGGGCCAGCGGGCTGGACACAGAGTCAGCGTGCCATCAGCAATTGCTGCCGATCACCTCTTGTCGTTAACGATGCCTGACTCAGAAGAGGAAACCAATGACTATTAATTGAACAAATAATACAAAGTCCTAATGAGTTACAATAATGACAGGTGGTTGGTACCACTTTCACTCCAGCTTGGAGCAGTTACAGAGCTTGCCTGCCACGTGCTGAGCACGTGCATTCGGACACTTCCAGCCAGCCCTGCCCTGGCCATTGCTTCTTGGCGCCCCTCTGAGGAGGGCGTATCAGCGGGGGCGGGCACGTGCCCCGCCCAGCCCTATATACCCTGGCAGGCACGCCTCCAGCTTTGGCTTGACCCTCTGCTCCCAGTGCTCAGGGCCTTGCTCAAGTCTGTACTGGTGGGGGTCTGGCTCTTAGGAAGACTTGGACCTTCTCCTCGTGATCCCCATTTTTCCCTGTAGCCAGAAACCCCAGGGCTGAGGCCAGAGCCCAACTGTGGTTTCCTTGGTACCAGCGTTCTTTTGTCCCCGTGTTCAGCCACCCCACACGGCTCACGTCTCCGTGTTGCCCTCCAGGACAGCACAAGAGCCTTCCTCACACGCCCTGCTGATGGCCCACGTGGGCAGTCTAGGAGCTCCATCTGCCCCCCTCCCCTCAAAAATTCGTAATATCTTGAATCATTTTAAATGGGTATTTAATTCAGTAACTAAGTTAGAGACCAAATGCCAGCTGACATTAGCGGGAAACCAGGGCGACCAGTGAATTCTTGGTCTTGACTCACGTTGATACTCTGCTTGTCAAGTTCTGTTAGTCTCACATCCAGACAGGCAGGGCCCAGTGGCTTTCGCCGGTCCCCGTGAGCACGAGCGTTTCTGTTCTGAATCGCCGTGGCTTCTCACCGTGCTGGTTTTGGAAAAGGCCTGGGCCCCCATGCTGCCGGCTTCCCCCTGCAGCTCCCCTGCTCCTAGACTGCCGGCCCCTGGGTCAGCGCAGGAGGGGAGGTTGTGGCCATCTCGACCGGCCTCTCCCTCCCCCTGCCCAGCTTTTGCTGAGGTCTAAGCTCCGGGCCAGTTTCTCAGTGGGGATTGAAAAACATTCCTCTGGCGGCATGTACGGCAGCACACAGGAGCTCAGCACTTTTGTTGTTGGCCTTCAGGTGATGCCAGTGCCCAGGGCAAACTGCCGTCGTTATAGTCTTGGTCCTCCTTGGCTCCTAGCACTGGGACCTTTGCTTTCTGGGGCTCACAGTACTGGGGGTCTTGGCTGTCAGGGTCTCAGAGCATGAAGTCTTCACGTTCCAAGGCTCTAAAGAGGCCACTGCTCTGGGGGGAGCCCTTGGAAGGCTGGACCCCTTTCCTGCATGTAGCCATAGCCCCTCCTGCACCGAGGGCCTCCTTCACTTTGTCCTCCCTCTTGACTGGGAACAGGTGGTCTGGGCTGAGGAGCAGCGCAGCATCCTGCTGAGAAGGTGGATACAGGCGGCTTAGCTATTGCAGATCTGAAGTCTTGGCTCATTCATTTTGGGGTTCTAATTTGAAGCATCAGTGATTTCAATTTCAGGCTAAAAAAAGATTCAGAATCACTTCAGGGGACCATGGCTGCTGTGCTCCAGGCTCCATGGTACTGGCAGATGGCAGTGCACTGGGTTAGAGACAGAAATGAGCCATGGTCAAGGGCACAGGCTGTACAGTGATCTGGGTTTGAATCCAGTCTCTGTCACTTCTTCACTGTGTGAAGTGAACTTGGGCAAATTCCTCATCTCTTGGCCTCAGTTTCTTAAACTAAGTAAAGTAGTGTGTGGAGCACATTGCACTTCCTGGCGGTGAGCTCTTAACAATCGGCAGCAATTGTACGAATCACTTCTGCAGTGTCACTCATTCATTATTGCAACATGACGTTGGGTGCCCACCCAGTGGCTGGGCTGCTGTGTGTGGGGAGAAAGGACATGACTCAGACACAGCTCCCTGAGGAATTCACGGTCTGGAAGGGGGGATAAAAGCAGAGTGTGGTGAGGGGCCCAGGATAAATCAGGAAAGGGGCTCCATAAAAGAGATGGTATTGCCACCATCTCTTTGATAAGTAAGTGGGGTTTCTGCAGGCAGAGCTCCACAGGAAGGGCTACAGGGGAAGCTTAGGGTGTCAGGAACTCCCAGGCTGGATTTGGAGCGTGGTCGGATGTTACAGAGCTGGGGGTTCCTGGGGTTGGTCCAGGGAGGGCCGGAAATGTCTGTTCAAGTCTGCTGGACTGTACGTGGCTGGTCCAGGGCAGGGAGCCACAGAGGGAAGGGTGTGGGTGGCGGGACCTCTCCGTGGTGCTGAATCTTTCTGGGGTGCTGGGCCTCTCCCTGGTGCTGAAACTATCCAGGGCGCTGGAACTAAGCTGGGAGGGTGGAGCCTGGTGGCCACCTTAGCACATCCTCTGCCTCGTTCCCTTCACCCCCCCATCCCTGTGTCCGGTGTCCTTGGCCCGCTGGGCACAGCAGCTTGTTACTCAGTGAGTGTGCTTGTCTGCTTGGCGAGGAAGTCCCTTCTGTGAGAAGGGTGAGGGACCCGTGTGGTTGAGCATCTCTGGTGTCCCACGCTCCGAGCCAGCCTCACGTCCCCACTGAGGTTTCAGCTTATGCGTCACACCTCAGAGAGGCCCCCTCAAGCCCCCTCTGTTGGCCCCTGGCTCTGCCACTCACACGCCTGGGCTTCCTGCGCCATCAGAGTCATCTCCTGTATTGCATGGCTGCCTTTGTGTCCATCTCCCTCATGAGAACGCCTGAGCTGGAGGGTTCTTTGGCCTGGTCCCTGCTGTGTGTCAGCACCCAGCACAGTGCCTGACAGAACCAAGGCTCCAACACGTGTTCAGTGATGGACAGTCCTGGGAAGCAGATGTTTCTTGCCCATTTCGCAGGTGTGAAACTGAGAAATCCACATGTCAGAGCCCCACAGGGAGAGCTGAATCTGGGCTGACCCCAAAGCTCGGGTCTGGCTGATGCCCCAGGTCACTGAGTCACTGAGCTGTAACCCTGTACCCACCTTTCTCGACCCAAAAAGGATGCTTCAGTCCCAGCCCCAGTCTTCCGCAGCGAGGTCCTCAGGAGGCGCTGGGAGCCCCTGGTTGAGGGCTCTCTGCTGCGCCCCGTGGCTCCCTGAAAGGACCCCCCCTGGGGCCTCCGCACCTGCCCTCCCTCCCCGCTCTCCTCCCACTCACCCACCTCCCCATGCACTCGGCAGGCCCTCGTTAGCATTGATTTGTCTCTGTCTGTGGCGCCCTTTTGTGGGGAGTTTCACGGAACAAGCAGTCAGTTCGGCAAATGAACTGAAGGAAGGCCTGTGCTCAGAGCCCTGCAGGATCTTTTAACTGACGAAGTCTGTCAGTCCTGGGAATTAGGGGGCGTGAGTGCCGACAGTAAGTGGAGTTGGAATGAGAGGGGCCTGGGGGTAGGGGACGCAGAGGACCGTGGTTTCTATCTGATGCTGTAAGGTCCCGAGAATGGTCCCCTTGCTTTGGTGCCAGGAGCCCAACCACCCACCAGAAAATTTCCCACCCCCTTCCACCCAGGACCTTTGGTTTCCTGTGACACCTCTTCAGCGCACCCACTCTGTGCTCAGTCCTCCGTGGGTAGGGCTGGAGGGTCACGGAGACAAAGGGAAGCTGGGGAGGGAGGCCCGTGGCCTCTGTGGGGACCTGGGGCTGGGCAGAGAGGAAGGAACCACTTGTTCATATGGCTGAGGGGGGCGGCACATCATGCCTGGTCTGCAGCGACAGGGGGGCCCTGACCCTGGCCCTCTGCCCCTGGTCTCGGGGGGGCCCTGACCCTGGCCCTCCGCCCCTGGTCTCGGGGGGCCCTGACCCTGGCCCTCCGCCCCTGGTCTCCTGGATGCCACACTACCCCCCACCCCTGCACTTGCCTTCTTGCTCACATGTTCTCTTCATCTTGCGCCCCGTCTCCCCACCCCCTTCCTCCCTACTCCCCCTCTCCCGCCTCCACCTCATCTACCTGTTAACGCTGCTCACCCTCATCTCTCTGCTTGCAGAGCCCCCTCAGGGAAGCCTTCCAACAGTCCCCCGAGACACCACTCCCAGGGCCTGTCACCGCCCCTGCTGGTCCCTAAAGTTCCGTGAGCTGGAAGCCAGCTGGGGCCAAGCACAGGACGGGCACTCAGGCAGGCCCTGTTCAGTGAGAGAAGGCACTGCAGGAGGAGGGCACAGCCTGGACAGAGGCTTGGAGACAGTAACCCGTGGGGATGTGCAGGCTACGTCAGGCCCAGGAAGGATGAAGGGGACGGGGCCTCCGCCTCAGGGGTGCTGGGGGTGCCTTGAATGCTGAGCTGTCCTGGGGTCTCACTCTGTTGCAGAGGCAAGCTGCCTCTGAAATTTTAGCAGGGACTTCTGTGGCCTGCCTGTCGCCAGGCTGGAGCCTTGCTGGAGAGGGGAGGTCGAGGCAGAGGGACCAGATTGGAGGCCGCTGCCCTTGAGAAGCAGCTTAGAGCAGGGCTTTAAAGCACAGTCCTGGGGGCAGCCTGCCTGGCTCCAATCCAACTCCTCTACCTATGCACTGTGTGCCTTTGGGCAAGTTAAACAATCCCTCTGTCCCTCGATTTCCTCATCTGGAAAGCGGAAATAAGAAGAGCACCTGTCTCACAGAGTCTTGTGAAGGTGAAGCGAGTCAGGATGTGTGAGGCCTGTAGACAAAGCCAACAAGAATGTGCAAAAGGAGCCGTTACTATTATTGCCGGTGTGGCCACGGGAGGGATGCAGAGCCTTCCCAGCCCCCAGCCAGGACCTGCTCCCCCGAGGCAGGACCCCACCAGCTAGGAACCTCCTCCCCCCGATGGGCTCCGCATGGTGAGGTCGGGTGTGGGCCCTGTGCGGCTGCCAGCTGGGCTCTGCGCACTCAGCACGGGCCCCGGGGAGGAGCGTGGATGGGAGAAGGTGGGAGGGCGACCATCTGCCCATTAGCCAACCAGAAAGTAGCTGCCGTCCATGAGGGACCAGGAGGTGCTCCCGGCCCGAGCAGGGAATGCCAGGACAGGCCGGGGCCCAGTGGCCTGGCTTCTCATGCCCAGTGCATCCAGTGCCCACTCCAGTCCCACAGGCTTTATAGGGGTTATACGTGTCTCTGCACTCGGGAAATTTGAGGGACTTAAAGTCAACTCTGCCCCATACGTGCTTTTGCTGACTTTCTATTGCATCGGTGTTATTCCTTTATGGCTGGTACAAGTCATGTCCACCCGGGTAGGATGGGAAATACAGTGCCCGGAGGAAGAGGTCACGTGATGCCGTCAGGAGGTGGGGTTACAAGGATGCGGTTTATGTTCTCGAACTTTATATATGTCTGTTGGACATACATTTTGTCACATGTACTTTTTTCATTGTGTATTATCTTTTTTTGTTGTAAAATACACATAACCACAAAACTTAACCATTTTAACCCTTTTAAAACATACAACCAGGGGCAGTTCGTATGTCCACGGTGTTGTGCAGCCATCACCTTGATCTGGTTATAGAATGTTTTATCATCCACAAAAGACACTGCGCCCCCCTGAGCTGTCACCCCCATACCCCCAACTCCTCCCAGCCTCAGGCAAGCACTGGTCCACTTTCTGTTTCTGTGGATCTGCCACCCATCCGGGCATTTCATATACGTGGGATCCTAGAGTGGGTGGCCTTCTGTGCCCGGCTCCTTTCACGTAGCACACAGTTTTCAAGGCTCAGCCGTGGTGCGGCGTGTCAGGGCTTCATTCCTTCTGTGGCCAAATAGCCACTGTCCAGAGAAGGCACCTGCTGTGTGTCCAGTTGGCCGTCGATGGACCCTATGGTTGTTTCCACCTCCTGACTGTCACGAATTAAACTGCTAGGAACATGAGTGAACACGTACTTGCTGGAGCCCCTGTTTTCAGTTCTTTGGGATGTGTACCTAGGAGCAACTTGCTGGGTCATATGGTGATTCTCTGTGTACCTAAACTGCTGGCTCAGCCTCGGCCTGAACCGCCAGGTGTTCAGGAGCACTTTGTAAATGCCCATCTCACGCTCAGCCCGGTGGGAGAAGCAGGAGAGCTGACAAGGGGAGCTAGCCGGGGCCCCCAGAGACAGGACTCCAAGCCACCAGCAAGTTCGCTGCTGGGCAACCTGTGCTGACCGCAGACAACATGAACAGCAGCGCTGACGCAGCCGTGGGACACGCTCATGTTGCTGAGCGTGTCCCGCGTGCTCCCTCCACTGTCAGGGCTTCACGTGCGTGGACTGGCTTAGTGCTCAGTTTGGTTTGCATAGTGCCGTCAACTCCTGAGGCTGTGGCGCAGAGCAGAGTCTCATGTGTCCACAGACACACAGCGAGTGAGTGGCCCAGGCAGGCGCTGCTTCAGAGAAGTTGTGAACTTCTCTGCCATATGTCCTGGAATAAGGGACAGAGTAAAGGGGCTGGCCAGGGAGGGACTGGGTGGGCCGGAGGGTTGGGGGAGGCTTCCTGGTCTGGGGGGGGGGGGGCACCAACAGAGGCCACCTCCCAGTGCCAGTGTGAGCGTGAATGAGATGGCCACTAACGCATCTTGCCCCACATCCAGCATGCAGCTAACCAAGTGGCAGGGCCTTGAGAGGTGGGGGTGGGGACATCTCCAAGGGCTGTGACATCGCCTGAGCCTGCCCAGGGGAGGCAGGACATGCCTCAAGGGCTGCACCTTGCTGTGGGTGGTCATGTGCATCTGCTATGAGAATCAACATCATGATCACAGACCAGGAGCCACCCCCGCTGCAGCTGCTGTGGGTGGCCAGCGTGAGCCAGGCACCAGGTAGGCCGCTTCGTGTGGGCACCTCATTTCTCACCCTGCCTGCACGGGGAGGTCAGCTCTGTGGATATTCCCATTTTGCAGAGGAGGAAGGTGAGACCCAGGAAGACCACGGGACCTGCTCAGGCTCACACAGGTCTCCCCATGGGGTTGGGTCTTGACCTTGGGGCTGGACTTGAGGGCTGCAGTGTCCCCTGCACCGTGGGGTCAGGTCTTGACCCTGGGCTTGGACTTGAGGGCTACACTGTCCCCTGTGGTGTCTTTTTGAGGTGGGTCTGATCACCCACCCAGAGGCCCAGCTGGAGACACTGAAGGTAGTGCAGGGCTGGAGGGGAGGCACTGACCAAGCGGACGGAAAGTCCATGAAAGGTGAAGGTCATAACTGGTTGGAGGATCCCTGGGGAGGCTTCCTGGAGGAGGTGAGGGGGCAGGGTCTTTCAACATAAAGGGGAGTTGGTTATGGATGGAAACAAAGCAAAGGTGTCCCATTTCCTCAATGTTCCCCAACTGTGTTATTCCAGAACTCTCTGTACAACTTAGCAAACTCAGTTCAAACTGGCTCAGCATGCAAAGGGATTTTATTGGTTTGAGTAACTGAAAGATCCCAAAGATGTTTGGCTTCAGGCCCAGCTGGATCTAGGTGCTCAGCAATGTCCCCAGGATCTCCCTCCCTCCCTCCGCTCTGGCTTTCTGTGTGTCAGCTTTGTTCTTGAGCAGGTTCTCCCCGCAAAGGTGGCAGACACAGCCTCCAGCTGCTCCAGGTTCTCACCCTGTCGGTTGAGGAACCCCAGCAGAAAGAGAGCATCTCGGTGGCCTGGCTTGGGTCACGTGTCCACCCCGGAGCCAGTGGCTGACTCAACCAGAGAAAGTGCTGACCAGCCAGGCTGGGATATGTGCCCTCCCCAGAGGCAATACGATGGTCAGGGGGCATGTGGGCTGGCTCCCAAAGGAAGGTTGAGTTTCAGGGATGGAGGAAAACAAATTGCTGGCAGGCCGATTCAGCAGACAGCCAGTCCCTGTGCAGCCCAGCAAGGTGGCCTGTGATGGAGTTCTGCCTCTCCAAGCTCACCATACATGATCCTCTCCACGGGCCCGCTGAGCCATTCATACAGGACTTGGGGTTCTCTGCGGGAACACAGGTCCTCTGAGTCCCACAAGCCAGTGACATAGACCCTGTGACACGCTGGGGCCAAGGGGACCTGCATTTAAATTCCACAGATCTGGTCCCCAGGACAGGCGAGGGCGTGTGGTCATCCGGCACCTTGTGAGATCTGCCAGGTTCCTACCCCTGCCTGCCCAGGTCCAGCTGGGGTTCCAGGGCTGAGTGCCCTTCTCCTCTGGCCCTGGAAGCCTTCCGCCAGCAGCTTGTTTTCAGAGCGTGATCGTTGAAGTCTTGACTCAGCTGGCAGAGGTCATGTTCCTGGATCACTTAGGTGCTGAGGTCCAGTGTGCCTGTGTGTCTTCTGTCTGGACCTTAAAGGCTCCCTTGCAGTTTAGCAGAAAATAGTGGAGTGTCTAGAAATCCAGATGGTGGCTCTGAGTTCTCCATGTTGCAGTTGTCAAGGGCAAAGAGTGAGGAGGCGCTTTTCTGATGAAGAGTAGAGGTAATCCCTTCGTCTGTGCGGCATCCTTTCATCCATCCATTCATCCATCCATTCGATCATTTATCCGTCCATTCATTCATCCCTTCATCCATCCATATCCATTCATCTGTCCATCCATCCACTCATCCATCCATTCATTCATCTATCCATTCGTCCATCTGCCCATCCATCCATTCATTCATTCACCCATCCATGGGTTGGAGAGGCGATTTGTTGCTTCCTGCCCTCTCTCCAGCCACTCCCCTATTTCACCTGCCAAAGAGGAGGAGCTTTGCCCAGTTTGATGTTTTTTGCGATGCAGATCCTAGCAGAAGGGGAGAGAGAGTCAGGCCCAGAGAAACTGAGGAAAGGAGGTCTGGGCAGAGCTGGTCCAAAAACAGGAATAGGGGTGCAGAGGCCCTGAGCCCACGTTCACACACAGGTTGTGAAAGGTGGGGCTCCTGAAAGATGCTGCTTGGTGCTCCAGGCCGCATTCCCTTTAATGATTGGAGGAGTCCCAGTGAAGACAGGAAATCCCACTTACTCTCTGTTTAGTGTCTGGATTGTGATTTTTTGAAGATCATTTTAGGCATGGGCTGGACCACATGGGTTCCTGGTGTGTGTGGGTTGCGCACGTGCAGACCTATTTTGAGCAGCCAGTACATGGGGCTGGGCCTTGAGCTAGTGGCTGGAGAAAACATAGATGGTCAGACCCCTTTCTTCTTCCCAGAGAGCAGAGAGCATTGTCCCCTCCCCAGTCAGTGACAGGTGTGCCCGCACAGAGGCACCACCTCCCCAAGCGCCCTGGGGGAACTGGAGCTCCCGGCTGACCCAGGCAGGGCCGGGAGGGGCAGCCCCCAGGCCCCACGTGTACTGGGACGTTAGCCACACCGTGTCATTAATGTGGGGCAGGGGGCCCAAACTTGGGAGAACTCAGGCTGCTCTGACAAATTACCAGAGTCGGGGGGGGATCCACAAGGGACGTTCGTTTGTCATAGGTCTGACGCCAGGGGCATTGCAGGCAGCTGAGCCCTCGGGTGGTGGCAAGAGCCAGCTCTGGTCCCTTCCTCTCATAAGGGCACCATCCCCTCACGGGGACTCCACCCTCACGGCCTCCTCCAACCCAAACTGCCTCCTGAAGTCCCATCTCCAAATACCATCGCATTTGGGATGGGACTTCAACATAGGAATGTGGGGATAGCACAGACGTTCAGACCATAAGAGTGTGCTTGGGAAACACGCTTCCTGGGCCTCTGACCCTCAGAGCTGAGAGCACGTGTGAAACAGCCTGAAGGACTCCGCCTCTCCAGCCAGTGGGGAAACCATCTTTCCAGCTGAGACACACTCAGTTACACTGAGTGGCCAGTTCAGGGGGGCATGCAGGGGCTGGGAGCCACACAGCATTGAGAATACCAATGACAGCATGCCCTGCCTGTGGCTGAGCACCTAATGGGTGCCAGGACCTCCTTCCACCCCACCAGTCTCCCAAGGGAGTGGCAGTGTGCCCTTTGGCACCCTAGGCAGTTGAGAGTCCTTGCAAGGGAGCAGTGGGGCAGGACTTGAACCTAAGTCCAGCCGAGAGCCAATGGCTCTTGAACATTGTGCATCCTGCTGCTGCCAATGAGGAGGTGGCCCCGAGGGCTGGCGGGGGCCGGACACCTGGGGCAGGGCCCCAGCTGGGCCTGTGCTCCCCGTACCCACACCCCAGGGCCCGGTGGCAGGCCTCCGTCCTGCCCCTGCAGCACCCTCATGGGGTCAGCAGCAACTGGCCTCCACTCCCACGTCCCAGCTTCATCTGTTGCAGGCAGAAATTGTGTTTGTTGTCAGTTAATTTTCCAGGACTATCATTTAATGAGCCTCCTGGATGGAATGGCCTGATTCGGCTTGTTTTGTTTTTGTTTCTGTTTTTGTTCTGAGAGCAGGCTATGTGCCCAGCAGCCCCACCTGAGCCTGTGACCCCTCTTAGCCCTCCAGCACTAGAATTCTGGTGTCCACCCTGTCCACCCCTGCAGGGTGCTGTCACCAAGACCTCTTGACCACCTGCTTGTCTGTTGTCCCCACTTGGCTGGGGTCACCATAAATGGAGAATTACCTGCACCTCATTTGTTTATCCAGCTGCAGGTGCAGGTGCTGGTGCAGAGCATGGCTGGTGTTTGGTGGCTGGAAGGAATTAATGGAACGGTCGTAGCAAACTAGGACTCGGTGACTGTGTGGAGTTTGGCCGGTGGGTCTGGACATGGATTCTGAATGCCATCCTTTGTCCAGCTTTGCTTAGATTCAGCCCGTCTCTGGGAGACCCCCTAGAAAGGTGCGCCCTCAGCAATCACCTTTCTTTTACCTAGAGCAGAAATGGGAATCACCACCTTGCTCAGAGCAGGAGCTGACCTGGGGAGGGGCCTCTCAGTCCTTACCACTGCCCCCAAGATGTTCAGGCTGAAAGCATTGGGAAATAGAGGGGCAGGTCCCAGTAGTATCAAAGTTGGAGGGAAAGAAGTGGAACACTGTGTGATTCCAACTCTGTGAGGCCCTTGGAGCCATCAGGTCCACAGAGACAGAGGCTGGGGGTTGGGGCGCCCAGGCTGCAGAGGGCGTGGGGGGTTAGCTTCAGTTTGGGAAGATGGAAAGTTCTGGAGATGATGGTGAGGATGGTGGCACAACAAAGTGAATGTGCCTAATGCCACTGATCGTGCGCCTAGAAATGGTTAAAATGGTGAATTTTGTATTCTGTGTACTTTGCCACAATTAAAAAAGATTTTATTTTTTAAAGGAAAGCAATGTTCTTGACTTTTAAAAAAAACTTTTTGAACAGTAAGACTTTACCATCAGCCTTTGAGCTGGTCCCAGCCTCTTTCTTTAGCTCTGAAACGGGAGAGACGATGCGCCTGCCCACGGCACATGGTCCGTGGGGAGCCGAGGCTGGGGGCAGAAGTGCTCGCGCACGGCGGCCTGTTCCACAGGGACACGCCGGCCACACCGGCACACTCTCCACAGCGATCTCTGAGATGGAGAAGAGTTGGGCAAGGGCCTAATGGCCTGGCAGCAGGGGTGAGTGGGGCATGCAGGCCTCCCCCACATCACGCCCGCCCTCCCCGGCCCGGCGCCTATCGGCTTCCTGTGTCTTTATAGCCCTCCCAGCACAGAGCCTGTGGGCTCATTCTGTCATCACTCAGTCTTCCCCCCATGGGACCTTAAGCTCTAAGAGACCAGAAGATTTGTCTTTCTTACTCACCTGCAACAGAAGGCACTTGGCACACATAGCCAGGTGCTCAATAACTCCTTGTCAGACAAACAAAAACTTTGCAGAGGTTACAAAGAAAGAGGGGGGGATGTACTGCAGACACAAAGTGATCCCCAAAATGCGTTCCGAAATACAAGCATGGGTTGTAGAACAATCGTTGTAATATGATTGTACTTACGCTTTTTAAAAAAAATATGCAAAACTGTCTTTACTGTCTGTGCTCTGAATTTTCCCATAAAGGTGTGTAGGAGTTCTGGGAGGCTGCCCACCCGTGTGCCCATGGGGTGGCCTGGGAAGAGCTGCTGGGCTTGGGCAGGGTGTTGATGGGCAGTAGGCTCCTTTGGAATGTAACTTTCTAAAAACTTTATTGTTGCCTAATTAAATGGGATAAATGGCATGATGTCAAAGCTGAGGGATTGCCTCTGCGTTATTCCTGGCCTCCCAAAGGGCCTGTGTAATTCTTAGGCACCTTCAGCAGATGAGTCCTGATATAAATCTCCAGGAAATGCCTGCCCTGTTTGTGCCATATGCTGTTTCCCGGAGGATGAGGGCAGGTGTCGAGGAAGGTGAAGGCGGCAGCCTCCGCTCCCAGCAGATGAGGGGGCGGGAGACGGGCCTCGGCTGCAGTCCGAGGGCCAGGGCCACCGCCCCGTGAATCACACAGAGCTGGAACTCCCCTGGAGAGGGCTGTTTGCACAGGACGGCCCAGCGTGTCACCTTCTGCGTGGACTTCCTGCCAAGTGCCCCTGCTTCATTCACTGTCTCCATCCGGGACGTCTCTCCGGGAAGACCTGTCTCCCCAGTGCTGCAATTAGGTATCTCAATTCGAATCAAATGGACAACCGAAGCTGTAGGCCCATGCCATTTCCGGCTGAGAGAATCCGCCTGGGTGCCAGCTGCTCTGCAGAGTGGTCTGTGGTCGGGTGTGATACAGGGTGCCTGGGGTGGGTTCGTCTGCTTTCCCTTCAGACGCCTGACGGCAAAACCTTGTCAATCTACCCAACTGGGAAAGCCCGGAAAACGCGGCCCCCTGAGGAATACTGGCAACACACAGCAGCCCTGTCCTTCTGATCTGCCCCGCACTGGTGTCCCAGCACCAGGAACTTCCAGCAAAGAGGCCAAACTCAGTCACCCGGAAGAGTCCGCGACCCGAGATGACCCCTGGCACTGGACCCCACGCAGACAGATCTGCCCTCTTGGCGAGCCGAGGAGCAAAGCTGCACCAGGGCTGGGCTCTCACACCTGCTCGGCAGCCCACCGGCCGGCGCACATGGCACCCTTGGCAGAACTTGAACCACGTTAGAGTCCGTGACGGTGGCTGTAATGCTAGACGCAGTAACAGGCCCGGAATGAGTAGTGGCTGTGATTTGGACCCCAGGAGTCTCCCTCTTGCCCCTCAGTCCCCAGCAGCGTTCCTGATGGGCAGGCGGCTCTCCTCCATGCTGTGACCCAGAGGCCCAGGCCCTCCCCATCTCTTGGCTACCCGTCCTCAACACACCGGGCATCTGGTGCAGAAGGGAAAGGGCAGGGAGCGGCGCATGTCACTTCCTCCCCTGTTCCATCGATGAGAATCGAGTCTCGTGGCCATTCCTCACTGCAGGGGCGGTGGGGCCTGGGGTCTTCCTGGGTGTCTGGAAGGAGAGCAAATGGTCAGTTTCTGCCATTGACGTACAAGGGCCTTAAACCAGATCCTAGTGGACAATCCTAAGGACTTTTAAGGGAAACGCATTGGAGAAAAACTTAAGGTCAAAAAACCCTCCATACCTTATCTGGAGCTGCTTTTCCTTAGGGAAGGATGCCAGGCAGTGGCCGGAATGTGATTTCAGCCGTCTAGTTCATAACTCGAGCAAAGAGGCCCTTCACATGCCTCGGGTCCCCAGAGGTCACAGTGATGATGCTGGTCACTTATACCATGGGACCAGACCAGCATTCTCGCCCCCGTTTTACAGGTGAAGACCCCAGGGCTTTCAGGGACTGAGTGGCTCGCACAGGATTCCAGAGTCCAGACTGGACGGTGCACTGGGAAAGAGGACGGGGAGGCGTCCTGCCCTGGGGCCCCCTGACCTCGGCAGGAGGGCGGCTGTGCGGAAGCTGGAGGGGTGAGGCAGGCTGAGAGGATGGTACTCTGAGGACACGGCAGTGTGGGCAAGACTTGGGTGTGCGCCCTGTGCCCCTGCCCTGCCCGCAGCGGCCCCCGGCGCCATCACACGTCCGTCAGCATGTGGGCCTCAGCTCTGTGCGGTCCTCAGATGGAAAGGGGCTTCTTCTCTAAGGGCACTGATCCCATTCACAGGGCTCCATCTTCATGGCCTGGTCACCTCCCAACAGTCCCATTGCTTTGGGGGGGTAGGATTTCAGCATGTGTGTCTGGCAGGAACACATTCAGTTTATAGCCACCAAAATCAAGATTTTTCTCGAAATCTTCCCATTGCATACGTTGGTTGGCAGTTATTCAGATTTTGTATTATTATTATATAAGAAATCAAGCCAGTCGAACAAAATGGGCCACCCCGGCCACCTCTGATGTGATGGCGCATCTCCAGGCAGAGCGAATGGTTGTCCCTCTGTTCTGAGCGGCACGGACTCCCCCTTTGCTTCAGTAAAAAGGAGGCAGGGCTGGGGTGGAGAGGGTCAGGCTGGCTCCCCGTGGGTCCTGGCTCACCAGAGATGGTCAGAGGCAGACGCCGGGCCCATCGCCGCTCCAGCGTCAGTGTGCGGTCAGTGGGGCCCTCGGGCGTGCAGGTGAGGCGTTCGTTCAGTGAGGGCGGGGCAGCAGACGCAGTGCACAGCCAGGTCCTCCGTCGGGAGCGGTTTCTACTTGCCTTGGGGAGCTTCCCTTCCCGGCAGCACGTTCTTCAGGCTGGCAGCCAGCAGGCTCGTCCTGGGTCTGCCCATTCCCCCTGGACTTGGGAACGCGCTCTGTCTCAGAGCAGTGCCGCGACGATTAGTGTATTTACCAGATTATGGGATCAACTTCTTTGCAGGAGAAAATTAGCCCCAAATTGCCGTGTGCCTCCCAGCCCACCGTGGGCTGCCGGCTGGCCTGAAGCTTCCTCTTGCTGGCCAGGGAGACGTTACCTGCCAGAGGGCTGGCCCGCACAGGCTGCTTCTCAATGAGAGTCCCAGGCTCCCCAGGCCCTGCGCGGCAGAAGCAGAGGCTGGTGGCTCACGGACCCCAGGCAGGACTAGGCCTGTCCCCTTGAGGCTGCCCTAGAGTTTGGGTGTGCAGGGTGAGAGGGTCTGGGGTCGCGGGGTGCTGGGTCTGGCGTGCAGGCCCCCTCACTAAGGCTCTGGCGTGCCCACAGTGCCGTCTTCCTCTGCCTGGCTGTGAGAGCATCTACTTGGGAGCAGTTCTCTGCAGAGACCCTGCCCTTCACGAGTTCTCTCTCTCCTGCCGCTCTTTTATTCCTGGATTCTGCTCCAGGAAGTGTTGTTATGCTGGCCAGGCAGGGACGGGAAAAGATCGCCCAGCCCAGGCCCCACCTGTTCCCCATGTGTGAATAACAAAGCGGGTGCAAGAGGTCCTTGCCTTGCAGGCGCCCCAGAATCTAGTCAGACTGACTGTGAGTGTTTATCTGAAAGAACTAGATTCTTGCTACTGGGCTCGAGTGCAGATCCATCATTGCAAAGCCTGTGTTAGGCATCAATTTGGGGAGCCCAGAGAATGAGAGCCCTGTCCACTGGAGCCCGTGTGCCGTAAGCAAGTCTACAGTCACCCCACTGGGAAATTGTGGGGAGATGGTGTGAAGGGAAACAGGTATATGCTCTGGCACACACTGTGTGGTGGGCCAAATGACCGCTCAAAAATATCCTCAGCCCTGGGACTGAATGAACGCCTCATGGGTTGTCTTTTCACCTTCTACGGAAAAAAGGGTCTTTGCAGACATAGTTAAGTTAAGGATCTTGACATGGGATGAAATCCTGGATTATCCAGATGGACCCTAAAAGCCATCACAAGTGTCCTTACTAGAGGGGCAGGGGGAGGCCTGACGCACATAGAGGAGGCTGTGTGAAGTCAGAGGCTGGACTGGAGGGGCCACGGCCCCGAGCCAAGGAATGCTGTGCTGACTGGACATTTGTATGTCATCTGGGAGAAATGTCTGTTCAAGTCCTTTGCCTGTTTTTTAATTGAATTGTCTGTTTTTATTGTTGAGTTGTAGGTGTTCTTTGTATATTCTGTATATTAATCCCTTATCAGATGTATGATTTGCAAATATTTAGTGCCATTCTCTGTGTTGTCTTTTCACTGTTGGTTGGAACCCTTTGGATGCACAGACATTTTACATTTTGGGATAGTCTAATTTATCTATTTTTCCTGTATGTTGCATGTGCTTTTGGTGTCATATCCAATTAAGTCATCACCCTCCGTCTATCCCTTTTTTCTCTGGTTTTTCTCAGCAAATCCATTCACCACATCACCTCCTCTCTAACACTCAGTGCATGTCTCTCAAAAGCCTGGCGTCCCTATCAGGAGGGAATGTCACCGTCCCACCTGAGCATTCAGCGCACTCGCCCTGTGAAATCTGAGACCCACCCATCATCACATTTCCTCGTCTCAGAGATGAGCAGTGACTGTGACTGGGGACCCAGCCTGGCATTTGGCAGATCTGTCCCCAGGTCTCTTTCAAGGGCATCCATCTGCCCTCTTCTTCCTGCCATGGAGGTGTTAAGGGACGGGGTCAGTAGGCCAGGGGCTGCCGCACACCCTGGGTGTGTGTGTCTGCCCCCTGGTGGTGCCATTCACCTGCCCTCCGTCCCTCCTGCTCCTGTGCACGGAGGTGAGCCTCGCAGCCCCGTACACGGCGTCCTGACTCATCTCACCTTGGGGCATGGGGACCTGGTTCCCCCGTGGAGTGACAGAAGCTGGGCCTGCAGGATCGGGTGGTTTCCGCTGACGCCATGGTGAAGCTGCCAGCCCTCCCCCAGGTCCCTCTCCAGGGTGGGCCCTGCCGGCATTGATGGGTTCATCAGGGCTGGCAGACGGTGATTTCCTAATCCTGCCAGTCCCTCCACAGTTATCAGCTAGGATTCTCCAATGCCGTGGAATATTCCCTTCCCAAATAAAATATTGGTTAAGCCAAACACTATCTGTACAAGAGACAATAGATGCCTAATTCTTTCATTTTCCTTATCGAGTTTCTCCATAAGGACTGGGTGCTTCAGTGGCCTCCGCTGTGCCCAGGGAGTCGGTGCCATACTGCCTTGTTGGGGGAGGGGTCTCCGTCTCTCTCTCTCTGACCTGTCATTCTGGACTCTCAGGATTTTGCATGTTAAGTGTGTCTAAGTCAGTTGCAGACATTATTCTCTTTGATGCCCAGATTGTCCCATCCTGGCCTGGGGCAGCCCCCTCCTGCTGCTGCCTGGGCCTGGGGGCCCCAGGGCCTCTCTGCCCACCATGCCCAGGGGCTCGCTCCAGCCCTCAGTGCAGTGACCTTGGACTGAAGGAGCCCGTGTAATAAACTGTGCTCAGAGACCCAGCTTCCCGCGTCCCGTAGAGCTGAACTGTGTCCCTGTCCTCTGCCCTGTCTGCCCCTCCCAGGGGCCCTCCACATCAATACTACCTTACTTCAAAACAAAAAAAATAATAGTTTTCTGGAGCTCCGCTGTACTCTTACCCTTTTTCTTCTTTCTGTAGACTGACCATCATAGTCACCGTGGGCACTGAGGGGTGGCCGTGTGCAGGATTGGCGCCAGGCCCGGGGCATGTGTTCACCCCCACCCCCAGACAAGGGTCTCCAGGTGGCATCAGGTGTGAATGGGAGTGGGGGAGTATTTTGTTGTAAAAGGAGGTTCTATAAAATGATCAAGGGTTAGATTTTTCTCAAGTAAAGGACCCTCTGGTTGAAGCAAGAATGTGGGTCTGACTCAAGGTGCTTCCCAGCCTGCCTCGCACACCTGTGGCCATTGAGAGCTTGGGCAGCACCTGGGGCCCCTGGCCCGCCTGAGATCCAGCGTGTTCC
Source organism: Manis pentadactyla (assembly GCF_030020395.1). Taxonomy (NCBI): domain Eukaryota; kingdom Metazoa; phylum Chordata; class Mammalia; order Pholidota; family Manidae; genus Manis; species Manis pentadactyla. Next base: position 7,976,174 of record NC_080027.1, on the reverse strand, counting down.
AGTCTCCTGGGCTTGAGGGACGAATCACATTCACATGTTTAGCATCTAAATGGAGCATTTCTTGGAAAAGAGTGAACATTTTCATTGTACTTTGAAAACATTAAGTCTTCACAGTCATAAATTTTTTCTTTCAAAAATAAGCAGAATCTAATCAGTTGACTTCCACATGTGATTCTGAGAAACATCATCCAGAGAATTGCCTTCGGAAATGGGCTTTTTCCTGAGACGATGGGCTGCAGACAGACCAAGCCTGGCGTGATCCGATTACACCGCAGATTTCAGCCCCTGAGACTCAAGCGTGGGAGGCCCGGCGTCCAGGGGGGCCTTAGAGAGAGGCTGATCAGATCAGGGGTCCCCACTCCCTCCTCTGGGGACATGGGTATTCACAACCCCTCTACCCACCGAGGAGGCAGCCTCCATGCCCTGCCCCCAAGTGAGGACAGATGCCCGGCCGCGCCCCCACCACTCGGCCTTTCCCCGCCACCCCCACAGGCACCGCCTCCGTTACCCACCCTCGCACAGAGCTCGCGTGTGCCTGGCTCCCGGGGCTCAGTGAGTCCACGGCCACCCAGCGACTTTGTTGAGGCCAGGAGCCAAGCCCCGACTGCCATCCCCGTGATGGAGAAGCCCATACTGGTTTGGAGAGGAAGGGGGAGGGGTGTGCCCGTGTGTGCACAGGGGCTGCGAGCGTCCCCACAGAACCACCCATGGGCCCCCCTCCCTCCACCCAGACGTGCACTTGCACCATCTAAGAGCCTGGAAAGCCACGGACTGCTGTCCCTCCTTGCTGGCAACTGGGCCTTACTTAGTCTAGAAATTCCTCGTCTTTCCAAAGGCCGTGGCAGATTCTGGTGGTTGGCTGCAGCAGCCAGGTCAGCTTGCTCAGAGCTCGGAAGCCCTTTGCGGCTGCTCTCATCCATGCCTGTGTGTCCGCCGCGGCTTCTTCGCTCGGGCAGAGCCCCTGGGGTCGCGTTCCAGAATGGAAACTTCCTCGTCTCCCTCTGCTGCCACACCCACTGTTCCCAGTCCCCTGGGTGCCAGTCCTCTTAGACGCTGGCCAGTCGATCTCAGAAGCTTCACAGGTGCCCAGCAGAGGGACCAAAGAATGCATGGGCACAAGTCACCAGCTGCCCCTGTCGGGGTGCCCCCTACACACCTGCCCTCTGGGGCAGCTTCCCACGGCTGCCAGAACAAAATACCCACCTGATGGGGGCGGGGGGCCAGAAGCCCCAATCAAGGTGTCACGGGGCCGCACTCCCTCCAAAGGCTAGAGGAGGGTCCTTCCTGCCCCTTCCAGCTTCTGGGGCTCCGGGCGTTCCTGGCTCGTGGACGTGTCCCTCCTGCCTCCGTCTCTGTGGTCATGTGGCCCCTCCTTTGCGGCCCCCTTCTTCTCTTCTTACAGGGACACCAGCCATTGAACCGGGGCCACTATGACCTCATCTTAACCAGTCACCTCTGCAGAGCCCTTATTTCCAAATAAGGGCATATCTGAGGTAGAGGGTGGACATGGATTTTAGGGGACACCATTCAACCCCCTCCATCCTCTTTGCTGGCATAACACACGATTTCCAGTATTTTTCCCTGAGGAGCCAGTGCAGTTTTTACTAAATCCAAGGACATGAAATCTTCACGCTGCGCGCCGGAGGACAGGGCCACTGGGGGCAGGAGCCCATCAGGGGACAGCGGGGAGTGATGGGCAGAGGACACACCTGCTGTGGGGGCTTGAGACCCGGGTGTCCACTGGTCTGTTGCTCTTCCTGCTAAGGCTGCACAGCCCTAGATGAGCCCCCCACAGGCCCCCGGGGAGCCAGGGTGCGCTGGCTGTGGGCCGAGCACCCTGCAGTCATCTCTGGGCTCAGGGAGCACCCAGTGTGGTCCGGTTTGTCGTTTTAGGGCCCATCACTGCCTTTGGCCCAGCCACAGACTGGAGATGGGCCCCTGCTGGGTCCCACAGGAAGGACATCCCAGCGCCCTGGCGCCCGCAGCCGACCGCGTGCACCCGCCCCCCACCCGCATGAGGTGTCAGAGCTGCTCTCCCCCACTCCCCGCAAACCCCCAGTCCCTGGGGAGGCTCCCACCGCCCCCTCACCCACAGAACCCTGGGGCTAGTGTTTCAGTTCTCACTGCGGACAGGGCCGACAGAGCCAGGCAGGGAGGCCAGAGACTCTGTTCCTTACTTTTGCATGAATGTGAGGGTTTTTTTGCTTTTAAATACTTTTTTTCTTGAGGTACACAAAACAGACAAATCTCGGTGTACAGCCTGATGAATTGTGACGCGTGTGTACACTCTCGTAACCATCCCCCAGATCAAGATATCAGACGTCCTCGCTGATTTTTTACTTTCCCTGCATCACCTGTGTCACCCATCCCCTCACGCCTCTCCCCTGTGGCAACCACCAGTCTGTTCTCTGTGTTTATGAGTCTGTTTCTGTCTCGTTTGTTTTTTATGTTCCACATATAAGTGAAGTCATATGGTATTTGTCTTTCTCTGCCTGAATATGCCACTTAATACAATACTCCCTAGGTCCATCCCTGTTGTCACGAATGGCAGGATGTCATTCATTTTTAGGGCTAATAGTCTGTTGTCATATGTGCCACATCTTCTCTATCCATTCATCTATCAAAGGACACTTAGGTTGCTTCCCTATCTTGGCTGTTACAAATAATGGTCCAGTAAACATAGGGATACGTAGACCTTCAGATTAATGATTTTGTTTTCTTTGGGTAGATTCCAGAAGTGGCATTGCCGGGTCATATGGTATTTCCATTTTTCGTTTTTTGAGAGACTTCCATGCTGCCTTCCGTAGTGGCTGCCCCGGTCTGCAGTCCCACCGCCTGTGTAGGAGGGCTGCATGTTCCCCGCAGTCTCACCAACACTCACCACATCATGGCTTGTGGATAATGGCTGGTGAGAGAGGACATCTCGTTGTGGTTTGAATTTGCATTTCCCTGATGATTAACAATGTGGAGCATCTTTTCATGTGCCTGTTGGCCATCTGTATGTCTTCTCTGAAAAAATGTCTATTCAGTTCCTCCGCCCATTTTTTAATTGGGATATTTGGGTTTTTTTGGTGTTGAGTCATATGAGTTCTGTATGTATTTTGGATGTTAGCCCCTTATTTGATATATCTTTTGCAAATATATTTTCCCATTCAGTAGGTTGCCTTTTCATTTTGTTGATGGTGTCCTTTGCTGTGCAGAAGCTTTTTAGTTTGGTGTCGTCCCGCTTGTTTATTTTTGCTTTTGTTTCCCTGGCCTGGGGAGACACATCCTGAAAGAAGTTACCAATTCCAATGGTCAAGAGCTTTACTGCCTATGTTTTCTTCTAGTTTTATGGTTTCAGGTCTTATACAAAGGTCTTTAATCCCAGAAATAAACCCACGCTTACATGGTCAATTAATATACAGCAGAGGAGGCGAGTGTACAATGGGGAGGCGAGAGTGTACAATGGGGAGAAGACAGTCTCTTCAATAAATGGTGCTGGGAAAACTGGACGGCTACATGCAGAAGAATGGAAGCAGATCAGTCTTACACCACACCCAGGAGGCCCTGTTTTTAAAGCATCTCACAGTGTGGTGCAAAACCCTCACTACTACCTAGTTCTAAAAGATTTCCATCACCCCAAAAAGGAACCCCGTATCCCCTGGGGGTCACACCCCACCCACTGCCCTGCAGCCCCTGTACCCGCAGGCCCACCTTCTGTCCCTGCAAGGATGCCTTGTTGTGGGCATTTCATGTAAATGGATTTATACCCGTGGTCTTTAGTGTCCATTGTCTTTTGCCCTCAAAATGAAGCCACCTCCCCAAATCAGGGTGATGTACTCACCGTTAAGCCCCGTCTGTAGAATGGACACTGTCATAAGATTGGCTGCAGGTTGCCACTGAGATGAGACGATTACAGGCCCCATGCCCAGCGCAGCCTCTGCCCCTGGGCCAGTTGTGCTGACCCGGAGCCCGCGTTACTTAGGCTGGGAACAGACCGCAGAGGCTTGGTCTGAATAGGATTGTGTGCGTCGCACGGACCCAGAACTCCAGGGGTGATTGCGCAGCTCCATGATGCCCCTTCTGGCCGTCCTCAGCGTGGGTCACCTCGGGGTCCAGGATGCCCCCTTCCATGCCAACAGGTCAGGGCAGTGCTGGGCAGCAAGAAGGGGAAGGGCCAGGAGCACAAGGGGTACAGGCCGGACCCCCTCAGAGAGAGCTCTCTGAAGCCTCTGGGCCACTCCCTCCCGGCTCGTTAGCAAGCACCGAAGCTCACAGCCACTTGTAGCAGGAGGGCAGGCTGGAAAGGGGCTTCCAGAGCCGAGCCACTGCCCCCTGCCACCAGGGCACAGCCAGGGTCCCGCAGTGAGGACGGAGAGAGCAGAAGGGTGTTGGCCAACTGAGTGTGCCGCAGTACTGACCCCCCGCCCCAGCCTCTTGTACATCTGGGGAAACTGAGGACAAGAGATGGGGTCGGGACAGTGGGGAGGCCTGTTCACTGCAAGTCTCTCTCAGCTGCATCCTGTCACTAAGCTCAGGGTGGAGTGACAGGAGTGATCTGCGTCTGGGGCGTTTGCGAAGGAGGTTTCTGCTGGGCCTGCAGGCCTGGCCCTGGCCCTTTGCACCTGGTGGGCAGCAACCTGAGGCAATATTTTAGGGGGAGGGAGCAGACATTTAGGCAGGGAGAGTCTAACCGTGGCTCCAGAAAGCATGTCCGGGACGTTGGAGCACCGCGCAGGGGCCTCTTCCGGTGCTGGTGGGGTCGGGCTTGGAACCCTCAAGGGGAAGGGCCCACAGGGGGCTGTGCGTCCCCAGGCAGGCCCACTGGGCCGCGTTTCCCGGCCAAATTCAGGCTGCGGTGGGCATGTGAGCAACCGTGCGTGCCTGAAACCACCCTCTCCCCGCCCTGGTGCTTCGCTTCTGGGCTGGAATCAACTCCAGGATTAAAATTAATTTCTCTTCCGCTTCACAACAGTTGTGCAGCCTCTCCCAAGTACATCCTGTCTTTGATCGCACAGAACGCACTCTGCTGTGTTGTGCTGGGGCCCGGAGCCCCAGGACCAGGATGGTTCACCCAGCTGGAGCCGCACGCGCTCCCCCCTCCACACCTGTCTGCTCACCTGCTAAGGGGCCCTCCCCAGCCCCTGTCCTGGGGGTGCAGGGGTGGACGCGCTGCCGCAGCCTCTCCCCTCCCTAAGGCTGCGTCCACAGCCAGCCAGAAGGCAGAGCTCAGCGGCCTGGGAATCGGAGGACTGACTGCAGCTCCATGCTGGATGCGGCCTGAGCCCTGCCAGGCTGGGCTGGGCTGGGCGACCTCCCACAGGCCGGGCCTCCATTTCCTCATCTGCAGAATAAGGAGCCAGATCCTCAGCTCTGGGGTTTGCTGCAGGGCAGACCGAGGTCCTGGTGAAAAGCACTGTTTATATATTCAGGTGCTGCTCCGGTATTGTATGCATGGTGCCTGCAGCACAGAGAGCCCTCCCAGCCTCCTCGCTGGGCTATGTGCAGGGCAGGAAGGGCAGGGCCTACTTTGAAACAGAGAAACTGAGGCCCAGAGAAGTATGGCAGGGAGGGGCCTGGGTGTGGAAGAGAAGGAGGGGGCATGTGCCTCTGTAACCCAACCCACCTGCCTCTGGCAGTGGCCAACAGCTGTCCCCCTCATCTCCACCCCTGACAGCCACCCCCTCCCCGAGCCTGCATTAACTGGTCACTCCCCGCAGTCCCCATGCAGCTCCCTCAGGAATGCCCCCCCCGACCCCTGCTAAAATTGGGCTCCCAGTTCAGGACCTCCCAGCTTACCTGTGGGGCCCACCCTGCACACGTGGGCTTAACTGCTCAGAGCTTCAGGTTTAAGAAATCTCCCCCTTGCTAAGGATGCTGGCATTTTAAAGGGAGCCCTTGAGGTGTGACACCCGCCCAGCCTGTAGCAGTCAGGGCAGCCCAGGCCGGCAGAGGCTTGCTTCCCACCCACTCTCTGCGCTCTGTCTCACATCCTCACCACCCGGATGGGTGGGACCCCCACCCCGGGACCATCAGCAGTCCCCAGAGCCCCGGCAGGTTAAAGGGGCCACAGGGAGTGGCGTGCTGGCTCTCTGAGCTCTGCCCCTAGTGCCAGCCTCACTTCTCCTCCCTCACTGGCCGTGTTCAGCCTCAGGAGTATGAAGTGTGACCCTGATGTGCCCACAGGAAAGCCGGGGTTCTGGCGAACATCCAGCATTTACTGCAGGGCCCAAACGCAAGAGCCTTCCTGCTGCATTTCCTGACCACCTGGACGCCTCCTGGCCACGCCCCATCCCAACTTCCCGGCATCTGTGTGGCCCAGGTGGCTATGCCAGGGCCACCCAGTGGGCCTCCCAGGGACCCTGGGCTGGGGTCCCGCAAAGTCAAGTCCTGCCGACATGCATCCTAGCCCTTATGTCAGGGCTCACCCCTCCTCCTGCCGCCGGCTCTGGGCCTGTGGGGTGCCATGACCCGGCTTGGGACGTGATACTGCTCCACGCAGCAGCAGAGAACCCCCTGCCTTCTCTAAGGCGGGAGCCACCCACCTCTCTGCTTTGCTGCGAATCTGCTGGGCCTCGGGCTCACCGGTGCGAAGCCGGCCACCTAGGGCTGTGGGACTTGATCAGACGAGACAAGGCCCTAAACCAGCCGAGAGCACCGGGCTGCCTGTGGTGAGAAGCGGATCTCCGCCCGCAGGGTCCCCTGCCTCCTGGTCCCGAGCTTTGGGCATCCATCAGGACAGGTACAGTGGCTACTACGTTTGCTTCATAACGACACCTAAACACAGTGCATGCTACGTGACCTCCAGAAACCGTGGAAAGAAAACACTTGAAATGTTTGTAAAGAGGCCGAGGCATTGAGTGGACCTAAAAACATGCGTCTAAGCGGGCCCAGCAAACTGTGTGCTGGGGCTGTCTTCCAGCTGACTGGTGACGCTCGGCAACAGTCTCCTAGCAACCACGGTGCGGGTACCGAGCTCAGCCAGGAGAGGAGGCTGGCACGAGGCTGCCGGCAGCAACAGAGGCGGAGCTGGAGGAGGGGAGGCCCCGGAAGCCTGAAGCCCTCAGCTCTGCCAGCAGGCAGGGGTCCGCTAAGACCCCAGGCCTCCCACCGCCCCTAGGGTCTCCACGGGGTGAACGGTGGGGATTTCTCTTCTCGCGTCACTCCTCCCCCTCTTGTGCACATTAACACACGAGCATGTCCTGCTTCTGCAGTTTCACGCAAAGGTCTCTGATCCCACCTCCTGGTTTCGTTTGCACACGGCTGGGCTGGCGTCCCTCCTAGCGCACGCATGATCCGGAAGGTGTGGGGCTTGGGGCGCTGAGGGTCCTGGGTGAAGGGGCAGAGGGGCTGAGCCCACCAGAGCCCACCTCCCCGCCAATCAGGCGGGTTTCCTGATGTCCGGGCCTCAGTTTCCTATCTGTGACATGGATGTGAGCTCTTGCAGTGAAGAGGCTTCCTGATCCCGAAGAGGTCAGGTGTTGGCCTTGGGACCCTGGAAAGGGATCTCAGGGCCCCTGGAACGTCCAGCCTGAGGGCAGTGTTCTTGTTTGCCTGGGGCTTCAGCCACCAGACAGCCTAGCGATGTGGTTTATGATGGGGGTTTGGGGCCACACCCTTTCAGCTTTGGCTTCTAACAGGTGAAGGGGTGGTGGCTGCATTCAAGGAGCAGGGGAAGCCTGGGACCCGACTTCCATCCTGATATATCGCGTTTGGGCGGGCGGTGGGTGGAGAGCAGGTTACAAGGGACCAGCGGGAGAGGCCACCGGTCAGGAGGTGAGTGTGGGGACGCAGAGGACCGGGAGAGGACGGGTCAGGAAGGCGCTGGAGGCAGAGCAGCAGGACTTGCTAATGACTCTGAACGCGGGGGTCCGGCCGTGAGCAGCAGGGCGGACGGTGTGGCTTGCTGAGGTGTGCAGGCAGGCCAGGGCAGGTGGGGGACCGGGGCCGGCTGCGCTCTCGGGCCGGGGGGGTTAAGGTGGGCATCAAGGCAGTGGAAGGGTGACTAGTGGAGTGTTTGGGGCCGGGGAGCCGTGGGATAAGCCAACCAGGGCTGCGTGAGGAGCAAGGCCAGAGGCAGCACCCGGCGCGGCGGGAGGCGAAGCAGCAGGCGAGGGGCCCTGGGAGACCCAAGTCGTCGCCACTTGGGTAGGAATGTGAGGGGACCATGCTTTGGAGTCTGTCCTTGTGAGAGAGGCGGCCAGCTCCTGGGAAGAGGGTGGAACCGGGCCCCTCCACACAAGGTCATACACTGTGGGCGCTGAGTAGCAGCCCTGGCCACCACCACCTGCTGGATACCAGTGGCACTTTCCCGGTTGCGACAACCACAGGTGTCCCCTGGGGCAGGTAGGGGCCGCCCCTGGCTGCAGACCCGCTGCAGTAAGGGAGGATGGCTGGGCACTGTCTTGCTTCCCACAGGCTTCCTGGCCAAAGGAGGCAGGAAAGGGCGGTTGAGGCGGAGTGGGGAGCGCGTCCCAGCAAAGGCCGCGAGACCCGTGCTGCCCTTGGAGGGAGCAGAGTCTGCACCCAACCTGGCGGAGCCCCTGGGACCAGCTGCCGCCCACCCTTGGGTGGGGGAGGCCTGCAGGCGCGTGGCTCCACCCTCATCCGTCCACAGCCTCATGGGGAGGCGAATGGGGTGTGCACCTACCCCACCCCAGCAGCCGCGTCTGTTCTCCCTAAGCAGTGTGGGTGGTACGCCCTGCCCCGCAGCGAACGCCCCACCTCACCCCTCCTGAGGCCTGGAAGACTCCTGGAGGGGCACCTGCAGCTCCCCGGAGGCTGGTCCCGGAGGCTTGGGGCGAGCTGGGCCGGCCCTCCTGCCCCCACCCGCAGGGCACACCAGACTCCCGCCCTGAGGGGACCACACGTGAACCCGCCCTCCACACGAAGCGGGGAGGGGACCCGGTGGCTCCCTCCTCTGAGGAGGTCTGCCCGCTCCTGGTGGCAGGTCCTGCAGCCCGCCCCTGAGGACCGAGGCTGGAGACTGCCCTCCCGTGTCCCAGCACAGCCCTCCTGTTCTCTCACACCCAGCCTGGCTCCCGCCTGCCTGTGAGGGACCAGCAGGCGGGAGAGAGACCCGGGGCCCCTCATAACACCACCAGCCTCTCATTGCTCCCAATTTGTTGGTGTGGGGCAGTGCCACCTGGTAGAACCTTCCAGAAATGTACCATCTGCCTAATATGATACCACTGGCTGCACATAGCCATTGGCTGCTTAAAATGTGGCCGTGTGACTGGAACTGAATTTTCAATTTTATTTAATTTTAAGTAGTTTAAATGTGAGAACACAGGTGTCTGGGCTGCTGCACTGGATCCCCCATTCAGGGAGGTCACTGTCACCTTAGGAAACCACCTCTCCTGCTTTCCCCCAACCCCAGTCAGTCCCCTGCACAGCCCCGCACCTGCCTCTGCTGTGTCCACACCTGGCCTGCCTCGGGGAGCCCCTGGGCAAGTGGAGGCCAGCAGTAAAGAACAAACAAGTCCAGGAGCAGGGGAGGCGCCTGAGGCAGGCCCAGACCCCAAGGATGTGGTGAGAATTCAGAGTGTACGTCCAGGGGATGCGCTTTGCGATGGGGTCTGTGTTCCTGCGTGCCTGGCTTCCAGGGGGAGAATGCATTGCAGGCAGAGTGGGACAGTGTACCCCAAAAACTCACGTCTGCCAGGAGCCTCATCTGGAAAGAGGGTCTCTGGGGGTGTAACTAGTTCAGGATTTGAGATGAGAGCATCCCAGCTGAGGGTGGGCTCTATACCTGGACACAGGGAGGGAGAGGGGAGTCGCGCATACCCGACGCGGCCTGAGGCCAGCAGCCCAGGCTGCAGGCAGCTCCAGGCCCAGGGCAGAGGCGGGCCGCGGGGCCTCTCTGCCTCCAGAAGGCTCGGCCTCCCACTGCTAACCCCTGAACTGTGAGAGAACAGATTTCTGCTGCTCAAAGCCACCCGGTTTGTGGCACTTGGTTACGGCAGCCTGGGACACACATACAGAGGGGCAGGAAGGTCCCTAGGAGACCATTTCCAAGTGCACTTATCAGGGTGGAGAGGGAGTCGGACCAGGGGTCTGTTCTGAGTGCGGGGAGGGGGCTCCCTGGTTTCCTCGTAAACACTGGGCAGCCATGGGGCCCTTTGCAGAGACCTGGGCCGGGCACTTAGGGGTTTCTGATGGGAGAGGGAGAGCCCCACTGCATCCCCTCAGGTTGAGGTGCCCCGTAGGAAACCCTGCCGGGTCCCAGTGGTGCCAGAAGGTGCCAGGGAGCCATTGGCCAGCTGTCTTTGCTGAAGTTAGACACCTTCACCCAGACACGCCTCGGAACACACAGCCAGGTGGGCCCAGGCCCCTCCTGCCGGAACCAGGCTCAGCTCTGGAAGCCCCTGGCATGGCGTGGATGGCGCTGGGGAGTCCCTTTTAGCTCAGAGAAACCAGAGCCCAGACGTCCTCCTCTCGTGCTGAGGGACAGGCAGCAGGTGGCCTCGGGCATGGCGTCCCACTCCCGAGGGGAACCTGCAGTCCCCCGCGTGGCTCGGCGGGTAGAAGGGCTCAGCTGGGGACATGCAAGCCTCCCCCTGGGGTATCTGTGGGTCACACTTTATCGCGTCCTGCTGTGAAGCCATAAACCACACGTGTCCCGGGTATTTTACGGATGCCACCGGGAAGGATTCCGAGCAGTGGCCCTCGTCCATCTCGGGCACTCCTCTCAGATCCTCTCACCTGCGTGCTCGTGTGACACTCACTGGCCTGGGTTGTTTTGGGGACCCCGGCTGGAGCCGGGTCTCCAGAGCTGAAGGGCCTGTGTGCAAACAGCTCCTCCGTTATCCCTGCTGTGACCCCACGCATGTTCCATGGCAGCACCTGTTTCAGTTTCCTCCTCTGTACGGGGTTCGGGGCTGAGGGGATGGACACCTCCATGTGAGCAGGGCATCTGGGGCTCCTGTTGGATAGCATAGCCCCCAAAAGGGGGTCACAGCAGGTGGGGTGAGCTCTCTGCCCACCCCTGTAACCCTGTGAACACAAGGGGGAGAAACCAGGGTGCTTGATCCCCCCACGGCCCTCCGGTGGGAAGGCAGGCCCCCTGATGGAGGTTTCTGGGTGAGGGTAGTGCACAGGAGGGCTGTCAGCTGCCCTAGAACACACAGCTCCCCGAGGACCCGGTAATCCTGATGGGGTCACCTGTTCTGCCTCATTAAGTACCTCATTGACAGCCACCGAGGTCCACACTTCTCCTGACCCAGCAGAGGCTCCTGAAGGCAGAACGGTTCCGGTTTTGTTCTATCGAGGCTCCGGCAGGGTGATGACGCTTCCGCCACATGAGCCGGCGGGTTTGCGCAGAGGCCCGCCCCATGTCTCAGTGAGGCTGGCCCATGCTTGTTTGGGGGGGCTCATGCTTTGGGCTTCTGGGGTACCAGGCACCACGGGAAAGGCTCAGCCTGCATCCTGAAACCCCGCAACCATGCCCATTTCACAAATGGGGAAACCGAGGCACAGGCCAGGGTGCAATGGGTGCACCTGTAGCCCTACAGCTGGCAGGTGCCAGAGCTGTGGCCTCTGCCCACCCATCCGTGGAGACCACAGCGCAAGGCAGGGAAGGCAGATGCATGATCTGGAACACCCCGGGGCACATGCAGTGGGGAGCACTGGCACCATAGGCCGCAGCCACACTGTCGAGATGTGGGCACAAAAGTCCCTGTGACCCAGTGGGTTTTCAGCATCCTTCCCCTGCCATGTTGGGGGACAAGTGATGATGGGGGTGGGGGGCACAGGGTCCTGAAGCCAAACTTGATTCTAACCGTGCAGAAGGGGGCCCGTGGCCCCTGGTGAGGTCGGTCCTGGAAACCCAGATGCATCAGCGGCTCCCTTTGCCCCCAGACCCCAGTCCCCCAGCTCCCAATCCCCACACCCATCTCCATTTTAACCACGGTATCACTCCCATTTCTGAGACTCGGAGTTGCCCAGGATGGAGCAATGCCCAGGGGGGCTCTGCAGGTGGACAAGCCAGGTGTCCGCCCTGGCATTGAGAGCCTGTGGTTTCTGAAGTTCCTCGAGCAGGTGCACAGAGTGCCCACCCAGTTGCAGGAGGCTTGGACACCACTGAGCTGTCTGTGGCTCGCTGACCCCCAGCATCAGAGAGCAGCCTTCCTGGGAAAGAGACGGGGCTGTGCCCCATGCTGACAGCTGGGGGAGAAGGGCAGGCAGCCCTCCCACGCATGTGGCCCAGGGCCGGTCTGGCTGCCTCGGTGTTGGGACAAACCCTTGTTTGGGGCTGTACCATTTTCAGCTCCGCTAACTGAGGCCTGGGAGATCAGAGGAAGGCGTTGTCACAGAGCCATAAAGTGACCCGGAGCTTGCAAGGAGAGTGTTTGGGGGCTGCATTACACTGGAGAGCTGTGTCTGAAAGGTGACAAGGGAAGAGGTGGAAGGAAGGGCCCCCGGCTCTGGCTGGGCCAGCCCTGGGGGCGCCTGGCTGTGGCCTCCCCTCCAAGCCCAGCCTCCTGAGAGGACAGTAACATTTCCCACAGCAAGCTGAATGATGGTCCCTAACACCCACATCCAGACCCCCAAACCTGTGAAATGGTGCAAGTGTCCTTACAAGAGGGAGGCAGAGGGAGAAGTGAACTCAGAAGAGGGGCCGAGGGATGGTGGGATGCGGTGACAGGACCAGGATGCCTGAGCCGGAAGGGGCGGGGTCTGGCCCTGCCCACACCCTGATTTGAGCCCAGTGAGACCCAGGTCCAGCCTACAGCACTGTAAGATGGTGCATTTGTGGTAAGCTGTTTCAGCTGCAATAAGAATTTAATGCATTTGCATTTGAGTTGTAAAACTGAAGTGGTTAATAAAAGGACACGCTGGGAATGTGCTGGGGCTGGGAGCTGCCTCCGCTGGGGCGTGGCCCTGGGTGGAAGCCGGAGATCCTTGCAGGAATCCTGGGCAGCCGCAAGCACGTGGAGGCCGGGTGATGGACAGGCGCAGCTGCAGTGATTCAGCCCTCGTCCAGCTGCTGGCTGTGCGCTGGGGCAGCCGTGCTGGGGTGTCCCCAGACCCCGCGAAGCTCACACCCTTGACAGCTCTCAGGATTGGGGCATCCATTCCATTTCAACTTGCAGGTCCTAGAGAGCCACCCTCAGGGACATTTCTAGGCCTTTCAGAGAGTTTCTCTGCCCTGATTTGCAGGCCTGAGTTTATTTTCACCACACGCAATGAAAAACATTCTGTGTGGAATCAGCCTTCCGATCTGCGCTAATTTAGCCCAGAAGTTAAGAGCCGGTGTTAATTAAGCTGGATTACTGTATTCATAAGCCACGTGCCTTGTGATTCTCTAAGCAGCCACCCTGTGTTCCATGACTTAAATCACCGAGTCTGGCCCTGCACGTCGCCGGCAGGCCAAGCCAGGCCTGGGCCAGGGACAGGGCCAGGGCCCTACGCTCACTGGAAACTAGTGGCAGGATTGCCCAGGAATCCCGCGCCTCTGTCCTTGTAGAGCTGGGCAGGATGCAAATGTGGCCACTGGGGATTTGGTCCTCGGGTCCAGGAACTTTCCCTCTCTGAGTGGGTTCATCTGTACCTTCTGAAACGCCTCCTCTGAAACACCCCAACCACTGGTCAGCTCAAACTTCAAATCCCTGACGTGGTGTGTTACTCGGTGAAACCTGTTTCTCGAAGCTCATGGGAGTGGCAGATCCCGTATGATGGTGAACCAACCCCTCTGCTCTCATGCCCTATCCTCAGCAGCCGCCCTGAACTCGGGTTTGCTCGGGCAGGAGGGCGGGGAAACCTGGGAGGGGGCTGGCTTTCCTCTGGTTTTGGCTGCAGCGTCCTGCTTTTCACTGGGCCCCTGGGAAGCCCAGAACCAGTTTGCATCTTAACCAGAGTAGATGTGTCGTCTGTCCTGACAGCGCCTGGCCTGACAATCCTCTCTGACTTAGAGCAACCTAGCACCTGGCTTTTTAACATTTCTTCCTTTCCTGGCAGGGTTCTGGCGAATCATGGCCAAATCTGAGCCACCAACTGCCTCGGTGGCATCCTACAGGCTCAGAAAGGTTTTTAAAGGATTTGAGCACTTGCGTGCGTGTGCGTGCACACACACACATGGGAGAATGTGACCCCCACCCTAAAATAGCTCATCTCTGGCCTTTGCGGGTGATGTCTGCTGTCCCTCATTCCTGGTGGCACCTGTGGCATTGAGTCCCCCCCGGGCGGCCAGCTGCTCAGCTGTGGGCCACATTAGGTAGCCAGCTTAGTGGAAGGCCTGTGTGTGCAGGATACAGCAAGGTTCTGGGCCTCCCAGGGCCTGGAAGCGCATCCCAGTGGCCGCGGCCCCACCCTCCCCCTCAGGTGTAATGTCTTTACCTGGAAGGATTTGCTCAGAATACAGGGCTGGGCACTGGGGACCCAGTTCTGGGCCTGCAGGAAACAGTCCCCAGGCACCGCCCTGGTGGCCAGGTCCTGCCTCCTGTCCCCTCCTCCTGTACCCCTCCCTCAGCACTGCGTCCTCGGCCTGTCAGCGGTACCTCTGCCTCCTGGGCCCACCAGCCTCTCACCCTGGACACACGCTAATGCTAGAACATTAATCCTCTGCTTGGTTCCCCCCTCCCTGGCTGGGGGTGCTGCTCTGGGAGTCCCCCGAGCCAGCGTCTGCGCCTCCGACAGCACTTGGCCCAGTGTGGGGTCCCCGGGCTCTGCCAGCTACGGCCTCCGGGGGCCACGATAAATACTCTTCAGACAAAAGCAGTCGCTCGAGGGGTCGGTTAGGTTGAACTCCATCAAACTGCCAATATTTAACCATTTTGACCCACAGAAATGGCATTTTCTTGTAGCTCCACCCAGTGAGAGGTCACAGGACTTCAATCTGGGCAGGGAGCAGGGGGCCCCAGGGGAAGGCAGCGGGAGTGGGGGTCAGAGCTCAGTCCTGGCCCAGACCCTGCTCCCCGCGCTCGCACCCTGTCCTGAATCTGTGAGCAGCCCTCGGGCGCATGCTGGGGCTTGAGGGGCTCCCGCGAATGCTCTGCCCACCCTCACCTCCTCTCGAGCTGTCGGGACAGACCAAGGAAGGGAGGCAGCGGGCAGGAGCCGACACAGCAGTGCGGCCCAGGTAGCTCACTCCTGTGGGCACATGGACTGCCTCCAGTCCTGAGCCCCAGACCTGGAGCGACTGGCCAGGCAGCTGTGGCCAAAGCAGCTGGTCCTCCCCAGGGAGCCATGGGGAGCCACAGGGGCGCTGCCCAAGGCAGAACTGCTCAGCCTCAGTTTCCCTTCCAGGCCCACCCAGTGGCCTCCCCGACCAGCTCCAGGCTCAGAGGCCCAGAACCTTAAGCTCGCGGGGGCCCTCAGCCACCTGACGCCTGCTGCCGCGTCGCGGTGTGGGTGGCTTCTGGTGCCACATGCGCCCAGGGCAAACGCGAGCAGCGTGTCTTTCTTTCCCTCCTCCCGTCCCCAAGCCTCTGGGCCACAGTCCGCCAGCTGGAGCAGCTGCCCACTTCTTTCCCCTCTCGGGAGCCTCAGACCCAGGGGCGAGAAATAGAATCGTCCAGCTTTCCTTCTGTGAGCAGCTAGGGAGGCCTGGGTTCAGGGAGCCGCTGCTCCTCTCACACTCGGGGACGTGCAGACCCTCGGGGCCTGTGGGGTGTGTGGTCATCCCTGCCCTCCCGCTGAGGGACCAAAGACCTGTTTGGTCACCAAGACCAGGGCCAAGGCTGGGGGAGGGCCTCGAATGCTGCTTGTGTTAGTTTCTTAGGGCTGCTGTGACACAGGCCCACACACCGCAGGGCTTGAACAACAGAATCTATTGTCTCTTATTTCCAAACGCTGGAAGTGGAGACCAAGGTCTCAGCAGGGCCGTGCCTCCTCTGAGGCTCTGGGGGGGACCCGCCGCCGCGTCCTCCAGTTTCCGATGGGCGTTGCTGAGCCTCAGTGCCCCGGCTTGCAGCTGCGTCCCTCCAGTATCTGCTGTGTTGCCACAGGCTGTGTCCCTCCACGTGTGTCCGCGTCCAGATTCCCCTTCTGAGAGCACAGGCACTTTGGGTCAGGGTCCCGCCCTAACCCCGTGTGGCCTGTCCTAGCTTACGTCTTCATTCCCTCTGCAGTGACCCTGTGTCCACATAAGGTCACAGTCATAAGTGCTTGGGGGTTAGGGCTCCAGCATACCTCTTGGGGGACACACATTGCAACCCATACCTGGCCTGTCAGAGCCTTCCCAGCTTTGTATATATTGTTTTAAGAAAGGAAAAAATGCATGAAAAAGACCCCAGACCACAACCCCCTCGGGAAGCAGTTGTCATTGCCCGCTGAGACTAAAGACATCCCAACTTGGAGAACCAGTTCACTCTGTACGCACCCCCGGCTGAGTGACTCACACACACGCACAGGCAGGTTCCAAGCACTGTTCATGGTAGCAAGTACCTATTAACAAGAGAAAGGACTGGGAGATTGGACGGTGTTCATATGGAATATCCAGCAGAGGAAAAAAGAGTGACTGGCATCCACACACAGCAGCAGGGGAAGGGAACCGGCTGGGGAGGGGCGGCTGGGGGCTCAGCAGGCTTTTTCTTAAGCAGATTTTCCTTTTACCTTGTGCATATATTGTGTATACTCCTGGGAGGGATGCTTCACTGAAAGTACGCATTGATATAAATATATTTATAATCATAGGAAGAAAGAGAAAGACACACCCGTGCCCAGAGTACATGTGCGTGTGTGTGTATGTACACGAAAAGAAAAAATTTCAGTGGCCACTGATGGCCTCTGCAGTGGTCAGAACGAAGACCGGGCCAGCCTTTCTCCTGGTACGTGGGGACTGAATGGATGGCCTGTCCCTGTTGGTGGGGAGGCCAGCAGGGTCTGAGGAGCTGGGGTCGTGAGCCCACTTAGCATGTTTGCTTTGCACTGTCCGCTTGGACTTTGCCTGGGTTTTATGTCCAAGAAGGGCTGCATTTTGGGAGTTCAGCTGTTGCAGCCGACCTGTTTGTGCCTTTATCCATGTCACTGTAGGACCTGCTCAGGCCTTGTCCTCAGGGAGGCCCCCTGGGCCTGGGCCTGCCTCATGGGCTTCCTACAAGGAGAGGCCTCCAGCCCAGGAGACAGGGACTTGGGGTTCTGCGGAGGGCAGCCTGGGGAGCATGCCTGGGAGAGAGCTGAGCCAGGGGACCGCATGGGAAATGTGAAGTGAGGCACCCAGGTGCTCTGTGCATGGGCAGCTCTGGCACCAGCTGCCTGGGCAGCTCTCAGCAGTGCCCTGCAGCCTGCTGGGCTTCCCCTGCTCCAAGCCTTGGCTGGCTCTCAATGAGAAGGTGCATCTCCAAACCCTCATCCTCGCCTGAGGCCCTACCTGGAGACACAGCCACCGTTAGCTGGATGCAAGGTGCTTTGTCAACCTGCAGCAGTCTTGAGTTGTAGCCCTGAAATCAGAGGGGGCGCGTTGTGGGGGGACTGCCTCAACTCTGTGTGTTCCTGTCAACCCAGCCTTACGGATTCTCGCACTCAGAGCCCGGGAGTCCCTGCAGCCGGCAGCAGGGCACCTCCACAGCCTATCAAAGGGCTCTCCGTGAATAAACACACCCGCAAGGTGACGCTCCCAGTGCCCCAACCCCAGAACTGAGGTCCCACAGAGTGCAGGTGGCCCCCAAACCCTGCGTCCACGTCAAACCCAGCTGCCTCGTTCTCAGGGAGCAGGACCCCCCCCCTCTGCGGTACGTTCTTAGGGTTTGGGTCCGCGGCAAGTGCATTTGAAGGCTTCTCATTCCCTTTCAGCACCTGGTTTCACACTCCTAAGTGCCTGGGAGAAGAACTGAAAACTTCCCTTTTTCTCCATTTTCAGTAGAAATGAAGACAGTTTTCTAAGCTACAGGCTTCACCCGACCCGTGAAGGCCCATCTTGAGTGCCCAGCTGCCTGGAAACTCTCCCTAGACGGCTAAGGCAATGGAGGGGTCCAGGTGACACCTCCCCAGGATGCCCTCCTGATTGCACCTGCGCAGCGGGTCCCCTCCCAGTGTTTTTAGCCTTCCCAAAACAATATAGGACTGAAATAAAGCAATGGAAATAACTGCAGAAATGGCCGCTGACACTGGCCTGGGATACAGCCCAGGGGCTGAGGGGTCCGCCAAGGATGAGAAACAGTCATGGGGTGGTGACAGTGCCCAGAGCAGCTGTGGGAATAGCGCAGGTGGGGAGCGGCCAGTCCTTCTAGGGGGCCCTTGATTTGCCAGTGGCGACGCTGGTCTGGCCGCACCCTCCCCTTGGAGAGCAGGACCGGCGCCCACCACTCCTTGCAGACTTGCCCTGCACAGCTTGTGTCAGCTTTGCATCAGGGGTTTCTGTCCGCGAGCCCCTTTCTGCTCTGTCCTAGCACCAGCCCTGGGAAGTGGCATTTCTGCCTTAATCTGAGAGCCTCAGAGCTTGTTTTTAAAGGTTGCAGCTTCTATCAATTTCAGAGCATTTGTAGGAAAGCAGGTTTGGGTTGTAGAAATCTAGAAACCCTATGTGTGCCTATTAATCACTATGGTGACAGGTTCAGCATCCTCATCAGGGTTTGAAAGCAGTGTTTATCTCTAAAGGACCGTTTGTTTTCAAAACCAGGGAGCTTTAAGTTGAGAACGACTTCAGCGGTACTTGGCATGAGTCCTGTGGATGCCCTCCCATGAAGTCTCTGGGATCAGAGAGCCGCTTTAAATACTCAGAAAACCTAAAGGAGCTGGAAGGGTTGCCTTGGTACCCCGTGCGTGCGCAGTTTACACTCTGAGCTAGAATCAGTAACTGGGGCTAACTTGAGGTTCTCCGGACCTGTTCTGTTCACCGGGGCCAATCAGCAGCTCTGGCTGGCAGTTTCATTTGTCTTCAATTAATATGAAATGGAAAATGGATTATTGTTTCCCACATACAGCCTGCTTGGAAAACCACCATCCTTAGAGCTGGAGATGGAAGAACAAAGGGGCCACCGGAACCTGTTTCCAGCCTCTGCATTTGCGTTTGAGAAGCCTGAGGGTCCAGGCGAGCAGGGGCTGGTCTTGGGCCACAGGGCAGGACTTCAGCCAAAGGACAGACCCCCGGGCCCCCCCAGCGGGCCGGGTGCAGAGGGGCTCCATAAAATCAGACTGGGGCCTGAATGCATTCTCTGCAAGTCAGGCTGCTGGAGGGGCCTCGTAGTGAGGCAAACATGTCCGTTGTCCAAAGCTAAGCACAGGCTTGCTGGTGGCCCTGTGGAGCCCAGGGGCCCCTGTCTAAGGCTTCTGTGGGTCCCACCTGATTTTTTAAATTGTGGTAGAATACATATACCATTTTAACAGTTTGAAAACGAACAGTTCGGTGGTATTATATTTACCATGTTGGGCAACATCACCACTTTTAGCTCTAGAACCTTTTCATCGCCCCAGAGGAAACCCCCGACCAGTCAGCAGTCACTCCTGTCCCCCTCCCGGAGCCCCTGGCATCTGCTCTCTGTCTCTGCAGGTGTAACTATTCTGGACATTTCCCATGAATGGAGTCACACCTGTGTGACCTTTGGGTCTGGCTTCTTTCCCTGAACAGGATGCTCAAGGTGGATCCGTGTAGCACGACTTCATCCCTTTTTATGGCCAGAAGACAGTCCGCCGCACAGGTTGCCCGTCTTCTGTTGATGGGCATTTGGGCAACTTCCACCTTTTAGCTGCTGTGAAAACTGCATCCATGAACATGCGTGTAATGCATTTGGACACCTGTCTGCAGTTCTTCGGGGCCTACGCCCCCAGAGTGAAATTGCTGGGCCACATGGTAACTCCAATTAACTGATCAATGAGTCACCAGATTGCTCGGAGGCCTGGCAGGCTCCTCAGCAGCCTCTCCCTTGGGGCGCCGACTTGAGTGGATGGAGCAGCCTTCTGGGAGCTCACACCTGCCCTCTGCAGCTCTGTTCCCAGGTCTCTTCTCCATCAGGAAGATAACTGCCTTCAAAGGTAGTCCTGGTGTCACTTAATTTCTTTTTCTTCTGTTTGAGAAGAACTCTCTGGGCCAAGCCTCTGCCCTGTGCCATCTGAGCTGGGGGCAAAGAGGTGAGTGGCCAGCCCCTCGGGCCGCTCAGGTGCACACACATATGCACCCCCTGGCATTTCCTCAGCCTGGCCAGGCCCTTACCCTGACGGGGTCTCATTTCCCCCAACAGGACTCCTGCTGTCTTCTCCAGCTTTTCTCAGTCAAGTCCCACTGACCACGGTGGTGTTCCCTCTGAGCAGTGAAATTAATTAGCATCAGGTTGTATCTCCATTATCTTGTTATTCCAAACCTTGCCGCATCCTTCCGGGCAGTTCCTGGGGACCGCACTGAGCTGAGAGCCCTGTGATTTGAGATCAAGTTCTATTATCTGCTGTAAACAGACAAGACTAAGTAGGATCAACTTTCCATTGTGAACAGTCTCGGTGAGCATAGGGCCTGTGCCCAGGTGGGCAGTGTGGGGAGCTGAGTCCTGGCCTGGGCATGACCTCACTGACCCCATGGAGGCCCAGCCAAGAGGAGAGAGCAGCCCTCCCTGGCTCCCTGTGCTGAGCCACCCTCCCGCAGGAACCCTCCGTTACCCATTCACAGACAAAGATGCCAATCTCAGGAAGGACTGACTGACTTGCCCAGAATCCCCTGCTCAGAGGTACAAAGCTGTGCTTGAACCCTACCTGCCTCCCAGGCCACACATGGGTCCCCACCCTGGGAGCTGTGGTTTTTCTGAGCATCAGCCACCACCCCATGGCTTGAAAGGCGGCTGTCCAGCTAAGTAACTCTTCATGCAGCCCGATCAGTGGCTGAAAAACCAGCTCTTTCTACAAAGAGAGGAAAAAAGACCCAGGCATAGTAAGGTGAGATCTCCAACAAAAAACATCTGGGGAAGTTTACCTTTGTTTCTGTGGAAAAAGTGGTGGGATGTAGGAGGAGATCTGGTGCTGCCTTTCCTGTGTGACCCTGGGCAAGTCACCCAGCCTCTCTGGTTGGAGTCTAGGAGAGAACAAACAGCTGCCCACCCTGCCCCACAAGGACAGAACTAGAGATTCTTTCTACCTGGGGGCAGGTGGAAGGGTTAAAAAGCTGTCGTGCAGAAAGAGCATGCACACCTCCTGCTGGCCACCCAGCGGGCTGGAGCCGCTCACCCTTCGACCCTTCGCCTGGCCCTCACCCTCCGGATGGCACACTGGCCGCCCTGGTGGCAGGGTGGTGGTGGCAGGTCCTCGAGGGCCATGGTGCAGGGAGCCCGTAGTTGCCGTTTTCTGCCTAGGCCAGGAGTGTGCGGGGACACCAGCCCTGCCTCCAGGCCGACCTACTCAGTCCCCTGGTGGCCGCAGGCTTTCTTTCTCTGAGAAGTCCTTGGACCAGTGGGCCCAGAGAACAAATGCTGGCCACCAGGTCCTAGAGGCCAGTCCAGGGGGCCGGACACCAGATGGGAGCACCAGGGGTGGGTGGGGGAGTTCAGAGGCCACCTCTAACCTTGCAGGGAGGTCTGGCCCAGAGCTTCGCTCCGAAACCAGTTCATCCGTCGACATCTCCCCGGGGCCCGTGGTGTGACCTGGACAAGTCGCCGGTTACGAGAGCCTGGGTTGCTTCTTCGCTTGTCTGAGAAGGGCGCACATCCCTGCTGGTGCTGGGGGATGAGGCTGGATGCTTCCCGGCAAATGGCCTCCCTCTGAAGGGCTACAGATGCCAGTGTGGACCAGGGCTCCCCACTGCCTCCAATCTGCAAGGAGAGGCCAGAGCAGGAGGGCGTGCCCTCAGCTCAGCCCCCGGGGCCTCCTCTGCAAGCTGCAGTGCAGACATCCAGCCCCCGGGGCGCTGGGAACAGATGAGGTCTGCTCCACCCGACTGGGCGGCCCCTGGGCGCCTCCTCACCCTGGGCTGGGTCCTGGGGGGTCATAGAGATGTCCAGGACCCGGACCTGGACCCAGCCCTCAAGTATGTGGGGGTCCAGGGGAGGGGTCAGTAGACAGGACAGCGGCAGTGTGGTGTGGCCCATGCTGCCTGAGGGTGTCTGCAGGCAGGTCAGTGAGGGTTGGAGTAGCCGGGGCTCTGGAACCTCAGACTCCAGGCATCATCGCCCAGGAGCTGTGGGAAATAACAAGGTGCGGCCCCACCCAGCACCTGCTAAATCAGACTCTGAATTCTAACGAGATTCCAGGCAGTATGCTTGCACACTAAGGTTGTAAATGCAAGCTAGGATTTTTAGGAAGTGAGTAGGAGTCTCAGATGGAAAGGGTGAGGAAGGATGTTCAGAGGAGTCAGAACAGCACATGCAAAGGCACTGAGGCAGGAAGGAGCTGGGCTTCCTCAGGCTGCTTCTGCAGGACCCTCAGTCCCAGTGGAGAGTGAGAACAGTGGGGGGCGGTTGGGCTGACTTTCAGGTATGGGGGTAGCTCAGTGCATCCCTCCAGGCTCCCTCGGCCCAGCATACTCCCTGGCAGTGGTGCTCTGGGAAGCAGCCCCAACTCATCCTGGCCCCTTGGGGACCACCCCAGCCTTGGGTGGTTTTTTCCCAGAGTTCCCAAGTGATGATATTCCACAGCATTTTTTCTTGCAGAGAGGAAAAGAATAATAGATTTTTTAGAGGGGTCATTTAAATTTTGCATTTCCTCCTGATGGCTTCCTGCTTCCTGCAGAGGAGGTGGGGAGGGGGGAGTCACTGAAACAGGTACATTTCCCCTTATATACACTTCCAAGTAGGACTGTGGCTCTGGTGCCAGGCCTCCAGCTGGGCTGCCTCAGTGAGGGGGGCCCGGAGCCAGCCTGCCTCCTGCCGTGTTGGGGGGGATTGCCATCAATCCCCCCTTCCCTTTGTTCTGGCTCCAGGAGGAAAAGCCCCAAGAAGCATGCTGGAAATTTGCGTCTGTAACTCAGTTTTGTGCACTAAATCCAGGAGACCACTGAGTCCAATTTTGTATCCCTCACCTCTGTCTGCCTCTTTGGTAGAGCGTGAGAGGGGACAGCTCCCCATACAACTGTGCTCTGCCTGAGCAGTAATTGGAGTGGAAATTGCTAAAAATAAGGTCACTGGAGGCCACGGGCCATTAAGAACTCCGGGAGCTGGCCTGGCAAGGCTCCTTGGTCCCGAAGTGCTGGCCCGCTAATCGCTGAAAGGTGAGAGACCCGCTGCATTAGGAAAAGTCAAGTGGGGAGCGCCTGACCTTAAACTGAGTGATTCTAACGAAGCTGGGAAGGGGCCCTTTCTAGGCTGAACGTGAGCAAGCACGGGGCAGGCGCACAGACCACCCTCTGGGTGTGCCGAGCTCGGGGCACCTCTGAGGGTTTGCTTCTCACTGGGGGTGTGCCCAGCACCAAGTCACACACCATATGACCTCAGAGCAAGAGCAGGAGCGTCTTCCAGGAGAATCGCTGTCTAGGGGTTGGAGTAGTGAGGGCATGTCTGTGAACAAAGAAATGTGGCTTGCTGGAAAGTGTGTCCAAAGCTGGAAGGCATTCTTAACTGAGTTCTCCAATGTCTGCTTCTCGGAGAGCTGCTGCAGGCTGAGCCCCTGCCGCCGTCCCCGTCCCCAAGGCCCGTCTAGGCTCCAGCTGAAGGCTGGGCCTGGATGGTTTGCACATCTGAGTCCCCCAAACCTCCAGGCCCGCCCTGGAGCCTCCCACATGCGTGTGCAAGTATGCATGTGTACACACACTCCGTAGGTCCTCCACCCATGTGGGGCAGGACCAGACCTCTGGGTTTGAATCCCACCTGCACCTATCCAGCAGGCCCCTTAGCCTCTCTGCCTCAGTGTACAATGGGGATGGTGGTGGCCCGACCCACCTCGGGGGTGTGGTGAGAGTAGGCACTGGTCACATGGGGCACACAGCCACCTGGTCTGCGTAGCTTGTCATGCTGTGCATCTGCACACACGAACTACACTTCCATGCATCCTGTACTAGGGGACACTCTGCTGCCATTGGCCTCCTGGCCCATCCCCCAGGCCCACACCTTCCCTGACTTGAATGTCCAAACCATTCAGAGGGTCCAGAGGGCCCTCAAGGAGCCGTGCACATCAGGGACTCCCACGGAGCCGAGGCGTGGGTGGGCAGGGGCTCGGGGGTCAGCAGATGATCTTCAGGAAGCCAGGAATGCTGTCCCCACACCAGGCCTCATGGGGTCCTATGTAGCTCTCAGCTCTCAGCATAGCTGTCGCCCTTGGGACAGGCCAGGCAACCCCCCGTGATCACCGAGAACACGACTCTTCTCTCCATGAGGGTTAGGGCAGCCGAGGCCACACGTACGTGCTTGCCTGGCCCGCTGCCTGTAGTTGCAGGTCTGCACCCCGCCCATGGATGGAGAGCCTGTGCCGGGGCTCCTGCAGGAGGCAGAGAAAGGAGGCCAGGGACAGAAGCGGTCGGTCTGTGTGTGAGCACCGGGTGCCGAGCCCACGCCCACCAGGTACTCGGGGCTTGAGAGCCGGAGGCCCCACTTCCGTCTGCGGGGTGGCGGGCTGCACTCTGCCCCTCCCAGGCCCTGGCTGGATGCTGGTGGCCACAGTAATGCTGACAGTCAGGGGTCAGTGCCCAGCAGAGAGGGTCCAGGAACAGAAGGCCCCAATGGAATTGCTTATGCCTCTTGGGTTTTTGTGAAAGCCCCAAAGCGTGGGGGTGGGGAGCAGGACTGGCCCAGGAGAGGGCTGCACAGCATGGAGAAGACATCTTCCCTGGGTCGCAGTTCTGTACCTTATTAGCTGTGTGGCCTTAAGCAAGTCACTCAACCTCTCTGTTCCTTGGTGTCCTTATCATTATTAGTGGTTCATCTGCTCAAGAGTGATTCATGTTCTTACTGAGTAAAGGCTTCCCTGAACTCTGAGTTTACAACAGGGAGAAAAAAATTGAGCGATAAGTTACTTATCATTTAAGGAGGCAGAAAACAAATAAGAAAACTTTTTACAAATTGTGCAAATGCCAGGAAGACAGCTGACAGGGCCTAGTGAATGTAATGTGTGGGATCCTAGAGGACTTCCTGGAGGAGGCAGCCTTGGCTGTAGCTTGGAAAGGGCAAGCCAGGTGGCACCTGGAGATGAGCATCACAGGCAGGAAGGCGGGGGTGCCTGGGCCGCAGTGCGTGGGCTGACGGTCAGACCACTCAGCTGCCCTGGGGAGAGCAGGATGGAAGGAGGGAGAGGGTCAGGTAGCCACTGGGGGTTTTGGAAGGGCAACCAGACCAGCGTGGCTCAGCAGCAATCTCAGGGTTCACCTGGGGGTTGAGTTTGGGGTCCGTTTGCTGTCCAGGTCTAGACTAGCCCAGTGGGCACTGCCCGTAAGTGACGGGTTCTGTCCTTTGTTGGCGTGTCCGGGAGGTATCAGGGAGGCCCTGGCCGGGGCCAATGGACACTTTGGGGACAGCAGGGCCCTTGGCTGTGAGTTCTCCCGCCGTGCTTCCCTGGGGTCTGCCTTGTGGCTTCACCACCGCATCTATGTCGCTGACCAAGTGGCCTTTGCCCGCCTCCCAGCTCCGTGTAACCGGAGCTCACCATCAGGGTCTCTGGGGGCTCGCTTCTTGGCTCATCGTCATTGAGGCACGCTCACAGATGCGTGTGCTGTGTGCATATCCCCGGCTGTCCATCATGGGACCAGACAGGTCCGCGATCCCATACACGGAGCCACGGGGCCAGGTGTGTTTCAGAACAAAGATGATACATGCGTATATTTATTTTATAAAGTAAATTTATAAAACTTAAAACCCTACATATTTGTACAGTCCCAGCCAAGTAGCACCATGTAATCAAGCGCATTGATTTCTCTGTATCGGACTCTCCAGATACCCCACTGAGTGGGACAAACAGATGACGGATGCCCTTGCATCTGGGTGGGACCAGGATTTTCACCACCAATCGGATTACAAAAAAAAGGGGAAAGAAATGCGTTCTGTTTTCAAACACGCATGGTGGGCCTCTGCCGTCATGTAGGTGCCTCACTGAGGGACACTGGGGCCTTGTGGGGTTTGTGGCTGTAAACGGGTGGCCCCGGGCGCTCTGGTGCCCGTCTGCCAGCGTCCACGTACGAACGTCGGGAGAGCAGTTGCTGGATCTCAGAGACGCTGGACTTTCCCAGGTGGTGGCAGCGAGCTTTCTCCAGCAGCCACCCCAGTTGCCCTCCTCCCCCCTGGCCACCTCACATTTCTACGCCGTCCAGGAGTGTTGAGCGGTTTCTGTCGCCCGATCACCAACAGGCCTGAGCGCCTTTGGGCCATCACAGTCCCCTCTTGCTTGTCCACCTTTGCCCAGTCTCCTGTGGGGTCATCTTCTGCTCCCGGTCTGTGTTCCTTTCTGGAGTCTATTTGCTATTTTTTAGCTTTCCTCTTCACTCCTCGTAAGGCAAGCCATTCTGAATGACTTTATCAAATGTTTCCTTTAGGGAAACATATACTTTTTGGTGTCTTATTTAAGAAATTCTCTCCTACCAAGAGGTCATAAAGATATTTTCCAATCTTACTTTCTAGAAATGTAACAAGCTTGCCTTTCACGTTGAAGCCTTTAATCCGGGAATTCATTTTCTTTGATGTGTATGGTGTGAGGTAGGGAGCCAGCTTCATTTTTCCCCCCCGGCAGGATAACCCGCTCTTCCAGCATCGTTTGTGAAATAACACCTTTATTGGAATAGGATCCTCAGTGCTGGCTCAGTCACGACCAGGGTGTCCATGGGGATGCAGGTCTGTCCTGGGCTGTCAGCCACTGGTGCCTCGGTTTACCCCACACGGTCCTGATTACATCTGAGCAAGCCCTGCCCCCCTTTGTTCTTGGGGATTATTTTAGCTGTTCTTGGTTCTTTACTCTTCCATATACACTTTTCAACTAACTTACCAAGTTGTACCAGAAACAAACAAAAAACCTTGCTGGGAATTTTATTAGAATTGCATTGACCCAAAATAGACCAATTTGGGAAGAACTGACACCTTTGCACTATTGTCTTCCTGTCCAAGAATATGATCTATTTCTCCATTTATTTGGGTCATCTTTCATATCTTTCAAACAGATCTTAAAATTGTCTCCATGAAGAGCATATGCAACATTTTTAGATTTATGCCTACATAGTTTAGTTTCTGTCGTTTCATGGTATATTTCTCAGAATTACACTTGCTGATTGTTGCTGGGATATAGAAGTGTAGCTGACTTTGCCTTACTGATTTTTTATTTTCATTCAGCCACCTTGCTAGATTCTCTGATTAATTCTCATCTTTCATCTGTTGGTTATATCTTTTATTCTTTTTGCTCTCTGCTGGTTAGGACCCACAGTACGATGTTGACTAGAAATGCTGGCAGGCGTATTTATCTTGTTCCTTATGTTCAAAGAAATGCTTTCAAAATACTTGTTGACTGTAGGGTTTTTTGGACCTGCAGTTTATCAGGTTGAAGTGTTTCAGTCTCTTCCCAGTGTGCACAGAGTTTTTGGTTTAATTGCAAATGGATATTCAATTTTATCAACAGCTTTTGTGCATCACTTGGGAAAACTGTGGCTTTTCTCCTTTGCTAATTAATTACATGAATCGATTTTCTAGTAGATGAGCCTTAGGCTCCTGAGATAACCCGTCTTGTCATCATGTGGTAATCTTTTCATACATTGCTAAAATTGGTGAATGTTTCATCTAGGATTTTTGCATCTAAGCTCACAAACAAGATTCGCCTGTAACTTTCCTGTCTTGTTCTAACTTTTTCTGGTTGAGAGTCTCACCAGACTGAGGAGAGCTCTTTTTTCCCTCTGGAAGACATTGTTCGGGTTAGAATAATTTGTTCCTACTATGATGGGTTGGCCTTGCTCAGGAAGCCATCTGGGCCTCATATTTTCCTTGTAAAAAGATGTGTAACTTGGGTGCAATTTCTTTCATGGTTACTAGACTACTTGGGTTTTTATTTCTTCTTGAGTCGTTTGTGTGCATTTTGGACCCACACTGAACTCCTTCCCCCGATGGCACAGGCCCCCTACAAGCCCCCATTTCCAGCCTCTTCCTCCGCCTTCTCCACCATCAAACACCCTGCACTCCAGTCCAGCAGGTTCTCCTCGAGTGCCCCCTTCACGCCTGGCACCCATGTGGAGTGTCTGGGCCGCCCCCCACAGCGGAGGCGGGCTGTGCTGGCCCCTCCCTCGGCCGTGTCCGCAGCTGGTCACCCTGTAGCTCTCGATTCCACCAGGGGGATGGGAGCTGGTTCAGTGCCGGGTCCTGGCCTGGCCCCGCCTTGCCCAGCACAGGACTGCAGTTCTGACTGTCCACCTGCAGGATGCCCCGCGGGCAGCACTAGGCTCTGTGCCACGTGGCTTCCCGGAGCTGCTGCTGGGCCCTACTGGATGGCATGCCGGGAGGGCTCTCTGAGGAGGTGACGTCTCAGGTGGGACCTGCCAGGGGGAGGGGGCCTTGGCCAAGTAAAGGGAAATCTCTAGTCCTGAGTGGCACCCGCTGCACAGGCTGCCTGTCCTGTGGCTTTTCCAACAGGCTTCAAACCGCGGTGTGGTCCAGAGGAGCCCCCTCCTCGGACTCCTTCCACTTCAGTGCCTACTAAGGCGGGAAGGA
Source organism: Manis pentadactyla (assembly GCF_030020395.1). Lineage (NCBI taxonomy): Eukaryota > Metazoa > Chordata > Mammalia > Pholidota > Manidae > Manis > Manis pentadactyla. The sequence goes on along the minus strand of NC_080027.1, from coordinate 7,947,735 downwards.
CCCTCCCCTGGGGCCGCCGAGGGCGTGAGGCCCCGCCACACCTTGATTTTGGACTTCTGGCCCCTGAACCGCAAGCGGGTGCATCCCTGTTTGAAGCCCCGGTTTAAGGCAATCTGCCCCAGCACCCAGAATGGACACACGGGGGCCGGCCCTGGCAGCGGACCTCGGGTTCCTGTCCTGACGCCAGCCGCCCCCCACTGCTCTGCTACTGCCCTGGGCTCACAAGGGGCCTTGAGGGTGGGCCTGGTTTCCCATTTTACAGGTGAGGAAACAGGCTTGAGAGCTTTTAGGGAGCCAGAACTACAGTAGGTTTGTGGAAGATGGGAGATGTGAACCCAAGTCTGTCTGATTTGGGGGGGATCCCAGGACAGCCAGGAAGGTGGATAGCAGGGTCCTAATACATCTGAGCCCCTTCCCATCACTTCATTCTTTGGTCTGGTGTTGTCTCCAGCAGCCTCTGGCTGGCACTGGCCCTCATACCAACCCCAGATGTCCTCTCAGCGCTGGCTGGACCCCCACACCCACATTTGGATTCTGTCCTTGGCATTTTCCGTTTCTGACATGACCTATGATCCTTTGGGGAGAGTGAGGCCTGGGGACCCCAGACCAGGATCTTGGTGCTTCTCCTGGTCCTAGAGCCCTCGGACCCCTGGATGCAGGGGCCTTGGATACCCCTTCCCCTCTCATCCTGACCAACCCCAGCCCATCTCTCAGAAGCCCCTGACAGTTGCCCTCCGTGGCCTCTGGTTTCTTCTGGAACCTCCTTCCCTTTGGTTCCCAGATACCAGGAAGAAATGCAATGGGCAGGAGGCCCACTGGGCAGCAGAGTGTCCAGGGTCCAGCCACACGCCCCTTGGGCCTTCTCCAGATTTGTGGCAATCACCTACTATGTGCCAGGTGCTTCTCAGAGCTCTCAGAGAAGAGAGCTCACCTGGGGGATGGGGCTCGTGCCCTGGGGCATCCGGGACAGCAACCCAAATGTGCCCTCACAGCCCTGGAGGCTGGGATTCCAGCTCAAGTTGTTGGGGGAGGAGGGTCCCCCAGCCTGCCTCCTCTTCACATGGCCTCCCCTGTGTGTGTCTATTTTCTCTTCTTAGGGTGACACCAGCCATTGGATTAGGACCCACCTCCTCCCCGGTGACCTCACCTTAACTAATCCCTCTGCAGAGACTCCATTTCCTAACAAGGTCACATTCCCAGGTTTTGGGGGAGATACCATTCAGCCCAGGACTGGAGGTCCTGCCCTGGGATGGGCCAGGGCGGCAGATTTTCGCCTCTGCTTCCCAGTCGTTCTGGGCCCTGGGCCCTTGGTCTGCAGAGCAAGCGGACCCGTGGGCAGGGCGGCTGTGCCAGGCTGGGTGCCTCCGTAAGGTGAGCAGTGGCCTCGAAGCCCCATCTCAGATAAAAGCTCATCTTTGAAACAAGCCTTAGGCACATTATAAATAAATTTATTAAATTGCACGTTGCCCAGATGGTGCTGTGTATTTTTAACAAATGCGAGCAGACTCAGCCGGCAGCGAGGGAGCGTGGGGAGGGTGGGGCGGCGGGGCTGCGGCCCCCCACCCGCGGCCGCCGTGGCTCGGGCTGCGCTGGGGCTGCAGGGCGCTGTGCGGACGGGAGGGGCGGCGGGCCCGCCCCAGCCCCCCAGGTTGCCGGGAGGGTTGAGTGAGCCTCACCAGGTGCGGCTTCCAAGGGAAATGGGCTCCGGGAAGAGGACCCCCGCCCCCAGCCTTGAGGTCGCTGTTTTCTATTTTATTGGGGGTGCAAGTAACCATGTTACGGTGTGGGTGCCGCGGCGTCTCATGCACCCGCAGTGCCGCGTAACGCCCCCGTCTCGCTCCGGAACCTTTCCATCAGCCCCCAAAGAAACCCGCCGCCCACCGGCCGCCGCCCGCACCCCCTCCCCCAGCCTGGCAACCGCCGGGTTTCTGTCTCCATGGAGTCGCCTACTCTGGCCACTTCCCTGAGCGGAGTCCTGTGCCGCGCGGTCCGTGGAGCCTGGCTGCCCTCCCCCGGCAGAACACCGGCGCGTCCGCCCCTCTTGGGGTGCCAGTGCGCCGTCCCTCCTGTGGCTGCGTGACAGGCCGCCTCACGGACAGACATCCGTCCATCGCCGGTGGACACTGGCTGGGCGTCCACCTCGCTCCTTAGAGGAACGTACTTTCGTCGGATCTGGGCTGCTCGCGGCCCTGAAAGGTGCTCTCCCGGCCGGAAGGGGAGGCAGGGCCAGGCCTGGGAGGAGCAGCTTGTGTGGGTCGTGCCCTCGGGTTGCTTGTAGCGGCGTGGGTAATGGCTGCACCACCGCCTGGCCAGCAGCTCTGGGGAGTGTCCCCACATCCTGACCTCTCCTGGCCCAGCTCACCGCAAAGCGGCCCCAACTCACTCCCCGCCAAGTGGGTTCACGCCGTGCCTGACTGTCTTGCCAGTGGGTTTCAGCTCCGGGCAATTCACTGTGGATTCAATGTGACCAAAGAAATTGCAGTAGAACGTTCTTGGGGTGAAAGGGTTATACCCAACTTTATTCCCACCGTGGCAGGTCAGTCACTAGAATCCCGCCCACTCAGAGCGAGTCTGCATACAGCAAGCCGGTCTCTGCCCCTGGGCCTCTCCACCCCCGCAGCCGTCTCAGCCTCTGTCCTCGGCGCTGCCACCACTCCAGCCTCTGCTCTGCTGCAGCCCTGCTACCATGTCCCCCAGAGCACTGGGCGGAGCTCTTTGTATAGAGTCAGTAACAGTGTATTGCCCACATGTGTGCAGTGAGCTAGCGGACCAGGGCCAGGCAAGAATCCTGGCCACAGGAACCTTCACTTTATCCACACTGACGCTACAGGCCACATGTGTGTCACTCGTCATTGCATCTGGGGGATCCAGATGGTGTCGGCACACACTTGCTGAGTGAATGAACGAACAAACGACACAGCCAGCAGGCCCCCCCAATCTCGGTGTGCCCGACACCTGCCTGCTCTTGCAGTGCACCAGCCACCTCCTCACCCCACTCCCTTCTTGCATCGGCAGTGTCGTGGGCTGGGAGGCTCTGCAGGGCCACCCAAGACCCAGGAGGTGGACGGGCTGCCCTGGAGACACCTGGCACAGGGCACGGGTGGGGCCCCTCTGTGCCTTAGGCCTCTCACTCTAATGTTCGTGCAGGGGAAGCTGGGAGCATGCGCGCCCTCATCTCACACAGGTGCTGCAGCAGCTCTTGGTCCGGCAGGTGTCATGGGAAAGAGGCTCATGTCTGAATGTTCCTTCTGTCCATGGAGGACTGGAGAGGGGGACCCTGGTGGCCGCACATTCTCTACCTGCCTCCGCAGGGCTCACCAGGTGCCGGGACTGCTTTGGACTAAGGGTTCATGAGCTTTCCAAGAACCGAAGAGCTCTAGAAAAGACATTTTTTTTTTTAGATAATTATTTTTTATTGAAGAGTAGTTGACACACAGTATTACATCAGTTTCAGGTGTACAACACATTGATTCAACATTTATATACATGATAATTCTAGGTACCAGCTATCACCATACCAAGTTGTTACAATATTTTGACTATATTCCTTATGCTATACATTACATCCCGGTTACTTATTTATTTTACAATTGGAAGTGTGTATTTTTTTGTGTGTGTGAGGGCATCTCTCATATTTATTGATCAAATGGTTGTTAACGACAATAAAATTCTGTATAGGGGAGTCAATGCTCAATGCACAATCATTAATCCACCCCAAGCCTAATTTTCGTCAGTCTCCAATCTTCTGAGGCATAACAAACAAGTTCTTACATGGAGAACAAATTCTTACATAGTGAATAAGTTACATGGTGAACAGTACAAGGGCAGTCATCACAGAAACTTTCGGTTTTGCTCATGCATTATGAACTATAAACAGTCAGTTCAAATATGAATACTCATTTGATTTTTATACTTGATTTATATGTGGATACCACATTTCTCTCTTTATTATTATTATTTTTAATAAAATGCTGAGGTGGTAGGTAGATACAAGATAAAGGTAGAAAACATAGTTTAGTGCTGTAAGAGAGCAAATGTAGATGATCAGGTGTGTGCCTGTAGACTATGTGTTAATCCAAGCTAGACAAGGGCAATAAAACATCCACGTATGCAGAAGATTTCTCTCAAAACAGGGGGGGTGAGGTTCTAAGCCTCACCTCTGTTGATCCCCATTTAGAAAAGACATTTTTAAGGCTCAAAAAGAAGAAAAGGTATCCAAAATATATAAAGAGCTCATGCACCACAACAAACAAAAAGCAAATAATCCAATTAAAAAATGGGCGAGTATCTGAACAGACACTTCTCCAAAGAAGAAATTCAGATGGCCGACAGACACATGAAAAGATGCTCCACATCACTAATCATCAGAGAAATGCAAATTAAAACCACAATGATACATCACCTCACACCAGTAAGGATGGCTACCATCCAAAAGACAATCAACAACAAATGTTGGTGAGGTTGTGGAGAAAGGGGAACCCTCTTATACTGCTGGTGGAAATGTAAATTAGTTCAATCATTGTGGAAAGCAGTATGGAGGTTCCTCAAAATGCTCAAAATAGAAATACCATTTGACCCAGGAATTCCATTCCTAGGAATTTACCTTAAGAATGCAGCAGCCCAGTTTGAAAAAGACATCACACCCCTATGTTTATCGCAGCACTATTTACAATAGCCAAGAAATGGAAGCAACCTAAGTGTCCATCAGTAGGTGAATGGATAAAGAAGAGGTGGTACATATACACAATGGAATACTATTCAGCCATAAGAAAAGGGAAAATCCAACCATTTGCAGCAACATGGATGGAGCTGGGGAGTATTATGCTCAGTGAAATAAGCCAGGTGGAGAAAGACAAATACCAAATGATTTCACTCATCGTGGAGTATAAGAACAAAGGAAAAACTGAAGGAACAAAACAGCAGCAGAATCACAGAACCCAAGAATGGACTAACAGGTACCAAAGGGAAAGGGACTGGGCAGGGTGGGTGGGAAGGGAGGGATAAGGGGGTGGAAAAAAGAAAGGGGGCCTTACGATTAGCATGTATAATGTGTGGGGTGGGGGGAACATGGGGAGGGCTGTGCAACACAGAGAAGACGAGTAGTGATTCTACAGCATCTTACTACGCTGATGGACAGTGACTAACGGGGTGTGTGGGGGAGACTTGGTGAAGGGGGGAGCCTAGTAAACATAATGTTCCTCATGTAATTGTAGATTAATGATACCGAAATAAAAAAATAAGAAGAAGAAGAAGAAAAGGTAATGGGACCGTTTAAATGAGGAAATATTTGATGACTGTATCCGAACTCCAAATGCATTTGCAGGCGGTGAAGTGTGAGGCCTGCGCCGAGTCCAGGGCGCCAGGCTCATGGCTCTGTGACCCACCGGCAGCCGCCTGCCCCGTGGGGCTGGGCCCCTCTCTCCACCTCTGCGTCTTCCTTCCCCTGCTTCCATTTTCCACCCCATCCAGGTTCCTGACCTTCTCCCTGTCCAGCTCCTTCTCTTTTCCTTATAAGAAGAACACCTGTAGGGAGATAGACACGAGCTCCCCTCCAGCAGGAACTACCCTCCAAGCCCTGCACCGGGAGGACCCCCAGCAGCCCCCCGAGCTCTGATTTCAGTAGGTCTTTCCCGCAAACACCTTTTCTCTCTGAAGAACGGGCTCTTTGTCACGCACTCTCATGACCCGCTTTCTTTTTGAACCACACGCGGAGACCGCTTCTCCCCATCAGTGAGTCCGTCAGCCGTGATTTTGAGGGCTCCACCGAATTCCCCAGCTTCTCTCTGCCTGGCTTCTGCTGTGCTGAGTGCGCCCGCAGTGACCACGCTACGGGCAGCCCCTTCCCAGGCTCTGCTTCCCTCCGCCCGGCCCGTCTCAGGCTCGGCAGGGCCTGTCTAGTTCGGGTTCTCGTTGGCCAGTCGGCCTTTAGAGAGAGTTTAGAGCTTAGAGGAGGGGCCGGGAAGGATATTGTCTTACTTTCTCGGAGATTTGTGTGGCCTGATGTCCCCGAACATCTGAGAAAATTGCCTTCATAAACCCCAGCACAGTGAAAAATGATGCTGGAGACTGGGGTGTCCTGGCCGAGACTTGGGGTGTCCCAAGTGACAGCAAGCCGCAGAGTCAGACCCCAGAGTGACCCCTGCGCGGGTCTGTATTCCCACACACGCCTGAAGCTGCCAAGAGAGAAAGCCTGCGTAATGCCCCTCAAGCCGACATTTGCAGTCACCCCTGGGAAGGGGGAGGGGAAGGCATGGCTTTTACTTTTCTCCTTTATTTGCATCTCCAGTAGCAATGTATTCTGGGACAGTGTTTGATGGCACCGTCCACCCTGGAAGGTGAGGCTCTCACCTGTCCCGGGTAGCAGCCACCTGCAGGTCGCCTTCCCGCTCTCAGTGCTGCCTGCGAGCGGTGCTTCCCTCGCCGTTTTCCCGGGAGAGGGGATGAGAGAAATGAATAAGAGGAAGGAAATCAGATTTTTAGATGCCTTGTGACCAGTCTTGCCCATTGGTTTCCAGGGAGGTGGTGCTCAAACCCAGCGATGGATGCTAAGATTCCACAGGTCCCCTCCACCTGCCACGTGGCCAGCCTCAGAATTAGCCACCGCGATGCCCGTGGAGAGCTGTGAGCTCACGCTGCCCATCTCTGAGTGGCCAGCCGAGCCCCAGCCCCCCTGTGCCACTGGTTCTGGCCCTGCCCCTTGAGAGAGGCAAAAACAGTAGACAAACATGGTGCCTCCTGTCAGGAACCCCAACACTGTGCACCTCTTAACGTCCGCCTGGCCCCCTGAGCCTGCACAGATCTCTCCAGAACACTGAGTTTGCTGTGCCCAGCTTTCAGATGTGTTCAGAGGCTCCCACTGAGGATGAGCCCCCGCTCCCAGGTCTCACACTTCTGGGATTCTGACAGTCACTTGCCCAGGGACGCCTTCACTCAGCCCTGCCCGAGTAGATGCGTTCCAGAGCATTACACAGCCCAGGCAGGCACCTGCGTGAGTCTCCATGCACCTTCACCACACTGGGGTTACCTGTTCAGTCAGTGGTCCTGCCGGCCGGGAGCTCCGTGGGGCCGGCATCGAGGCTGTCACATTCCCCACTGTCTCCCGACGGAACGTGCTTGTTCAATAGCTCAAATCGCTGTCACACGGATAAATGGATGGATCCACTGTGGAGAAGTGGAGGGATGGGTGGATGCATGGACGGACAGATTGTGGGAGGAGGGACGGGTGGACGGAGGAAAGCAAGCTGTAGTTAACAGGAATAAAGGACAGATTCTGGCCACTTCGGAAAGTGTGAGCTGGGGCTCGGGAGGGCTGCAGGGCTGTGTGGCCTGGGAATCGGAGCCATGAGGACCCAGGGCAGCTTCACGGACTGGCTGCTGTCCCCTCCTCTCCTCGGCCTCCCTGTCCGAACCCCTCTCTGCCATCGGTTCTGTTATTGGTGGCCCCGGATCCTCTGACTCTAAAAGCAGCCAATCCGTCCGGCTCCGCCGATCCCCCCATGGCGTGGGGACAGACACCCTAGTTAGCCAAATCTCTAGCCCATGGGCCGAGTCCTCCGTTCTGCGTTGCTTAGGATGACTTGTACTGCCCATGCAGTTGGGCAGTGCCCTCCACATCAGGTCTCGGCGCTGGCCCCTGGGCAGCCAGTGGATGAGCTGCTTCCGAGTCAGGTGCCCACTCGTGTGTCAGTTTGCTGCCATTTCTCTGGGGTGGGGCAACCGTGGCCTGGGCAGTTCCAGTGTGGAGGCCCGTGAGGTGGCATTTGCCATGCCTCCTGTGCAGCATCCAGCTCGAGCCCTGGGCCCCGGTCTACCCCCAGGGGTCGTGGTGCTGCACAGGCACCAGCTGTAGCAGGGGGAGCAGAACTCACAGTGGGCAGAGCCACGAGGCGGGTCTGGGACGTGAGCAGGCGATGGGCACCGTGCGGGGCGAAGGAGAGCCAGGCAACGGGGGATCACGGTGTGAAGTGCAAGGGTCAGGACAGCCTTGGTGCAGGGAGGTGTGGATGGGAGCCCTGCAGAAGCTGTGGGCATCACTCCAGGCCGCAGGACCACTGGGCCTGGGATTTGAAGGAAAGTTCGAGGGTCATGAGCCGGGAGAGTGGCAGGGGGTGAGGTAAGAGGTGTGGCCAGGCCAGGTCACAGGGACCTCAGAAGCCACTGTGCGGGGTTGGCGTTGGCTCCCCGCAGACTGGGCAGGAAGACCTTAGGCTGCAGAGGGGTGAAGGCAGGCGTGGGAACCGGGCGGAAGGTCCCTGCCCAGGTGCACGTGATGGGGTCCTGACAGTGGGCACGTGGGGTGGGCAACTCGGGGCGGCTTTAAGGGTGGCTGAGGAGCTGGCTTGCTGATGGCTGGGGGCGGAGTGACAGGAGGGAACTACGGGCATTTCTCCTGAACAGCTCAGAACAGAGGCTGAACCCCAGGGCCTGGAGATGGCTAACTAGGTGTCTGTCCCCACGCCACCAGCCGAGATCTCCTGGCACTGTCCTCCTGTGGCCCAGAAGCCTGCTGGCACCCTGAAAATCCAGGAGCCCTGACAACGGCTCCTGCTGGAACTTGCCAAGCACTTGCCAGGCTGTGGGCACCAGACGTGACTTGCCTGGTCCCACCCACACAGCACCCTGGGGCGGGCACTACAGGGGCTGCCCTGCGTGCTGCCTTGACCCTCCTGGCCAGCCCACCATGCTCCCATGTACCCCCCTCTGCCTGGAGGCTCCTCCCACTCCTGGAGTCAGGGAGACACTGCTGGGCCACACACAGTCCACTTGGGGTCCCTCCTCCCATGTCCCCCGTCACCCAGCAGCAGCCCTGACTGGCTGTCAGGTCATTTCAAGGCGCAGGGCTTTAACCCCGCAAAGCAGCTGGGGACCCACAGGGCAGCTGCGAGGGTCGGACGGTGAGCCCCACATGAGCAAGCTCTGAGGGTGGTTCCCGGGGCATCTGCTGCTGTTCAATGCACAGACCCCTCGCACGGTCCCCCACCCAGGGCTCAGATGGTGGTGGGCAGGGCCCAGGGGTCCACGTTTCTCCCAAGTCCCCAGCTGGCTCTGAAGATGCGGCAGGTTCCTGCAGGGCATGCAGCTGGGGCGCGTCCATCCTTACACTGCGAGCAAAGCTCCCCCAGGGACCCACACTGCCTCTCACACCAGGCTGAGGGTCCACCGGGACCAGGGTCACTGGGGGCTACCCTTGATGAACTGGGAGCTCGGGGGGATGCTTCCCCTCTGGGACGATGCTGGGCTCTTTATGCTCCACGTCTTCCTGGACTACTCGGATCCAGGGCCAAGCGTCCCGCCTCACCACACTCGGTGGGTCAGGGGGCTCGGAGGCACAGGATGCTGCTGCTGCCGCCTGGGGAGCATTCAGGGGTCCTGTAAGCTGCCTCCTAGCCCAGGCCCCTTCCCGTCACACAGCCTCCCTCCCATCTGCTGCTTCCTTCTCTGTGTTCCGCTCAAGCAGTCTCGATGCCTCAAAAGGTCCCCATCCCGTCTCCGTCTCCGTCAGCTCTGTCCTTGGGCCAAGCTCTGCCCTGGTCCCAGTTCTTTGTCTGGGAGGAGAAACCAGGCCTGGCCAAGGACCTGTCCCTCCTCCCTAACCAGCATTTCCCGGCGAAGGCAGGGCTGACCTCTGGGGGCACATGGGGCAGGCCAGGCCTGGGGTAGACCCTGCAGCCCCACTCGGCTCATCCTGAGAGATGGTATCAGGACCTTCTCTGTACTGGGGATTAACTGGGACCCCAGAGAGATCAGATGGCCTCCTGCGGTCACACAGCTCAGACAGCCGAGCAAGAATGAAGGCAAGCTCCTCTGGGACGGTGCTGGGCTCTTGATGCTCCATAGGACGTCCCTGGGCTCCTGTCCCCACATTTGTTCTTTGCCCCCAATTAGCTTAATTAAGACAGTGAGGTTAAGTGTCAGAAGTAAAAAATAAAATAGAAATAAAAATAAAGCCCAAACAACCCTGATATAATGCAGAATGTTCTTCAGAGAGAAAGGTGACCTCTCTGGAGGAAAACGGCCTCTCCTATTTTAGGGGGATAACCCAGCAATCTGTCTTTTTATTTCAGTGAGCACAAAAGCTTTTCTCCCTGACCTCTGAGAAACAGAACTGATTTCCTCAGTTTGGACACCCCTCACTCCAGCCCAGGGCCCTCCTTCCCCGGTTCTGTCCTGACGGTTATGTGTTGATGGCAGGGAAGGCCTGGACCTCTGAAGGTCCCCTGCACCTGGTGGGCTCTCGGACAAGGCAGGGCAGCTCCTGGGCGCACGGAGGGGACTCGGGAAAGCACAGCGCCCTCCAGGCCTGCCCCCGGCCCATCCTGCTCATCCTGGCCGCAGGCAGCACGGCCCTGGCAGAGTCCCAGGTTCTGAACATCTGGCTGTGTCTGTCGGGGAAGCCAGGCCAGGCGGCCGCTGGTGCAGCCGGGCTGGAAGCGCACTCCGGCCTGTGGAGCCGGGAAGTGGGTCTGTGCGTGTTGGTTGAGTCACCGCCATGGAGCTGTCCTCGGGGCTGGCAGAAGACCCCCACCCTCCTCTTTCCTGGTGAGCCCCCATTGGCGGCTCCAGGTGCCCCTCACATTCCCGAGGGCAGCAGCGAGCAGACCCCAGACTGCAGGGCAAGGCCGCGTCACAGCCTGGGTGGCTGACCCACGCTGCACATCGGTGGCTCGGTTTCATTTTGCAGGTGGACAGTAGACGTGGTTGAGTGTCCTGGAGGCGGGCGGGGTCTGTGATAACAAGGGGCATCTGGAGATGGCCTTTCGGTGGCCACATGGGCACCTGGCCTGTCTTGGGGTGCGGCTCTGAGCACCACCTTGGGTCTGTTGAGAGGTATCCAAGCACAAACGCAGCCCATTGCCATCAGCCACCACCCCGTTTATGAACAGTGGAAAGAGGAGCTGGCCTGCGAAGACCCCCTCCGCCAGCCCACGGCCGGCCGGCCGCCTCACAGCCTGTCCTCTAGGCTTTTGCAGAAGCCAGGATGGAGTTTTCTGTGGCTGCCGCAGCAGGTGACCACCACACACGTGGTGTAAAACACGTTTATCGTCTTGGGGGTCTAGAGGTCAGTAGTCCAGGACGGGGCTTACGCGGCTAAAATCAGGGTGGGGCCGGTTCCTTCTGGAAGCAGCGGGAGGGTCCATTCCCGGCTTTGTCCGCTCTCTGGGGCCCCCACCCTCCTCGGCTCCTGACCCTCCTGCCTCCCTCTTGCAAAGACCCCTGTGCTGACGGTGAGCCCGCCTGGATCCTGCTGGTCTCTCCCTTCTTGAGGCCCTTAGCCATGTCCGCAAAGCCCGTTTTGCCAAACAGCGTCACACCGTCACAGGGGATAAAGACGTGGGCATCTCGGGGGCATTACTGGGCTGACTGCAGAGACAGGTCTGGGGAAGCTGTGGTCCTGGCACCAGCCCAGGCCCCAGAGGTGCTGCCAGGGCTTCAGGCAGCCCACGTGTATCCAGGGCCAGGGCTCTTGCTGGAGCCGCATCAGCCCTCAGTGAGGGCTCCGGGGTCCAGAAAACCCTCAGGGCAGGGTTGCTGGGTCTTAGCGGAGGTGAGGAGTGGAGTGACCGTGAGCACAGCTGGCAGCCTGTAGGTTTCAGCCAATGACTGCGCTTCCTTCCCCCAATTCTGCCCATACCCCAGAAACCCAGGTGCCCGCTTCCCCTCATCCCTACCTTGCGCCCATGCCAGGCCTCTGCCAGTGCAGTGCCTCCTGCCTGGTGTCCCCCTCCTCCCACAGCGCTGGTGCCCCATCCCCACACTGTCTGGGACAAGCATCTCTGCTCTGTCCTGTGCCCCTCCCCCTGCCCGGGCACTGTTACCAAGTGCGTGCACCTGTCCTTCCTGCAACAGTGTGGCACCGTCTAGCTGTTCTCCACCATGTCCCGGCTCGGGCACAAGGTTGGCCCAGAGGGGCTCTGGAAATGTGTAAGATGAAGGCTGGTGTTGGAGGGTCCTGGGCCATGGGGCAGGTCGGAGAGGCTGAGCATGGAGCTGCACTTCAGAGCCCTTGGGATCTTTTCAGGACCCTCCTGGCACCCCTTCTGCCTAGAACAGTCTGGGGCTGGGTGTAAGGTTTTCCAGGAGAGCCATAGTGCCTGGGTGCCAGCCTTCGCCCCCGGGACGTGGGGGGTTGCCCGCATGCCGCCTTCCACCAGACCATGGACTCAGCAGCAGATTCTGGTCGGGGCCACGCAGCACCACGTGGGGGCCAGCCCAGGCTGCCCTGTGGCTCAGCTGCCACATGGCGGGGGTGGGTCTGTGCCAGCAGGTGGTGGATGCTGCCCAGTCACCAGCAGGTGAGCGGGGCCAATTGCATTTGAGCTTCTGGACCCCAGTCCCAGCACCAAGGCTGCCCATCGTAGGTGGTCCGTACAGACCCGTTCCTTCCAGCCCCAGCCCCAGCCCTGGACACTCAAAGGTGATGGTCCCGGCGTCCCCCATCCTCTCTGGGCTCGTCCTGGTGGCCATAGACACTACCAGTGGCCACCTGAGGCTGCGTCCTCCACCTTCTGCTGGCGGGGACCCCACGTGGGGGGCGCTCCCTCGGTTTTGTCCAGTGGCACCTGCACTTCTCATTTAGGTGCTTGGTCGTGCCTGTGAGCTCACTGGCTGGAAATGGTGCTCAGGAAAAGCGTGGTGACTCCACAGCCTGCGCAGGGCCACATCCATACACCAGGAGGGGTGCGCAGAGCTTTGAGAAGGACCTACTTATAATAAATCAGCATGAGAAGGAAATTTAGCCTGTGTGCATACCCACACTGAGCAAAGGCCTCACACTCACCTGTACTCCCGCTCACCTGTATTCATGTTTACACTCACCTGCATTTGGGTTCACACACCCACCTGTATTCAGCAGAGCCTGGGGAGAACGGGCAGATGTGGCAGTCCCCACCACCGCCACTGAGATCACCACAGTAGGTGGCCTCTGAGCTCATGGCATCCCAGGAGTGTGAGCCATCATAGATGAGCAACATTTTCATGAAAAGAACTGTCATTTGCATTTGAGAAACAAATCCCTTCCTTGGCTGGGCTGAGCTGGACCGAGAACCTTCTGTCGCTGTTCCGACTGCTCCGATACTGGGTGAATCAGCAGGTGGAGTCTTGGGGCCGCCTCACTTAGCTGCGGGCACGAGGCCGCTGCTGGCTGATGAGGGATGGTGCAGGAATGCAGCCTCCACCCGTGACCCACCCCGGCCTCTGTGGCTGTGGCCGCCACACACCCTCCCACCCTCGCAGGGGACACGTCATCACCACGACTGGACAGACTGCCGTCTGCCCCCGTTCGGTCTCCGTCGTCCTCTGGGTGAGAGCACGTGGGTGCAGTCCAGGCTGCAGAGTCCTGGGGTCCCCAGTGACATCTCCCTTGCTCACTGTAGAGAGGATGGGTGTGGGGTGTCCTACCTGAGGCTTCACGTTCTGTGCCTTTGACATGACCGTCCTCAGGTGAGGTGGAAACATCATTCCAAAAGCCAATCTACATGCGACTGGAATAAAACTCAAAAGCAGTATCGGTTCCACCTGCCGCTGGGAGGCAGGGATCTGATCCAGCAGCCTTTAGTAGTCCTGAGAACGCACTCCATGGACAGGGGAGGCAGAGCTTTGGGGGGCAAGCCGGGGTTTCCTGCCAGAGTCTGAATCCCGCCTTGGCCAGGTGCAGGGCACCTCTGTGCGCCCGTGGTCCTGTCCGTGACAGGGGAACGTACCACGTAGGAGCTGACAGCTGTACATAGGGTCCCTCAGCCTGCATGGCTCACACGAGAGACATTTGTGTCTCCAGGCCCGGGGGCTGGGAGGCTGAGAGGCTGAGACCCGGGGTGGGCAGGGCCGGCTCCCCCAGCCTCTCCCCCGGGCATGTGGACACCATCCTCTCCGTGTCCCCACATTCCGTCCCTCTGTGCGTGTCCGTGTCCTCATCTACTCTTCTCATGAGGACACTGTCATGGGATTAGGGCCACCCTGTGACCTCATTTTACCTCTTTAAAGACCCATCTCCAAATACGCATTCTGAGGTCCTTGGCTCAGGACTCCAACGTAGCAATTTCAGAGCACACAACCCAGCCCACAACTGTGCTGGGCCCCATTCACATACGTCACCTCCCGGCCTTGAGTGCTCCCACAGTCCTGGGCGCCGACCCCTCCAGTCTCTCCTCAAAGTCCCACACTCAGCCTGCCGTGAGTCCTCCACCCATTCACCCCCTCCCGCCTGCAGCCCCTGAACCTGGCATCGCCCTCAGAGGCCGGCCCGGCCCCCCTGCCCCTGGCCTCCCCCACGGCCTCTTGCACCCTCGTCTCTGTGTCCTGGGACGTTCCCAACAGCCCTGGAGTGCACACTGGCAGGCACCACAGCAGCTCTTACTCTGCCCAGGGCTCAGAATCCTGAGACACCGACAGCATGTGTTCACCTCCCACTTGTGGACGGAGGGCAGCTCTGAGCCCCGGCATGTACGCCCTGCACCAGTGCAGCCCGAGCTCAGCCCTGCCGGCTGGTGAAACTCACGTGAGGAGGGCCAGCTCCGGGCTGGGCTCCGAGTTGCCTGACGCAGCTCACCCCACTGCAGGTGTCACGCTCCAGCCCGCACGCATGAGGCCCCTCCTGACCGCCGTGCAGCAGGCAGTGACGCCCCTGTGCCACCGCCCAGGGCCCACATTTCTCTTCCTCCTGCCTCATGGGGGCCCACTTGTGTGTCTGGGACAGCTGCCAAAGCAGCAGGTCCCACAGAGCTCTGGGGTGCAGACCGTGAAGAGAGCAGTCTGGAAAATGGAATGTTCCAGAGCAGAGAGGTGATGAGCAAGCAGTTCGTGGGCCTCCGTGGGCCACGGGGGGCCACAGGCTGCAGCCCAGGGCCTCCTTGCTCACAGAGCGTCTGGTTACTCCCGGGGTCCCAGGTGTGCAGAGACAGCCACCACCCCAGCCTGGAGCCCCGGGCCTCACAGTGACGACACCCTCATTGTGCCCCAAGGTGTCCGTGTTCACCAGAGGTGAGGGTGTGGGTCACTCACCCTTCTAGTGGGGTGGGTGTTACCAGTGCCGAGGGGCCCTGGGTGTGCCGTATCGCATCGGTGTCACAGTTTCCAGACTGAGGGAAAAGGTTCTTGGTGACGTGGGTACAGGGGCAGGGGTGGACTGACAGGACCCTCCCTATCTTATAAGTGGGGAAACCGAGGCTCTGGGAGGGCTCGGCCCCTCCTTCGGGCTGCTGATAAGGCATGGCTGGGGCTGGAAGTACGGTTTGCTGACCCCAAGTCCTCTGCTCTTTCTGGGGGCATGGCTGCCCCCCAGCAAAGTGTGGGGGCCCCTCTTTCCCTCGCAGGCAGGACTCAGCACTGGGCCTCTGCCCAAAGCTTCCCTGTCCCCGGCCCCCACCCCCACCCACCCCTTGGGATGTGGATCTCCATCCTGTCCGGCTGGCAGCGTCCAGAATAAGGGGCTCCTGAAGTGCCGAGTCAAACAGGCTCTCAGTGGGCATGAATGGGCCTGCGCTCGCGGACCCCACAAGTTCAGAACTCACGCCCCAGGACACGTGTCGCTGAAAAAGTGCACTCAGGCCAGGGAGGCACAAGGCTGTGGCACGCTGCGCCCTCTCGGTGCTCGGCTCATTCCGTCAACAGTCACCGGGCCCCAGGCACCTGCCAGGCTGTGTGCAGCAAAGCCCCAGGGATTTGATGTCAATGCTGAGAAATGTCAGGTGAGGAGCCCACGGGCACTCACCCTCCTCCACTCTGTCCAGCCCAGGTCCCCGGTCCATCCCACCTGCCACCCCAGAATCTCTTCCCTCTCGGGGTTTGCAACATCTGTGTCATTTATTTATTTATTCACTGTAACATGTGAGGCACCGTAAGGACAACCCCCGTGCTGAGTCGGGGAGGGGCATGGATACCCTCATGCAGAAGGACAGGGCCCAAAGTCCCGGCAGAGTGCCCGTGTGAACGTGGGAGGGGCTGCAGGCCAAGAAGCTTAATGTTGATGAAGGAAGGAAGGAAGGTGGATGGATGGATGGATGGATGGATGGATGGATGGATGGATGGATGGATGGATGGACGGACGGACGGGCGGATGGATGGACGGACGGACGGATGGACACAGATAGGAGGCCTTAGGTGAGCGTGGGGCAGCGGTAGACATCGGGCAGGCCTATTCTCCTGCCTCCAAAGACCTGCCCCCCCGCCCCCCCTGTGCTGCCTCCCACCTGGGGAGGTAAGGACATCCTGTGATGATGTATGTTTTTCCGAGCTTTACTGAGATATAACCAGTGTGCAATAACCGACAATTCATGTGTTCAGTGTGCACAGTTTTATAAGTTCTAACATACATACCCTTATAAAACCGTCACCTAGTTCAAGGTGATAAATACACCCAGCACCCCAGACGTTTTCCCCACCCCTCTGTGACCCCCACCCGCTCCCCCATTCCTGTGGCAGCCGTTGCTCACCTTCCTGCTACTACAGAATCGTTTGCATCTTGTACAGAATTCTACATAAATGGGATCACATGTCCTCTGGCTTGGTGTCTTTCATGCGGTATAATTATTTCAAGATTTGTGTGCTGATGGGTCACGCCCCCGTTTCTAAGTGACGTTCTGCGTGCGGATGCGCTTCAGCCTGGTTCACGCTCAGCTGCTGACGGGCTTTGACTGTCTCCACATCCGGGCAGCTACAAGGTGCTGTGTCTGTTTCTATTGGATAAATAGAAGGGGAATGGCTGGTCACACGGCGGATAAATGTGCAACTTTTTAAGAAACGGCCAGCCTGCGATGCACATTCCCGCAGCTGGGTGTGCATCCTGCTCCCCCACACGCCCTGGCTCCAGGGCGGTCGGTCCTTCCCATTTGGAACATTCTGGCAGGTGTGCAGGGGCGTCTCGCTGTGGGTTGGGTTTGCATGTCCTGTGACCCAGGAGTGCTCACTGGCCATCTGTGTGTCTTCTGTGTGACACTGGAGCTAGAAAGTGATGGGCAGCGTGTCCGGGGTAGGGGCGCCTGCTCTCCTTGACCCCTCCCCTCTCCTGCCTCCCTCCCTCCCTCTCTGACTTGGGGTCCTGTCATGGGACCCCGTGTGCCGGCTTTGGGACAGGCAGGGTCTGTGTCCCCAGAACCACACTGATAGCTCCCAGAGGGAGCTGCATTCTGGGGCCCTGGAGGACGCGGGGCCCTGGGGGAGGGAGTGGACTCTGGATTCTGGGCTCCCCATATCCTCCAGCCCCTTGGCTGAAGGAGGTCCCCTGGTGCTCCTCCCCAAGAAGCTGGCCCTGCTGAGGTGACCTGGGGTTGGTCTGGCACGGCAGCAGGCTAGCTGTGCCTATGGGTGGCACTAGGCTGAAAGCAGAGCTGGGCAGGGGGCCAGCCCTGCTCACAGAGAGACACAGGCTGCAGGCTGCTCAGGGCCCCTCCCAGGGCAAAGCAGACTGGGGGTGCCCATGACCGCAGCTCCTAAAGGGAGCCAGCAGCCCTCTCCTGGGGTCAGGGCCACCCGGGGGGGTATTGGGGCCTGAAGTTGCACCCTTAGACTTTTGAAGTAAATGTTCTAAAAACCTCTTCATCAAGGGCAGGAGCTCTCCAGGCCCCTTGCGTGCCCCGCAAGACCCAAGGCGGGAAGGCTTTGGAGGGCCGGGTAGGGCGGCTGAGCACAGTGCCCACCAGACAGTTTTCACTCAGGGCTCTTCCCACCATGAGCAACGGGGCTCCCCGCACACCCCTCAGCGGAGCCCGTGAAGCTGCCGTTTCCATAGATCAGAAAACAGTCAGATGGCGGCAGCTCAGGAGGTCCACTCCAACAGCTGAGATTCTATTGGCTGCGGGTGCCTGAACACCTAGGGGGGGCGGTCCCCCAGGCGCCCGGCTGGATGCAGAGGCCCCCAGGCTGCCGGCCGCTCCCTCTCTCTGTCTCTGCACTGACCTGTGTTTGTGTCTGTCTGTCTGTCTCTGTCCTTATCTCTCTGTGTCTCTGTCCATGTTCACTCGCTGCCCTGTCCCTCCCACTGCCAGGGAGCCCCCTCCCTGCTCACACGCCCTCGCAGCGTCCCACCCCCCAAAGCCGAGAGACGGACCCCCCAGGAGACCTGGCGGGAAAACTCAGGCAGGATTTTGATTGGCCTGACCTGGTCGCCTGACCACCCCTGCCCATCACTGTGGCCCGGAAAAGGGGCACTCTGGCTGGCCAGGACTGGGTCGCCGGGGAGTCGCGGGCACCCAGCCTGCCCAGACAGTGTCCTCCCAGACAGTATAGGGAACGCCCTGGGGAAACCCCAGAAAGGAAGGGCCGTGGTTTTCTGCAGACGAGAGTTGGGGATACATGGAACCAGGCCTCCCCACCACCTGGGCCTCCCTCCCCAGGGTCCCGTCCGAGTCAGCCCACCAAGCACCTGCCCAGCACAGCTCTGGGGCCAGGCAGGGGTCTCTGCCTATGTCAGGCCACTCTGTGCCCCCAACCCATGTAGCTGTGGAACCAGGCAGACCAGACGCCCTGCCACCCCGTGCCTGGAGAGCAGGGCAGAGGATGTCCCTTCAGGGCTGGAGCAGAGGAACACCTGGGCAGCCCAGAGCTCAGGGGCGCCGGGCCGGCTGCCCCCCCCGTGCCGCCAGCCCAGTACGAGAGGAGGAATGGGGCCCTTATGCTGGAGAAAGGGCAGGTGGGGCTCAGAGCATCCTTGGGGCACCAGTGCCGTGGCTGCCGGAGGCTCTCGGTCATAGTCACCCAGCTGCAGTTGGTACCTGGCCACGCCTCCCAGCCCTCCTGTGACCTGCCGGGGTGCAGTGCCAGGGCTCCAGTCCCAGGAAGGAGGGAGGGGGCTCTCTGGTGAGGGTGGTGCCAGAACCACACCTTGGGGGCCACCCTGCCAGCTGCCTCGGTGCCTGCAGACCTGCGCTCCACCCAGAAGGACTGCACCTGGCCACACCTCCCCGCCCTTCACCCTCTGGAAAGAGCAAGGTGCCCTGCCTGGAGGTGGTGCTGGGGTCCCCGCTCCCGGGAATCGATGGCCGCCCTCCCCAGCAAACCGGCTCTGGGGAAATTCCAGATCTTCCCAGCCAGGGGTTCTGCCCAGAATAAGAAGCTCCCTGGCTCCACAGAGCTTGGTGGGTTTCAGTCGCCTCCAAGAACCATTAAATGTGTTCTTCGGAATGGTTTTTTGCTTTTCTGGGATACGAACTGGAGGCGTCCCCCGCACGGAGGTTTCAGGGTGCCGACAGAGGGTAGGGCAGGGAAGCTCTGTGTCTTCCGTGGCACTGCCTCTCCCGAGCGCACCCCTTGAGCTCACGGCCAGGGGAGCCCTCTGGGGGCACAGCTCTTCCTCTGGAGGACGCCCACCTCCACCCCCCCCAGATGCGGGCCCTCCTGTTGGCAGGGGTCCCCCAATGCCTCAGCAGGGACCATCCCCGCTAGGACAGGCGTCCAGCTCCAGCCACGTCTCCTGGCCTCACAGCCCTTTGTGAATGCGCCCCAGCCTGCGGTGCCCCTGAGCCAACCCTCTGGACCCAGGACCCCTCTCGCTGTGTCTCACTCTTCACCTTCTGTGGCCTGTCCCCTCACTGTGTTTTGGTTTGAATAGCTGGTCCATGTTAAGCTGCTTGGGTTGGAAATGATACTCAGCGTCATAACCACCCTACACCGAGCAGGGGCTTGGCGCCCGTCCCCCGTGCCTGCCACCGCAGGAGACACCACAGGCCACACCCTAAGCAGTGGAAACCCATCTTCTCGCAGTTCTTGAGCCGGAGGGCCCGTTCCCTCCAAGGCTTCTCTCCGGGGCCTGCAGGTAGCCACCTCTTCACGAGACAATCTCTCTGTGGATGGTGTCTCTCTGAGCATCCGAACTTCCTCTTCCCATGTGGACACATCGTGTTGAATCAGGGCCCCCACGACAGCTGCTTTTCTCAAAGGGCCAGTCTCCAAATGCAGTCAAACCCTTAGGTGCTGGGGGCAGGGCCCCAGCATACGGACTTCAGGGGACATAGCTCAAGCACTGCGATTGCAGATGCCCTGCCAGCCACCATTCCAGCAGTGGCGGCCGAGCATGTTTGAGGACAGCACCCCGTGAGAGCGGCCACTTTCATAGCTCCAGAGGCATCCTGCCGAGAGTGGAGGGAACTGGCATAGGTGCTCTGTCTGACCGAGGACCTGCCAGCGCTGGCGGTGGGTGGTTTGGTCCCGGTTGACAGTGTGCGGCCGAGCAGGCATCCTTTCTTCTCTCTGTCCAGGTAATTAATGAGGGAGTTCAAAGGCTTGAGGCTTTCCCGCTCAGATCAGTTACACAGATTGACGCAGCAAACAGGAAATGGAGGGAGAAGAGGTGGCCAAGTGGCTGTGACAGAGACTAAATGAATCACTTGGTCACGGGTGGGCCGAGGCACAGTCCCTCAGGAACAGCAGCAGTTCCTTCCTCTTGGTCTTTGCCAGCGGTGATCGCGGATCAGGGCGTTGGCCAGCCTGAGTGGACAGCAAGGCTTCATCAGGCTTCCGTGCTGAGGGGGCCAGGGGGCCGGGACGGTCTGCTCAGCCTGGGGGCAGGGGGCGAGCAGCCACTGGCCCGGGACTTTCCCACTCCCATTCGGGGTCAGCTGCTGTCAACACTGTGAGAGACACGGAGGTATGGGTGGAAGGCAGGCCAGTGCGGTGTTGTCCGGGTAAGAATGCCCTGAAATGGGTGGTGATGAACATTTTAGGAGGGGCTGGGGGCTTCTCATGTTACCCCTCTTTACTTTCATTTATGTTTGCAATTTTCCATTAAAAAAAGAAACTGAACAATTTTTAAATAATGCCTACTTCTACTGCCTATGGCCATGATGGGGAAACGGAGCAGATTTACCATCCATAGGGAACAACCAGATCACAGACAAAGAATAAGAAGCAGCGGGTTTTAAGACGAGGCGTTGGGCAGCAAAGACAGCAACCGACGGAAGGCAGGTAGCAGATGAGGAGAGGCTGCAGCGCCCCGGCACCCTGGGCTGGGCACCCTGGGCTGTGGCACAGGGAGCGAGGGGCCCCGCAGAGGCTGGGGGACACCCCGCTAGGAGGGGTGCAGCTGAGAGCGCGGCAGCCAGTCCGCAGGACAGAGTACCACGAGGCAGCAGCTGCAGAGAGGGCCCCCCAGGCTCTCCGCAGAACCCACCGGTGCGCACGCGAGGAGACCGTCAGAAGCTGGGGAGACTGTCACCCAAAGAATGCGAGAACAGTCTGGGTCTCACATGGGACGGAGAGGTGCTGCCTCTTTCCCCCCACCAAGCTGGGGAAAATACCCTCGTAATTCAGGGAGCACTGGGAAGAGTGCTCAGGGCCGCGCCTCCGTCCTGGAGGACAACGAGCCCCAGACCGATCGTGGCTTCTGGTCCCACCTGACAAATCTTAAAGGCAAGACCTGAAGGAATCAAACTCTTGCCAGGTAACCGAGCCACACGAAAAACAGAGCTCAGGAGTATTTGTAAGAATCCAAAAACACCCAGCATCCAGCGAAGTGAAATTTGCAATGTCTGACATCTATTTAGAAATTCCCAGCCATGCAAAGATTTGGGAAAGCACTACCCGTAATGAGGAGAAAAATTAATTAATCAGAACTGTCCGGGGATTGACACAGATGGTAGAATTAGCAGACAAGGGTATTAAAGAATCATGATAACTATATTCAGTAGTTTAAATATATAAATCATTATAAGTATATTCCGTAGTTTAATAGAGACATAGACAATACATTTTAAAACTCACTGAAATGAATGCCTAAAAATGGTAAAGATGACAAATTTTGTTGTGTGTATTTAACCACAATTAAATTTTTTTTTAACTACAATTAAACTTCCAGAGATGAAAACTACAATGTCTGAGGTGGAAAATACACAGGATGGGATTAATGATAGATCAGACCCGGCAGAGGAAAGAATGGTGAACTTGAAGTAGCATCAGAAACTATCCCAAAGGAAACGGAGAGGGAAAAGGTGATTAGCATTTTTTAAATTTTAAAAAGGAGTATCGGTGAGACAGGACAGCGTCAGGCGGTGTAACATGTAAGGATGAGTTCCCTGAAACGGAGGTGCTCGTGGTGGGGAGAAAGAGAAATAATGTTTGAAGAAATAATGATGGAAAGTTTTCCAAACTTGAAGTAAACTATGAACTCACAGACCCAAGAAGCTTAGTGAACCCCAAAAGCCAGACACACTGGAGAAAAGAAAATAGTCAACACACAGAGTTTTCAAATTGCTCAAAACCAGTGATAAAAGTGAAATCTTAAGCCTTGGGTGGAGCAGGGTGGGGGGTGAGGAGACACATTACATGCGAAGATCAAAAACAAGGAATACAGCAGATACACTGTCAGAAATAATGCAAGTGAGAAAATGGGAGGGAAGTCTTTAAAAGTGTGAAAGGGAAGAAAATTCAGAGTTATCTTTTAAAACAAAGATAAAACAAAGACTTCTTCAAAAGGCAAAAGCTATAATACTTCATCACCAGCGACCATCTGTTAGAAATGTGAAAGGGCATCTTTCAGGTAAAAGAGAATGGAAATACTCAAAGGAATGAAGGGCACCAGAAGTGGAAACTGCATGAATATGTAAAGAAATTTTCTTACTACTTACATCCCTTTAAAAGTCATTGACTTTAAACAGAAATAATAACAGTGTAGTTTGGGGATCGTAACACATGAAAAGATGATGTGTACGCTAACAGCCCACGTCTGGAAGGAGAGAAATGAAAGGGCAGGTGACCCTTGAACAACATGGGGCTTCAGGACACCAACCTCCCTTGCAGTTGAAAATCTGCATATAACTTTTGACTCCCCAAAAACTACTACTAGTAACTTACTGTTGACCAGAAGCCTTACTGATAACATAAGGAATTAACACACATTTTGTGTTACATATACTGTTTACTGTATTCTCACAATAAAGTAAGCTAAAGAAAATTTTTTTCAATTTATTGCAAATCTCCAAAGATTTTTCCAATATATTCATTGAAAAAAATCCACGTGTAAGCGGACACACACAGTTCAAAGCCATGTTGTTGAAAGGTCGTTGTATACTGTTGTAAGGTTCTTATACTGTATGAGAAGTTATAGACCATTACTGGAATGTAAGTTAAGGATATATGTGCTATAAACCCTAAAGCACCTACTAAAATAACAAAGAATTAGAGCTAATAAGTTGACAAGGGAGATAAAAATGAAATCACTAAAAAATAACCCCAAAGAAGGCAGAAAAAGAGGGGAGAGGGAATAAAATATAGTAGGACAAGTAAAAAATAAATGGAAAGAAGTTAAGGGTTAAACTTAACTGTATCAATAATCACATTAAATGTAAATGGCATAAACACCCCCAATTAAAAGGCATCGATCAAGTTGGATGAAAAAGCAAGATGCTTCCTCAGGAGCACACTTTAATTGTAAAAACACAAATATGTTAAAAGTAAGAGGGTGGAAAGGATTTACCACGTTAGCACTAATTAAAATAAAACTGAAATGGCTATATTAGCCTCAGAGTGTATTTCAGAGCCAAGAATGTTAACAGAGTTAAGGTCATTTTATGATAAAAGGTTCAGAAGGAAATAAGAATCCTAAATATTCGTGCACCTAATAAACAGAGCTTGAAAATACTTGAAGCAAAAACTGAGAGACCTGAAAAGAGAAATAGACAAATCCACAGTTATAATCAAACTTCAACATCCCTCTTTCAATAACTGAGGGAACAAGTGGGTAGAAAATCAGTAAGGATATAGAAAATCTGAGCAACACCATCAACCCAGTTGACCTAATTGGCATTTATAGAAAACTCTATGCTTTCTTTTCCAGTGTATTTGGAACATTTATCAAGATAAGCCATATTCTTGTTCATAAAGTAAATGCCCATAAACTCAAAATTATTCAAGTTATACAAATGTGTTCTGTAATGACAGTGGAGTCAGGAATCCATGAGAGAAACATCGCTGGAAAATTCCCAAATGTTTGGAAACTAAATAATATTGCTCTAACTAATGCATGGATTAAAGTAGAAATGAAAGGGGAAATTAGGAAGTGTTTGAGCTGAATAAAAATGAACACACAGCATATCAACATGCATAAGGTGCCATTAAAGCAGTCCTTAAGGGGAATTTATAGCACTAAATGCCTCTGTTAGAAAAGGAAGCGCTCAAATCAGTGACCTCAGCTCCCACTCTTAGATGCTAAAAAGAAAAGAGCAAATTAAACCCAAAGTAGGCAGAAAACAGGAAATAAGATCATAGCAGCTGATGAAATAAATAGAAAAAAAATATTACGGAAAAATGATGACACCAAAGGTGGTTCTTTGAGAACATCACTAAAGTTGATAAGCCTCCAGCCAGGCTTACTCAAAAAAAAAAAGGCACAATCTGCCAGTAGCAGAAACGAGAGTGGGAGCGTGAGCACAGGTCCTGTCTATGTTAAGTAGCCTTTGCACTCTGGTAAAAACCAGTTCACACGGGCGTAGGGGTCGAGTCTGGCCCGTTCTGCTGTCATCTGTCCGTCTGTCTCGGTACTGCTGTCTTGGTTGCTCCCTCTCTCGAATAAATCTTGAAATCAGGTTGATTCAATCCTTTGACTTTGATCGTCTTTTTCAAAAATTTTTTGGCTAGTCTGCATATTTTGCATTTCCATACGAATTTATCAGCTCATCAGATTCTATAAAAAGCCTGCTGGGATTGTACTGACTCCATAGGTCAGGTGGTGGGAAATCGTCACCTTAGCAAGACAACTTTGAGTCCCCCCTACACCGTCATGAGACAGCTCCCCAGGGTTAGGTCTTCTCCCAACAGGGACTGCAAGTTTTTACGGTGCAGGTCTTGCAAATCTTTTGCCAGATTTATCCCATCCCGCACCATTTCATATTTTTGGAAGATATTGTAAAGGGATTTTAAAATTTGTGATTTTAGAGAATTACAACTCCTGTGAGACCAGTGGTCCCACAAGGACCCATCCATTCAGTCCACTGGGCTTGCGGCTGGGTGTGAACACCCCACCGGGAACGGGCGGTCCAAGGCGGGACGCAAGAAGGGCCAGCCTGTCTCAAGCACGTTCTTTTTTATGTCTGATTATCTCCCCTTTGGGCAGAAGTGGGTGGCCAGTAGGCCCTCACTGACATTTTGGGGAGAGGTTATGTTGGCATATCTTTGGAGGACGAGCCATCAGTTCTGTTGAAACATTAAATACAAATGTCGTCTGAACCAGCCTTTGCACATCTCGGACTTACCCGCAGCTCTGCTCCCTCAGATGCAAACTCATGGAAACAACCCATGCGTTCCCAGGAAGGTGTTAGTCAAAACCTGGGGTGTCCATGCAGGGGTGTGCAGAGCCACTGCTTAAAAGATTAGGCGGCTCTGGTATCCTGCCAGGGATGATATCCTAAGCAAATGATTTTAAGTAGAGAAAGCAAGGCACAGAGACACGTGTCAGGCTGCAACTTGCTGGAAGGAAAAGGTGTGGTGTGTGGGAACGCTGTATTTTCTGCACAATTTTTCTGTAAACTTAAAAGTGATCTAAAAAATAGAGTCTGAAATTTAAGGAAAAAAGCAAGGTGTGTGTGTGCGCTCACCTGCGCCTCTACACTGAGATGTGCAGACACTCGGGGGGCCGAGCTCATAGGGGAGGTTGCCTGTCTGTGTTCACATCTTCCACAGCACCGGGTGCTGGAAGTCAGCGTTTCATCCGGCTTGCTTGCCCCGTGCCTAGCGTAGAACCCAGCTCTCTGCAGAACTGGAGGGGTCTCCAGGAGGGAGGCTGTGGACCAAGGCACACACTGAGTGCCCAGCCTGGGCTAGATGCTTTCTGGAATGTTCTCCTGCACATACCTCGCAGCCCTTGAAGGGACAGTGATGCTGTCCACCTGTTACAGATGAGGGAACTGAGGCACAGAGAGGGTGAGTCACTTGTGTAAGGCTGCCCAGCTGAGGGTGGCAGAGCCAAGATTTTTTAACCTGAGCTTTGAACCCCTGCCCAGGCAGCTTCTTAACAGCGGAGACAGGCACCTGCCAGGCTGCCCGGAGCAGGGGTGCAGATGAGCCTGCGGCTGGCTCCAAGGCGCAGACTGCCGTCCCCACCCGCCAGGAGCCCCTGTGCCGCCGTGCAGAGGGCAGGGACGAGCCCCCCGGGGCACTGAGCCAGCATGGCCAGGCATGCAGTGAGGGGCTGCTCCCTGCCCAGCTCTGGGGGCAGAGTGCCTCTCCACAAACCCCAGAAAGGCCGGGCTCTCCTGCTGGCAGCCGTGGCCCTGCACTGAGTGCCAGAGAGTGGACCTGGGCTTCGCCTCCCATTTCCTAGCTCCATGTGGCATTTCTTTGCTTAAAGGACAAAGGATGGTAAGAGTTCCTGGTGGCATTTATTCTCACTTGGTATTTAATGTATTTGCCAAGACTGTCATTTTGAAGGGGGAACATGTTCGAACAGGAGCAGTGACTCAGACCCTGGCTCGGCACCCTCGTCCACCGGCTTCCGTCCCAGCCGTGGGAGTGTGCGCTGGGGTCACCCTCCCCCCGCCCAGCCTGGGGGCTGCTGGGTCCAGGGCGGGCGCTGCTTGCCCACCTGGGCATCTCCAGGCCCAGCTCCCTGGGAGTCCTAGGGAGCTCAATGCCAGGCGGGCACCTGCCCTGGGTGGGCTGGGCTGAGTGGGGCTGTCTGCTTGCTTTGCTGGTCTGCGAGCACTGGGCGGGCCAAGCACATGGAGCTCTCGGGGGCTTCCGGTCACCACCTGCTCCACCCACCACGTGCTACTGGCCTGGCCTCTTCTCCGTAGAGAGCTCGTGGGCACCGTGAGCCCCCAGGGCCAGTGGAACCCCTGCAGCATGAGCGCCTCCTCTCAGGACGAGGTGCAGGGACTCCAGGGCCTGCCTGGGTCTCACTGTTACCAGGACTCTCACCAGACAGCACCTTGCTGTTTGTCTGTAATTCATGTGAGTCCGAGGCCAGCTGAGCGCTCCGTCCCTGCCCCTCAGGCACACCTGCATGGAGGTGGCACTCAGCACGCGGGGGCGAAGGAGCGGACGGGCAGAGCTTTGAGGGCCACGCCCGCTATGTGACCAGCACCTGAGATAGGGCAGCTGTGGGTGCGCGTGCGTCTGCAGCGGTGCCGAGACACTCACGGCCGTGGCTTTGTAAGGTGAGTGTTCGTGCAGCTTTATTTATTTTTGCCAAAACCTGGAAGCAGCCAAGGTGTCCTTCAGACAAACGGTAGTACATCCATTCAGTAGAATAGCGTGGAGTGATACAAGCAAACGAGCCATCCGGTCAGGAGAAGACAAGGAGGAACCATTAGGGCACATGACCAAGTGGAAAAGGCAGGCTGGGAAGGCCGTGCGCTGCGAGCCCGACTCTGACCCTCTTGGCGGTGCAGGGTCGTGGCTGTCGAGGTTGGGGTTTGGAGGGCAGGGGGTGAGCAGGTGGAGCCCAGGGTTTTTAGGGCGGGGAATCTATTCTGTGTGATGCTGTGAGGGTGGACACAGGGCATTACACACTTGTCAAGACCCATAGAACGTACAATACAAAGTATGGACCCTGTAAACGGTGGACTCTAGGCACAATAATGTGTCAGTATTGGTCCGTCCGCTGTGACTCATGTGAGGGGTTAATGATGGGGAGCAGGGGTTGTGGGAACTCACTGGACTCTGCCCGATTGTTCTATAAACCTAGAAATGTTCCAGAATATAAAGTCAGTTACAATATGATCAGGCCATTCTTATGCGTCGCAGACAGCGGGATTCTCAGGGAATCTGTCAGCCAGTGAGGGCAAAAGGGAAGCGGCCCCAGAGCCCTGTGTAGAGCTCCCCGGGGAGTGCTCACCTGAGTGCATCACGGACCTGCTCCATCCGAGGGAGGACCCCCCTCAGTCCCATCAGAGCCAAGGTTCCGGGACAAGTGGGGTGTCCCCGCAGGGACTGGCACATCAGGGAGGTGCATGTGATTCTGCTCCAAGGGCTGCAGCGCGGGGGTGCAAGGGCGTTTTCTCCTCCCTGTGCGGCTCTGGGGGTGCGGGGTTGCTCGCAGACCCAGGGGTTCCCGGCACACACACAGGCTGCTGATGACATCTGCTTCCCACCCAGAGAAGTTACCTTGTGGCTGTCACCCACGTTGGGGACTTCATGCCCCAGTGGCCCCAGGCTGTTTCCGGTTCACCTTCACAACTTTGTTCAAATTGCAACTTCCCTACCTCATACTGGCTTGTGGTCCACCAGGCCCCCCACCGCTTCTTCAGCACATGGCTCCATCCCACTGCCCAGGCGGTTGCCTGTGTCCTGAGCTCTGGTCACAGAGTGGTAGTGTGGCCTGTTGTAAACCTCCGCGAGCCACGCGCACACCCTCCAGCCGGCTCATGCATGCAGCTGGGCCCCAGACCCAGAAGCTCTGTGTTGGAAATAGCAGCACCTGGGCCCCGAATCACCCCTGGGGAGCTGCCACTTCTCAGGACCTGGTCTGGATGAAAAACAACTTCCGAAGTGACACCTCATTCCATGGTGGGCGTTGGTCTTGGTGGTCGGTGTTAACAGCACAGGGGCACGTTGTACATCTGACTCTGAGCCCCACGCCACCCCGATAATCACTCGGGACCCAAGAGCAGAGGCAGAAGGAACCTTGCATTGTTCAGTTCGGCCCACTCATCTCTGCAGGGAGGGGCCGTGTCTCGCCAAGCTCACAGAGCCGCCTGTGCATGGCCGTGGGTCCTGACGCCGTTCACTGCCCCTCCCCGCACATGGCATGGGCACGGCCTCCTGCAGCGAGGGACTCGGCAGAGGAGCTGGGGTGAGCAGTTGGGACGAGACAGGGAATTATCGGGGATCGTCAGGGGCTCCGCTGTGTCCCCCAGACTTCTGGTCTGAAGCTTGAATCCAAAAGAACTCCAAATGGAACCATATTTGGGGCCTTTCAGGAGGTGGTTAAAGTGGATGAGGCCACTGGGGTAGGCCCTGATCCCGTGTGACTGTTGTCCTTGTAGAAAGAGGTCAGGAAATGTTGTAACCACAATGTTGCTCATGCGAAACCTTCATAAGATTGTATATCAATGATACCTCAATTTAAAAAATAAAAATAATTTTTAAAAAAAGAGGTCAGGACACAGACATGCACAGAGGGACTGTCACGTGAGGACACAGAGAGAGGACGGCATCCACACGCCCAGTGGAGAGGCTCAGGGGCCCGGGGCCTGCCCACCCCTGGGTCTCGGCCTTCCAGCCCCAGGCCTGGGAGACAATATATTTCTGCCAGTTAAGCTGCCCCATCTGTGGCACTTTTCATGGCAGCCTGAGCAACTGCATACAGAGATTTTGGAACCCAGTCCAGGCAAAGGTCGGGGGGACCCCAGATCGTCCCGTCTTAAAGCCCTGGGTAACAGGAAGGCATCCCAGTCCAGCTGACTTGGCTGGCCCCTGCTGGTCGCACATTACAGGCAGCACCCCTTCCCTGGCCGCTCGGAGAGCCCGTGGGCCATGCGTGGAGGTACTGCCCCATGAGGAGCCCTGGTGGCTGTCCAGGGTGGCCCACCGTTTGCCCAGGTGGAAGGTGGCAGCCTGCCTTCTCCAGGACGAGATCAGTGCCTCCAACATGAGGCAGCTCATCTGCTTTGAGAGTTAATCGTTTGCTTTGGGTATTAATTTTTCAGTTGTTGCCTTCGGTTGAAGCACTCAATAAATTACTCATCATGATGTGGGACATGCAGGAGCTAAATTGAGCTGTAAATCTCCCAGGCTTGGTAATAAAGCCTGAACCCCAGCCCACATGCCCTCCAGGCAGGGCCCGCGCTCCGTGCTGGGAGGTCGGCAGGTCCAGGATGCCTTCTTGGGGCTGCCCTGGGCCAGAACCAGAGCATCTCCTGAGGCTGGGCCTGGCCCAGAGACACTGCCCACAGGTGCACCGTGCTGCCTCCTCTGCGAAAGGCCACCCACGCCCACTTGCACACGCACCTGGTCTCCGTGAGCAGCTGCGCCCAGAACGGCCCTTGGTCCCCGCCCCCCGCCTCTCCCCCACTCTCCCACCAGCGCAGCCAGGCCCCATGGTGCTTCAGAGCCCAAGCCAGGGCCACCTCCTTGGAGGAGCTCACACACCATCGGCTCCCATGCGTGCAGTGGGAAGGCGCCCGGCACAGGTGTGGTGAACGGAGGGCCCCAGCCTCCAGATAGCACAGACTCGGGGTCCCCAGGCCAACACTTCTATCTGTTCTCGTTCTTTGCAGGAGAGCTCAGAGTCCCGCACTCCGCAGGGACTCAGCCTCCCCCATTCCAAGGGCCAGGCAGCCAGCAAAGATGATGTGGCCCCGTGATCAGCAGGTAGTGCCTCTCTGGCATGTGTCCATCTTAGTGTCAACTGCAAACACGTAACTAGCGTGTTGTCAGAGAACTTGGGCTCTGTTTGTGCTGCCGCCGAGGTTGGAGGTGGCATCTGAGCGCAGAACCATCTCGGGCCACTCCACGGAGACAAGGAGAGATATGCAACCCGGGTGATGGGGCGGAATCACGATGGGGGCACCCAAATGCTGAAGGCTGGGAAACCACACTGTGGAAGTGTGTCAAAACCTAGACATTCGGGGTGAAAATCAGGTGCAACATTCTGGATGAGCCATCATTTCCTGAGTTTTTTTTTGTCCATGAACTTAAAATAAGAGGTCCTGCTCGTCCTATCCCATCTGCATTCCTGGGTCAGACCAGCCGTCTCGTCAGGGGAGAGGGTGCCGAGGATGGCAAAGGGCTCAGGTTGGGGAGCCGAGTGGGGGCGGGCGGGGTGATGGGCAGGGCCATGCACCCCAAACTGCCAGGGAGGAAAGAGACAGTGGGCCCTGCTCCAGGCCCCAGGACAGAACTTCCCAGGTTGCAGACAAAGAAAAGGGAAGGCTTCCTTTCTTGTTTTCTCCAGGAACACTGATTTGGCGAAACCCCAACCCAGCAGCTCACCGGTCTCTGGCGAAAGCCCCCCGGGGACGAGGTGTCCGGAGGCACAGCCAGTGTCCGTGCTGGCTGAGGTCTGCTTGGGGTGGCAGGCGGAGGGGCTGACACTCTGGCCCCTTTCCCCCGTTTTCTCCCAGGCCCCTGCCCCCTCCTGGGGTCCTGTGTGACCCCCAAGGGCAGAATTTATCACAAGCAGTGTGATTGTGCACACACCTGTCTTCTCATGGGGCCAAGTGAGAGACCTGCCTTCACTCATCGGTCAACCCCACAGATTCTCCCCGGGTGCCCAGGGGCACTGATGCCAGGGCTCCCATTTCCACCTCCCCAGGCCTTCCTGGTACCCACTCGCCCAAGGCCAGTATTCTGAGCGCCTGGACCAGCCAGGCCGCAGGGAGCCGAAGAAGGTTTGGTGCTGAGGCCGAATCCACCGCTTCTGCTGCCCAGAGTGGCCAGGAGAGCACCCCCAGGGCCCTGGTGCAGCCCACAGGCACCTTTGTGGGGTCCGTCCTGGCTGGCAGGGCTCGTCAGGCTGTGCTCAGGGCCGGCCGGTCCCGCCCCTCCCCGGCCGAGGCCTCCTCACGGGCTGGCACTGTCCTGCAGCCACCCCAGGGCCCGGGGCAGCACACAGGGCTCCTCGTGCCCGTCCTGATGCCTGAGTCCATGAGGGCCCGACCCCTAACGCCCTGCAGCCCAGGACACCAGCCACAGAGCCACTCCCGGCGGTACCCTGCCCTGCCGTGACGTCAGCCCCTCCGGGACCCCCAGTGCATCACTTAGGCCACAGAAGGCCCCGGAGAAGTGGTGTGGCCTGAGACCCTTGTCCCAGGAGGGGGGTGCCGGAGCAGGTGTCTCCGGCACAGCTGGCCTCAGCGCAGGCGCCACCGTCCCCCCGGGGGCCACCGGCTCAGGGCCCTCCGCAGGCAGCCGGGGCAGAGCTCTCCAGCCTTTAGCAGATGCTGCCTTTCCCGTCACCCCTGCCTGCCTCTCCATGCCTCACAGGGACAGGAGCCGTCCCCCCAGCCAAGACTGCCTGCGACTTTATGAACTTACGTCCCAGGGTCTTGGTGGGCAGATTGCCGACATGGTCTTACAAATATAACCTGCGGCACCATTTGGAGGGGGCAGGCTTTGCTGTTACTGGCCCAGAGGTGGACCAGGGCCTCTAGGTCTTTGCAAACCCACACCTGTTGGGAAGCCTGGATATCAAACTGCCATGAGAACAGTGCTTAAAATGCGGTCTGTCCTTGGCTCATATGTGTTGGTGTTAACTGTCCACGGAAAGGCATCACCTTCCAAAGGCATGATTTTCTAGGGGATCCCTCCCCATCAGTGCTGAGAATGCCCTCTAGCCCTCCCTGGCTTCACGAAGCCATCCCAGCTCAGGGAAAGCCCTGCACTGGGGGCCCACAGCCCTGGAGTCCCGTGCAGGCCCCCCACCCCCGACCAGTAACCTCAGGCAGAAGACATCCCCGCTGTGCTGCGGCTCCCAAGAGGAACCAAGGGTCCCACCGCGCTGCCCTGAGCACCCAGGGAGACAGGGGCCATGAACTTGGTTTGAGATGTTTGCAAGGACCTTCCTGTGGCCTGACATCCGTCACCGCCAGGAGGGGTACCTTTCTGGACCAGCAAGTCCCCGGTGTTACGGCGCACACGTGAAGGGGCGAGCGTGACTGTGGGCTTGGTGTGAGAGAACCTGAGTGGATAAGGACTACACACTCCCGCACTCAGGGCCACTGCCCGAGAGCCGCCGTGCCCGCGCGCCACGATGGGCGCCTTAAAGTTGATAAGAGGCAGGTTTACTGTGCTGGGCAGTAGAGGCGCTAGAGGCCTCATGGTTTGAAGTCCACGGTAGGCGTTTCCGTCAGGCGGCCGGGAGCCCCCGGCGTGTTTGGAAGCAGGACTGTCTGCATGGCGACTCTGCCAGGCACTTGTCCCCAGGGGCTGCTGTAACAGCGTGCCACCAGCTGGCTGACTAGAGGCATAGACACTTCGTGCTCTCGCAGTCCGGAGGCCGTGATTCCTGAATCGGGGGTGGGCAGGGCCCTGCTCCTCCAGACGCTCTGGGGGACGGTCCTCCCTCGTCCCGAGCAGGTTCTGGCGACCCCACGCGTCCTCTGCCTGTCTTCACCTGGCTTCCCCCCCGACGTGTGTCCAGGTTTTCTTTCTCCTGTAAGGCACCCTGTGGGTAGGGCCTACCCTCCTGACTTCGTTTTGACTTAATTGCGTCTGGAAGACCCCACTTCCAAATAAGGTCACGTCCACAGGTTCCAGGGGTTAGAACATGGACACATCCTTTTGGGGGTGGCACCATTTACCCCAGAGTGACCCATGGTCCCAGCACCAGAGGTGCAGCATTGGCAAAGCTCTCCTGCAGGCCCCGCTGAGCCACTGCGGGCAGGGCAAGCAGGAGTCCACTCCCTCCTCAGGGAGCCCGGCGGGCAGAGGTGCGCAGGCTCTGAGTGGCCTCCCGCCAAGCACCAGGAAGGCAAGAGCACAGAAGTGGTGGAAGGAGGGGGCTGGGCAGCCCCGGAGGCAGAGACCCCGCCCACACCTGGAAGGGGGGGTCAGCGATCAGCTGCTAGAAATGTGTGCAGGTACCCATCTGTGTGGAAGGCTTCCGTCAAGAAGAATGTAGTTAAGGTAGAAAATCCCGGGCAGCAACTTCAGATGGGGAAGCCCAAGCAATGAGGGCAGCTTCAGACCAGGGGGCACCCAGTGTCGGGACCCGGCCCACCCAGGAAGCTGGGAATCCCCACCTGCTATCCGCGGCCAGGAGCGGGGCCCGATTGGACAGGGCCTTCCGGACGCCCTGCGAAGGGTGCTGCCGCATGAGCTCTGCCGCTCTGCGCCGCAGGGGCACTGGGCCCTAGGGGCCGGCTCTGCCCGGTGGGCGGCTCCGAGGGGTCTGGGGGGTCTCCTCCCTGCAGCGCCCCTCCATTGACAGCTGCGCGACCAGGCCTGCTGCTCCCCCACTCGTTTCTTGCTTCAGAAATGTCACCCCAGCTCCCTTCTTCAGTCCCAGTTCAACACTGGCCAGAGCCAGGACACTGATCCTCTTATGGGACAGGGAGGCCACCTCCTTAGCAGCCCAGAGCCAGGGCGGCTCCCCCAGAGCCCCAAGCAGGCTGTCCGCCGTGACCTCACCCCATCCCGACCTGGCACGAGAAGCCCCATATGCAGTCCAGAGGTGCCCGGGTGGCGGCTCTGTCCCGCCGAGTGTGCTGGGCCCTCTCCCTTGGAACAAACCCCGGTAGTGACTCGTCTGGCCCGTCCTTGTCCTCTCTGCTGTCCCCCATCTGCCGACCACCCACAGGACGAGGTCCCAGACTCCTCGTCCACCAGCCTCTGCCAGACCTTGTTGCCTGCTCCCCGTTTCTGGCCCCCACTCAGATTGCCTGTCCCGCACCCCCGGCCCGGCGAGGCTCACTCCCAGTGCCCGCCACTCCCTGCTGGGCCTCGCCTCCGGCTCTCTGTGCCTTTATCACCTTCTGGGCACACATCTCATCTGGGTGCCCCCAGTATGAAGCTCCAGGTCCCTCCCCAGCCAGCTGGCACTCACTCCGCAAGCATGTTCCATGTGGTGTGCCTAGGCCCAGCTATGCCAGCCACATCCTGGGGGCTGCAGAGAAGGGAAGTGTGTCCATACTAGGCCATGGCTTGGTTTTCCCAGAGGGAGGGGGAAACAGGAGAGAGATGGGAGAGACTGGCTTGTCCGCACTTGTGTGTCATGTCCCCTGCCTGTCCCAGGACTGGGCTTCCTCTCCTGGCTGAGTTGAGAAGGCCCAGCCTTCCTGAAGAACTGGGTTTATTAGTGATTGATCCTCTGGCTCCTTTTTGGGGCTGTCAGTCCAACGAGATAAGAGAGTAGGACCCAACAGCCTAGGCTCAGGGACCCTCTAGTTGAACAATACTTTATTTACCAAGTTTATCAGTTAGGGACTACATTCCACTTTAAAGATAACTAAAGTAAACAGCAGTTTTAAAACAAATTGGGGGTTATTTAATCCTTAAATCTAGAGGTCAGTAGTTGCAGGCATTTGTGCAATGGGTCAAGATCCAACAGCCTAAATTCTCCTCACTGTCACAAGATGGCTGCTGAAGGCCCAGCATCAGCATCCACATTCCAGGCAAGGCCAAAGGAAGTGACAGACTGTCACCTATATTAGAAAAGCCAAACTTTCCTAGAAATTCCCAGCTGATTTGCACCTGCATCTCATTGCTAGAACCGTGCTGCATGCCTCCTCAGTTTCGGAGCTCCTCAGCTGGGGTACAGCCCAGAGCGGGGCTCCAAAGCACTCAGCAAACGCTTGTCTGTCTCCTTGGGCTAGAAAGCTTCCTCTCCTCTGTTTGGCCCCCCGACACCCGAAGTCAGAGCCAAATTGGGGGTGCCTGATTCCCATGCCACACCGAGAAGACTCAGCGGGCCCAAACCCCAAGTGTTCATGGGGGAAACTGGATATGGGGACCCGCTCAGGCAGTGAGTCCTTGGGTCCACCAGACACACAGCCTCCAGGCCCCCAGAAGGTGGCAGCTAAGCACTGCGGGAAGGCTCCGCTGGCCTGGGTGGGGACAGCCCCAGGGCCACACGACAGCATGTGGCCACAGCCCCCGCCAGCCTGCAGCCTGCAGAACCAGCCCACACACTGACGTGCCTCCTGTGTTATTTTAGACCAAGCCTCATGCTCAGCGCAGTCCAACAGACTTGAACTTTAACAAAAGAAGAAGAGGCATGACAAGCCTCACCCTGCCATTTACAGCTGGTCCAGCCCCCCGGCTTCCGGCCACGTGGCGCTCCTGCCTGAAGCGGCAGAGGCAGTGGGGAGCTGGGAGGCCTCCTGGGCTGATGTCCTCCTCCAGTGTGGGTGGGCTTCAGCTCGGCAGTGGGCCCGGGAGAGGAGCTGTGACGTCTGATGCCTGGTCCCGGGGGTGCTGGGCATGGCCTCGTGGCCCAGGAGAGAGCGCTGTGTGTCTGCAGGTCGGGCCCAGCCTCATTCTGGTCCACACCTCTTTCCTTGGGTCCCTGGCAGATATCCATGCTCTTTCCTGGCTTTGTAGGGCCTGAGGTCCGTGCCCATCCTTCTCAGGCACCCAAGCCCGCCCATGCCAAGGCCCTGCTCCCTGCTGGCAGGTAGACTGGGGCTGCCATCCTGGATCCCCCCGTCCGAGAGCTCAAGGACTCCCACAGCCCTGCTGGGTGGACCACCTTGCTGCAGAGCTGGCCGTCCTCATGCTGAACCGCATGCCTCTCAAGGCAGGAGATTGCATGTTTCCCAGGATTGAGCACAGTCCTTGACCTAACAGGTGGCCTACCAGACATCAGAGGGACGGAAGGGTGGAAGGAGGGGTGGGCGGGTGGATGGAAGAAAGATGGGCAGGTAGAGCTGAAAGAGGGTAGATGGATAGGTGGAGAGGTAGAAGGACAGAAGGACAGATGGGTGAGTTGGGTGGGTAGGTGTATGGACAGACAGAATGAAGGGTGGAAGGATGGGTGGACAGACAGGCGGATGGGTGCTTGGGGAGACAGATGAATGGACTGACAGGTGATGGGGGAAGGGGGAGGGAGGGAGAGCCTTGGTAGGAACTTCCTGCTGCCGGGAGCCTCACCGCGTGCTGCCCTGAGGGCCTGCCCTGCTCAGCATGGGGATGAGAGGGCTGAGGGCCCTTGTCCAGGGCGCGGGAGCTGGTGTTTCCCCAGCTGAGGCACCCATCTGTGTGCGGCCCTGCTCCCCTGCTGTGTGTCACTGTGACTCGCAGGAGCAGTGACATGTCAGAGCCACAGTCACGGATTCAGGACTGCCCAGCCGTCTTAGGACACTGCCCATCTCTCACCCAGCTGACATTTGTCGGAAGCCAGGGTGGCGCGGCGAGGCAAGCCCGGGCCCCCGAGTGATGGGCGGATCCGTAGAGGCCGAAGAAGCAGACCAGGGGCTGCCCGGGCCGGGTTCCCTCGGGGGGCAACGAAGATGCTTGGAACTGGCGTTGTGGATGTGCTAAATGCCACTGAGCCATGCACTTTAAAAGGGTGACTTTTACATTACATGAACTTCTCAATTTTTTGAAAGAATACGCATACCAAAAAAATGCTGTGGGAACAGGGAGATGCCAGTGTGGCTGCAACGGAGAATGCCAGGCGAGTGGGCAGCCGGCGGGCCCGTCCCGTGGGCCTCAGGCCTGGGCAAGCAGCTGCAGGAGATCGGAGCGGCCTGCTGAGGTCTGGTTCTGCGGCTCCCTCCAGCCTTGGGGGGGCACCGGCCTCGGGAGCAGAGGCTCCTCCCCGCAGGGTCCCCCCAGCCTGCCCGTCCTATCCGATGCCGGCTCGCTGACCGGACCCTGGAAGGCTGTTCTCACGGCCACCCTGGCTCCCACCCAGCTCAGGCCGTCCAGGGCCACATGCCAGGGCCGAAAGCGGGTGGGTGCCAGCAGCCATCCCCCAGGAGGCACCACAGCTGATACCCACTCTGCAGCCCGAAAATGCCCCCTCCTGCCACCTGACGGAGGCAGCCCGGTCTGGGGGCTTGAATCACGTGTAATGGCCCAGAACGCGCCTCCCACTACTTGTCATGTCAGCTCCCCGTTACTCGTCTTTCTTCTTCATCTCCTCCTCTGGGGACCCCTCGGTGCAGCAGGAGAGCACGTCTGAGGCTGGGACCCTCAGGGGCCTCTCCCAGCGCCCCTGAGGAAGGACCCGGCCAGGGCAGGAACGCCAGCCGTGTGAGCACCCTTGGGGCCCTGGTGTCCTGTGCTTCTCAGTTTGTGAAGCACGTGCCCAAATTAACCATTTTAGAGTAAAGGGTTTGGTGGCATTTAGTACATTCACAAGTCATCTAGCCTCCCGAGAAGGGGTTGAGAAGGAGGTCAGAGCACAAAACTGCAGCCGAGCCAGCGACTTCCCAGGCTGGAAAGCAGCAGAGCCCGCCTCTGATAGGCCCCGTCATGTCCCCAAAAAGATGAGAAAGTCCTCCTGACCCCCAGCACTTCAGAATGTGCTTGCGTCTGGAGGTGGGGCCTTTAAAGAGGTGATTAAGGTGAATGAGGTCACAGGGTGGCCCTGGTCGCATAGGATTGGCGTCCTCTTAAGAAGAGGAGGTCAGGACACTGACACGCACAGAGGGCCGGCCATGGGAGGACCCAGGGAGGGGATGGCGTCCGCACGCCCAGGGGAGGCTCAAGGTGAGCCGGCCCTGCCCACCCCTGGGTCTCAGCCCTCCAGCCCCAGGCCTGGGAATCAGTATTGTTTAAGCCTCCGTCTGAGGGGCTTTGTCAGGACAGCCTGAGTTAACTGATGCACAGGCCTTGAACCCTGATTTCTGGCTTGTGTCCCAGCGAGGAGGCCATCTGGGCACCCACGTCCAACCTGTGGCCCCATCACAGGGACCCTCGCTCCCTGGGCTTCACAGACGGACCTGGTGGGGGGAGTGTCCCCACCCCCGCGTCAACACACAAAGTGAAAATTCACACTGACAGTATCCACGGCCACCACCAGCCAAGGGCCTGCTCCCCATGGGGCTCCTGGGCTGGGGTCTTTCCTGGGACAGGGGCTACATGTAAAGACCCTCCCCAAGACCGCACCCCTCAGAAGACAGCAGCTCCCCTCTGTTTTCAAGCTGGGGAAGAATTAGGATGTTTCCCTAAATGCTCATGTTTTTAAAAATTTGAGGTGAAATTCACATAACATAAAATTAACCATTTTAGAGTAAAGGATTTGGTGGCATTTAGTACATTTGCGGTGTCATGCAGCTGCCACCTCTGTCCAGTTCCAGAACTTCCTCATCACCCCAGAAGGAATGTGATGCCATCACCCGCCCCCCGCCATCGTCCCGCCGCCCCAGATCTGCCGTCCGTCTCTGTGGATGTGGCCGCTGTGGCCGGCTTCTTTCAAGCTTCCTCCGCATCGTGGCGAGTCAGGCTTCGTTCCTCTGCGGGGGTGAATGGCCGCGTGGTGCGGGTGGGCCGCCTCTTGTTCGTCTGCTCGTCCTGTGTCCGCGGACGCCGGCTGTCGTGCCCGTGCTGCTGAGGGTGTGGTGTCCGGGTGTGGACGCTGCCCTCTCTTCTCTGGGGACGTCCCCTAGGAGCAGAGTTCCTGCTCATTGTGCGTCTGCCTTTCTGAGGAATCTTCAAACTGGTTTGCACGTCGACTGCCCGTTCACGTCCCGTCAGAGGCTCACTTCCCTGCGTGGAAAGCGGGCTGTGTGGGGTGCCTGCTTCTCCGGCTGGTCTGCCCCCCTCACAGGCGCTCAGCCTCTTCAGGCGTGACCCCACTCTAGACTCTGATGAGGGCCAGGGGCCCTCCCCTAGGGAAACACGGACAGGCCCCCAGTTTGCCCAGCCTCAAGGCAAGTATAGAAAGGAGCCCCTCTGTGAGGTCACAGCAAGGTGAGCCAAGGGCAGCCTGCACGGCTGTCCAGGACAACCCTCCCTCTGGGCCCTGGACGCAGGCTCCTCTTGCACACGTCGGCCCTGCCCAACAGGCGGAGGCGTTCCCGCGGGTGGCCACTGCAGGGGGCATCTCTGCTCAGCGGTCCCGGTCTCTCACCGATGGGCAGGAGAGCCTGGGAGCTGCGTCCTTGGGCCCTTCTGCCCGAGGGCTGTGAGCTGGAGGGAGGACGAGACGATGCTGGAGTCCACGCCCACACTCTGCCCGGGCGGAGGGTGGGGGGCCCTGCAGCTTGCAGGGCCTCGCGGTGGGAGGGGCTCGGGTGGCCGTGAGGACCCCATGAGGTCCACATGGCGCCAGCCAGCAAGTGGCAGGGCATGGGCGAGTCCCTGCCAGCTCCCGAGGTCCCACCTCGTCCACGGTCCGCCCGGTCACCACCCAGCATGGGAGGTGCTGCCAGCCCCCTTCCAGGGGTGGGGACAGACAGCTCAGCCCAGATTCCGCACCCCACAGCAGTGTGCGGGGCACTTGGGTGGGACCTTAAGCTCCTACTCGACCCTGAAGCTGAGCTCCATCCCACAGGACCCTGGCCTCCCCTTCAGGTGGCCCCTGGCCTCCCTTGGGGTCCCACCCTGCAGCCCTGTCAAGGGAACAGGCATCCACTCCTGGGGTGGGCAGCCAAGTGTGGGTGAAGGAACCACAGGTCGCTCCGCCGACCATGCCCCCCACCCAGGCTCATGCTGGCACTTTGTGTGCGTTTCACTTGATCTTCCAAGATCCCTGCAGAGACCCCACTGTCCACTTTTCACAGATGGGCACCACAGCCCAGAGAGCAGCTCCTGGTGACCAGTGGGTGGGCACAGAGGCAGGACCTGGTTCCTGGACCTCGGGCCATGTCTTTCCCTTTTTTAAATTATCATTGGATATTGTCATAAATACAGGTACCATGAAATTTATCCTCTTAACCATTTCTAAGTGCCCAGCTCAGTGGCATTAAGCACAGTCACATCGTTGTGCAGCCGTCCCCACCACCATCTCTAGAACTTTCCATCTTCCCAAACTGAAACTCTGTCCCCACTAAACTCTTACCCTGGCCCCTGGCACCGCCACCCACCCACCCCCGTCCTACCTTCTGCCTCTGTGAGTCCGACCACACTAAGTGCTTCCTCTGTGCGGAGCCACACAGTGTCTCCCTGGCTCACTTCACTCGGCATAACGTCCTCAGGATTCACCCATGTCATAGCAGGAGTCAGAATTTTCTTCCTTTTTAAGGCTGAATAATATTCTGTTGTATGGATGGACCACCTTCTGTTTGTTTAGCCCCTGATGGACGTGGGTCGTTTCCACGGATTAGCTGTTGTGTTAATGCCGCTGTGAGGACAGGGGCCACAGGCCAGTTCCAGTCCCTGCTCCCACCTCCTGTGGACGTGTCCCCAGAAGCGGACCTGCTCAACCACATGCTGGATCTGTGTTTAATTCTTTGAGCAGCCACCTTACCGATCTCCACAGCAGCTGCCCGTTTCGCATCCCCAGCCAGCCTTTTCCTTTTGGTCAGAGCCGCACTGTGCTCCACGGACATCCCCGTAAGCCCAGGCGAAGGGTGTTGCTGATGGGAGGACAGGATAGGTGTGGCCGGCCCTGGGCGTGCGTCTCTGGCCCAGAACCTGGACGTGTTTGCATGAACTTGAACCCAAACCCCTGCTCCGATGTTGCCAGTACAAACATTTAGTAAGAAAGGCGTATATATGTTCAGCATTGGTCAATAGAGAAATGCACAGCAGAGCCACAGTGAGATGCCACCTCACACGTGGCAGGACGGACAGACAAGCAGGTGATGAGGAGGCAGAGAAGCTGAAGGCCCCGTGCACTGCTGGCAGGAGTAAGCAGTGCTGCTGCTGGGGAAGGCAGTCTAGAGCATCCTCAGACTTAAATCCACAATCAGCACATGCCCCAGGCATTCCACAGGCAGGCGCCTGACCGCCCGGCTCCACCCTGCACGCGGGGTCGCCCCACAGGCTTCGTGGCCTTGGCAAACTGCTCCCCTTCTCTGGGCCCTCGTTCCCCCTCTGTAAGATGGCAGTGATGACAGTACCTGCTAACCAGGCCATCGGGGGGATTGATGTCAGTCCACACAGGACGTGCTGGCCCAGCACTGGCACATA
The DNA here is from genome assembly GCF_030020395.1 of Manis pentadactyla. NCBI lineage: Eukaryota > Metazoa > Chordata > Mammalia > Pholidota > Manidae > Manis > Manis pentadactyla. The sequence goes on along the minus strand of NC_080027.1, from coordinate 7,906,353 downwards.
GCAGTATGTCACTGTGCTCTGCGGTGTCCTGCAGGAATGGGGGGCTACCTGTAGCTCGGAATTCTTGACTCTGAGATGCCAGGTCTGGGGCCAGGGGCTGCTGTGAGGATGGCCCAGCTCTGCCCCCAGGCTGGGCACCAGCCCTCGGGTCGGACAGGTGGTGCTGGCGTGCAGACACCCTGCACCGTAGCCTTCAGCCTCAGGACTTGGCCCAAGTCACCCAGCCCTGGCCACTGCCCCATGGAGAGGACAGGCCAGGGTTCCAAGAGCTGCCCCCTCCCCACTTGGGGTGGTTCATGCCACCCCTGGTGGGCGAGGCTGCTGGAAGCCCTTCTTCAGCAGTGCCCTTCTGAGTTGAGAGCGGTCGTTTTCAACACACAGAGAAGTTGCACTCTCCAACCTGAACCAGGCCGCCCTGAGCCCACCCCATTCCCCCGAGCCCACGAGGGCTGTTCTAGGACAAGCTCCAGGCAGCTGCAGGCTCTGCCCAGAGAAACGGGGCCGGGGTCACCACCAGCCCATCTCCAAAAGTGGGTCAGCCAGTCTACAATCAGGCCATCCACCCACTCCCTCCTTGGGAGGGCTTAGCCAAGGGGTCCTGGGGTGGTGGCGGAACTTTCTGGACAGTCTAGCCAGTGACCAGAAGTCCTTGTGTCGAGGACCAGGTCACAGGGGCCTCCTGCCTCCATGGGGCATGCCCAGACCACCGTGGGACAGAGGCCACATAGGAGGGAGCCAGGCTGGGCTGGAGGAGGGGCCCAGAATGTCCCTCGGAGAAGCGCAGGAAGGCCTGCAGGCATCTGGGCGGCAGCCGAGGAGACTCGCCGCCTGGCGCGTCCTGGGGCGGTGCAGGGAGGGGAGCTGGGGTTCGCCTGGGCCCTCACAGGATGCAGTGTCCCGGGAAGGTGGAATCCCCACCACCAAGCTCGTTCTGGGGGAGAGTTAGGGTGGGGGGTGGGGGGAGCACTAGGAAGTGCACAGAGCCCTGCCTGCCGGGGTGGGCCCCCCTTGGTGCTGGGCTGCCAGGCGGCTGCTCCCTGTGCTGCGGGGTTGGCGTCCAGAGCTAGCCGAAGCAGCTGATGCAATGGGTGCTGTCCCCCAGCCAGCGGCTTCCGGCAGGTTGTGTCCCCACTGTGGCTGCAGCCCCTCCGGACAAAGAGCAAGCCAGGCGTCCCACACAGGAGAGGGGTTACTGCAGAGCTGGGCGGCTCCTGGTGGTGTGTGGAGGCCCCACGTGGCGCCGTCTCCCTGGACACTGACCCTTACTGGTTCGCAGGGTGGTGGGGCCGGGGAGCAGAGCGGCCTGCACGGCAGCCTGAAGCTCTGCAGGTCAGCCACGCTCCAGCTCTCTGCCCAACCAAGTGGGCGGCCTCCCCGTGGATTCTACAGATGGGTCGGAAAAACTTGCTCAAATATGGTCTGTGTTGCCTCCAAATCCAGGAGGACCCCCCCAAGCATCGTGCCCATGCGTGAGCTCAAGCGTGTGCGTGTGCCCGGGCGCGGTGGCAAGCAGCAGCTTGTCTGCACCGTGGAGGGGATTTTTGGGGCTGTGTCAGAGCGGTGAGCAGCCCGCTCTGTGGCTTTATCGCCCACTCCTGAGTTCACATGCGGGGCATCTGAGGCCCTTGCTGCCTCCCGCTCACCAGGTACAGCTGCCGCGGTGTGATGGGCGTGCTGCCCGGTGAGGCGGTCTGCTGGCACCCAGGGTGCCAGCCTCTCTGGGGCCACGTTTCCGCAGAGCGAGAGACCTGCAGCCCCATGGCCAGGCCACGCGGGCACACTGTTGGGTGCTGTGCCCAGGACTCAGTGACATAACCATATCGCCTCAACGCGAGCACACCCCAGGTGCTCACCTGACATTCGCCCTGCGCTGTGCTTTGCTGGCTGCTGCAGGCGTGGCCAGGCCCCTCCACGATCAGGCATTCAGCCTGGACCTCTGGGCCCCAACACCCCACGTGGGGCCTTGAAGCTGATCTCCGAGGCCATGCTGAGTGGGTACAATGGGACGTGGGGTGAAGGAGGCTGTGATGCAAAGGCACCCAGCTTCCTGGCTCGGCCTCTGTGGGGGCACTTGCACATGCTCTGTGCTGAAGTGATGGGCATTCATCCCAAGAATGATGAGGTAGTGGGCTGAGAGCCCCCAGAAGCCCCAGATTCACACACACGCTAGCCAGCTGGCTTGGGCGTGAGCACTTCAGGGCACAGGCAGGGCCGCCGACTTTGCCTGCCCTGCGTCGCACCTGCTGTGCATACACAGTTGTGTCCTCGCCACACTGCACGTGGTGCTGCTGGCCGCAGAGCCCCAGTCCGGGGCCACTCACTCACTGGGGAAACAGGTGCTGGGCCTTGAACCCAGGCGTCTAGCTCCCAGTGTTCCCCGCATTCCCTCGTGTGTGGAGCCCATGCTGCCGAGCAGGGCCAGGGTGCATCTATAACAGGCCCGTCATCATGGTGCATGCTGGTGCGAGGCCCAGGGCATGCCCTGCACGCGGCCACACAGCCGGCTGCAGTGACCACAGAAACAGCCCCACGCCCCTTCCTGACCTTGCTGCAGGCCCTGCACGCTAACACTGGGAAAGGAGTGACCTGCCCTGAGCAGGGTGTGGCTCTGGGGGCCAGGACCCCGGGAGTGGTACCACCTGCTAGGCTCAAGCAGAGGCTACTTTGGAACTGGGGGCAGTGGCTCCATCTTTCCCCTCCTCCCATGGCTGCTGCGCGCCTGGGAGTAACACTCACGCTAAAACTGAAGGTCTGGCTGCGGGCATCTGGAGCTTAGCATGAGCAGGGCCCAGGCTGAGCCATGCCTGGAGCTGCACCCCCGAGGGCCCTGGGCTCCCTGAGACCCGGGTCTGGAGGGGACTCCCATCCCAGGGCAGCATGTGAGCTCTCAGAGCCGAGGAAATCAGAGCAGGGTTGGAATAAACCATGGTTGGGACACACTTAAGCATGAATCACATACCCATGCCTGTGTTCACACGGCTCCCTAAGGCCACCTGCCTGTTTGGTGCCTTTTGAACCGCATCCTGTGTGCACCGCTTCCCATGATGAATGAGGTTTTAGATTCGATTAGAGACATCCAGCAAGACCGGGGTCTGAAACCATGCGTTCAGACTTTCTCCTGGAGCCCAGGAGGCAGCTGGAAGCCAGCTTCAGAGCACAGGCCATCGCAGACAAGGAGCAGAGGACAGCAGCAGCTTTGGAAAGCCCGATGCCGCACTGTATCCAGGCTGCCAGGGGGACGTGGTGGAGACAGAACAACCCATAGGACCCCACAGGCTCCTCGCTGCTGGAGGTGACCGGGGGTCCCGGACAGGAGGACTGACTGGCAACCTGGATAAGAAGCCCTTAGAGCCGGGACCCGCCACGTGGAGGCGTCCCAGGGCCGCTCTGAGAAGACAGAGAGCGTGCATGCACACGGCTGTTCATGGCAGCGCCGTCTGCGCCAGCAAAGACTGGAAACAACAGCCCTGCACCAGAGAAGACCGGCTGAGCACACTGCTGGGGGCCGGCAGGCACCGTCAGCAGAGGGACGTCGCTGTGGCTGCATCGCACTGCCAGGTGGGAAGAGAGGTAGCGAAAGCACGGTCAGCCCGCTGCAGTCTGTGCCGGGGACACGGAGCGGACACACGTGCGTGCCTGTGCACGGCGTGCCTGTGTATGCACACATATTTCTCATTTCTCCTTTTCAATGAAAGATAATCCACAAAATTTTAAATTTGATGCTGCCTTGGTGGGTAGCATGAATACAAAATGCTTTGTAGATTAGATTATATAACTGGGTAAACATTTCACATTCATAAAACACAATTATGTCAACATTTTAAAAATCAAACAAAATAAAATGTTAAATTAATGGCATTTTAAATAACGGAAATATTACAGAGCAATGTGAATATCCATGCAAACGGCAAAGAGACCCTAAAAGTCCTTTCAGTAATTATATTGTTCATAATGAAGCTGGTACTGTTAGCCTGAAATTACCTAACGACTGTAATGAGAGATGATTGATGAAGAGACGATAAACAGAACAAGCAAATGAATCATTACCTTAATGTCAGTCATTAGGAACCCAGATTTTTAGCAAAGAGAAAGAGAATCAAACATAGAATCGAAGAAATAAAACCCCCGCTGTTCTAAATTTCCGTTGGAATTCTCAGTATGAACTCACAAAGGCCCAAAACACTGTCCTACCTGCAGCGGTACTGAGGACGCACAGAGTCCCCGGAAGGGCTCCCCCAGCGGATCCCGGGCAGCTGGACCGGGAAGGCCCCGGGGCCCAGAGCGTCTGGTGATGCGATATAAGTGAGGAGGTAGTGACCGATGAAAGGCTGGGGGCAGGTCTCAGGGACACAGGGGCTCCCGATGGCCAAAGCGGGGACACTTCGGAGACAAAATGAGTAAAGAAGTATTGGGTTATCCCACAGTACAAAATACATGTGAACCTGCTGATTTCAATAAACATTAAATAAAGAGGAGAGACAGATCTCCCCTGCAGAAGAATTCCCCAAATCCGCATACGGCCCTGTGGCGGGCTGCGTGCAGCGACCGCGTTCCAGAGGAGACAGTGGGAAGGGGCAGAAAGCAGCCCAGCGAGCGCCTCAGCCCCCGAGAGGCGGTGTCAGGGGGAGGGGTGCTGCCAGCATGTGCCCTGATGCGCCGGGATGGGCACATCTGTGGTCTTCTGCCCCCAAACCCAAAACCCCTCTCTGCTGAGGAATGGTCTACAGGATACCTGATGGGTTCCCAAAACTGCCAGGGTCCTCGAAGCCAAAGAAAGTCTGAGAAGCCATCACGGCCGAGGGACACCTAAGGAAACGGGATGGCTGAGTAAATGTGGGGTCCTGGAACAGAAAAGGGGCACGGGGGAGCAGTTAAGTAAACCTGAGTGAAACTTGGGCTTCAGCTAATAATAGCGCATCAGTATTGGTCCGTTCATCGTGACAAGCGTATGACACTAACATAAGGGGTACATAATGGGGAGACTGCTGTGCTAGCTTCACATTTTTTCTGTAAACCTGAAACTGTTGTAAAAACTATTTAAAAATAAAGCACAGTAATTGTGATGGATTCAAGCTTTCACATATGTTTTTTAAACATCCCTGAATTCATCATGACACTTTTAAAAGAATGGGTCGCTTTTAAAGGAACCAGTTCATTAATATGAAAACTGGTAAATTAAAGGAAAAAAGCAAACATTTATCTGTACTCAGGGCAATCAAAGAGTTGAGAAGAGGACGTTTCTGTTTGAAAAGTATTCCAGCTAATAAATGGAGAAGGAACAACAGAAGTAGAATGTCATCGTTTGACAGCCCCTGAGAGGTGGAGGATGCAGGCAGTGGCCATCAGGGGCTGCTAAAAACATTACTCTACAAGCTAACAGGAAAGGATCAGGCTGACCGTGCCTGAACCCACCCATAAAGCTGAATGTCACCCAAAGACACATTCAGGGGCTCCTGATGTGGGGCCACGAAGCAACTCCTGTGACCTACACCTGCCACACCGGAACGTGATCCGGGGACCAACCACCAGTCAGTGGTAGACAAAACCAAGGGGATGCAGGGGCCTCGTGTCTTCAGCAATGAATTGCAAGGGGATAAAAGAGAAGCAGGACCTGTCGATGAGAGAAGACGGAAGAGGCGTAGCAACCAGATGCGATGTGCAGATCTCATTCCTCTCCAATGCTGATACCCCCGCTTCACCCGGGGACATTTATGGGACAACAGGAAGAATCTCAGCCATGACAGGGGTATCTGATGACCTGTGGAATTAGAGTTACCTTTTAGGTGCAGTCTTGGTATTGTGGCTGTGTTTTTAATGTGAGGCTTTGACTTTTACTAAAAGATCTGCCAGAGTGCTTCTGGGTGAGGCAGTGGGAAGCTGGGGTTGGCTTCACAAGAGCCCATGGCGGGCGGGCGGGCCACAGGGACAAAGGCCGCTCGAAGTCACCGTTTTTGGTGCTGGCTGACAGGCTGCCGCGGTCCAGGGTAGTAGTCTCTGCTTTTGTGTATTTGCAGAACATTTTTCCATTTAAAAAAATGGTGTAACCTGAATCAGAGCGTGTAACCTGTTCCAACTGGCTGCTTTTTCAGTAACAGACTATCCTTTGCCCAGGTTTAATTTACAGAAAAAATTAAAGTACAGAGAGTTCCATTATACTCCCTTGCCCCAACCCACCCACCCATTTCCCCTATTTTAAACCTCTTGCATGGGTGTACTGCATTTGAACAATTCATGAACCAGTATTGATACGTCATTATTAACTGAAGCCCACAATGTATGTTGGGGTTCTCTCTCTGCATCATGCATTCCATGGTTCTGGACGAATGTATCACATGTGTCCGTCACAGTGTCACAGAGAGATCGTTTCACTGCCCTAAAAACCCCCTTCTCCACCTTTGCATTCCTCCCTCTCCCCAACCCCTGGCAGCCACTGATCTTTTCATTGTTTCTGCCATTTCCAGAATGTCATAGCGTTGGAATCAGAGTGCGCATCCTGTTCCATCTGGCTTCTTTTACTTAGCAAGATGCGTTTAAGGTTCTTCCATGTCTTTTACTGGCTTAACAGCCTGTTTCCTTTTATTGCTAGTACTTCTTTGGATGGACCACAGCTTGTTTATTGGCAATTATGAATTAAGCTGCTATTAACATCCGTGTGCAGGTTTCCAGGTAGACCTGGGTTTTCAGCTCCTTTGGGAAAAAATAGTAAGGAGCATGATTCTAGATCCTGCGGTGGGAGTTTGGTTTTGTAAGAAACCCCCAAACTACCTTCCAAAGTGGCGGCCCACGAGCAGTGAGTGAGCGTTCCTGTTGCTCCACATCCTCACCAGCATTTGGTGGTGTCAGCATTTCAATTTTCTAATAGGCGTGTAGTGGGGTCTCAGTGTTGTTTTAGTTTGCCGTTCCCTGATGGTGTATGATATGGAGCATCTTCTCATGTGCGTATGTGCCATGTGTGTATCTTCTTTGATAAGGTAACTGTTTAGATCTTTTACCTATTTTTTAAATGGATTGTTTGCTTTCTTACTGTTGAATTTTAAGACCTCTTTGTGTTTTGAGTTGCCAGTCCTTTATCAAATGTGTTTTGCAAAGAATTTATCCTAATCTGTCTTGTTTTATCCTCCTGACAATTTATTTTGCAGAGCAGAACGTTTTCATCTTAGTGAAGTCCTAGTTGGCAATATTCTCTTTAATGGCTAGTGCTTATGGTGTTATATCTAAGAAGTCATTGCCAAACTCAAGGTCACCTAGATTTTCTCTTACATTACCTTCTAAGAGTTTTATAGTTTTGTGTCTTACATTTAGGCCTGTGACCCATTTCAGGTTAATTTTGGTGAAAAGGTATAAGGTCTGTGTCTAGGTTTTTTAGGGGTTTTTTGGATTTTTTTGCATGTGGGTGTCCCATTTTTCCTGCACCATTTGTTGAAAAGACTGTCTTTTGGCCATAGAATTGCCTTTGTTCCAATGTCAAAGATCAGTTGACTGTGTGTGTGCGGGTCTATTTCTGGGCTCTCTATTCTAGTCTGTTGGTCTGTGTGTCTATTCTTGCACCCTTGATTACTGTAGTTTTATAGTAAGTCTCAAAGCTGGGCAGTGTGAGTCCTCTGACTTATTCCTCTCCTTCACTATTGTGTTGGCTGTTCTGGGTCTTTTGCGTCGCCATATAAACTTTAGGATCCGTTTGTCGGTATTCACAAAATAACTAGCTGGAGTATGAATCAACTTTTTAGGGGTCACTCCTAAATATAAGCTTCATGCCAAATAACATCAGACATTCATGAAAGAAATAGTATGAAAGGCAGAGCCCAAAACTAGCATACTGTTTTAAAGATGGAGGAAGCAGATTCTGCAGGGAGAGTAAGATTATGAAAAGATATTATTAATATGCTCAGTAAGATCAAAGAAGATATTGCCTCCTTGAAGTAATGACAAAATGCTTTTATAAAGTAACATTCAGTACATCTGAAACCAATATAATATTGTGTATCAACTAAATTTCAATAAAAAGGCTAACTCTAGTAACATTCAGAGAGCAAAATAAGTGCTCTTGAAATTAAAAATAGGGCAGATATGAAAATTTTGAGAGGTGGATTGAAAGATAAAATTGAAAAGAACCTCCCAGAAAGGTATGGAAAATTGAAGAGGAAAAATAGTTAAATTGGAGGACCAGTCCAGAAGGTCCACCATGTGCCAAATGAGGATACCTTAAAGAGAAAATGAAAGAAAGGAAACGACCAAGAAATAATTGAAGGAGACTTCCTAGGACTGAAGAATTTAAGTATGAAAAGTCTCACCAAGGCACATCAATAAATTTCAGAAAACTTGAAACAAAGGGAGTATCTTGAGAGGTTCCCCAGTTTGGGGTTGGGGGCAGCCATGGGGGAAGGCAGGTCCCCAACAAAGCATCAAACACGAGTGGTCTCAGACCGCCCAGTAACAAACCTGGGAACTGAGATACAGACAGCTCGGAATTCTGAAGGCAAGTTATTTCCAAACTAGAACCGCATGGCCTGGCATGTCATCTGTTTGGCCGAATGTTCCACATGCCCTCTAGGAGTGTCTGCCCTGCAGTTGTTGGGTGTATTGTTCCATAAATATGAATTCGTTCACGGCGTTTGTTCAGATCGTTTGTGTCTTCATTGATTTCTTTTTGTCTAGCTGTCATATCAATTTGAGAAAAGGATATAAAATTTCCTACAATGTTTGCAGAGTTGCCTGTCTTCAATTGTCAAATTTTGCTTCGTTTTATTGAGGCTGTGTTATTAGGTGCATAAATGTTTATCACTGTTACGTCCTCCTTACAGATCACCTATTGGATCATTAATTAATAACCTTTTTATTCCTGGCAGTGCTCTTTGCCTGAAGCCTTTTTTTTAAATAACAGCTTTATTGAGATATAATTTACACAGAGTCATCAACACAATCTAGTTTTAGAACGTTTGATCACTCCAAAAAGAAATCTCATGCCCATGAATGGTCTCCATTCCCCCCACCCACCCCCTTTTTTTGCTATTGTGAATAATGCTGCTGTGAACTTTTGTGTACAGGTATTTGTCTGAACATATGTTTTCATTTCTCTTAAGAATGTACCTAGGAGTGGAGTTTCTGGGTCAAATCGTAATTCTTTAACTTTGTAAGGAATTGCCAAACAGTTTTTGAAGTGGTTGAAGTCTATTTCCTCTGATGGTAATATAGCCACGCCTGTGGGAAATCTTTTTCCATTTATTTACTTTCAACCTCTCTGTCTGTATTTAAAGTTCACAGACAGCGTATTTAGGTCTTTCTAATCCTTTTTTAATACTATGTGGTTTGTTACTGGAGTCTGATCCTAATACCACTTAATGTAATTATTGATGCTGTTCAGTGCAGGTCTGCCAGCTTGGTTTCTGCTTTCCTCTGTTCTCCCTTTTCGGCTCTGTTTTGAATTATTTGATTATCTTTAGAACCCCACTTTATCAGTTTTTAGCCATACATCTTCACATTCTTTTTACTGGTAGCTCTGGAGGATAGCACACATCCTTAACTTTTCAGTCTGCTTAGGTAGAATTCCTACTGCACACTTCACATGAAATATAAAAACTCTGCCCTCATAGGGATATCTCTGCCGCAGCTCTGCCTTTCTTTATGGCACAATTGAATGAAAGTGTACAAAAGAAGGCCTGTATTCCTGTTCTTCACAGAAGTTCCCTGAACCAAGGTGGGTGCCAGGCTCAGGGTCTTGGCCTGTACCTATTTTTGTCCAGATTTTATAGTTGTTAACCTGCAAAAAAGTTGGTTGTAGGAGCTTACTTACCCTCCAAGCTCAAATTTTACACCCAGCCAAATTACCAATTAAGTTTGCAGATAAAGCCATTTTCAAATAGGCAATGTCTCAAAGACAAAAAAAGTCATCTCCCAAACTCTTTTTATTGGGAAGCCAGTAGAGGATGTCACCACCAGAAATGAGGCCTTAGACCAAGTAAAGAGATACATACATGGGGTCTGGAATCCAGGTGACCCAATAGAGAAGGCTCAAAAGGAAACTTGAGTGACAGCAATGTAGACCCAAACCTAGAGAACTGTGAACCCACCCTGTTCAGAGAAGAGCAGAAGTTTTCAGGAGCACTTTCTTCAAGATGATAACCTTTACAGAATACCCAACGTATTTGAAGATTTTGAAAACAGATGTACCTGATTAGGAGGTGCTTGGATTTGAGTTACCGTTAAGCACACAGAAAGTTAAACAACCGAAAACTGTTTCACTCCAGGGAAAACAAAATGTACAAGAAAAAACAAGGCAATCATAGTATACTGTGTGGTATAGCTGTGAATGGATATCACATAGAATGGTGGAAATCCGGAATGTCCATCTAGTTAGAATCACGATATAAACCAGAGGGCGGAAGTCCTGGAAAGTGGTGGCGGGGGAGGTGGAAGCAGAGGTGAATCAGTGGTTCTCAACTGAGAGCGACTCGGACCCCCCAGAGGACACTGGGCAGTGTCTGGGAACATTCCTGGTGGCACATGTGGGGGGAAGGACACATTGCCCGCATCTAGTGCACAGAATCCAGCAGTGCCACTCAGCACCGTGTGATGCATGAGAAAGAACTGGTTCAGAATTGCAGCGGTTCTGCTTTTGCAGAACCAAGAGCCAAGTCATCGCTTTCTATATCGGTATGTCAGCAGGTCTTACCTCAGATGTAAGCATCCAGTAGCGACAGTATGAGCATGTTCATAGATGCAGTGATAGATACAGAACAATGGGCTGGAGGGTTTGGGGTGGAAGTGGGGCTAGTGTGGGTCCTGCTGGTTTTGTAACAAGCATTGTAGAACTCTGTCTCTGACGTGTTTTATATTTTAAATAACGGTTTAAGCAGTAGAACAGAATTATTTAGAAAAGTATAAAAGCGTGCAAAGGCAGGCCTGTATTTCCTGTTCTCCACAGAAGTCACCTGAACCGTGGCGTGATAGGTGTCAGGCTCAGGCTCTTGCCTCTCCCAGGATGTGGCCGTGGCTCCCTCCCTCCGTGAATCACCCCATGTCTGTACGTAAGGACGGTGCTCGGCCCTACAGTTACCTGGATCTGGGGCTTGTGAACTGCTTCTTCTGCAAAGCTGCATTCCCAGAAGCCTCAGTACTTTTATGAGTGTGGCAGGTGATCAAGGCACACACCTCCTCCTGGTGGCAGTGTGCCAGAATTGCAGGCTCAGGTTTCTGGAGGGACACACGAACCCCATGAGAGTTCAAAATGCTAACCTGGGCACCTGAAGAAACAACAAGCATTTCACCTGTGCCGTCTTTGAGGTTTCTGTTGCCACACGAGCAATTTGCAGCATCTGTTCTCAAAACAGTAGTTGGTTCCGAAGTGCTATTGCAGGTTTATCTGAATTTTAAGTTTGTCTAAAGGAAGTTCTAAAGCACATCCCTGCCCTTTGCTCTCTGTCCCCGCTGCACTGGGGGAAGACTGTAGCCGAGAGTCCCGTCCCGCCATCTCAGTCCCCACACCACGCATTCAAGCTGAACCGTGCTGCCTTGGGCCTTCACCTGCTCTTCGTATAGCAGGGTGGGTACTGTAGGCACCGCAGCACATGCCAGCTAGAGCTTCTGTGCCCACACTGTCAAAAAGTGCTCACCATGTACGGCAGCTGATCCACAAAAGCGCAGAGCCACACAGCCTATGGCTCTGACCTCAGCATGTTTCCTGCTTTTGGGGAAGGACCCCATCCAAAGCTTATTTATTTTGTGAAGCAGGATGGCAACTTAAGACAGGAGAGTTAGGGAGAGGCTGGAAGGTAAAGAAGAGCATTAGGGGCCCTGTGGCGGGGGTGGGCTCTCATTTGGCCGTGCTCGCAAGACGCTGTCCACCTGTCTGGGAATGCAGGCCACACTTGTCCTCACGGGCAGGGAAGGCCCCGGGCACAGCTCCCACCTCTGTGTGCCCAGGCCAGGGAGGAACTTCTGGGATTCCCCAGGCAGGTGCACGCTGCAAAGGGGAGAAGGGGGGACTTGGACCCTGCCCAGCATCCTCTTTCTGCCGAGGGGCTCCCACAGCCCCAGGAAAGAAGAGAGATAAGGGGGGCAGGTTCAACACCCAAAGGCCGCACAGACACCTGAGTCAGGACAGAGGTGGGGCTCCTGGGAAGGCAGTGTCTTCTCATGGAACCACATGCTGGCACCCAGTGAGGGCCCTGCCAGGAGGGACAGTTAATGATAGGCCCTCTGTGGGGCATCGGGAGAGGGGAGACCACGTGAGTTACAGCTTCACAGCTCCTGCCAGGGGAGTTGGCTGGGTTTGAGCAGAAAGATGACAGGCAGAGAAGGAGCCGAGACAACTGGCTTCTGCAAGAAAGGGACCAGCCGTCCAGCCACCACCCAAGCCTGCAGGGGCTGCAGGAGGAGCCCACAGTCGGCAGAGCCCAGGCAGGAGGGCCGGCACACTTGGCAAGGGAAGAGCAACCAGGACAAAGCCCGCACACAGGGCAGCCTGAACCACAGCCAGCCACTGTCCCCGTCTGCTGGGAAGTCCGGTGTCAGGTGTGGGCAGGGCTGGCCCCGCTGGGCTGGAGGAGCATCTGGTCCAGGCCGCTCCTCAGCTGGTAGAAGCATTGCCCGCCTCTGCCGTCGTGTTCACGTGGCATCTCCCTACATGTGTCTGTGGCCGGATTTACCCTTTTTATAAGGGCGTAGTCACGTGGGGTGAGGACCCGCCCCAGTGAGCTCATACTAACCCAATCACCCGCAAGGACCCTGCTTCCAAATAAGGTCACGTCTCGGGGTACTGGGCTGAGGACTCCAACAAATGAATTTGGGGGCCACACCTCGCCACTTAACAGATGAGTCTGGGGCCATGGCAGGAGGCACAGCCAGCGCAGGTAAGTGGGCAGGCTCGGGCCAGGCCCGGGCTGACCCCTGGAGAGCAGTGGGGCAAGCACGGCAGGGCCGTCAGAGCCCCACCCCAGTAAGGCCTGCGTGGGCGGTGGGTCAGGATGGACCCTTGTGCCGGCTGAGCAGGCAGAGCCCGTCATCAGGGCCCCGCCACTCCCAGGAACAGGGAGGGCCCTGGTGCTCCACTGTGCCCTGGGCTGGGGGGCTCTGCTCTTTGCCCGGAGCCAGGGCTGGGAACAGGCTGTTCAGTGCAGCCAAGGTCTCTGGCAGGGGGGCTTCCTGTCCCGGGGCAGTTTGGTGGGGGTCCCCACAGTGTGGTCTCAGGGAGCCGAGGGGAATCCGATGCCCAAGAACTGCCCTTTCCCAGAACTCAGCCTCCTAAATCACAGCATCTGTGACACTTCCACCCCCCAGGCACAGGAACAAACCTCAACTCCCAGTCCAGGGCCAGTCCTGGCCAGGCCTCATGGGAGGTCAGCGAAGACGATGTTTAGTGGACCGGGCTTCACGGAGCCAGGCCCGAGGCTTGGGGCTCAGCGGTCGGCAGCGTGGACGGAGGTCAGAGGCCGAGTCCCCAGCAGCCGCCAGGGGCTGGCTTGGAGCCTGACTCCTCACGTAGCAGCAGCTCAGCCTTACGCAGCCACCGTCTCGCTGAGCGTCAGGACGCTGGGTGGCGGGCCTGAGCGAGGCAGCTTGCTGTCTGGGGGCCTCGCCCCCCTGGGACACGTCCTGCGCAGGGCAGCTGATCCACCTGCCTGCCGCGGGGCCAGCTCCTCACGTCTGTCCCCCGCGGCCTCACAAGGTGCTGACTTCAAAGCTTTGGCAGACGGACAGCTGGAAACTGTCTTCGCTGCGGGTCGTCTCTCCAGGGGCAGCTCCCTGCGGCACTCTGTCCCCCCAGGGGAGCCTCGCTGGCATCCCAGAACCTCGTGAAGGGGCCTCTTCTGCGCCTTCCATGCTCGCCTGCTGTGGCCCCCCAGGCGTCTTGCTGCCCCCCAAGCACGCCAGGCTTTCCCGCCTTGGGACCCGGCCCCCGCTGCGCCTCTTGCCCAGTCCTGGTTTCTGGGTGGCCCCCAACACACCTGAGATCACATCTGTTCGTTGGCATGTGGACACAGACCTGGGCATCTGGCCACCGTGAGCACACAGGCCCCCGCGGTGGGCGGACTGTCCCCCAGGGTGGCCTGTGTCTCCGGGATTTTCATGGGCTCTCAGAGCTGAAATGTTGGAGGGCGAGGGAGGGAAGGGAGGAGGCGGGGAGGGCGGACAAGTTCCCGAGCGGATCGCTGCACTCCTGCGCTGCCGGGAGGGGCGGGGGCGGCCGGCGGGGTGCAGGCTGGCGTGTCTCCGTGGTGCTCGAGGGTTTGGCGCTGCCCACCTCCTTTCCTGGTGGCGCTCTTCACTGCCTTTGCCCATCCAGCTTCTCCGCTTCCTAGATTCATCTGGTTTCCTAGTTACCCTGAGAAAATCAGAAAAGGAGGACTGGGAACCCTTTACAAAGACCACCACCCCGCCACCCAGAATTAGGCGGGTTTCCCTGCAAGGGCCCCTCCCCGGACTGCCCTGCCCCGGTGGAGGGACGCTGAGCTCCAGACCAGCAGGGTGGCCAGCCTGCCAGTTTGCCCGTGTGAGGCTGACAGGGTTCCCAGGACACGGGAAAGCCGGGATGAAGTGGGACAAGCTGGCCACCAAGGCAGTGAGACGGCAGGGCAGACCCATGTGTACCACCCCAGGTGCTGTCTGTGGGGACCCACCAGGCCTTCCCGACACGTCTGTGGCCTCACTGCACCTTAGGGGGTCCCACAGCAAGAGAAAGGACAGCAAAAAGGGGACTGGCGGTCGCGGGGATGGGTGGGGTTCCAGGCTTGTTTTGTCATTTGCAGTCAGAGTGGGCGTCTGTCTCCAGAGACGGTGCGTGGAGTGCCTGCGAGCTTGGCCGTCCTGTGGGTCTGTTCGCTGCCTCCCTCGGTGCCGGCGGACACGCTGGGCGCTGAGGGGGTGGGGGATGCTGGGGCCCACCTGGGGGCCCGGTTCGGTGGGTGTGAGGGTGGGACTGAGGCTGGAGGTGTGGAGCCCACCTGTCTGGGCGCCCAGGAGGCATGGCTTGTGGGGTGCTGCCCCCCACCCATCTCCATTGCCCTGGTGAAGCAATAGGTGGGACAGCGGACTGAGCATCCGCAGCTGGGCTGCACTCTCTTGAGAGGCAGAGACACTGGGGTTCGAGGCCCAGCCCACTCCTGCCTGAGGGATGTCACCTTGGGTCCATCTCTACCTCTGTGCTGCATGTATTCGCCACACAGTGGGAACAGTGGCAGTAAAGGAGGAGGTAACGGGCTCCGAAAGGTGCCAAGAGCTCCATGACCGCCAGGTGGCCCCAGTGGGGGCAGCGTCCCTGGGGCCTGGAGCAGCTGTCCCAGCCGTGAACTCTTAGTATCTTGTCAGCCAAGCTTCATGCCTTTTCTGCCCTGGGCAGGAGAGAAGTGGGGAGGGCGCATCTGGAGAAACGGGCCAGGGCAGTGCCAGGCGTGCTCCCGACACATGAGCTGCCAGCCAGCATCCTGTTCTCCCCTAACAAGAGACTGCAAAGCCAGAAGGTTGCAACCTGCACTCTGGAAATGTCGCGTTGGGCACCCTGCACCCCTGGCGACCGGGAACTGCTGGCTCTGCCTGCGTGAGCGCCTGAGGACGCAGGGGTCCGATGGGGTTGAGCCATGCGTTGGGCACCAGCATCACGTGCACCTAGGGATGCGGCGGTGCGGGGGCCCACACAGCCTCCTGGCCACTGTCCTGGTTCCCCGAGAGCTCGGCAGTCTTGGGATGTCTGCCCCCCTTTAGGAGGCAGCCTGGTCCTTCCCATCCCATCCACCACCTCACTGACCTGCCCGTCTTCCTGCAGGTAAACAATGAGAACGTCGTGAAAGTGGGCCACCGGCAGGTGGTGAACATGATCCGCCAGGGAGGGAATCACCTCATCCTCAAGGTGGTCACGGTCACCAGGAATCTTGACCCAGATGATACCGCCAGGAAGAAAGGTACCCGCCCTGTGCTGCCCCTGGGATGCGGGGCCTCCCCTCCAGCCTCCTGTGCTTGGACACCTTCCACACTGTCCCCCACCTCCTCCCACTGGGCGTCTGCTCCCCACAAGAGTAGGAAAAGCAGCCAGATGGGACATCAGGAGATGACTCTGGCCACACCTGCCCTGTCCCAACCCTGGAGGCCTGGCAGGGGGGCTGTTGCTGGCCTCACCACCCAGGGACGGCCAGTCAGCCTTCCCAGCACAAAACCACAGGCTTGGGCTGCCCGTCCTGGGTCGTCCTGGGAGTGTGGGGCGGGGTGGGTGGCTCTGCAGCCGCGTTCTCACCTGCATCTCTCTGTCTGCCCTCAAGCTCCCCCGCCCCCCAAGCGTGCTCCCACCACGGCGCTCACCCTGCGCTCCAAGTCCATGACCTCAGAGCTGGAGGAGCTCGGTAAGAGTCGCCCGTCCGGCCTGCCCTGTCGCCAGCACGTGGCCTCCATGAAGCCCAGTCCCTGCATGGCCCTTTGCTTGCCTGCTTGCCCCCCTCCACACCCGAGCCTGGGCATAGCACCAGGAGCCCCCCTGGCTGCCAGCAGCTCCCGTTGGCATCTGCGTTGGAACCCCGTGGCTCAGGGGTGTGGTTACTAGCTTTGCCTTTTCTCTTTCTGGCTCATCTAACATTGTTTTGTTTTGAATTTTTGGGCCTCTCACTAGTGGATAAAGGTAAGTGGCCCCACAGGGTCCTCCAAACAGCTCCCCCTGCGGTCTAGGATTCCCCCCAAAATCTGGCTCAGACCAGAAAGGTCCGCTCCTGGGCTTGATGTAGGTGCCATGCGGCGTCAGGGCTGGGGGCTGGCGCCTCTCTAAAGGTCTGCAAGGAGCAGAAGGGGCTCTGGCCACAGGCCCATCGTGAAGCCTGTGTGGGGACACGTGCCACAGCATGGGCCCGGGGTGCAGCACCGTGGCAGCTTGACAAGAGGGTGACCCTGGGGCTGGCGACGTGAGCCTCCCAGAAGCTGGCTAAACGCCGTTCGGGGGCATCACCACGGACCCGGGGACACCTGGGAGGGAGGGTGACGCTGACCCACGCAGAAATGGTGGGCAGGTTGACAAGCTTGCTCCACTGGAAGGAGGGAGAGGGGCTTTGGGGCAGGAAGAGGGGGCATCTATGTGCTCTGTGCAGGGCGCTGCAGAGGACGCAGACCCTGAGCCCACAGCCCGGCTGCCAGGCCCACCTGCTCTGGTGGGCTGAAGCCTGGGCTCTCCTCACTGGCGTGTGATTTGACGTTGCCTCCCTGGCATCCTGCCTTCACTGGGAGCCCTCTGGGCCTGCCCCCCCCACAGAAGGGACAGAGCGGCCCTTCCTCCACAGTGGGTGGGTCGAGCAGCAGGTGTCCTCCTGGCGAGGCCCTCTCCCCAGTCTCTGTTCTGGGGCTAGAATCACAGCTCACACCGAGCCTCGGCCTTCCAGAAAAGACCCGTGCTTTTGCGTGCCCACCCCCCACCCAGACGCACTAGCTCCCCACAGCCCCTTTTCTTCTGGCCCCTCCTTTGACCCCATCGTGTCCCTCCAAACAAGCCTCAGCAGGACAAGCCCACTATCCCCCTACACCTGTGGTGGCACCTGGTGTGGGTGACAATGTGAACTACTGCTTATCCCTCGTGGCCGGCCTCCCCAACAAGGGTCCAGCAAGCAGCTCGTCTTTCAAGTGGGGCTGCCATAGGGGCAGCTCAGACAAGGGGGCCCTGCGCCATCCCCGAGCCCTCAGGAAGCAGGTTTATCAGCGGGGCGTTTCCGGGGAAGGCCACAGGGAATGCACCTGCTCTTGAGAACCCCGCCTGCCCGAGTTGGCCCCCTGAGCTTTGGTTGCTGCTTCCCGGCCCCCGAGTGAGGCAGCCCGGCCCAGGCCCTGGTAAGCCCTGCCATCCTGGGACTCACGCCGCCCTTTCTGTTTGCAAGCCTCCATCCGGAAGAAGAAGGGTAAGGGGCGAGCCCGTGTGTTTCCAGCCCCTTGCCCGCACACCCCGCGGACAAGAACCCTCTGTTGGTGTGGGCGTGGCGTCTCAATGTGCCGTGACCCGTCCCGTCTCCTCCCCGTGCCTGCCCTCCAGAGCGTGTCCGTCTGGCCCGTTCTGTCTGCTTCGCTCCCCCTCTGTGCTCCCCCGCGATGTTCCTCGTTTCCCCTGAGCTGTGTCCTCCCGGGGCCCCAGGCCACCACAGCCAGGCAGGCACCCCTGAGCTCCATCCAGCCCTCCAGTTGTGAGGGGAGCCCCTGCAGATGGGGAGAGGGCTGGGTCCCTGACCACTGACCCGGTCACCATGGCAGGGGCGGCATGCTCCGCCCCGAGGAGAGCTGTGCTGGGGCGGCAGGGGTGCCCCTCCCCGCCCGGGGCTCAGGTTCTTCCAGGAGCACCAATTACAAGAAGTACCATTAGTTCAAAACCTCTGCGGGGAGTATCTGAAACAATGCGGTATCTGAAACCCTGGAATCTGGGCTGGAAGGTCTTGGAATCTACGTGCAGCGTCTGGGGGCTGGGTGATGGGTCCTGGAGCCCCAAGACAGACGCCTGTCTGCCCGGCTCCTCAGCGCTGCCCACCACATCTGCCTTTCTTGGGAGCAGTTCTGGGTCTCCAGCCTCAGGGGCCGCCTGGGAAACTCCCGCTGGGCTCTGGGACCAGCCACAGTGCCAGTCATGGGATGGCTGCCCAGGACACAGACTTGCCTGGGATTACGTTTCTCTCTAAACTGCCCTCCATCCAAGGCTGACCCCTAGCTGGCAGGAACGGCCCCTCCGTCCGCCACAGCATTCTGAAGGCCCCCCACCACGGGCTTCCTGGAACCCCGACACCGTAACAGCTGCCCAAGGAAGCCGGCTGTCGAGGAGAGCCTGCGGCCTGCCTGCACCGGCCCCACCCACTCCGCCCTCCTCGCCAGGGGCGCCTGCAGCAGCCAGACCCTGGCCTGTGCCAGAAGACAGGAGGAAGCAGCCCGGCCAGCACGGGCCAGGTGGGACCCACAGAGGAAGGCCAGAGCCCTGGAGGGCGGAGACCCATCTTCCTTTGAGCAGCAGAGAAAATGACACAGATGTGGAATCAAATGCCCCCCTCATATTGCCTGACCCCAGGTGGAACAGAAGACAGGTGTGTAGGCAAGAAGACCCCAGCGGGCCGGGCAGCCACAGCCCACCCAGTTCCCATGGAGGCATGCAGGAGACTGGGGGTGCAGGGTGGGGCTGCACCCCTCCTCCAGCAGCAGTTCGTGCAAGGCCACGCCGGAGGGGTTGAGCCCTGAGCCAGTGGCTGCCATCCATACGAGAGGAGATTCGGGAGGGGCCACACGGGGACGGAAGTAGAGGCTGGAGGGACGTGTCCACAGCCCTGGGATGCCTGGAGCCCCAGAAGCTGGGAGAGGCCGGAAGGGCCCTCCGCTGGAGCTTCCGGAGGGGGCCAGCCTCCTGACACCTTGATCCTGAAACTCTGGCCTCAGACTGCGTGAGAGGCATTTCTGTGGTCTCAAACACCCAACTTGTGACACTCTGTCCCAGTGGTTCTAGGAAACAGACACCAGTAACGTGACCTCAGGTACCAGCTCGCAGCTCCCGAGGTCCGGCTTCTGCCCACCACCACCAGTGGAGGACTAAGGCCCCTCGTCTCTAAAGGCTCCTCGTGTTCCCGAGGACCATGCTCGTGACCAGGGCAGGAACCAGGCCAGTGGGGGACCAGCTACATGGGGCACACGTGGCCTGTCTCCTGGAAGGCATGGGGCCCGGCAGAGCACCTGGGCCAGGCACAGTCGGCCTTACTGTGCCACCTGCCAGGGACAAACCAGAGGCGGGCCGGTCGGGCTGCTGCTCCCCACAGGTGCTTGTCTCTCCCCTCTGCTGCTGCTGGAGGGGATCTCTGGGGGAGGGGCCATGCCCCCCTGCCCCCATCATGGCCGCGTGTGACCTGGCAGATCCCCCGCCTCCTCTCCCAGGGCACCTGCTTCCCACACCAGAGAGTTTGCAATTTAGGGACAGTGAGCACCATATCTGTCTTCCAACAGACTATAAGCACACCTAGAAAATTTAAATACGGGGTTATTTCTGGAGTGGGCTCATCAAGCCCTGATCGTTTCTTAAGCTTGAGCGGTGTTCAGGTCTGTGTGCAGGGTTACTTCCATTCACAGAGTCCTTCGTTCAAGACCGCAGGGGGCTGGACTTGCTGGTGCTCCTCATGTGGAGTCCACGAGCAGAGACCCAAGTCCAGGCTTTTATGAATTAGGCACAAGAACCCTCACGAGCCTGGAATGAGAAGCAGGAACCCACAGGCTCGCAGCTTTTCCTAAAAGCCTTCATGTTCTGGTAAACAAACCCTCTAAGAAGAGGGCTGGGCAGAGTCCCGAGTCCCTTTAGACAAGAAGCCAGGAGGCCCCTGGCCCCCATGGGGAGCCACACAGAGTCCCTTCTTTCATCTGCTTCTCACAACCACAGTGCAGCCCTCACTGGGAAGGGAGCGGCAGCCGCAGCCTTACCCCCGGACCAGGATGCTCTCCTGTGTTCTGGTGCAAAAGGACATTGTGGGGGATGAAGGGCAGAGGTTTAAAACAAAGATAAGGTTGCCCACGTTCAAGGTAGCCATGGCTCCAGGGGACACACCTTCAACTTCCCAAGCCCGCCCCCTTGACACCTTGTGACTGTGGTGTGGCCAGTGCCCTGAGCTTATGCACCCCCTGCTCTCACTCACCTGGACTGGGCAGACCATCCCAGTAGGAGCCTTAGACTCTGCTGCCCACGAGGGCCCGGCATCCTTCAGCCACAGCTGGAGTGCAGAGGCTGGGGGCCCGTGCTCCTGCCTGGCTTCACACTCCCCACTGCGTGACCTTAAGCCCCTCAGTCCCCAGTTCTCTCTGCAAAATGGGAGCAGCCCCCCGCCCCCAGCCGTGGCCAGCGCTTGTAGGACCAGCAGCAGGATGGAGGCAGTTTCCACCCAGGTGGGCCCTTGTCGTCAACCAGGACCCACCTATTCACACCCATCATTCTAGGCCTGTTTTCGGGGTGCCTGCCACATGCCATGCCCCAAGATCAGTCTGCTGCCTGCCCACTGGGGTGTGTGAAGACTCCAGGGGTGCTCAGGATGTTGGGGGTCAGGGTGAACAAAATAAACTGGTTTGCCTCCCCCTTGGGAGAGCTGGCCCGCCCTGGGGTTCCTCGCTCCATAGGATGCCCAGATGCAGCCAGCCCCATTGTCATCCGCTATGCCTCCCACGGGGTGTCCTGGGTGCCGGGCGCTCCTACCTGGGTGCAGTACCACCTCTGGGGGACATTCCTCGATGCCCCCGGGGGGAAGCCCGCTGTAGCTAAGGCTGGGCTGGGAGCACCTGCGGCTGGAGCCCCAGTCCCGGTGAGAGGCCCAGCCGCCTGCCCTCACCCAAGGAACGCCTGCACTCGGCTGAAGCAAAGCCGACAGCCCCATGAGAGGCTTGGCTTCTGGGGATGGGCCGCTCAGACCCCAGGGTCCCCGTCAGCTCGCTGCAGAGGTCAGCCGAGCATCACCTGGGGGCTTGGCTAGAAGGACCCTAGCTGTGCAGCTGTCAAAGGAGCGCCACTGGGAGAAAGTCCTGCAGAGAAAGGGGTCCCAGCAGGGGTAGGAGGGGTGCACGGTGGGCACGAGGAAGCCAGCAGAGAGAGGAAGAGGGCAAGCAGGGAAGTGGGGGGCCGCAGGCAGACCGTCTGAGGCCCTGACGAGGACAGAACGCGTCAGTGGACGGCGAGGAGGAAGGCGGAGGCTGGGGACCCAGTAACTAGCTGGGTGCAGGTGTTTCTGACTAGTTCCCTAAGGGGGCAATGCCTGACGGTGTCCCCCAGTATCCAGGAGGGGAAGGAAGGCCCTGAGGAGGCGGGCCGCAGAGAAGGGACAGGCCTAGCCGGGCCTGATGCTGCCTCTGCCCGACGTCTGCGGGGGTGTGAACGGCATGCGGTGTGCGCCCGGCTGGGCCGGCATCAAGTGTGGGCAGCGGGTGTCTTGGGCTCACAGGCCCTCTGCTACTGTGCATTCCCCTTCCTGACCTCTTAACCCCTCCTAGGTCACGGGCCAGACAACAAGGCGAGGGCGGGATCTGGGCCCCCCCCACCCCGCACACCCCTCCCTCCTGTGCTTCCTCCCAGGCTCTGGGGGCTCCTCCGGGGCCTCTAGCTCTTGGGAAGCTGCCAGGGCACACGGCCGCCTCAGTGTCGAGGAACAGTCTGGCGCGAGAGCGGCCATCTGCTCCCCAACACGCACAGCTGCACAGCTGGGGGTCTGCACAAGGCCCCGGAGGCCTGGGTCATGTTGGCAGCATGCACTTCGCAGGGACTCAGCAGACCCCAGAGAGGGCTGGGGCTGCCTAGGAGGTGGCCTCAGGCTTGTGGACAGAACATTCTGGATAGCCCCGGGGGCGAGGAGAGCTCCAAGGTCCAGAATGGGACGTCCCCCCAGCCCTTCCTCCTGCTGGTTTCACCCACCCCACGGCTGCTCTCCGGTAGGGCTGCTGGGGGGCAGTGCTGCCCACCCAGGACCCTTGCTCTGTAGGTCTCAGAACCAGGCCCAGTGTGGACAGCCCTGAACACGTGTGTGAACTCATACAACCCAAAAAGTGAGGGTGTCAGGGTGGTTCTAGAATGTGCTTCCATTTTCAAGTTTCAAAAACATTTAATGTCTTAACATTTAAATATAAGAGAAAACTTTAAATTTCTAATCACAAATAACTAACTCTAAGCTGTCGTTTTCACAAATGGCCATATTCTACCTTCAGGGCAGAAATGGGGCTGTTCCCTGCTGCCTGGGCAGCCTCAGCCTTGCATGCCAGGCCCCTGTGTCCTGGCAACTGCATTTGGTCACAAAGAAACGCACCTGTGAGCTCCTAGAAAGGAAACACCCAAACATTCAGTCACACCGTCAGTACGAACAGCCCTCCCGCTGAGGGGCCTCTCGGGGGGTCCGGGCCTCTCTGGGGAGGGTCTCCGTCTCCCGTCTTGTCCGCGTGCACCCCTCCTGGGCTGAGGGCTCGGGGAATGGGATCTTGGCGGCTGGGTGGGGGTGGGGGCACGGGGTGGTGCATGTGGCAGAGAAGCATTCGTGTCCGCACCGCAGTGACAGCCGTGCTGCCCGAGCTGGGAGGATGGAGCCTTGTTAAACTCCAGCCCTCACTGTGTTTCGGGGGCTTCTGTCACTGACATCCATTCAATCGTCGTTTTCACGCCACAGACAAACCCGAGGAGATTGTCCCGGCCTCCAAGCCATCCCGAGCAGCAGAGAACATGGCTGTAGAGTCCAGGGTGGCCACCATCAAGCAGCGGCCCACCAGCCGGTGCTTCCCATCTGTGTCGGACATAAACGTGAGTGGCCACGCTGCCCGCACAGAGCCGAGTCCCAGTGGCCGCGGGTGGGCACCCCGGTGTGGGGCAGGGGCGAGCCCAGCGAGGCATGCTTCTCAGGTGGGAACATCTTGGCTGCCATCTACAGAGCAGCGGACCCCTGTGGGGTAGGAGAGGCCAGACTTCCACCCCAACATGCAGCAGCCTCCTGAGCAGGGGCCTGGCCACGCCCCAGGGCCCCACACAAGGAAGGCGCGCCTCCCCCAGGTCTTGCCCACAGTGCTGGGGCTGGGGGCACAGTGGGGGGCTCAGGCTTCCGGAGTTTGATGGATGGGCCAGGCACCCAGCCAAGAGCCAGCTGCACTTGCTGTGCCCACCTCCCTAGGTGGCGAGCAGAGACCCAGCTGGAGGGCCAGGCACAGCCGCTGCATTGGGCCACACAAATCCTGGGCAGGCTGTTTCCGGCTGCTCCCCTGACCCTTTTCTGGCGACACCCTTTCAGGCCTGCCAGATCTAAGGACTCCATTACACTTGGTACTTTATCTGAATCCACTTGAAATGGACTCACTTTGTTTAATCTAGCCTTGTTTTAAACAATACCACCCATAAATGTCATCTGTCTGCTGTGACAGCTCTGTGTGGTACACAGTAACACAACCCCGCCGACTGCAATTAGCGTTCGCCCCCGACCCCATCCCTAACTGAGGGCACTTCCACAGGTGCTTGGCCGCACCGGGCCAGGTCAGCCCTTCCCTGCGAGCCTGCTCCCCCAGGTTCCCCCTGCACCCCCTGGTTCCCACCCCGCCTTGCCCAGACACTCCCCAAGCCCAGCCAGAGGACAGAGCTGGGCAGAGGCCCCAGGGCAGCAGGGGGACCGTGTCTCCTAGGAAGGCGGTCTGGGGGCCCAGGCCCGACCTGAGAGCTTGCACACGTGTTACCACTGGGCTCTGCATCCAATATTTTCCAGAGTGGCCCTCCGATGCCACAGGGTGGGGACAGCAGCACTCTCAGATCTGCAGTCAAGGAAGTAGCAGGATGGGTAGAGGCTACACAGGGAATTCATTCCCAAAGCGAAAGAGGGAAGCCCCAGGCTTGTCCTGGACCAGGCCAGGAGAGGGGTCCTGGGACACCTGCCTGCTGCAGACCCCAGGCCTGCTCTGTGCCCGGGTGTGGGCAGGGGCTGTTGGCCCTATCTGGTGGAGGAGGAAAATGGAGGCTCCTGCTGGAGGTCGTAGCCATGGGCAGACCCCACAGCCACCACCGTGTGCCCTGTCAGTGAATGATGTCAGGCAATCCACGCTCTCCTGAACCGCTGGCACTCAGAGGGCGGGAGCTAATGGGAGGTGCAGAGAGGCCCTCTTCTGGGTCCTCCACACTGGGTGTGTCCCGCCAGCCACAGCAGCACACTTAGGAAGCTCCCAGAGGCCGTGTGAGAGGCACCGACTGCCCAGGGCTTCCGTGCCCCCCTCCCCACCCCAGTCCTGGTCACTGAGGGTGAGGCTGGCCAGGGCACAGCTTACCCCGGGCTCTCTCGTTTGCAGTCCATGTACGAGCGCCAGGGGATTGCCGTGATGACGCCCACTGTTCCCGGGAGCCCGAAAGGCCCGTTCCTGGGCCTCCCTCGAGGTACGATGCGAAGGCAGAAATCAATAGGTAAGAAGCATGGCCTGCACCAGCAGAGGTTCTGCCCCTGGGGCCCACCCACTGGAGGGTTGGCACCTGGCCTCACCCACCAGGGAGCCCTTTGAACATCTGAGCCATCTGAAACTTCTCTGCCCTCTGGAGACAAATCCAGGTGGCCCCCCAACCATGCCAGCCAAGTTATCTGTGATTGCACCAGCAGGGGGAGGTGGTGGGTGCATGGGGGCTCCAGGAAACCCCTCTCCCTGCCCTATGAGGGTCAGGGTGGGCAGAAGGAGCAGGTCCCGAGTTCACTGTGTCCCCACATTCCCTGCTGGACCGGCCATTGCCATGCTGTGCAGGGCAAACTCAGTGGGCATGCCGCTCGGCTGGCTGGGTCAGCGTCAGGTTCTCCAGCGTGCTGCGCAAAGCTGCCTGCCTTTCTTTAATGTCACAGTGGCTCCCTTGGTCTCTGTTCCAGGCCAGGTGCACATGGCCCTGCCAGTCAGTCAGTCCCCCTGGGGTAACCCCACACTGCCTTTACCGTATGGAGTCCCCAAGAGGCCAGGCCGCTGCCGGACACCAGCGGGCCCGTGCCTGCAAAGGGATGAGCATGCAGCAGCCCACTGTCAGGGGCTCCGGGCGGGTCACGATAGGCAGCGACTGGACCCTGAGTGATGGGGGAGGGTGCATCCACCGTCCCTGACCGGCCTCCCTGGGGGCTCGGCCTGCAGAGCAGCGCATGCGCCGCGTTCTGTCACTGGCTCTGCATAATAACAGTTGATTCCCTCCTGTCAGACAGCAGAATCTTTCTATCAGGTTAGTGGACCTTACGGCTTGGACTCTGTGACTGAATGTGACCCCGTTTACTCTATAAGGTGTATTCTTAAATTATTACTCCTTGGGATGCATTTGCCAGGTGCCAATGCATAGCAAATGGCCAATCAAGAAGGCCATCTAGCAACCCATCCTTTGGATAACAAAACCCCCCTCCCAGAAGGAGTATGTTAAATTTGGAATACCCTTATCGAATGGAAACATTCACTGGAATATGTTATTGTAGTTTGTCCTAGGGGTTTTTTGGTTTGTGAAGTAACTCATTTTGTTACCTCTGAAAAACCTGCATGCTCCCATATGAGTTACCACTCCATGTCAGTCGGTGTCTCTCTGTCCTGCTTCTCACCTAGAGTGCATTCTGTTGACATTTTATATCTTGGATTACCAGCAAGAGTGTGCAGACACGCACGGGCTGCCAGGGCTGACAGGCAGCTGCCAACCCCCTCTAAGGGCCCCCCACGCAGCACAGCCTCACATCCACCAGCCACGTGCCAAGTCCGCCCACCCCGGACCTGGCTCGCCATGAGTGCAATGCGCCGTGGAACCCTTCAATCAGCCTGGCCAGTCTTAGTGGGACCACCAGTTCTAGAGCTTCTGGGAGGACCCGGAGTTTGCTCAGGACCTGCCCCTGGCTTGGGCTGGGGGTTGGGTTAAAGAGGGCTTTGGGCTTCCGCCCCTCCCGAGCGTGCAGCAGAGTCAAATCGGCCGCCTCACAGCTGGCCAGAGGCCCAGGGAGCTGCACTATCTCCAGGCCCTCGGGCGGCCCGGAGAAGTCAAGCAGGGAAACAGGTTCCCGCACCAGGGTCGGCACACACAGCCACAAACGAGCGGCAGGCCTCCCTGCACCTCCGGCAGGGCACACCCGCCCGACACTGGCACTGCATGTTACCCCAGGGGCCCTGGCCAAGCCTAAAAGGATGGATGCCCCCTGACGCACACAGCCGCAGCCCCCAACACGCATTCACATACATGCACACACAGCCCTGAGGTCGGGCGCCCAGCACAGGGCCCTCGCACCCGGCGCCCTGAGGCCGTGAGCAGGGCATCTCAACAGCACGCACTCTGCATCCCATGCCTTTCTCATCCCTTTTCTTTCCCTTTTTTCCTATTTTTTTTGGCTCAGAGCAGGCCACATAGCCTCTTGGCATTGCAGCTCGCACTGTGTTCTGTGAGCAAGTGTGTGTCATGATTCTCTGAGTTTGCATGCATAGCATATGACAGTCCTAGGCACTTAGTGGGGTGTTTGTCCCTGCGACGTGAAACTAAGCGTGTCTCCTCCTCGCAGGAATAACGGAGGAAGAGCGGCAGTTTCTGGCCCCCCCGATGCTGAAGTTCACCAGGAGCCTGTCCATGCCGGACACCTCTGAGGACATCCCCCCACCACCACAGTCGGTGCCCCCGTCTCCACCCCCGCCTTCCCCCACTGCCTACAACTGCCCCAAGTCCCCAACCCCAAGGGTCTATGGGACGATCAAGCCCGCATTCAGTCAGAACTCTGCCAAGGTGTCCCCGGCAGCCCGTTCGGACACGGTTGCCACCGTGCTGAGGGAGAAGGGGATGTACTACAGGAGAGAGCTGGACCGCTACTCCCTGGACTCCGAGGACCTCTACAGCCGCAGTGCCGCTGCCCAGGCTAACTTCCGCAGCAAGAGGGGCCAGATGCCCGAGAACCCATACTCGGAGGTGGGGAAGATCGCGAGCAAGGCCGTGTACGTGCCTGCCAAGCCGGCTAGGCGGAAGGGCATGCTGGTGAAGCAGTCCAACGTGGAGGACAGCCCTGAGAAGACGTGCTCCATCCCCATCCCCACCATCATCGTCAAGGAGCCGTCCACCAGCAGCAGCGGGAAGAGCAGCCAGGGCAGCAGCGTGGAGATCGACCCCCAGGCCTCGGAGCAGCCTGGCCAGCTGAGGCCCGACGACAGCCGGACCGCCAGCAGCCCCTTCGCTGCGGCCATTGCCGGGGCAGTCCGTGACCGGGAGAAGCGGCTGGAAGCCAGGAGGAACTCCCCGGCCTTCCTCTCCACGGACCTGGGGGACGAGGACGTGGGCCTGGGGCCGCCCGCCTCCCGGATGCAGCCCTCCACGTTCCCCGAGGATGACGGGTTCGGCGAGGAGAATGGCGCAGAGCCACTGTCACCCACGTTGGGGGTAGCGCCCGTGGAGCCCGAGAACCATTTTGTGGGTGTTGGGGAGGCGATAGCTCAGGGTGAGGCCGGCAGGCCACTGAATTCCACACCCAAAGCCAAGGGGCCTGAGGGGAGCATGATGGGGCCCCCCAAGAGCAGCAACGCGGCCAGCCCTGAGAACTACGTCCACCCGCTCACAGGGCGGCTGCTGGACCCCAGCTCCCCACTGGCCCTGGCGCTCTCCGCGAGGGACCGAGCCATGACGGAGTCCCAGCAGGGGCCCAAGGGGGAAGCCCCGAAGGCCGACCTCAACAAACCCCTCTACATTGATACCAAAATGCGGCCTAGCGTGGACGCAGGCTTCCCTCTGGTCACCAGGCAGAACACGCGGGGTCCCCTGCGGCGGCAGGAAACCGAGAACAAGTACGAGGCGGCCCTGGGCAGGGACCGGAAGGGTGACGACAAGAAGAACATGCTGGTCCACATCATGGACACGTCCCAGCAGAAGTCGGCCGGTCTGCTCATGGTTCACACTGCAGGCGCTGCCAAGCCGGACGACTTCCTGGAGGAAGAGGACGAGCAAGAGGAGGAGGAAACAAAGCCAGACGACGCACTGTCTGAGGTGCCAGGAGGTGTTCCTGAAACCGAAGGTGCTTTTCCGATCTCCGCCGGCCTCGAGCCCGCTGCCCCCGCGCCCAGCAGGACCATCGCGGCAGCGGGCTCCGTGGAAGAGGCGCTGATTCTGCCATTCCGCATCCCTCCTCCCCCTCTGGCATCCGTGGATCTGGACGAGGATTTTATTTTCACAGAGCCATTGCCTCCTCCCTTGGAATTTGCAAACAGTTTTGATATCCCCGACGACCGTGTGGCTTCTGTCCCCGCTCTCTCAGAATTGGTCAAGCAGAAAAAAAACGATGCCCCCCAGTCCCCCACACTGAACCCCAGCCAACCTGCCGACTCTGTGGACAGTAAGAAGCCAGCTGGTCTTTCTAACTGTCTGCCTGCCTCCTTCCTGCCACCCCCTGAAAGCTTTGACACTGTCACGGACTCTGGGATCGAGGAGGTGGACAGCCGGAGCAGCAGTGACCACCATCTCGAGACGACCAGCACCGTCTCCACCGTGTCCAGCATCTCCACCCTGTCCTCAGAGGGCGGAGAGGGCGTGGACACCTGCACAGTCTATGCAGACGGGCAAGCATTCACGGCGGACAAGCCCCCAGTACCTCCCAAGCCAAAAGTGAAGCCCATCATTCATAAAAGCAATGCACTTTATCAAGACACGCTAGTGGAGGAGGGCGTGCAGGGCTTTGTCATCCCCCCGCCAGCACCCCCGCCGCCGCCGGGCAGTGCCCAGCAAGGGACAAAGGTCACTCAGCCAAGGACCTCCAAGCTGTGGGGTGACATCCCAGAGGTCAAAAGCCCGATTCTCTCAGGCCCAAAGGCAAACGTGATTAGCGAATTAAACTCAATCCTGCAGCAAATGAACCGAGAGAAATCGGCAAAGCCAGGGGAAGGATTGGATGCGCCCACGGGAACCAAGCCTGCCAGCCTCACCCCAAGGTAAGTCCTGAGGTTGGCTTAGACACAGACTGCTCCATGCCGGGCTTTCCTCTGGGTCGTCCAGTCTGTGCTGACCAGGAAATGCCCTTGGGAAGCAACCCGAGTGGACATGAAGAGGGGGCCTGTGTTGGCCACGTCTGTTACATGCTCGTAGCACTTGTTTTTCTCAATCTCCTGGACTCCGGTACAGCAAAGATCACATCCATCCCAGCAGGACGTGGCACCCCCACGTGGACTTGTCACAAAATGCAGCTGCACAAAGCCATCCCCACCTGGCCTCCAAAGAGGGGCTCTGTCCTCTCATTCCATGTCCTCCAAATCTTTGCTGGAACCACCTAAAAATCCCTTCTATAGCCACACAGAGGCCAAAGCCAAGCTCCGCCAAGGTGGTAGCCATGCCGGCTGAGGGGTGTGAGTGGCGGGCAGCGTGCACGGGTGTACGTGTGCGTGGGGCTCTCTCCCTTCCTCCCGTCAGTCTGGTTGCCTCACAAGCGAGTTCGGTATGAAATGCGCTCCCCCTGCAGGCCCTCCTATCCCAGAGGCAGGCAGCATGGAAGACAGTGTCTGATTTCCCCAGGCTGGCCATTCACCGTATCACACTGAGTTTAAGCTATTGCCCAAGGAACTGGGGATAGAACATGAGGGGTCATTTTTAGACCAAGCTGGAAGGCTGTGCCCAGGCACACCATGCCCAGAGCAGCCCCAGCGGGCTGTCTGTAGCTTCTGGAGAATTCTCACGGGAGCCCATCGGCTCCTCAGTCTTCTTCCTGTGACGCGCGTGGTCTGCCATTCCCCTGTGGCCCCGCAGTGTTGTTCTGTGTCCCCTGTGATGTCTACTCTCAGGCTTCATCATTTTCACTAAGTCTTTCTCCATTCTCCGGCTGGGCTGGCGTCTGGTTCAGACCTCTAAGCACATTAATCAGCGACATCACACTACGGTTGGATCTTGAGGTGCGGGCTGAGAGCCACAGTTTCCCTAGTGATCTTTCACTGTTGATGGAGATCAATTACTTGCATGGCTCCTACTCCCCCGAGAAGTGCGGGTTGGCCGGCTCTGGCAGAGAGACATGCCGACACCACTGTCTTTGAGTAGGGAGCCCTCTGTAACGGTGACAGTCCAGCTGCACCTGCAGCTGAAGAGTCTTTACAGATTCCAGTTTCTGGTGGATGTATGTACGCACATGCCTACAAATAGCATGTATTTGAGAGTCTCAAGAAATCATAGAAAGTAGCCAGTTTGGCCCTATTCCCTTTACATAATAATGCATTTTTTCATTTCTACATTATGCCAAAGTACAATTAAGATGCTTTACCTTAGTGTTTCACATTTTGCACGTGCTTTCACAGGGGTGAGTAACCTTTATGACAGCAGGGGAGCAGGTATTAATTATACCCATTTTCAGGAGAAACGGGGGCTCATCCGCACGTGCAGCCAGAAGGCAGCACCAGGACTCAGGCTAAGGTGCCCAGACTAGCAGTCCCTCTACCCCCGTTTGCACCATCTGAGCACAGGAGATGCTGTGGGAGTGACCCTGGGGCTGCGCAGGCCAGCGCAGCGGCTGGAGCGAGCCTGTGCCAGCAGCAGGCCCGGGGGCCTCATCCAGGGCCCTTTCCCAACTGGGTGAGCTCCCAAGGGCTCGTCCGAGAGTGGGTCTCTGACTTAACAGTGTCGCCAGGGTTTCCCTGGCCCGTTTCTCTTGGTGGGAAGGGCCTCAGAGCAGACGCACCTGATAGAATCCTGCTGGATTTCCTGGGAGCAGCTACAGGACCACCTCCAACTGATGCTCAGTTGCCTAGAACAGCCACCTCCAGTCTGTTCTATTATTTATAACTCGACTCACAATAAGAACATTAGCCGACATCCGCTAAACACCAAATGCCAGTGAGTGAACTGAGAGCAGAGAGGTGGGGCCCTCGGCTGGGAGGCCCGGACCCAGACCTCAGCCCAGGGAGCTGCCTGTGTTCAGCTCCTGACCTCTGGCCAGAACCAAGGCTTAGCGTGGAGGGAAGGGCAGATGCCTAATTTAGCAGCAATAGGCCAAGCCCACTGAGAGCAGGGATATCCTCAGAGCCCCGCCCAGTGCCCAGTGGCTGGTAATTGTAAGGTTAGTCACCAGGCAGGCACTGGCACTGCCGCCCTGAGGCTGTACCCGCTGTTCTGTGCTCACAGCCGAGGGCTACACTGCGCTGGGCAGGAGTAGGACGCTAGGCCCAAGGGCAAGGAGGAAGGCCCCCGACTCGGTTACTCTGTGGCTCCCATGGCTGTTTGGATTTCACATCCTCTTGCCAGGCAAAGCCCCCAGTGGACTGGAGCTGCAGCCACGGGGTGTCCAGGCAAGGAGCAATCAGGGTGACAGTGACAGGTGTGACTCAGCTTGGCCTCCTGTACGGCTGCGCTCCACTCCGGGTGCCTCTCTCACACAGACATGTCCCCAGCCAGCATCTCCTTTGCTGAGTCTTGCCTCCACAGGAGGCTAGGTGTGTACACATTCAGAGGTTTGATGAGGCCACAGAGCTGTCCGCTGGACTCGTCTGCCGGGGTGGCTGCCTGCACCTAAACACAAGGAGCTGTGCATGGCCCTGGGCTAGATGAGGCCCAAGGTGGATGCCGGGCGTTCTGGCTGAGGGTAAAGAAATGAGCTTTTCTAGAAGTGAAAGCCAGCCGTGGTGCATGGAGCTCATTTGCACAGAGACAAGTTCTGACCACCGAGCAGGGGTCCATTGTGAGCTCTGGGAGAGGTGCACCTTTGGTGGCCAGGCCTGGTTTTCCAGGAAGTAGTCCCATCTTTGAAGAAAGTGTCAACTAGATCACAGCAGAGGCCATGGTGTGAGGGGACCGGGCATCTCGTGGCAAGCTGGCTGGTTCTCCCCCTCAGCAGAAGCGAACCCCCTGGGCTCCCCACCTGTAGGCACACACCACAGGCCCAGCCCCTCCCCGGGACGCTCAGAGCAGGTGACAGAGTCACGTCTGGGTACACAGCAGCACTGGCAGCAGGGGCAGGCGTGTCCTAACCCGCACCCCCTTGGTGACCCCAGATGCAAGCCGCACAGTGCTGGAGGCATTGCGGGAGTGGGGCTCCCCCCGCTTTGGAATGCTTGGTGTTGCCTGGGCCTCTGGGTGCCAGGCTGGGGAGCCAATGGGCCCCTCAGCCCATAGTCCTGGAGCCATAGCCCAGTCTGGGGTGGCTGCTCTGTGGGAACCCCATGCTGCACCTGAGGATAGAGAGTTACAGAAGGGGTACACAGTCAAGGGGGCCCGGGCCCCCGGGCGCTGGGCGACAGACTTGGCCGTCAACCGCTCACTCGGCACAGTCATTACCTCGTGTGCCAGGCACCATACGGAGCCCCAGGCTCACCCCTGAGCAAGACGCTGATGGTGTCCACCCTGCGGGCTGCATTCTGGAGCAGGGAATGGACAGTAAGCCGCACACGACACAAACGCGGAGGGCTGCCAAGGAGCGAAGGTGCTCACAGGTCGGAGTGACCTCTGCGGGAAGGTGCAATACAAGAGCCAGGGCGTCCCAGGCACCAGGGGCGGCGAGTGCAAAGGCCGGCTGGGCAGGGCTTTCCGGGAAGCTGTGCCCAGTAGGGGATGCTGGGGGGTCTCAGGCCTGAGTCCTGAGTGACAGCAGCCCTAGGAGGCCTAAGCAAAGGCGGGTACAGCCTGACTCTCATTTCATTAAGATCATCAGCAGCTGGTCAGCCAGTCGGGCCACAAGGGGACTCAGGGAGGCCCAGTAGCTCACTTTCTCTCTGTCGGAAGAGCAGAGCAGTGAGCGTAAGTCCTTGGCTTCTGTCCGGAAGATGTGGCACCTTGGGGTGGGAGGTTCACCCCGGGGGCTGGAGGTCCCTGAGGGCTCCGGCCTCGGGCTGCCCAAGGCCCCTGCCCTGCTCGCTTCGCCCACCGTCGCCTCCTGCCCTTCACCGGCTCTCTGCACGTTGTCCTGAGGGCCTTTTGGTTTTCAGTAAATCAGTTTGGGTTGGTAAGAAATCATCTCTGCCCGGCTGGTCCTGGGGCACAGACTTCTGAAGTGCCTCCATAGCAGAAGCCACGTCCTGGTGTTCCCAAGCTCGGTGCTGTCGGGGTGGCATGTCATTCCACGCACCAACTGAAATGCTGACTGATGTGCATGGAAAGGTGGGGTGCCATGTGGATGCCAAGCAGAGGGGAGTGTGCCCCTCGCTCTCGGAGCGTCCTCCCGTGGACGGGGCTGGAGGGGCCAGTCAAGCTGGCTGCCTGGCTGCAAATCCCGTGCCTAGACCCTCGCCTCCCAGATGGGGCATTTGGAGCACTCGGCCAATATGGGGGTGAATACTTCTCCCAGGAAACTGGACACCTTCCTCCACACTTGGTGTGACCATTGCAGCAGGAGGACCTGGGTTCCTGGTGGACTGGCACCCACCTGTGCCCCCAATTCCAGGCACTTGCTTCCTGATCGGGGACAAGCTCTCAATTGTGGTGATGCCTGGGTGCAGAGCAGGCCAGAGGCGCGGACTGTCTGCCAGTGGTCGGCCTTGGCAGATGTGGTGACTGCTTGGTGCCCCACCTATGCGATGTGATGCAGACAGAGCAACTAGGAGAGCAGTTGCACAGAAGGGCCCTTTGACATGCAGGGGATGGCTTGTCACACAAAGCCTGCGGGGACAGAAGTGCAGAGTCTGCTGGGCATGTGCAGTCTGGTGCCGGAAGACCAGTGAGCAGCCTCTGGCTCACATCCAGTTACTGAATCTATAAACACAATGAGAAAGCCACTTGAACACTTCTCTCTCCCACCCCAGGTGTTTGCTGACTGATGAAATAACAGCACACTTCTGAGTGTGTGAGCTAACTCCCAAATTTTGTTTTCTGTTTCCACATGGATTTGATATAAAAGGCAGGACAGAGGGTGATAATCCAAGAGAAGGTGTATGTGCATGTGTGTGTGTCTGTGTTCTAAATCAGGCCACCAGATTCCCATGTGTTCCACCCGGGGACCCAGTGGTTGCTTAGCAACATGACGATCTTGCACCCAGGAGGATCCCGTGAATAATGTCAGTGTGATGAGCCGAGAGTAAACCAAGCCGAGCAGGAGGGCAGGCCAGCACAGACCTTCACCCTGCTACCCACCCCCTGGCTGCTGTTTTCCCGTTGACCTGAGGCAAGGGCATGGGCAGGCCTCGAGCATGCGGCCAGACCCAGTGCCTGTTACTAGCTGCCAGGCTCCCGTCTCACAGTGCAAACTCAAGCAGAGCACACATTCTGGTGGTGAGGCTTCCCCCCCCAGGGATGCTGGTCCATTCTTCCTAAGCTGCAGAAGATGAGGGGCTCAAGGAAGCCATGTCAGGGGATTAGCAATGAGCTGCTGCTCAGAAGCCTTTGAGAGAATGTCCTGTTTTCTGACACCTTTTCCCCAGGTGTATTTCTTCTTTATAGTCACATTATCCAAACTGAAGGTGGCAGGGTTGCAAACTGCCCGTCCTGAACATGAAGTGATGCTGTGCTGAGTCCCTGTTCTGGGTGGTTATGGGGGCTGCATGGAAGGGGCCGGCAGGGATAGGTCCTCGGCCAATGTCTGTACCGCTTTCAGTTCACCTGTCAAAGGCAGCTGCTTTTTTTCATTTTAATTGGTTTTGCAGTGTTGTCTCAAGCCCTCCCATCTTGTCATTTTCATTTGCTCCCACGATGTGTGTTAACAGAAGAGAGTCGTGCTGAAGAGAAGTAAGTGCTGCCTGCAGGAACGCTGTCGTCTGTGGTGTGTGCTGCCGTCTCTCCCTCTTGCCCACTGATGTGTTTGGAGAGCCTTCTCTTGCCTTCTGACAGCAACCACAGCTGCCTGCAGAGCATCCCTTTAGAAAAAAATCCTACCCACCTGTGAGCAGTTGGGGTATTTCCAAAGAGAGGGTGGCCCTGACTCCCGCCTCGTTCCAGTGGCCCAGGTGCAAGGCAGCTGCTGTCACTTGGGGGACTGACCCGCCCGAGCCTCACGAAGCCCTGGGAACAGCCAGGGTGCTCCCGGCTGCACTGCCCAGAGCATCCGCTCAGAGGCAGGGTCGTGGGCACAGCCACCAAGCAAGCCACCTTTACAGAGGGCACATGCAGTCACTCAAGGCCTCACTCACCGGGGCCAGAGGTACTCCTGTGGGATGTTTGCCCACTTCACAAAGGCTCCTCCCCCAAAGGCCCCCGGCCCTAATTAACAACTCAGATCACCTAGGGTAGAGTGGCTTCATACTCAGGCCCATTTGGGGCATCTTCCTTCCATGTATCAAGGTGGAACAGATGAGCCTTCCCCAGAACAGGTGCCCTGCAGCTGTGCAGCAGACACGCCAGGAGGCGGGTCGCCTTGCAGGGCGTTCCACTGTGGCCCACGTGGGGACTGCAGTGGGGCTGTTGATCCTACTTGGGCACCAGAATTGGAAGGTTTCTCCTTAGCCCACCTCTTAGGAACCCAGTCTAGATGCCAGAGGGTGCTATCTCACTCGCCCCTGCATAGGCAGCCCCAGAGCCTGGCAGTGGAGTTGTCCTCAGTCTCACCTGGGGCTGCCTCTCCCGGCTGGTGTAACCAGCACACCACCAGCCCCTGCCAGAGGCTCTCCTGTATGTAGCAAGTCCCACCCAGGGCGCCTGGCCCTCTGGGAGACTGCATAGCAAGTGTGCAGCCACTTGCACAGCAAGGTGCTCACCATGTACCAGGGCCTAGTAACCGAGTGGCAGAGCAGAGCCAGCAGACGGGGCCACGTTCAGTCGTTACGGCACCAGCACCTGGGCAGCTGACTACCTTGCCACATAGCAGGGACAGGAGCCCATCCTACGTGGGGACGTGGAGCCTCACAGCCTAAAGCGTGCCTATGCTGGTGTTTGGCAGGGCCACGATGCCAACAGAACACCTCAAGTCCAGATCCTGAGGGGGGACCCCCAGTAGGATGGGTCCTTCCAGGAGGGGCCCAAAAGGCAAGGGACCCACCCATTCCTGCTGCCTCCCCTGTGGGTGCACACACCGTCAGTGTGGAGACAGCAGAGAACACGAACCGGGGCCCACGGGCCGCTGTCCTCCATGTGTGGCTGGCAAGCCTGCGGTGGGCCCTGGACAAAACCAGGAAGGGTGCCGGGTATAAAGAGACTATCTCCACGCAGGCACACATGAAGACTAGGGAGTTCTGGCACCAAGATGTGGTCTGCTCCCCTCGGGAGTTGTCCAGCCATCTCACGGGCCAGGAAAGGTTGAACCTAAAAGCATGGAGTTAGCCCATGCCAACCCCTGGGGCTTCGCCTTCCCGGGCAGAGCAGGACGGGCTTCCACGGCCACAGCCGGGAGAAGGGGGCCCCTTTCAGGTCCCTGCTGCTTGGTGAGGATCACACATCCTCCCAGTGAGCTGCTACACTGCCCTCGGGACACCTGCGTGCACACGGGCCACCCCACACCAGTGAGCACCGGGTGTCTGCAGCAAGCCCCACTCTGGGGGAGCAGTGCAGTCTGAACACGGGCCAGCCACTCCTCACTGGGTCTGTGGGTGACTTCTTCAAACCCTAAGTGTCCCAGAGAGGCTATGGGGCTTCCCACTTAGTACAGCAGCCCGCCTTTGGGTGCCCTTCCCGGCACTTGGCCTTTTAAGCAGAGGAGCTGAGGCCTGACGGGTGAGTAAGAGGGAGGGTCCCTTCTCGCTGTCTTCAAGCTGCCTGTCCTCCAGGTGTGCTGATCATGTCCTCAGACATCCCACCTGGGACCCCAGGGACAGGACTGTTCTGGCCCTGTCACCATGCCCTCGAGTAGCCCCTTAGAAGTGCCTGCTGGCCACCCCCAGCCACCCCTCTACTCCCCTGGCAGGCAGACTCGCCCAGCTGCCCTGCTGTGCTCAGGTGAGTGGGGTGCTGTGTGCTTTGCCCAGACCCCTGCCCCCCCCACCTCCTGCTACTCCCCCATCCCATCCTGCATGGCAGGTCATCGCTCATGGCCAGCGCATCTGCCATCAGGCACTCTGGTGTGGTCTGCGTGCCTCCCTCCCTCCCCTGGCTACCGGCATCCTGATGACCCACTTGGTGACCTGGCTTGTGATGGTGTCTCTACTGTTGCTGTTTCAGAAGCCCAGAGGTTGTGAGCACCGTCTCAGGTACACGGAGCACGACGGTCACCTTCACTGTCCGCCCGGGAACCTCCCAGCCCATCACCCTGCAGAGCCGGCCGCCAGACTATGATAGCAGGACCTCAGGAACCAGGCGGGCCCCGAGCCCCGTGGTCTCACCAACAGAGATGAACAAAGAGATCTTGCCCGCCCCCCACTCTGCTGCTGCGGCACCTCCGTCCCCCGCCCTCTCAGACGTCTTCAGTCTCCCGAGCCAGCCCTCTCCCGGGGACCTGTTTGGCTTGAACCCGGCAGGACGCAGCAGGTCGCCCTCCCCCTCGATACTGCAACAGCCAATCTCAAATAAGCCTTTTACAACTAAGCCTGTCCACCTGTGGACTAAACCAGACGTGGCGGACTGGCTGGAAAGTCTAAACTTGGGTGAACACAAAGAGACCTTCATGGACAATGAGATCGATGGCAGCCACTTACCAAACCTTCAGAAGGAAGACCTGATAGACCTCGGGGTGACTCGGGTCGGGCACAGGATGAACATAGAAAGGGCTCTCAAACAGCTGCTGGACAGATAAGGGCGGCTGCTCTTCCCCTTTACAGACTTCTTGTTATAAGTAGAGATGGGCTTATACTGAAATAC
The DNA here is from genome assembly GCF_030020395.1 of Manis pentadactyla. Taxonomy (NCBI): domain Eukaryota; kingdom Metazoa; phylum Chordata; class Mammalia; order Pholidota; family Manidae; genus Manis; species Manis pentadactyla. The sequence continues at coordinate 7,868,303 of NC_080027.1, read as the reverse complement.
CTGAATGGCCATAAGGTCTGTGAGCACCACCCACTCCATGGGTCTGTCTCCTGGTACCCAAAGAAATGCCGAGTGTGTTCAGGGTGGGCCTATGCAAAGGTCTGCAAACCCCCCAGCTCTGTGGGTTTCTCGGGCTGAGCCTTCTCAACAGGGGACGAGGGAAGGGGGTTTTCTAACAGAAAGATGCACAGCTTGCCTCCCAGCACGCAGGCATCCTCACCGGGGCGGGCCCTCTGCCAGAGACTCCCACCAGGCCAGCACGGGATCCTTGCTCTCACAGGCAGACACCGACGTACCTAGATACCTCCCGGGACCTCCCTCCCGCTTTCCAGGGGGTGGCACGAGGCCTGTCCCCCACCTGTGGCCCCCGGGAGGGAGCCCCTCAGTGCTCACTCGCTCCCTTCTTTCCTGCACTTTGCTTGCAGGGTGACACCCCCAGACATGTTCATCCAGTGCCCCTTTTTGGGCCTCAAAGGTAGAGCAGCTTTTCTTCCTGCAGATTATTGACCCCATCTCTGCGTTGCAGCGTGCATCTGTGGCCCTCTGGCCATTAGGTTCTCGGCAGTAGTGGGGCATTTGAGTGGAATCGTGCCCAGCTTTGCCCAGCTTTATTTCTGCAAACCTCTTAGCGTAATTCCAAAGTGGCCAAAGAGCTGTCACATGGAGTTAGTCAAAGCACAAAGTCACGATTCCAAGGAGAAGGGGAGACCTAGCTGCAAGATGCAGCCAGCATGCGGCTCCTGCTGGGTCCAAAGTCTTCTCGAGGCCAAGAGCAGTTGTCTGCCAGGAGCATCTCTCCAGGATTTGAGACAGGGGTTCTCTGCCTTTGGGAATTTTCTTAAATTGAAAGGGTGTTGAATTCTGCAAAGATCAGAGCAGGTGAGCATGCACTTTGACATGAGGGCCAGACTCACGGGTACTGGTGGGCACATGCTGCTGCCGGGGGGTGGTATCTTCGCCCAGAGCTGAGTGGGGCACGGTGACCTCAGTCCTGAGCCTGGCCAAGGGTACGTGTCTCTACTGACACCCCTTTGCTCTCTAAGGCCAGGGAAGGCAGGACATAGAGGTGTTTTCTCTTTCTCTCTCAGTGTCCAGGAACCCCACCAACTTGTCTTAATAGTACACAGACTTTTGAGAGCCCAGTGGGTATGGCATATGGATGGCAGGGAGGGTGCAGGCAGAAGGGAGGAAAGAGTGGGGGGGCAGTGGGGGGGTTCCTGGTCCGCTGGCCACTGTCCCGCCTCTGGCAAGGCCTTTAGGAGCCCAGCCCCATTCTGCTCCCTGGAGCTCCCGCCCCTGTAACAATACCTCTGATTTCCAAGGGAGGTGGCTGATCGCACATGGGCCGCCAAAACATCCAGGCTTCCAGTACATTCTCCCACATTTGGAAGAAACTCGAACGTCAGGTTTTTGGCTTTATTGTGACTTCAGAACTAGCCTAGCCCATCTCTAATTATAAAAACATGATTTTTTTTCCTTTTTTTTCTTTATGCTCACAGTCAAGTGTCTGATTAGGTTTGGAACAGCTCTAGAATGAATACGTAAAAATTAGCAATTTAAAATTTCTTTACTGCAAGTTTAAATAGTTGTACAGATAGTTTATAAGCACAATATTTTAAGAAAAAAAAGTGGCTGGTCTACTAGGCAGCCTTTGTGCCACTTCAGTGCTAGAAAGTTAAAGAAAAAAATTTTGTGATTTAATAATCCTATTTCTGTGGAACAATAATAAAAGTATGACCTTTTTAAATCAACCTCATTTGGATGCACCTGAACCAGCAGAGCTGTGTTACATTTTCTATCTTTGCTAGAACTTTGTCATCAAAGGACAATTATTCAAAAGTGGTTACAATTCACAATGCAGCAGTTTCTCCCAAATCTCACACACACACACACACAATTTCTCCAACTACATGCCCCTGAGTTGGAAACTGAGCTTTGGATCTTCTTCTATTCCAAAATCTTTTGCAGGTTGATCGTTGTATTTGAATGATTCCATCCAACTTGAAATCAATTGAGTATTAAGGCACTTTACTTCACATACTTTCGATTTTTCCATCCTGAGATGAATATTAGTCTAGAGAAATGTCACGCCAGGATGCCACAGGTGGCCTGTGAGGCTGCCTGATATTAAGAAGATGTAAAAATGGTGGATTGGCCAGTATTTGTCTTCCACTTGGCAACATTGCAAAGTTCAGTCATACACGATCTCACCATGGCCCGTGTCCTTTGCCTATATTGATGTTACCTCTGTGCTCATGCCAGGCCAAAGGCTACACAGAATGGGCATGAAGGAGGTGGCTGGCATTGTCCCCAGTCGCTCCCCAGTGGCTTTAGGTTGACAGCCAGTGGCACGAGCTGGCTGCTCCTCCCCTTCTTAAAGAGCCTTCAAACCACGAGCAAACAGAGTGAAGATGGAAACGAGCTGGTGCAATCATTTGTTTTTACCTTGTCTTACTGTAGAAGAGTCACAGAACCTGCCAGAACCTGCACTGGCCGCAGAACGCACAACGCTGAGGTGAATCGGTCTCTAGCTCTAGTTGATGGTTTTGCCACCAAAAAGCAATAGTTTCTCATCCACAGCTCCGCCCACTGCTCTCCCACTCGGGGCGTGTTGGACCAGGCCCTATTCCATGACCTCTTTAATGGTGGAACAAATGTTAAACTGCTCATATAAAGATCATGTTAATACTATTCCAGGTTTTAAAATCAACTTTTGTTACATACTGTAATTTAAACAAACCACATTCACATGCCTACTTTCTGTAATATTGTGTATACAAAGCCAAAATCACTCAAGATGTAAATTATGTATACCTGCTCAGATACCTTCTCAGGGTGTCTGTGCATTTTAAGTTAATTCATATAAAAATGACTCAGTGTGACTGTTGATTTGCTGATCCCTACATGTCACAAAGTGATTTGTAGTACTTTAGTTAATAAAATGGTGATTTTTTTTTGAATTATTGAACAAGCAAGTATTATCCAGGTGATCTGGCAATGACTTTTTGTGTGTGGGCCACAAATATTGGTTTTTCCCATTAATAAATTTTTTGTTTTTTAGAAACTATTGTTTCACACTATAGTTTGTGTAACACATGTTCACATTATCTGTTGCTGTTACTATTGTGCTTTTATTCTTTTTAGACTTTATTTAAAAACAAAAAACAAGCTCCTGTAATTTGCACTTTCTCCCAATCCTTAAGTCTCTTGTATGGCAACCAAAACTACTGTAAAAAGACAAATAAATATACTATTGCACTAAGGTTGTGGTTCTGACTGCAAACAGTGAAAACTGAATTAAACAAATAGTGGCCAGACTTGCAATCTATAATGTAGGTCATTTGAACATCACAGCCACTTTACCTCTGAGACAGTGACCGGATAATGTCACTGAGGAAATGCTCCCACTGAGCTAATCCGCCCTGCCCCATCTCCTTAAGTTCTCCTCGATGTAAGGACGGAAGCACGTACAGCACTGCGGAGCTGTGGAACTGTCAGTGCGGGCGCGTGTGAACACCGCTCCCACTGCACAGCTGAAGCCTGGCTTTCCCTTGTCTGGGGAGGGAGGCAGGCGTGGCCTGAAGGGCGGCCAGATTCGGATCCCTGCCCGCCGGTGGACGCCTCCCCCCGCCCCTCCGTCAGGCCATGGGGGCTGCAGAGTGGCAGCCTCCCTGGCTGACATAAAGCTAACTGTGTGGTGAGCAAGCATGCATGACACCTGGGGTGAGGAGCTGTGTCTTAGTAAAGACCTGAGCCAGGGAGACGTGGGTTGTAGGGAAGCGTGTTTTTAAACTTCAACCCTGAACCTCTTCTTTGGCCTCCCCAGGGAAGATTTGTCTTTAGTTCTCAAGCAGTTTCTCCTGTTCGGCACTTTTCCGCCTGAGCAGCAGCCACTATGGTTCTCTGTTCACAAAAAATTCTAATCCTCACAGCTTTGGTAGTTTACCCCTCTCAAGCCCCCCCTCCCCGGCCTCACCGCCAATGGCTCCTCCCAGACCTGTTCTTGATAAATATATCTGTTTGTCTTAAGAGAAAAAAAGCGATTGGGGGACTTTTTCCTTTACTTGTACTTGGAGGCATTTTAATAACCAGTGAACTGGACTGTCTTTTCTGTACGTGCAGATACCCGTGTATACATGCAAGTAGGCGACAATCCCACTGGCCGGGGGGCCACCGCGGCTGCACGCACACGGGACTGCCCGTGCCTTGCGGGGAATCGGGTGACTTCCAAACTTGTTTCTCAGACTTCAGATCTGATCGCTTCAATTTTTCACCCACACTGTCAGTGGTTTTCTTTCCTTATTGTTCCTGTAACATGGTTCTACATTTCACGGCCTTTACCGTTTTATGTTTAAAATTACAATCACTGTCCATTGCTTCTATTCTGGAATTCTTTGTTTATAGCAATTCTGAAAATTTAATATGAGCCTTCAAATAAATACAGAAAAGAAAAAAAAGGAAAAAAATTAAGTGTGTGCCTTGGGTGTTTTGAACCTGATCTGCATAAAACCATATTGTATTCAAATGCTGTATATTTAATGAAAGGATAAATAGAACTTCAATGTATTAATGTAGCTGATAAATAGTTATAGTGCCTTGTTTTCTGAACTGAGAAGCCCATATCAATGCACAACATAAAGTAAAAACGATTCAAGAAATGAAATGTTGAGAAGACCCAGGCGTGACTTGGGCCTTTCTCATAAGGCTGTGGAAGATACACAGTCCTTTGAGTTAAAAAATAAAAAGAAAGTTGAAATACGATTGTGTTATCAATTACTTTTCCATTACAAGTGCTACTATATCACTTGCAGTATTGTCACTTAGTTAGAATACAAACTGTGCCTGAAAATTGCCATGGAACAGAGAGGTGGCACGGGGACCAGGAGTCCTGGGCCGTGGCTGGTGATTCTCATTGGTACTGAACTCAGCAGTACCCATCGCTTCCGCATTTGGTTGAAAATAATATTTGTTTTAGTGGTTAGGGCCTCTCCTGACAGAAGAACTATTCTCATTTTCCTAGGAGTGGCAATCCATGGTCCGCTTTTCTTTTAAAAGGAAACGATGTAAGAAATACACAGTCTAATCCCCATCTCCACGCTGCTGTGCTCCGCTCACTGCAAGTTAAATGTGAGAATGTGAGCTGCTCTGAGAGGCCTCCGTCATCTCAGAGGACAAGTCTGGGGTGTAGTGGGCACATCGGAGGCTGCAGCCCGCCTGGAGGACTGCAAGAGTCGCAGCAATAGGGGGAGTCTGACGGATGGCTCTGCAGACCAAAGCTGCACCAGCCTGTCTTCCTGGGACCCCGCAGCAAGCAGGCCACCGCTATTTCCAGGGGCAGGACAAAGCCATGTGCTGCATCCGTCGCCATGGCTCTGGGCTCTTCTGATAGACACACATCTCAAGGGAGCAAGGAGCTACAGCCGTGTCTTGTTTGACTTCAAGAGACTACCATCAGGGCTATTCACCAGGCCAAAGTCAACTGGACAGCCAGACCTTTTCACTTCAGGCCACAAATGCAGACAATGACCTGACAGTCTGAAAAGAGTGGTATGGGAGAAATGGCCAGGGTTTCTTAGGGGCCCCATTCCACATGCTGCCTCTGCTGGAAACACGTATCTAAGAGTCAAAGGGGCAGGCCGGAGAGGGGCAGCTGAGCCCGGGCCCCGCACGGGATGAGGACCAGGGAAAGGGGCTGGCCTTCCCACAGCAGCGTGAGCAGGCCTGGGCATGAGGGCAGCTGATCACTCCCTGCCTCCGGTGCCAGGGCATCTGTCCAGCTGCTCCAAGACAATATGCCATCCTGCCAATAACCACTCATAGTATTCCTTGCCAAGGGGCTTAAACAGACTTAAATGTGTTCTTCAAACCCTAGGACCCAGAGAGCAGAAGAACACAGCCCTTAAAGCTTCCACAGCAGAAGGCAGAGGTCAGCTTATTTCTGTGCACAATCCTCAAGAGGCTAGAAATAACCACATCTATTGGGTGCTCTGAGCCCTGCACCCACTGAGTACTTGCCAGCCCTACAGTAGAAATAAACAGGATTTGCTATAGTGCTAACCTGGCTAAACCCATTTTTAGCAAAGACAGCCCATCAGGTGCCCCGATATCTGCTGTGTGTCAGGCTCTACCACTGATGACAAGAACACATTCCTCTCTCTGCTGCCCTCCGACACTGGGCAAGGCCAGAGGTCCGGGAGGCTGGGCAAGGTGGGGGCTCTTCCCAGCTGAACCACCCCAGGGGTGAAGAGGGAGGCTTCATTCAAGAACAATCTGGTTACCTCACTTCCCTGAAGCCAGGACCTAGGGGTCCTAGGCCTTCACAGAGCAAAGACTTGACATTTGCAAAAAGACCCACAGCTTAGAGATGTGTGTCATGTGACATCTGTCTTCTGAAAAGAATCCATTAATTATCAAAAAGGTGATTATCTCCTTTACCAATGAGGAAACAGGCTCAGAGGAAGCAGATGCCACAGCCCTGGTCCACAGGACCTGGAGTAACCATCCTGAAGATGTGAGTCCTCGCCATGGAGAAGACCGCCCTGGGCCTGTCCTTCCCACGCTCTCTGGTCAAACGCTTCCCCCCATGGCTCTGAGTCGCCCAGACTCCTCCCACCGCAGTCCTTTGCGGCCTACATCAGCCAGAGCCATTTCTGTTCTTGCAACCACAGGTTCCTGGCAGCCACAGCCTCCACCCTCAACGCCACTGTCTGCTCCCACCCCTACAGCCTCCCTGTGCCATGTGACGTGGGGTAGCCCTACAGCTCCCTTCACTGCCACTTGGTGGCCAAGGAGAAAGGCCACGTGACCGGATGAGGAGACAAGGGGTCACCTGTGTGGCTGCAGAGTAAGTTTCTAAATGAATCTTAACAGGCCCACGCAGCTCTGAAGTTTCACCAAAAGCCAAAGGCATGGAGCGGCGGCTTCCTCCCCGGCCTTGGAGCCTGCCATCTGGGCAAGCTAAAAATAAAGGCTCCATTTTCAAGCAAGAGTTTATAAATGTGCCCACAGAGGCCTGATAAAGACATGGAGGCAATGTGCTTATCTGGGGGAAACCGCATAGCCTGAGCCCTCCAGCGCCCGCAGGCTTGCCAGGAGAGCCCAGCCTCCCTCCACAGAGGCACCTGCGCTGGCTTTTTCTGGCAGGAGCCAGGAGGACTAAGTGGAGAGTGTTCTGGCGCTTTATGGTGGGAGAGAAGGAAACCACAAAAAGAGACGGCTGGAGAGGGCACAGAGCGCAGGCCACCCACTGTAGGGTCACAGCCCGCCTCCTCCTAGGCAATCTGACCCCTGTCCGCCTCCCTGGCTCCAGCCACATCCCCACCTTGGGCCTCCTCTCTGCCTGCTCCTCGCGGTGTCTGGAAATTCTTCCCGGTGTCTGCATAGCTCCCTGGACCACCAGATTGAGGGAACTCACTGCTCTAAACAGGTGCTCACACCTCCCAGCTTTTACACGGCACTGGGCACGACCTCAAGTCGGCTGTTAATCTGCGTATTGATCCTCCTCCCTCCCCCTTCCCCCCCACACACATGCCTCTTGGGACGTGGGCCCCCGAGGGCAGGAGCTCTGCCAACAGGTGCCATCTCCCCGGCACAGAGGCCCCCCGCGGCCCCTCTCAGCCCCGGGCCCCCTCCCTCACCTCGAGCCTCCCCACCCTCCCCCCATGGAACCGCGCTGAGCTTGCCACGTGCCCTCATGGACCAATCAGGAGTGACCAACCGACCTCCGAGCACGTGCTTCCAGTAGACCGACCCGGGCTGGCAAAGGAGGTGCTGGTCACGTGCCCCACATAGACCAATCATGACCGACGAAAGCCCGTCCCAAGCCCTGTGTGGTGCAATCATGACTGGCAGATCCATGATTGGTCCAGTTGGAGGGCACGTGGCAGCTCCTGGCCAATCCCCGGGACCAGAAGGCAGTCGCGGGCTTGTGCCCCGCCTACCGAGAACTGTGGCTCCAGGCGGTGGCGGTGGGCAGTGTGGGCAGTGTGGGCAGTGTGGGCCCCTAGGGTGGGGTCGGAGGAGCTCTGCCAGCGTGCCACCCCAGAACCCTTCCCACCAGACCTGTGACTTAACATGGGCCCCACCCTCTCCCCGTGCCCTGGAGCCGTGTGGCATGGCTTCTGGGCGCTCGCGCCTTCCTCGTGCGGCGACAGTGTCCCTAACTCGTCTTAGGAACGGTGGCACGACGGTCCTTCGAGTGGGAGGGCCGAATTTTATGTCCTGTTCACTGCCCCTCTCCTAGCACGGAACGTTCTCAAATAAATACGTGTTGGAGGAGCGGCTAGATAAAGGGGACACTAGGAGGGTGGTTGCTCTTCGGTTTGACAGCTGGACTTTGTTAAGTCTGAGATTCTCAGCCTGTCCTTCAAACTTTCAGCCTCACAGCAACAAAAGGCTGCCACCACTCCACACATCACATTCTGTTCCAAGAAAGGAAGAGCATGCAGCCATGTCTGTCCCCCTTTAACATGGAAGCCGATATTTTCTCAGAAAAGCCTGCCAACACATCAGTCACAGCGATGTCTATAGTCATCCCTGGAAGCAAGGCAGACGGGCAGAGGGTGCGCTTAGCTTGGCAGAGTGCTGCCAGGAACGAACGTACAGCTGTGTTAAAGGGCAAAGTGAATGGAGAATGGGAAGACAAGTGACATGCAGTCACAGGGCGTCCGAGCAGAGTCCTCTGGCCAGCACCTACCACCAGTCAGTGAGCGCCTCCTGGAGGCTAGCAGGGAGTGTGTGCAAGTGCACAACCCAGCGGCATTAAACACCTTCAGTGTTGTACGCCCATCACCACCATCCGGTTCCGTCAGGCAAACAAAAGCCCAGGGCCCATCAGCCATCACTCTCTATGCCCAACACTGTCCCCAGCCTCAGGCGAGCACCCCCACTTTATATCTGCATGGATTTGCCTGTTCTGGGCATTTCATATACATGGAATCCTACACAATTTGGCCTTTGGGGTCTGGCTTTCTCTGCTTAGCATATTTCCAAGGCTCCATGGCGCACCATGTGTATCAGCGCTGCATCCGTCATGCGGCTGAATGATGTGCCATTATATGCACAGACCAAGTTCTGTTTCTCTGCCTGTCAGTTGATGGACACGTGCGTTGTCTCCCCCTTCTGGCTGTTGTGAGCGGTGCCGCCACGAGCACGGGAGTACAAGGACCGCATCTGAGTTCGCCAGTCCTCGGTTCTTTGGCCATATGCCCTGGGAGTGAAACCGCTGGGGCACAGGGAACTCTGTGTTAAACTTGAGAAACCGCCAGAGTGTTTTCTGCGATGGCTGCACCACTTCACATTCTCACGGCAGTGGACGAGGAGGGCTCCTCCCCAGAGAATTTCAAGGTCTCCTGTTTCTGTAGGGGGCCCCTTTTTGTGGGGTGAGATCTGAGCTTGGAAGGGGCTAAGCTCTATCCCACACTTACACAAGCAACCCAGGTCCCTGGGGACGGGTGGGGCCCCAACACTGAGTTTCCAACAACCCCAGGGGCTGCAGGTGAGACTGGTCTGGAGCGCCTCCTGGAGGCTGGCAGGGGTGTGTGCAAGCAGGTCGGCAACCAGGCCTCTTCCCAGGCGTCCAGGTTCAGCGGGAAGTAAATCCAGAGGGCTTCCCTTATATGATGCTTTAATGTGGGAAAAAAAACTACGTGGGAACAAGGAGGCTTCAAACCCGAAAGTGGTAGAAAGGTCAGGGGCGTGTCCTTACTGGACAGCTTCGAAGTGAGAATGGTCATTACAGTGGGGGATCCCGGATGGCAGGGAATTAATTGTTCACAGACGATTACCTTACACCACTTCAGGAAGACAACTGAGGCTTCGTTATGGTTCTCAGAGGCCTTGGCAATAAGCGGCTAAGGCTTTGCTTACTTACATTCGCAACATAAGCTAGACTGAGTCTGGCCCACCTAGCTTAACTGGCTGTGTCTACTGAGGATCTTTACGCTTGGCGTCATTTTATTTTACTTCTAAGAGAAGGAAGCCAGGAATCTGTGTGGTCAACACGTTCGTAGGTGGATCTTAAGGAAGCTTGAGGAAGTGCCCCATGCAACCATTATCCTCAGTCGGGGGCAGGGCGGGGGATGGGTGACAGACACAGCGCTAAAGCCACAACCCCCTGGGCAGCCTGGTGCACAGGCCACCCCGCGGCAGGGCAGCTTGCTCTTTCTGCTGCCTGGAGTCGCCGGCACGTAGACAATCCCTGAGGCTCCGTCAGTCCACCATTCACAGAGGAGGGGCGCTAAGGCACTGAGTGACTCTCAACGTCTGGTCCCTGGACCAGGGGCATCAGGGTCACCTGGGTCTAGTTAGAAATGCAAGTTCTGAATCAGAGGCTCTGGGGCAGGGCCCAGCCATCTGCTGGTTAGCAAGCCCTCCAGGTGACCCTGTGCCTGCCAGTTTGAGCACCGTGTTGCTGAAGCCACCCCTGCAGAATAAAGCTGCACCCACCTTCCAGCTGCGCAGTGTCAGAGGAGAGCAAACGCCCCATGGTGCCCAGCTCTCCTAGGGGCCGTGGCGCAGGCTACCAAGCTCTGCATGTGGGCGCCGGAGGGCATCTCCGCAGGCCACACCTTGTGCCCAGAGGGAGGGCACTGACAGCCTGAGGCCACTGCCACCCTCCTGTGCCAAGAAGCTGGCAGATTTGAATGGGAAGACCCACCCGCTGAGCCTCACCGCCAGGGCGGGGTGACTTCATCTGGGAACCAGCCGCCCGGTTCCCGCGAGCACCTACCACCAGTCAGTGAAACAAGCCGCCCCAGGGCTCCAGCGTTCTCACCTGAAACGGACTGATGGTCGCTGCGGCCCTGGGAACCTGTGCGGGCAAACGAGGTCCTGCGTGGGCAGTTGCCTGCTGGCGCAAAAGGGAAATCAGCAAACACAGGTCGGATGATCTTCTTAATCAAGAGGTAAAAATGCATCTGCCTCCCTCGCCGGGGTTCCCCAGACCTCAGGGCCCCTCCCCAAAGCCCTTGCCTACTAAGGGTTCCTTGTGATTCTTTCCTGGCCTGGCATGTACGTCTGCAGGCATAAGGGTATGAATCATTTTAAAAGTCCAAACATAGTTCACTCTACACACGGCTCTTTTGAAATTATTGTGAAATATACCAGGTAAAGCAGGATGGGGAAGAACAGACACCCATGTCCACCAGGCAGCTTAGGACACCAGACATTGCCGGCGTGCCGCAAACCCCCTGCATCCCCTCCTGACTCCACGAGGTAAACACCACCCTGAACTTGGCATTTATCATTTCTATGCATGTTTCTATATGTCTATTGCTAATGTTTGTGTCTACAAACAACATGTAGTATTATTGTGCACATTTAGAAACCTCATATAAGTGGTCTCTACTTCCCACATGGTCAGTGAGCAGCCCTTGCGGGACGAACGGCACCTGGCTTCACCACGGGTCCTGTCGCCACCGGCGATCCTGAATCCTGCAGCTGGCTTATTTGGTTCAGGATTATTTTGAAGATTCATCAAAGACGACAGATGTAGCTCTAAACCATTCATGTTCATTGTTGGGTAGTATTTCTTTATACAACTATGTCAGAAGTTATTTATCCCTACATCTGTTGATTGATCTTTATGTTGCTGTAAGTCTGGGAAGAGGAAATCCCAGGGCAAAATATCTCTAAAAACCGAAATCAGTCAAAGGGAGAAATAAAGTATAAAATCCATTTATTGCTTACAAAACTGAAGTCAGGGACCTTCTCTCTTTCCTGCTTTGGCAGAAGCAAAAACCGGCCCTCCCCTCCCCTCTCAGGTACAGATAAGCCCTCCCTGCCCAGGTCATTACCCACCGATATGGAGATGAACTTCTCCACCCCTGAGGAATGATGCAAATGCACTAAAGCCATACTTCTCTCCACCTCTGAACACCTACTGATATGCAGATGTCCTAAAGCCAGGAGATATTCTGGAAACGTTAAGATTTTACCCACAGTTGCCTTTTTTTTTTTTTTGCCATAAAAACAATGCTTTTCAACACTGTGCTAAGTGAAAGGAGCCGGTCACCATTTAATGCTTGTATTGTATCCTTTTACATGAAATGTCTGGAATATAGGCAATTCCATAGAGACAGGAAGTAGATGAGTGGTTTCCAGGGGCGGGGGAGGAAGTGGAATGGCACGTGACTGTTAGTAAGTATAGGGTTTCTTGTCAGGATTAAAATGGTCTAGAATTAGGTATGGTGGTGATATTTTCATGACTCTGGATCACTAAAAGCCACAGAGCTGTACCTTAGGTGAATTATATGGTGGGCAAATTATATCTCAATAAATTTGGCTTTTAAGGAAAAAACAATGCTTTTCTAAATGTAATGTGGGGTCCTAGATTGTATCTTGGAAGATAAAAAGGACATTCATGGAGAAATCATGAAATCCAAGCAAAGTCCGTTGTTTAGATAATAGTGTCATACCAACGTTAATTTCCTAGTTCCAATAAATGGACCATCATTAAGTAAGAGGTTAATCTTAGGGGAAACTGGCAGGAAGTACACAAGAATTCTCCACATGAAATCGACAACTCTTCTGTAAATCTAAAATTATTCTGAAATCAAAAGTTTATTTTTAAAAAAAAGCAACGCTGCTGTGAATACCCACATGCACGTGTGCAACAGCGTGGCACGTGCTCACCTGGGACCGGAAGTGCTGAGTCATAGGCATGGGTGCCTCCAACACTACTGGGAATCATCAGACCGCCCCCCACAGGACAGCAAGCAGCCTTCGTTCACTCACACTGTCTCGGCGATGGCTCCCAGGTGGGGCTTGTTCTTTTCAAGCTGTAGGTTCCTTTGCACAGAAGGAACCTTTTCACAGTGTGTCTAACAGCCCCCTGTGGACAGACACTTAGGTCCTTTATGCGCACATACAAGTATACGGATCCAGGACCAAGCCTGCCAAGTAGAGCGGCAGCGTTAAAGAGTATTCTATGCATTTTGATACATATTCGCAGGGGGCTGACTGCTGCCCCCTTACAGAGGGTGGTGGGGTATGCCTGTCACCACAGCAGTATTTGCTATGAGGGAGCTCATGCCCATTCTTTGCTGGATTCAAATAAGAACTCAACCATGTCCTATAGTTACATATTACTGCCTTATAAATTACTCCAAAACTTAGTGACCCAAAGCAGCAATAAACATTGATTATCTCACACTGCTTCTGAAGGTCAGGAATTAGGGAGCAGCTTAGCTGGGTGGTTCTGATTCAGTAGCTCTCATGACATTTCAGTTGAGGTATTGGCTGGGATTTGCTGAGGATGGAGGACTGGTTTCCAAGGTGACAGACTCACATGGCTGTTGGCAGGAGGCCTCAGCTCCTCAGCATCTTGACCTTTCCATAGGGCTGTTTGAGCTCCCTCAGGACAGCTGCTGGCTTCTCCGAGCGAAGAAGAAAGTGCTGAAGCAGGCCAGACTAGTGTGGCAGCTCCCTGATGTCATCATGAACACAGGCTGTTTCTGATCCACCAGTTTCCAAAGATCTCTGTATGGTGCCTCATAGTTCAAAACAGCTGGCAGAGCTCCAGCCATCACTGCCATAGTCCCAACAACAGAAAGGAGAAATAGGAGGAGAGGAGAGGTCTGTTCTAAAGTCGACTGTGGTGATGGTTGTGCAACTTGGCGAGTAGACTAAACACCACTGAACCATATACTTGGTGTATGTAATTTGTGCATTTATCTCAACAACATTGTTTTTAAAGTCATGTGATGGGGCAGGAAGTGATGCCTGCTACTAGGAAGAGACGAAGGGGTGGGATGCCAGGCTGGGGGTCCACAATGAGAAGGGTCAGCTGGAGGCAGGGGAGGATACCGGTGGGTGTCTGGGCACAAGTGTCCTGGAAAAGAGCAGAGCAAAGGCCCTGAGGCTGGCCTGCACTGGGCGGGAAGGCAGCCAAGGAGGGGCAGGGATTCACGCCGCAACGCCTTCAGGGGGCACGGGACAAGGAAGGAACCAGCTGAGAGGCACCTCGTAACTCAGGCCAGAGGACAGCCACCTAGAACGGGCAGCAGGGGTGCAGAAGCTGAGCGGCCGGCTCGGGGACCTGCTGTCACAGTGCATCCAGAGGACTTTCCGGCAGAGCAGATGGAGGCAGGCAAGGCGGAAGGGGTCAGAATGCCTCCAAGGCTTCAGCGGGGCAACAGGAAGGATGGAACTGCCTTTTGCTGAGACAGGGGTGCTGGGGGAGGGGCAGGCTTTGGGGCAACATCAGGGTCCAACCTGCACATGATAAACCAAAGTGCCTGTCAGACACACTTGAGGGGTGGCCGGACAACCTGCGGGAGTCCTGAGCTGCACGTCAGGGACAAGCCCTGACTGGGAACACAAGCATTAGGGTCTAGCAACACTTACAACCACGGACTGGATGCATCCCCAAGTGTGGGCACCAGGGGAACGGCCAAGGACAGCCCCAGGGCCCCGATGCTTAGAGTTCAGGGAGGAGAGAGCCCCAGAGAGGACCAAGAAGGGACAGCGGGCTGCAGGGGCCCAGAGGACGGGGGTCCCAGAGCCAAGCGTCAAGGACGTTCCCAGGAGGCGGGCGTGGCAGGAGCCGGGTGGGATGAAGACTGGTCTGCCCGGGGCTGCAGCCCACAGAGCTCCTCGCGGACGACGTGGGGGAGCGGCGCGGGTGGCAGGTGGATGGGGCAGGCTCGAGAGGAAATGTGAGACAGCCTGAGCGGCCGCGGCTGGATGAATGGGTGCACGCCCCCGTGCTGGGGAGGGTTCAGCCGTAAGAAGGAAGGTCCCCTTGAGGACCCTGTGCTGCGGGAAACGAGCCACACACAGGGGGGCAGGTTCTGTGTGGTTCCACTTCCAAAAGCTGGAGCCGACAGATCCTGGGCACGGCGAGTGGGGGTCCCGGGCTGGGGAGGGGCGGGGTCAGTGTTCAGCAGGGACAGAGCTTCCGTCTGGGGAGACGGCAGGGTGCTGATGGGGATGGCTGCACCCGTGTGAATGTGCCCAATGCCGCTGAGCTGTGTGCTCAGAAGGGCCACAATGGTAAATTGTATGTGTATTTTACCACACACACAAAAAGCGTTGCAAGAGAAACAAAAGAAGAGGAAGAAGCCAGACTCAGAAGACTATCGACTCCGAGGCTCTATTTTGGTGGGAATGGACAGCCTGCATCCACGGTGACAGAGGTCAGACGAGCGGCGGTCTGGGGCCAGGCCCCAGGGGCACAGACACATCGTGGGGTGGGGGAGGTGCCCCACCCTGACTGGGGCAGTAGATGCAATGGTGCAGATGTTTGGCAAAATACATCCAACTGTACACTTCAAACAGGGCATTTTATCGTTGTAAGCTCCTCTTTTTTTAAAAAGAACTACAGTATTTCAGTCCACGCAGACCTGGTGCATGAGCAGATGTGGTGAATGATCTATGCTGATCAATGGAACAAAAAAGGGAAGTTCAGCAACAGACCCAAAATGTATGGAAACTTATATACGGAAACTTAATACACAGTAAAGGCGACATTAAAAGTTTGTAGAGAGAAGACATATTATTCTTCTCTATTTATCATTTATTCTAAATGGCATTGAGACAAATGGCTCTGGACTGTAACACAATTAATCCCAGAGAAATTAGAACAAAGTATTTGAGACAATATGAGAGAGTTTTTTTAAAATCTTAGAATAAAAAAGGCCTCCCAGGAAACCATAAAGAGAAAGATTAATGAAACCACACACCAGATTATAAAAGTTCTTCAGAAAAAAAAAATCCCACCATACACAAAGTAAAAAGAGAGAAAACTGGGAAAGGGTGAACAACCATTGTAAACAGCTCACTGAGAAACACAAATGGTCCCAAAACAAGTGCAGAGACATCACCCTCAGTCCTCGGTGGGGGACAAATGGAAACATACGGGGTCCCACTTCCATGACTGGCAGAGGGGTCTGGGACCCAACATGGCAAGCGCCGGCCCCAGGGTCTCCACGCCTGCAGGAAGTGGTGCGCCAAGCCTCCCCTCAGAGGCTGTGGTCTGTGCCCACCAAAGACCCCAGAACCAGGCCACAGAAGCAGGCACACACAGCCAGGCAGAGTGCGGCCGGGGTTTGAACCCAGGAAGGTCGTCATTTCTGAAACCAAGCCCGGTTCTCTGCTGACAGGTGCACCAATCCCATTGCCTGGAGAAGGTCAGGGGCCTCGCAGCTGAGAACTCACCAGGGCACAGCACTCTGGTTTGAAAAGACACACTTATCACACACACATCAGCGGCTGGCTTGGTTCACCAAACCAAGCGCCTTCTGGGCACCCGGCATCGGCCTTGAGGGGGAGGGAAGACAAGGACCCTGTTCTCCAAATGCGCAGACGGACTTCATGCCGCACCAGCCTGATGACCGAGGGGTGTTAGTGTCCCGTGGCTGGAGTAACAAACTACAGAGTCGTGTTTTCCCACAGTTCTGCAGGTTACAAACCTAACGAGGGCCGAGATCAGGTGCGGGCGTGGCAGAAGTTCAGCGTGAGATCAGAGTCCGGCCCTGGCCTCTTCCAGCCTCTTGAGGCGCCGGCTCCCTGTGGCTCGTGGCCCGTCCTCCTCCTGCAAAGCCGCAGTAGCTGGCAGTCCCCAAATGCCACCACTGACTCTCACCTCTGTGCCTCCCTCACCCACTGAAGGCCCCCGGGGTCACACTGGGCCTCCTGGGTGATGCAGGGTCACCGCCCTACCGGAAGGGCAGGGGTCAGCAACCTCCACCCCACTGCCAGCCTCCCTGCCCTCTGCCATGTATCTGAACACACTCACAGGTCCCAGGGATTAGGACGTGGGCCTGTTCGGGGGGCCGCCGTCCTGCCCACCAGGGTTATCAGGCTCCCCAGCTCCCATGCATTTCACGCGCACCGCCAGCCTGGAGGTGGGGTTCCAGCATTTAACAGGAGGTGTAATTGACACAAAGTGTGACAGACATTATGTCTTCGGCTGGCTTATGTTGGTGGGACCTCTCTGCAGCCCGTAGCCAGCAGCCGTCAGCTGGTTTTAGACACTAGCTGCATCTTTAGTATTGTACCTGTGACTGGGCAGGAGGAACCGCCGATCCCTCAGGCTGCTTTTTTTTTTTTTTTACTAAGCTATCATTGATGTACAATCTTATGAAGGTTTCACATGAGCAACATTGTGGTTATTACATTCACCCATTTATCAAGTCCCCCCCACATGCCCCATTGCAGCCACTGTCCATCAGCGTAGTAAGATGCTATAGAGTCACTACTTGTCCTCTCTGTGCTATACTGCCTTCCCTGTGCCCCCCCCCCACATTACGTGTGCTAATCATAATGCCACTTATCTCCCTCCCTCACCACCTCCTTTAGCTTTGGTAACCACTAGTCCCTTCTTGGAACTCTGAGTCTGCTTCTGTTTTGTTCCTTCAGTTTTTGCTTTGTTGTTATGCTCCACAAATGAGGGAAATCATTTGGTACTTGTCTTTCTCCGCCTGGCTCATTTCACTGAGCATAATACCCTCCAGCTCCATCCATGTTGTTGCAAATGGTAGGGTTTGTTTTCTTCTTATGGCTGAGTAATATTCCATTGTGTGTATGTACCACCTCTTCTTTATCCATTCATCTCCTGATGGACACTTAGGTTGCTTCCATTTCTTGGCTATTGTAAATAGTGCTGCGATAAACATAGGGGTGCATCTGTCTTTTTGAATCAGGGATCTTGTTTTCTTCGGGATTCCTAGGAGTGGAATTCCTGGGTCAAATGGTATTCCTATTTTGAGCGTTTTGAGGAACCTCTGTACTGCTTTCCACAATGGTTGAACTAATTTACATTCCCACCAGCAGTGTAGGAGGGTTCCCCTTTCTCCGCATCCTCATCAGCATTTTTTTGTTTTTTCTTGTTGTTTGTCTTTTGGATGGTGGCCATCCTCACTGGTGTGAGGTGATATCTCATTGTGGTTTTAATTTGCATTTCTCTGATGATTAGGGATGTGGAGCATCTTTTCATGTGCCTGTTGGCCATCTGAATTTCTTCTTTGGAGAACTGTCTGTTCAGATACTCACCCATTTTTTCGATCAGTTTATTTGCTTTTTGGGTGTTGAGGCATGTGAGTTCTTAATATATTTTGGATGTTAACCCCTTATCAGTTATGTCGTTTACAAAAATATATTCTCCCATACTGTAGGATGCCTTTTTGTTCTGCTGATGGTGTTCTTTGCTGTACAGAAGCTTTTTAGTTTGATGTAGTCCCATGTGTTCATTTTTGCTTTTGTTTCCCTTGCCCGGGGAGATGAGTTCAGGAAAAAGCTGCTGATGTTTATATTCAAGAGATTTTTGCCTATGTTTTCTTCTATGAGCTTTATGGTTTCATGGTTTACATTCAGGTCTTTTATTCATTTCAAGTTTCCTTTTGAATATAGAGTTAGACAGTAATCCAGGTTCATTCTCTTACATGTAGCTGTCCAGTTTTGCCAACACCAGCTATTGAATAGGCTATCATTTCCCCACTTTATATCCATGGCTCCTTTATCATATATTAGTTGGCCATGTATGTATGGGCTTATATCTGGACTCTATCCTATTCCATTGATCTATGGGTCTGTTCTTGTGCCAGTATCAAATTGTCTTGATTACTGTGGTTTTGTAGTAGACCTTAAAGTTGGGGAGTGTAATCCTCCCTGCTTTATTCTTCCTTCTCAGGATTGCTTTGGCTATTTGGGGTCCTTGGCAGTTCCATATGAATTTTAGAACTATTTGTTCCAGTTCATTGAAGAATGCTGTTGGTATTTTGATAGGAATTGCATTGAATCTGTAGATTGCTTTAGGAAGGATGGCCATTTTGACAATATTAATTCGGCCTACCCATGAGCATGGGATGTGTTTCCATTTGTTGGTGTCCTCTTTAATTTCTCTCATGAGTGTCTTGTAGTTTTCAGGGTATAGGTCTTTCACCTCTTTGGTTAGGTTTATTCCTAGGTATTTTATTATTTTTGATGCAATTGTAACTGGAATTGTTTTCCTGATTTCTCTTCCTGCTAGTTCACCATTAATGTATTGGAACACAACAGATTTCTGTGTATTAATTTTGTATCCTGCAATTTTGATGAATTCAGTTATTAGTTCTAGTAGTTTTGGAGTGGATTCCTTAGGGTTTTTTATGCTCAATATCATGTCATCTGCAGTGACAGTTTAACTTCTTCCTTGCCAATCTGGATTCCTTGTATTTCTTTGTTTTGTCTGATTGCCATGGCTAGGACCTCCAGTACTATGTTGAATAACAGTGGGAAGAGTGGGCATCCCTGTCTTGTTCCCTATCTTAAAGGAAAAGCTTTCAGCTTCTCGCTGTTAAGTATAATGTTGGCTGTGGGTTTATCATAGATGGCCTTTATTATGTTGAGGTACTTGCCCTCTATAGCCATTTTGTTGAGAGTTTTTACCATGAATGGATGTTGAATTTTGTCAAATGCTTTTTCAGCATCTATGGAGACGATCATGTGATTTTTGTCCTTCTTTTTGTTGGTGTGGTGGATGCTGTTGATAGATTTTCAAATACTGTACCATCCTTCCATCCCTGGAATAAATCCCATTTGATCATGGTGTATGATCTTTTTGATATATTTTTAAATTCAGTTTGTTAATATTTTGTTGAGTATTTTTGCATCTGTGCTCATCAGGGATACTGACCTATAATTTTCTTTTTTTGTGGGGTCTTTGCCTGGTTTTGATATTGGAGTGATGCTGGCTTCATAGAATGAGTTTGGGAGTATTCCCTCCTCTTCTACTTTTTGGAGAACTTTAAGGAGGATGGGTATTATGTCTTCTCTAAATATCTGATAAAATTTAGCGGTGAAGCCATCTGGCCTGGGAGTTTTGTTCTTAGGTAGTTTTTTGACTACCAATTCAATTTCATTGCTGGTAATTGGTCTGTTGTTATTTTCTGTTTCTTCCTGGGTCAGTCTTGGAAGGTTGTATTTTTTTAGAAAGTTGTCCATTTCTTCTAGGTTATTTAATTTGTTAGCATATAAATTTTCATAGTATTCTCTAATAATTCTTTGTATTTCTGTGGTGTCCATAGTGATTTTTCCTTTCTTGTTTCTGATTCTGTTTATGTGTGTTGACTCTCTTTTTTTCTTGGTAAGTCTGGCTAGGGGTTTATCTATTTTGTTTATTTTCTCAAAGAACCAGCTCTTGGTTTCATTAATTATTTCTATAGTTTTATTCTTCTCAATTTTATTTATTTCTTCTCTGATCTTTATTGTGTCCCTCCTGCTACTGATTTTGGGCCGCATTTGTTCTTCTTTTTCTATTTTTATTAATTGTGAATTTAGGCTGTTCATTTGAGGTTCTTCTTTCTTGAGATAGGCCTGTATTGCAATATACTTTCCTCTTAGAACTGCCTTCGCTGTGTCCCACAGAAGTTGGGGCATTGTACTGTTGTTTTCATTTGTCTCCATATATTGCTTAATCTCTGTTTTAATTTGGCCATTGATTACTTAGGAGCATGTTGTTCAGTCTCCATGTGTTTGTGGGCTTCTCTGTTTTCTTTGCGCCGTTTCTAGTTTCTTACCTTTGTGGTCTAAGAAGTTCGTTTGTACAATTTCAATCTTTTTGAATCTACTAAGGCTCTTTTTGTGGCTAGTATGTGATCTATTCTGGAAAATGTTCCATGTGCACTTGAGCAGATTGTGTATCCTGCTGCTTTTGGGTGAAGTGTTCTGTAGATGTCTGTTAGGTCCATCTATTCTAATGTGTTGTTCAGTGCCTCTGTGTCCTTACTTTCTCTGGTTGTTCTGACCTTTGAACTGAGTGGTGTGTTGAAGTCCCATAAAAAGAATGCATTGCCTTCTATTTCCCCTTTAATTCTGTTAGTATTTGATGTACATATATCGGTGGTCCTGTGTTGGTTGCATAGATATTTATAATGGTTATATCCTCTTGTTGGACTGACCCTTTTATCATTTTGTAGTGCCCTTCTTTGTCCTGTTACTTTCTTTGTTTTGAAGTCTATTTTGTCTGATACAAGTACTGCAACTCCTGCTTTTTTCTCCCTATTGTTTGAATGAAGTACCTTTTTCCATCCCTTCACTTTTAGTCCATGTATGTCTTTGGGTTTGAAGCGAGTCTCTTGTAAGCAGCATATAGATGGGTCTTGCTTTTTCATCCATTCAGTGACTCTATGTCTTTTGATTGGTGCATTCAGTCCATTTACATTTAGGGTGATTATCGATAGATATGTACTTATGGCCATTGCAGGCTTTAGATTTGTGGTTACCAAGGGTTCAAGGGTAGCTTCTTTACTAACAGTCTGACTTAACTTGCTTATTATTCTATTACAAACACAACCTAAAGGTTGTTTTTTTTTTTCCTTCCTTTTCTTCCTCCTCCACTCTTTATATGTTAGGTGTCATATTCTATACTCTTTGTGTATCCCTTGGCTGGCTTTGTGGGTAGCTGATTTAATTTTACATTTGCGTAGTAATTAATTGGTCTGCTTCCTTTACTGTGGTTTTATTTTCTCTGGTGACAGCTATTTAGCCTTAGCAGCACTTCCACCTAGAGCAGTGCCTCCAAAATACACTGTAGAGATGGTTTGTGGGAGGTAAATTCAACTTTTGCTTATGTGGAAATTGTTTAATCTGTGATTCAAATTTAAATGATAATCTTGCTGGATAGAGTATTCTTGGTTCAAGGCCCTTCTGTTTCATTGCATTAAATACATCATGCCACTCCCTTCTGGCCTGTAAGGTTTCTGCTGAGAAGTCTGATGATAGCCTGATGGGTTTTGCTTTGTGTGTGATCTTTTTTTATCTCTCTGACTGCTTGTAATACTCTGTCCTTGTCCTTGATCTTTGCCATTTTAATTATTATATGTCTTGGTGTTGTCCTCCTTGGGTCCCTTGTGTTGGGAGATCTCTGCACCTCCATGGCCTGAAAGACTATCTCCTTCCCCAGATGGGGAAGTTTTTAGCAATTACCTCCTCAAAGACACTTTCTATCCCTTCTTTTCTTCTTCTTCTGGTACCCCTATAATGTGAATATTGTTCCATTTGGACTGGTCAGAAAGTTGTCTTATTATTCTTCTTTTCCTAGAGATCCTTTTTTCTCTCTGTGCCTCAGCTTCTCTGTATTTCTGTACTCTAATTTATAATCCATTTACTGTCTCCTCTACCTCTTCTAGTCTGCTTCCAAATCCCTCCATTGTTATGTTTCATTTCATATATTGTATTTTTCAAAATCTCTCTCTCTTTCTTGAATTTGTCCCTGAGATCTTGGATATTTTTCTGTAGCTCTGTTAGCATGATCATGATTTTTCTTTTGAAATCTTTATCAGGAAGATTAGTGATTTCAGTTTTACTGAACCTTCTCTCTGGTGTTTGAGGGATTTGGGGCTGAACAAGGTTTTTCTGCCTTTCATAATCCTCCAGAATACTGTGGAATAATAGCTTTGTGTAGGTGGTGCCCTCTAGTGCCCAGAAGCTCTACTCTCCAGAGCTGCCCAGCACCTGGAGTGAAGGTTGAGGTCACAGGTGAGTGGTGCCAGTGCCTGCCAGGACGAAAGAGCTCTTTCCTGCTTCCTAGATGCGGTGCCTGCCTCCATTGCCAGGGCCAGGGAGCTGAGTGTGCAGGGAGCAGTTTCTTGGATATGCCCCTGTAGCTGCTGTAGGCTGGGCTGCCCTCCGGCTGGCCTGGGGTTGATGGCGGGGGCAGCAGGCTTGAGAGCTGGTGCCAGTGGGGAGGAAGGAGCGGCAGGCTGCGTGTCACAGTGGGGGGTCCTCAGGGCTGTGTTGTCAGCCAGGGGGATGGAGCGCCTGAAGCTCCCCCAAGTTCCCAACCTGCTGGGCTGAGTGCACTGGGATGATTTTGTCCACCTGCCCTTTCTCCTGAGCAGAAGCTCTGTGTAATCCTTGCCCCTTTCGCAGCCCTCTCGCTGTTGGGAAGTCTTTCAAAGTGCCCACCTTTCTTTTGTCCCAGAGTGGCTCGTTGTGGGTACCTGTTCTCCACAAATGGCTGAAATCTCAGTCTCTCCAAGTATTCCACCTGTCTTTGCTTTCCAACCCCTGTCATCCCCAGAGCACCATGCAATGTGGGTTCATGTTCCCGGAGTAGATCTTCAGGGCTGGTGTTCAGCAGTCTTAGGCCTCCACTCCTTCCCCACTCTATTTTTCTTCCTCCTGCTGGTGAGCTGGGGTGTGGGGAGGGCTTGGGTCCTGCCAGATCGCAGCTTTGTTACTTTACCCTTTTCCATGAGATCTCTTTTCTCCAGATGTAGGCAGTCTGTTGCAGTCTTCCTTCTGGTCACTCGTTTAGGATTAGTTGTAGCTGCTGTATTTTCATATTATATGTGGTTTGGGGAGGAGATTTCTGCCTCACTTCTCATGCCATCTTTTTCTGGTCTCCCCTCAGGCTGCTTTTATTTGCCTGTCTTCCACCCCACATGCCTTCTTCCCAGGCATGATCAAAGGCAGGGCTCCCTTCCCAGGGAGAAGGAACGGGCCAGAAGACAGAGCCAAAGGGATAATGGAGAAACAACAAACCCCAAACACAGAATTTAAAACCTGGAGCTGAGGTGATACGTCAGGGTGTCCTCATGTTTCAGAGCGGGTATGTTCCTAAAATGTATTGCTGTATCTTACCATGAGGATACATAAAATCTGTCTAAGGTGCACCCTGGCAGCGGGTTTCAGACTCAAGAACGGAGAATTTTAATCCTCATTTTCAGATGGAGAAACTATAGTGTGACGCCTCCCTGGCAGTGCCAGGCAGCAAACATGAGCATGTTCCACATCCCAGAGTTGTGGTGGGTTGAGTTTAGAAAGGAAAGTGGGTAAGGTGAAGGTGGGGTGCCTGCAGACCACAGGCCACCCGGCATGCATGGTCGTCAATAGGACACACAGACACGGCCAAGATGGGCTCATTCCTGTTGAGCCACACCATCGTCCACACCCAGGTCACAGGCAGGGCCAAACTGGGCAAACACTGGGCCAGTGGGACCCTTTTTCCATATCACACCCTGTGGCCCCGCCCATCCTGGGGAAGCCTCATCTGCAGGAGGCTGAACATCAGTTACCTGGCAGGCAGTCCCTGCCACCCTGTAACCCATGCAGGGCTGGCCTGACCTCCAGCACTGGGGCCTCTTGCTGGGCCCCCACACCTCGAAGATGGGTCACATGGTCATAGAAGGAGTGGGGCTACTCTCAGGCTTGGATCCTGCAAGCAGAGCTGGCAAAGGGGCCACTACCCAGCTGGGGGCAGGTGCAGAGACAGCACAGGAAGGGTGCAGTGTCCAGGGACACTGGGGGTGTTACCTGGAGATTAAGGGCCTTGAGGGCTCAAGTCACCACAGCCAGAAGGCTGTGTTGGGGGGCCTGGCAGGCAGATGAACCCAGGGAACCCACCCAGGGAACCCAGGCCCTGCTTCCAGCCCCTGCGTGCGAGCTCAGTTGACCCCACGGAGCCATGGGGCAGCTCCTGGCAGATACGGGGCAGGCAGTGTCGTAGCAAGCCTGGAGAAGCAGACTAAAGGATGGAGGGCCTAGCCAGTGCTGACTTCCCCATAACTGAGCTTCAAGGGGAGTGTGCCACTACAACCCTGGCTGAGCCCTGGGTGATGTGATGGGGACTGTCCTTCAGTTTAGCTTGAAAACAACAGGCCACTGCCTTGACCGCCTGATTGAGGGTCTAGGCAGCTCCTAGCCCCCAGCCCAAGCCAGGCTGGCAGAGAGGGCTGGAGGCCACTCTGGGACACAGCTTGCCTGGCAGGGTGGAAGGGTGCAAGGGCCCCTGGAGGCTGGAGAGACAGCAGCCACTGGGCCTCATGGGCACCAGCCAGGGGAGTGAGGACCTGCCAAGATCCGGAAGACAGAGTGGCCACAGCGGATCTGGGGCCCTGGACCTGTCTCTCCAACCACCTGAGGCGGCTCCTGTTGGTGGCAAGAACATGCAGACCCGGAATGTCTGTGACCTGCATCATCCCCATTTCTTGGAGGGAAGGTGAAGGCAGCCTCCCCATAAGTCTCGACGCCCTTGCTCTGCCACATGCGCTGCACAAGGAGAGGCTTGCCTTTCACCTTGGAAACTGGGAAGCTGGGTCTGTGGACGGCACACGCCCCACCCGCCTGCCACCATGCTGTGGACTTCCCAACAGAAACATGCATTACCAGGCATGGCGTGGCTGCTCTGCAGGGCACCACGTCGCATTGTGTCCCACCCCTCCCTACCCGCCGCCCACGCTAACCCCGCAGCGGTGCTCAGGCCAGGGCCTCCGAGCCCACCCACCCCCTCTCCTCAGCACTGTTTCCTTTGGACGTTGACTGACTGCACCCCAAAGGATGACGAAGCCTTTAGCTATACCAGAGCCACCTTGGGGTTTGTTCTGAGAACTCTCATTCACAAATGATTTCTAAACAGAACATTTTCTATTTTGATTGGAATCCTTGTCCAAAAACTTGGCAATACAGGTAAATACATTTCCCCTCATAAAAAGGGCCTTTAAGGAGCACGCCTCTTTCAAGGGCCTCTTCAGCTGGTCCACAGCTGCGAACGGAAGGTGTGCCCATGGGACCAGGGCCAGGCGGTGTCTTCCCTGTAGAACAAAGTGACCAAACACCAAGGCAAAAAAGCAGCAAGTGGATCAAAAAAAGGTTTATTTGAATATTTAATTTAAAAAAATCATACCTATGAGATGTGCTACAGAAATTTAGATACAGTAATTGCATATAAAACCCGACCTAACTGTGGTAAAGCAAGGATTCCGCAGAGATGCACTTCAGGAAAGAGGGCGCGTCCCTCATCATGAACGTCCCAAACACCCAAGGCCATGCCATGTGCCCCCTCAGACACTGCCCCTGACCATGGGCAGGCGTCGCTGGGCTGCTGGTCTCTCGGGAAGGCAACACGCCCCACGCAGCCTCCACAGGGGCATCTGGGTCAGAGCCCTCCTTCTGGTTCACTTTGTATTTGTAGCCAAGTCACTCAATCAAACCTTACTGTCCTTTGACATATTTTGGCAAAAAGCGCATGACTGTCGATGGGCAGAACGTTTTAGGCAGTGTGCGACAGAGAAGGCACCTGCCCTCCCACAGGACAGACAGCTGGACTGCGCAGGCCAGGGCGGGGCGGGCAATCTGAAAGGACACTGAGTGCTGGGGGCGGGAGGAGGGCGCAGCGTCGGGGCAGATGAGGAGGCGGCCTGGCAGAGGGACCGGGTCTTTGGGAAAACCTGTCAAATGCCATGAATGCAAGGCTGCCCCACATGATGCTAAGCTAGCCGAACTCCAGCCGTTTCTGAGTCTGACTTCCCGCCAGGCCCTCCCGCTTCCTCCAAACGAAGGCCTTGGGGCAGTGACCGCAGTCCAGTGCCCCCACACTGCCCAAGCGGCCCACAAAGGAGGGAGCGATCCTCGTGCTGGTCATGGGGTCCTGACCGATGACAGTGGGGCAAGGACAACAAGCCAAGAGAACTACAGGTCCCTGAAGTGGCTCAGCGTGACATCAATTTGGCAAGAAAGGAAATACCTTAAACTCATAAAAATAATTACCCAAGTCCTCCTAAGAAACATGACCGCAATATATTAGCAAATTCTGTGGCATAAACATTTCCCAGGCATGAGCAGAAGCTTAAAATGTAAAGCAGGATGTACGGCCCTGGGCCTGAGCAGGCACAGAAGGCAGGGCAGGCGGGCAGGACCGGAGCTACTGCCGCAGCTCCACGTAGTTGGCAGGGAAGAGCCCGTACCTGCCCTTGCAGAGCCCGCGCCACCAGCCGTCATCGATCATTTCAATGTTGGTGATGATGTCATCCGGGTCGAAGGAGATTTCGTCATCACCCGCTAGAAGACGGCACAAAGGGGGACAGTGGAACCCCATGCCTCCCACCGGCTGCAAGAGCACGGGCTGGGGACAGGGCAGGGCCCTCACGCCAACCACCTGCTTCGTGACCTGGCTGCAGCCCTGCCTGCCTGCCTGCCGTCCCTGGGGACCTGGGGGTGTGGCGATGGGCCAGGGTGGCTGAGTGGTCAGGGCCCTGAGGTACATGTGCGGGGATGGCAGGGCTGGGAGGTGCTAGGGTAACACACCACGTTCTAGAAGTTATCCAGACACCAGACTGCAGCACACACACGGGAATATACGTGTGCATGTGTGCACACAAGGGTGGGGGGAAGTTCTCCCTTGGCCAAAGGCCGACCACCACGACTGGAGGGGACTGCAGAGGGACCCAGGGACCTGGGTCCCGGGACAAGACCCCAGAGGAGACAGCACCCAGACATGACAGGGTCTCCGCACTGGCTTCTGCACTGGGGAGTGTGCTTTTAACGGAGCAGCACACCCAGTTTTAGTGAATTCACATGGGAACTTGGGGGCATGGGGCAACCCTGTAGTGCAGCTATAGACTTCAAATGCTCAGAGAAAGACTAAACGGGGGGTGTGCACACGCGTGTGTATATGTGTGTGTATGCATGTACATAGGTATAGAGAATTTGTCTAACTTTGAAACTGCTTCAAAATAAACTATAAATTGTAAGTTTAAATATATATAAATAATGTATAAAAATATAGCTGAAATACACCACTTAAAATGTAACTATGAAATAAGTGATTGACTTCTCTGCACTACACTGACACTCTGAGGCCAGATGCCCGAGTGGGAGCCCCTGGTGCCCCCCACTTGCGTGTGCCGTGGGCCTCACCAGCCTGGTAGTCATAGAGGGCGATAGCTGTGATCCCGAGGTCATTTTCATACTCATCATAGGTGTTTTCCTCTGAAAACAAACCAAGACAAAGTGAGCAATGACCCAAGTTCCCCCAACGCCCGCGGCTTTAGCCGCTGTGGGACGCCCTCCCTAAGGCGGGACTGCCGGGGCCCCGAGGGCCCCCAGGCCGAGCTCCAGGACACCAGCGCCTCCTGTCACCCGCAGGACTCCCGCTCTCTGGGGGCAAGTCCGATTCCCAACTCTGACGCTACCGGTATGGGCAATTATCTCGATAGGTTTTATGACAGCTTTCAGTGTCTAATTTCCTGATGGGCTTCAAAGGATAACTTTTTAGATTTTAAAGACTTAGCACTTTGAGGAAGGGTCATATCCTGAGTGACGGCCAGCGGGAGGCAGCTGGTCACACACCTCTCGTCACACTCGGGGAAGTGAGAGCGCTGCCCTGATGTTCTGACACCAGTTTTTGTATGACTCCACGCGGGGGAGAGGTTTGTGTTAGATCTGTCCTTAATATATTAAAGGAAACCTCATCTTTAAAAATGAGAGACCGGCTTTAGCGTTCATCCACCTGAAATATCTGCATCATTTCCTGAGTTTATGGAAGTCATCTTTAGAATTCAAGACACCCTGGCTTCCTGGAGCTGGGCACTCTGTGCCCGGAGAACGCCCACAGGCTTCCACGCGGGAGAGACAACAGAAGCGCCTTCCTTCATGCCCGCCCTGCCCAGCACCGGCAGGGATCTTCCTGTAGCCCCTCAGGGGCCATGCCAAGCCCCCTGTGGTCCAGAGCTGCCCCAGCAGGGGATGAATACCCTGCCGACATAGGTGAATGGGCAGGGCAGCTGATGGGGACACAGACTCACAGAAGGGCAGGGGCTGAGGGGAATTTCTCAGGGGACCCCCTACCTGCTGGATAGTGGCCCTGAGTGTCTGTGCCTTCATGAACGGACTCCAGAGCATGGGCCAGGCCCTGCTGGCTGCTGGCCTCCTGAGGACCGCCGGCCTCCATGCTGTACACGGGCTCGGGCTCGGGCTCAGGCCCGCTCACAGGGCCTCCCCGGCTTGGCTCGGCCCCGAACAGCACCAAGTCCTGGGGGAGACAAGGAGATGTTCGAGTGGCCCGTGCTGGGTCACCAGCACATGGACTACTTTCTAGTCCCAGCAGGACTGAGGAAACAGACATGGGGACCAGGAGGCAATGCCTGCTAACGTTCCGAGAATGCTGGGGTCCTGCCACGGTGAGGCAGCGTTACGAGGGCTACGTGCCATCTCCTCTTGACCGATCCCATCCTCCCACCCCAACACCCTGAGTCCTGGAGTAACTAAGCCACACGGCCCATCCAGAAAGGCACACCTGCCCGCGCTGCTGCTGCAGCTGAAGCCTGGCTCCCTGGGTCCTGGCCCAGACCTCCGAAGGCCACCCAAAGCCCCCGAGGACCAGCCACCCTCCCACACCCGACAGCGGCTTTGCCTCACCTGCCCCGCTGCCCGGAGCAGCCAGACCCAAGGCTGCGGGGCAGTCCCAGCCCAACCCTCTGCCCCAGCCAGTGAGTCACATGCAAGTAGGCTGGGAGGAGACCCGCAGCCATCTGCCAGTCCTGTGCCCTGTGCCATCTCCAGCCCAGCTCTGCCTGCCAGCCCGCTCTGCTCTGTCTCGGGCCCTGGGACTCAGAAGCCCTCAGGAAAGCTCTGAACTCTGTGCCATCACCTGCGGTTTTAATGGGTGCTTCCACCAGGGCCCACCCGAAGGCACCTTGGGGGTCATAGGACAGGCACACATGGGGGAGCTCCACTAAGAGCCACTGGTCAGGCGTGAGCTTTGATGGGAGGCAAGCAGCATGCGTGGGGGGCCCATGGAAGCCATGAGGAAGGCCACCTCTGCCTTGGGCACGAGAGCCACTCAAGGACCAAACCACAAGGCCCAGTGTCCTTTGGGCAAGTTTCCCCCAACACGAGGGGAACAGACTGGAGAATGACAGGCCAGGACATGGGGTGGGGGTGCCCTGAGCAGGTCACAGGGTGGGGGCGCCCTGAGCAGGTCACGGGGTGGGAGCGCCCTGAGGTCATGGGGTGAGGGCGCCCTGAGCAGGTCATGGGGTGGGGGTGCCCTGAGCAGGTCACAGGGTGGGGGTGCCCTGAGCAGGTCTCAGGGTGGGGGCACTCTGAGGTCACGGGGTGGGGGTGCCCTGAGGTCTCAGGGTGGGGGCACCCTGAGGTCACGGGGTGGGGGTGCCCTGAGCAGGTCTCGGGGTAGGGGCACCCTGAGGTCACGGCGTGGGGGCGCCCTGAGCAGGACACAGGGTGGGGGTGCCCTGAGAAGGTCTTGGGGTGGGGGCGCCCTGAGCAGGTCACGGGGTGGGGGTGGCCTGAGGTCTCGGGGGGGGGGCCCTGAGCAGGTCACGGGGTGGGGATGGCCTGAGGTCTTGGGGTGGGGGCGCCCTGAGCACGTCTCGGGGTGGGGGCACCCCATCATGTAGTGCTGCCTGCCGATCTCCTCGCCCCTCTGAGGACAGCATGGCGCTCAGGGAACAGCTTCTCAGCAGGACGTGGTGACAGGGATGGCTCAGAGCTCCTGCTGACACCGTGTCATGGGCCACAAGGCCACGCACGCAGCACTGCCCAGGGGTCTGCAAGGACATGGCTGCCACATAAAAGGAGTGGCAGTTCGAGGAGGTGACCCTGTGGGGATGTGGCTGTGGCCCCACCCCGAAGCCCAGGCCCATAGCTACCCCAATTTCATGGGCTACCTTTACGCCTCAGCTGAGTGAGTCAAGTGAGTATTTTTTGATTCAGGGACAGGAGGGGACAACGGCCAGTCCTCCGGGTACAGGCACAGAGCAGCATTTGGGGGACTAGTGATGTACAACCAAGGGGAGATCGGCAGCCTGGTGCCAGGGACTTCCAGAAGGAAGGCGGTCACTGCCAAATGCAGCAGAGGAAGTGATGTAAGGACCAGAGGGTGTCAGGAGCCCTTGCCAGGGGCACTGGGCTAGGTGAGGACGGGGATGCGTCCCGGGAGCCCAGTGGGGCAGGCTGTGCACCTGAGGCCACCCAGCGCTCAGGGAGGCTGCTCTCCAGGCCGCCCTCTTGGACGCCACCCAGCAGAGCGGCGAGGGGTCTCCTCTGCATTCCCAGTGCAGACGAGAGAAGGCTGCCTCCGCATCAGACTCGTCTGCAAACTGAGTGAAGACACCAACCTCACAGACAGGGCCTGAAGGCGGCTGCTCCCGGGCCGGTGGGGCCGTGGGGGACGCAGGGGCGGGCGGCTCCGGGGCTCTAGCTTGCTCCTGTGATCAAAAGACAAGCAGCGGTCAGAACGTCACCAGGTCACCCGAGACTGCGTGGCTGCCGCAAGGACAACTGGATTTCAGAGAAAGGTCGCACTCAGGCCGGGAGCACTCTCTGCCAGAGGGATGAGCAGGTGCCCCAAGTGTGCAGCCCAAGCTCTGTGAGGTTTAAGGGTTTGCTTTGAAGTGAAGGTGGTGCAGTCAGACCAGTGTCACCTGGGGCCCGCCCTGCCCGCCACTGACAGGATTTGGGGGTCTGGGTCGATGTTGTTCATGGTACGTTACAGACTTGGGGGACCTTACAATGGGCCAGTATATTTTTTGGGTAGGGTGGACATGAATCTTTGCAGCCAGAGGGTGGACTGTGGTGGACAGAATGGCCCCTCCAAGAGGCTAACGTCCCCATCCTCAGATCCTGCGAATGCATGACCTTGCAAAGGGCAAAGGGATGGAGACATATGGGAACAAATGAAGGACCTGCAGCAAAGTTGCAGGATACAAAATTAATACACAGAAATCTGTTGCTTTCCTACACATTAATGATGAACTAGCAGAAAGAGAAATCAGGAAAATAATTCCATTCACAACTGCATCAAAAAGAATAAAATATCTAGGAATAAACCTAACCAAGGAAGTGAAAGACCTATACCCTGAAAACTGCAAGACACTCTTAAGAGAAATTAAAGAGGTCACTAACAAATGGAAACTCATCCCATGCTCCTGGCTACGAAGAATTAGTATTGTCAAAATGGCCATCCTGCCTAAAGCAATCTACAGATTCAATGCAATCCCTATCAAATTACTGACAGCATTCTTCGACAAACTGGAACAAATAGTTCTAAAAGACCAACAAAGACCCCAAATAGCCAAAGGAATCCTGAGAAGGAAGAATAAAGCTGGGAGCATTCCCCAACTTCAAGCTCTACTACAAAGCCAAAGTAATCAAGACAATTGGTATCAGTACAAGAACAGACCCATATAGTAGTGGAACAGACTAGAGTCCAGACATTAACCCAAACATATATGGTTAGTTAATATACAATAAAGGAGCCATGGACATACAATGGGGAAATGACAGCCTTTTCAATAGCTGGTGTTGGCAAAACTGGACAGCTACATGTAAGAGAAGGAAACTGGATCACTGTCTAACCCCATACACAAAAGTAAATTCAAAATGGATCAAACACCTGAATATAAATCATGAAACCATAAAACTCTTAGGAAAAAACATAGGCAAAAATCTCTTAGACATAAACACGAGCAATTTCTTCATGAACATATCTCCCCAGGCAAGGGAACAAAAGCAAAAATGAACAAGTGGGACTATATCAAGCTGAAAAGCTTCTGTATAGCAAAGGACACCATCAGTAGAACAAAAAGGCATCCCACAGTATGGGAGAATATATTCATAAATGACATATCCAATAAGGGGTTGACATCCAAAATATACAAAGAGCTCATGCACCTCAACAAACAAAAAGCAAATAATCCAATTAAAAAATGGGTGAGTATCTGAACAGACAGTTCTCAAAGAAGAAATTCAGATGGCCAACAGGCACATGAAAAGATGCTCCACATTGCTAATCATCAGAGAAATGCAAATTAAAACCACAATGAGATTATCACCTCACACAAGTTAGGATGGCCACCATCCAAAAGACAAACAACAAAAAACAAAAAAATGCTGACGAGGATGTGGAGAAAGGGGAACCCTCCTGCACTGCTGGTGGGAATGTAAATTAGGTCAGCCATTGTGGAAAGCAGTATGGAGGTACATCAAAAAACTAAAAATAGGAATACCATTTGACCCAGGAATTCCACTCCTAGGAATTTACCCCAAGAATGCAGCAGCCCAGTTTGAAGAAGATGTATGCACCCCTATGTTTATCGCAGCACTATTTACAATAGCCAAGAGATGGAAGCAAACTAAGTGTCCATCAGTAGGTGAATGGATAAAGAAGATGTGGTACATATACACAATGGAATGCTATTCAGCCATAAAAAGGAAACAAATCCTACCATTTGCAACACCATGGATGGAGCTAGAGGGTATTATGCTCAGTGAAATAAGCCAGGTGGAGAAAGACAAGTACCAAATGATTTCACTCATATGTAGAGCATAAGAACAAAGGAAAAACTGAAGGAACAAAACAGCAGCAGACTCACAGAACCCAAGAATGGACTAACAGTTACCAAAGGGAAAGGGACTGGGGAGGGTGGGTGGGAAGGGAAGGATAAGAGGGAAAAAGGGGCATTATGATTAGCACACATAATGTAGTCGGGAGGGGGCACGGGGAGGGCGGTACAACACAGAGAAGTAGTGACTCTACAGCATCTTACTACGCTGACGGACAGTGACTATAATGGGGTTTGTAGGGGGGGACTTGACATTAGGGGGAGTCTAGTAACCACAATGTTGCTCATGTAATTGTACATCAATGATACCAAAAGAAATGAAGGACCTGGTATGGACTACCCCATGGCCTGTCCAAGAGAGACAAGTACGTGAGACTGAGTAGGAGATGCGATGACAGGCATGATGGCAGACGGGCCACGGGCCCAGGAGCACCGGTGCCTCTAGGCGCTGGGGAGGCAGGAACAGACCCTCCCCTAGAGCCCTGAGTGGGGACCAGAGGACCACGCCCTTCAGGACTCCACCCTCGAGCTGGGAAATAGCAGATGCTGGTCTGCAGACCCTAGGATTGTGGTACTTTGATACAGCAGCCCCAGGACTCTAGCACTGACAGCCCCAGGCTGTGTTCTTCTCCAGCTAAGGGATCAGAGGTTCCAGGGCAGGTGAGTGGTGTGCCCAGCACCCAGGTGAGGCAGTGGCACAAAGAGGCGACACCCTCCCCTCCCTCCAGGCCCCTAGGCCGCCTCCCTAACCAGGGTGGCACTGCTGTCATCTCGTTGTAAAGAAAACCGTCCCGGCTCCTGAGACCTAAGCACAGCTTGTGACACCCGTGTGGCTTTGCCTGACCCACACCAGGACAGTCACAAGTTCACACGTGGCCTGGAACCACCTGTCTTAAGTACCCAAGGCAGGAGAGCACTTCCAGGAGGGGCTGGCTAAGCGAGGGCCTCAGGAGCCCCAGCCTGCTGCTCACTACACGGGGACACGAGGCTGTCCATTTACACCAGTCACTTTACAAGGCTCTGCGACAGTCCCTCTGGAAGCTAGCTGGGCACAGAGAAATGCCTTCTCTGCGCAAGCTACGGGTACTGCAGAGTCAAGGCTGTGGCTCTGCAGCAGGCGGCCTGGAGCACGCCCTCCCCGCCACCCGGAGCCCGGAGCCGGAGCACCGCCCACCACGTGGCCGTGGAAGAGGGGCGGCAGGGCTGAAATGGGACAGGCAAGCAGAAGTGGCAGTGAGAGAACCCCCACCGGCGGCCAAAGGCGTCTCCCCTCAAGCAGCCCGAGGTGCTGCACCTCTTGGGGGCTGACGGCACCCAGGCAGCAGGGCCTAAAACCGCAAGGCATAAAATGAGGAAGGTGTTCGTTACCGGGAAGACGACAGGCTGTGGGGCAGCGCCCGTCAGCGTGTGCACCGGTGTGCTGAGCTGCAAGAACTAACGAGCACCTGCTCACAGTGCAGGACAGACACAAGTAAACGGCAGATTCAGGCCGCGGCATTTTCTACCTATCACACATTAACTCTCTCCACCGTCCATTCTCCCCTGACGGAAGTTCTCGGAGCCCCGGCCACTGGGTGGGGGGAAGAAGCGCCCCAAGTCAGAGGTTTACGGTCCAGAAAACAACTTCCGACGTGTCATTCCAGATTCTACTCCGCACCTACCCCGGAAGGCCGTGGCTTCCCACCCCCACTCTACGCGTGAGAACCAGAGGCGGCGGGCTGAGGGTGAGCAGGTGGTGAGGGGCCGGGGCCGCCAGACTCAACGCCCCCGGAACCCGCAGGAAGGAGAGGCTGCGCCCCCCCCTCAGCCCCCTGGCTCCCACCTCCGCGCGTGGGGAAACAGTCCCAAGGCCACACGGATCGGTGGCAGACCCAGCCTGTGGGGGCAGTGCCGCTCCTGCCGGGAGGACTCCTGGATCCCCAGCCCTCCCCGGAGGGTGATGGCCAGATCGGGGACTGCTGCGGACGCACTGGACGCGGCCCGGCACAGGGAGGACGGCAGCAGCGCGGTGCAGACACGGACGGGCAGCCGGCTGGAGGCAGGCGGGCGCCGACCGTCCGGCGTCGGCAGTGGGAAGCCTGAGTGCTTGCGCAGCCAGAGGCAGGGGTCCTAGGAGCACAGCCCTACACGGGGGTCCAGGGTGTTTCCTGCCGGGCCTCAGGCACGGAGAGAGCCGCGCCCGGCCCCCCGGGCCCACTCACGTCCAGCTGCCTGCGCGCCGCCTGCTGCTCCTGCCGCTCCTTCGCCATCCGCTGGGCTCGCTCCGCCTCCGCCTTCCGCCTGCCCTCCTGCTCTCTCTCCTTCGCGAGGTTTTCGAAGTTGGCTCTGATGTGGCTTGCTTTGCTGGTCGCTGCAGAGGGGAGGAGAGATGGCACGTGACGCCAGAAGCCCTCCATCTCCCCGCAGCCGGGCACTTGGCCCTGCCGCCAGCTCAGCCCCGCCTGGCGGTCTCTGTGCCCACCTGCCTACTGACCGCCCAGCAGGACGCACGAGGCAGACGAGTGCCACGAGCCTTGCGTCTGGAGCAGCTTTACGTGCCAAGCAGCACTGCGCTCCTCGCCACTGCGTGCCCAGGGGCAGGGGCCAGCAGCCCCGAAGGATGCCCGGGATGAAGCACCGACTGGCGGCGACCCTCAGCCCTGGAGGTGCATCGCTTACTCCCTCACGTGATACGGCAGAGGAGCAAACACCACTGCACAGGGAAGGGGGGCTGCTGCCATTACCCGAGTGTGCAGTGGGGCCGGTCGTTCTGAAGCATCCCTGTCTGCGGTCACAGAGGGCAGGCTACGGCCCGGCCCAGTCTGGCCCTTGCCCAGATGGGTCCGTCAAGTCATGTCGAAAAAACCAAAAGTAGCTGTGCCACAAGGGCCCTCAGGGTGATCCCGGAAAGGCTAGGCTCACATGTGTCTCCTTCTGCTTGCAGCCTTCCTCTTGCCCGCAGCACTTCCCTGGGACACCAGGAGGCATGGAATGCCTTCCTGGGAAAGCCCGGGGCGGGGGGACTGCTAGGACGCACCTGCTTCGACAGGGACGGTCTTCTGGTAAGCGGAGGCCACCTTGGAAACATCCTCAAAGGTGGAAGCATTCTGCCCAGAGATGGAAGGGAAGTTAGGAGAGCACTTTTCTCCTCCACACCCTGTGACGTTTCTGCCTGCAGGTGAACGCCTGCCCTCGATTCCAGAAGAACCAGCCAGAGAGCCCAGAGGTTTCACGGCCACCTTGGCTGGCAAAGCGAGGGAGGCACGAGGAGCTGATACCCATCAGCTGGTGACCATGTGAGTCAGAGCAGAGATACTTACCCTGGGGTCGTGGGGGTGATGAGCAGAGCACAGAGCACTTTCTGGGCAGTGAACGACGGAGTATGAGGCCTCAGAATGGTGGGTTCCACCCAACCACAGAACAGACACCACCCGAGTGGCCCTGACGGACCCTGGGGACCCTAGGGGGTCACGACGCGTCAGAGAGGACTCACGGGCTGCGACACGCATGCCGTCTGGTGGGCGTGTGGGTAACGGGAGGCTGTTCACGGGGGGGCAGGGGTGTGGAAAATCACTGTGCCTTCCTCTCAAATCTGATAAAACTGCTCCAAGAACATACAGCTAGAACAAACCCCCAAAACACCCCCCCATCTGCGTGGTCCTGAACCAGCTCTGTTCTTCTCCAGCCCCCCCACCCCCAAGAGAGGCCCGAGTGTTCACAGGGGCCCAGAGAGGACACGCTGGGACATGCCCCGGTCTCACCTGGCCTGAGCGCCCACGCCACCCCACCAGCGAGATCACACCTTCTTTGGTAGGGGACCCAGCTCTGTCTGGCTGAGGTGACACCAGTGACTGCCGCTTACAGGCTGACGCAGCCGCACACTGGCAGGAGCCTGGAGCCCACCAGCCACCCCCAGTTTCATGGTAAGCAAACACTTCTAATGAAACACACCTGGGCTCAGGACAGACACTGCTTTTCTGACACTTAAAACCAGGGGAGAGGCGCCCAAGCAGGCGTGTGACTGAAGCCGACCTGGTTCCAGCCCACGTGAGCAGCACGCCTCCCCAAGGCTCTGGCTGGCCACCGCATGGAGGCCTGGTCAGCACTCTGGGGGTGGGCTGCCCCACCTTCCCCCATAGCCCCGTGCTTCTCTGGCAGTCACCCAGCAGCCCGCCACCGTTCCATGCCCAGAGGCACCTGGGCTGAGTGCCTGCAGCACCCAGAGGCACCTGGCACCCCCGCCTCATCTCCGAGGGCAGCTGCTTAGCTGCTCTGACCAAACCCTCTCCCACTTCCAGGCCCCCTGCCCCACCAGCACCGCCCCAGGCCTGCCTCCTCTTTCCAGAACAAGCCCTAGCACCCGCACTTCCCACTGCCCCAGAGCTCCTGCCTGCCCAGAGCCAGGGAGGGGGCAATGGTGGACGCTGGCATTTCCCCAACGCCTCCTTGCCGCATCTGGGGTGATTCTGCATCCAGCTGGCCCACGACCCCTCCCGGTGCCCACCACCTGCCCTGTCCACCCGACTGTCTAGCAGTAGTACCGTCCTCTGCACAGTCTCTTGGCATCCCCGTCCCCTACAGTCTCGGTGTCCCATTTCCTGGCCAAGGCCCACACACCCCTCAAAACTGAGCTCAGGTGTGCACCTCCCTCATGACCCCGCAGCCTGAGCCTGGACTCGCTCCCAGCCCGCGCACAGTCACGTGGAGGAGTCCCCGGGGTGACAACCATCTGTGCGGCCGACTGTGACCCGGAGGGAAGCGTAAGGGCTCTGAGGGCCACCCTGCCACCCATGACCACAGGCACAGGACCCGCAGGACAGCCTCCGCTCCACTCCGCTGGCTGAGGGGCCAGGAGCACATGGAGCCCCAGTGCGGGTGATGCCCCTAAGTCTGCACTCTGCCGTGGTTGGACTGTGGGCCAGAAAAGCAACCTGGCGTGCTTAGCCTGACTCCCTGGGACTGTGTGACCAATCGAAAACGGGAGTCCCTGGTGAGAGAAACAAGTGTTTCCATGGCAACACCCAAAGGGCGGCCCGTGGTTAGGGTCCAGCTCCAGGGGATGCCATCCGTGGGCCCTGGGCCCGGAGAGCTTGCTGAGCTCTCCTAATGCAGCCAGGGGCGCCAAGGAACTCAACTTCCTCTCTGGTTCACTGCTAATCACTTCAAATTCAAATAGCCGTGCATCCCAAAGATTTGGGTTGGCCTTGGAGTCTAAATGTCTGGGTCCCAACGGTGGCCAGGCGCTAGCCTGCCTGGCCAGGAGCCCCCAGGGACAGAACAGGCAGGGCACACCCGGCTGTGATACTTTAGCCGAGCCTGGCATGCGGGAAACATCATCCAGTGTTTGTGCACCTGAAACGGGAGCTGCGTGCCCCCGAGCCCATCAGGGCACAGCCAGATGCCCCGAGCTGGCCCGTCCGCAGAAACCACAAAGCCTGCATCTGGGGACTTACCTTATCCATCCGGTCCTTCTGCACCCCGTATTTTCCACCGAATCCTTTGGCGTAGTCTGAAACATGGCAGAACACAGCACTTACTCTCAGGCTGGGGCAGTGTGGTCCCAACAGCACACGCATGCAAACAGCCCCTGGACACCCCAAGGAAATGCACCCCGAGCCAAAGGAAATGAGAGCCAGCAACGAGGACTCTGTGTGCAGGCAGGAAAGAGGCTGTGCATACTCCCCGTGCTCTCCCGAGGGACAGAGGGGTGCAGGCGGGCTGGCAGGCAGTGAGCTGAGGAGGGCCCAGTGCGGGCCTCTGGCAATGCGCCACTTCCATAGCACAGGCTTCCACCAACACGGTGGCTGGTCCCTGCCACCCCGTGCTCCTGCCCCTCTGAGCGCCAAAGGGGCCCCATCACAGGTTCTCCCTTGCTTTTGAAGAGAAAAAACAGTCCACGGGGGAAACCCAGCCAGTACCTGGGTCACAGCAGCACAGACCTAGGTGATAGTGCCACTGGCACGCATGCTGACGGCCCAAACAGTCCATCTCCACGTGCCTGCCAGATCAGCCCAAGGTGTGTGCCTCCCTCGTCTGAACTTGCCCCCAAGTCCTGACTCAAGGATTGAAAGCCTGAGCTCTGCCCTGCACGGCCAGGTC
Organism: Manis pentadactyla; assembly: GCF_030020395.1. Classification (NCBI taxonomy): domain Eukaryota; kingdom Metazoa; phylum Chordata; class Mammalia; order Pholidota; family Manidae; genus Manis; species Manis pentadactyla. Next base: position 7,829,160 of record NC_080027.1, on the reverse strand, counting down.
ACCACTCTAGTCCCAGGGGCATCTCCAGGCCCTGACCGCCACGTCTGAATTTTGATGGTATTCAAGTAACTGCTCTAAGGAAAAACGCACTCGCCACTCAGGCTCCCGGGGCACACCTAGAACCCCCCATCCCTTCTCAGCTGCGTGTATACTGTTCGGCTCTGTGTGGAGAAGTTATACATGGATGGTGTCACCAAAATCAAAAGCAAACAAAAAACATCTCCCTCCCCTCAAAAAACACCACCACAAATGAAACGGAACCCCAGAGAACAGGGGCGCCTGGGGCCCCTTGTGGCCACCAGCCTCTGGACGTCTCGGCTCGCCCTGGAGGCCGGGGGGTGGCTCACTCAGCTCCACGCAGCAGCCGTGATGAGCTCCTGTGCAGGTTTGCTGGGAGGCCAGAGGCTCCCCGGTCCAGAAAGGAGCCATGTTATGGGATCAGACTGACGCCCCTGACAAACCGCCACCGTGTTTCACCAAACACGAACCCCAGAGGTTATGGGGGGAAAGTGAATGGGGAGACGGGGTGACCACATAGAGCAATGACCCTGGGTTGAAGATGCCCGAGAGCCCCTGACCAGCGCCAGTTGGAGACTCGGAAGGCGGAGCCCCCGAAGTCTGTGCTAGAAGTGGCTGCACTGGACGGGGAGGGCAGGGGGGCAGCAGGTGGGGGCTGGTGAGCAACTGTGCCTTGCTGGGACTCGTGCTTGGCCAGTCTCTCCTGGTAATCAAACCCCACAGCACAGGAGTCCTGCCTCTCGGACTGAACACCAAATCTGCCTCCGAAACCAGTCTTATAATCTGAAAATCCACAAGCGACAGAGAAAACAACCAAGAGAGGAAACACAGTTCAGTTAGAATCGTGTGAGCATGTGCGAGAGTCAGACACGTCACTGAGCCGAGCAAGGGCCCGGCCGGGCTCAGAGCCAGTGGGCCGGCTCCCGGTCCCAGACTGCTGCCGCGGGGCTCCCAGGCCACAGCACAGACTTAGAATCTGCACACTGCAGCCAAGGTCTGCAGACAGGTCAGGAGCTGTACTTAAGACAATTCCATCAAGGCACTCCATGCTTTGGGGTTTCATCCTAGGCTCCTACCCACGCTGCAGACAAGAGAACGCATCTCTGTGCATGCAGAGAAAGAGACACATCATACATCAAGTATCCCAGGCAGCTATCAGTCCCCGCCCGCCCCCACTTCCCACTATGCGGGCGGGAAGGACAAGTGGGTGGAGGTCTGGGTCCGACTCAAAGGTTCTCCCACCCCGCACCCCACTTTCCTGGGGATGGGGTTCCATTCTCATAGAACAGCAGCAGCATCTGCTTTCATAAACTGTAGGGCACTTTATCAACGAATTCAGCCTGTGGGCACCGTCCCCCTTTCTGGGCACGAGGGCAGGGAACAGCCTTCCCGGCAAGGCTACCAGCCGTGACTGCGCTTCCTGGCACAGACAAGGCCGGCAGCCTTGCCGGGGCAGCCCTCCCACGGGCGGGGGCAGCTGGCCGCCACAGAGACGAAGAGTTTTTCACAACTGGGAGGCAGAGGACGACCTCAAACAGCGAAGACCAAACAATGCTGCTACAGAAGCACAGCAGGAACGGGCACATCAACGGACCCACGGGCGCCAGCGGCCCGGCAGCAGTGAGGGCGACCAGCCCCGTGAACGCACCTTTCTGGGATCCGTGCAGCTGCGGCCTCTCCTGGTGACCCCAGCCCAGGGCACATTTGTCTTGTCGGTCTGTCTGGACACCAAATTTTCCTCCAAACCCTTTCACGTAGTCTACATGGACAATAAAAGGCCACAGTCCAGCATTAACGGGCAGCCTGGGTAACAGGGAGAGAGCATGCTTTCAACGCAGCTAAGCACACAACTCGCCAAACCCATCCTCTCCCCTCCCGGACGTCTGGTGAAGCCTCAGGTGCAGTCGCTGAGAGGACCTGCTCACACCCCGGCAAGGAGCCTGCTGCTCACCCTGGGATTGCGACTAGATGGGCAAGACCACGTAGCAGCTCTGAGCATGCACCTTACGAGGTGCTTTACAAATGACGTGGCATAATCTCGGCACTTTCACAAGCCACACGGTGGACATGAGAGCCAGAGAGTAAAGACACAGTTTGTATTTAATGGCTGTGTTTCTAGACCTGCTGTTTTAAAGTTCCATGTTTAACTCAAGAGACGCCCGCTCTAAGGGCTCAGTCACGTCTTGCCTGTCCATCTCTGTACTGCTCCCACCTGCCACCTAAGACTCCCTGGCCGGGGAATAAGGTAAAGGGAAGACACCTGTCTGGGACTCGTGCTTCTCCGTTTTGCCTTGATACTCAAAACCGACCGCACTCTTGTCCACCTTGTCCTTGTCGATCCCGTACTTGCCGCCGAAACCCCTGGAGTAATCTAGGCACAGAGACAGCACTGTTCATGCCCCGGCCACGGCCCCAGTGAGCACGCCATGCACTCAACCATCCTTAAGAAAGCACTTCCAGCGCCCAACTAAAGCAACAAAAATCCTTCAGGCTTACTACAGGATCCTAACAGGGGAAGTATTTTAAAATACTACTTGTAAGTGGTAGTTGAAATAACAAAGAGTGATAAACAGCAGATTAGTAACTGTAGCATCTTTCCTTCATTCTAAGGGCAGCATGAAGTAAGTTCCCCATAAAGCTCCGGAGGTCAGGAGGGGGTCTCTCTGCTTCATCAACTAAAGCAAGCAGAGGTGTGCCCGGGGCACCTCCAGAGCAGCAGGACCGAGATGCAGCACCTGCCAGAAGCATGAGTGCCATCCACTCAGTTATTTTCACACTAAAGCAAGGCTCCACCATGGATGCATTAGTGGGGAGGAATGCGAAGTGTCCCTCACCGGAAGGCCCAGGGCTGCTGGGGACCCAGGGGCGCCCCAGGCTCTGGAGCCCATGCTCCCTGACCTCCCAGAGGCAGGCCTGAGTCCCTGCAGGGCCATCACACCAGGGAGGACCGCACAGCAGGCCCCTGCATGCTGGACAAAGGACTAGAGCTCGCTCCAGATGAAGGGAGAGGCAGTTGGGGTGACCCCGCACAGTCGGCCAGGCACGTGGCCTCGAGGAGGGTGGCAGGGCTGGGCCAGGCCCTTGGGGAAGAACTGAGACACTGGTGGCCTCTTAGTTTTGTTTTTTAAAGATATCTGGATTATTTTTTCATGTGTGAGCTCTCAGTTTTTAAATGTTGGCATTTATTTAAAAAACTTAAATGTTCAGGCCGAAAAGAGGTTAGATAAGCAATACAGAGGCGCCAACCATCCGTGGCGTCCGCAGTAGGCTGTCGGGTCCCAGGGGATGCCGCAGCATGGGGGAAGTTGGTTCGGCTGCAAAGGCCACCCTGGCAGTGCCTGCCAAAGTTTCAAATTCAGTGTCCTTTGACCAGCAATGCCATTTCTAATAATTCATTCTTTTGAATAATCACTTGGGCATATAAAATCCAGGGACAAGACGATTCACTGTGGCTGACTTTTAACCTCAGCAGTTGGAAATACCCTGAGTTCCCATTCCAGGGGATCCCCGCGCGAGGACGAGCAGGCGTCCACAACCGCCCTGCACTGTGCTAGAGACAGAAACCTCCACACCCTTCACGTCACAACAACCGTGCAGGTGGAGCGTGACCGTCTGCACAGGGGAGTCTCCCAGCTCATGGCTGCAGAGGAAGGAGACGGGGACCAAGAGCCCACGCGGGAGCCGCCCGGGGGGTGGGCTGCGGGCAGACCTTTCTGCGACTCGTGCTTCTCCGTCTTGCCCTGGTAGTCAAAGCCCACTGCGCTCTTGTCCACCCGGTCGGCCTGTACACCATACTTGCCGCCGAAGCCACTCGAGTAGTCTGAGGAGACAGGCAGCCGTCAGCCAAGGAGCCCGGTGACAGACTCAAATGCCACCTCAGTTAAACTGAGCAACAAAACCGTTTGGGGTGACAGCTCACTGGGAGATCAGGCACACGTTTTAGGATGCACAGCAAGCCACCCGCTGTGACATACGAGGGACAGACTCAGTCTACCACATGCGCCCTTGCAGCCTGATCTCTTTCAATGGCCACAGGGCATTTTTTCACGATGGCAGCAAGGAGCTGCATTCCCATTTGGAAAATTAACTGGTCAGCACACAAAGAAAGCTATGCAGCTAAAAACCCTTTCTGGAGAAGATGCTGCCCCTCCAACACGTCCATGCTGGGCAGAGCAGGCCAAGCGCCGGCTCCCTGGTCACCTGACCTCCAGGAGGCAGATGCAAACAGGTTGCAGAAGCACACGGAGCGCTGGGAGGAACTGACACACTTTCATCTGCTGACAAAGGCTTTGCGAGACCGGATGACTTAGTGAGGGCCAGCCAGCCCCATGCGTCAGGAAAACATCAGTCACCCCAGTGAACAAAGTCAGGGTGCGGGCTCTTCCAGGGGTACTGCTGCTCGGGACAGAGGCCCCAGTGACCCGAGGGGCCGGAGCCGGGTGCTGCCTGACGGGCCCCACCGACACACGGCCCGCAGGCAGGAGAGCACAGTGCTCCCCGAGGCGGCCCCTGCCCCCAGGAGCCCTCACGTGATGGCACGCCCTCCCTGGGGCCGCGCGTCCGTACCTCCTCCCTACCTTTCTGTGAGGCGTGTTTCTCGGTCTTGCCCTGGTACTCGAAGCCTACAGCAGACTGCAAGACAGAAAAGGGGGCACACCTGTAACCAGCTCCCCATCTGCTCACCCGACTCCATGATGTGCGTGCAGTTAGTAAAAATGCCAACCACGCCATTTTTTTGACCTCTGATCTCCTAAGCCATGTATGGGCCCAGATAATGGGCAAAGCTCTGGTGTGTGAATCTGCACTGCATGCAGTTCCACGTGGAACCGTGGCTAATATGGCTGATACCATGGCACACTGGGAAAGCCAGAACATGGCTGAGGTCTGACTCCAAAATCCAGGCTCTCCGCTGCCATGACAGAAAACAAAGGTCCAACTGCCCCAGTCAGAGTTAGCACAGGCTGGCGCCCAGGGGCACCACAGTATCTGGACACTAAGCGTGGCCCTGGGAACTGACATGTGGGTGGTCCTGTGTTGTCTGCTCCGAGCACTGCCTGTTGGGGACACCCACACAGGGAGGGTGAGTAGAAACAGTCATACTGGCACATTCTTGGGCAAATCTACACCATCTGGCCCATCGGATGGGGATTTCCATAGCAAGTGGTGAAAGGCCCTTATACATTCCTGTTCTCACGCCAGCACCCAGCCCAGCACCTCAGAGCACACCGGTGAGTCCCGCAGTCAGGGTGCCCTCCCCACAGTTACAGAGGACACCTGGCAGCCCGCTGATGTCAGCAATGAGGTGGGACTGAGAGGGGGTAGGCCCCTGCCCTCCCTGGGCCCTGGCTCTGCGACACATCACTCACCTGGTCAACTCTGTCCACCTGGACACCGAACTTGCCTCCAAACCCCCGGACGGAGTCGACCTGTGAGCAGTGCTTGGAAAGCTTTGACTGGTACTCATGGCCGACGGCCGACTGGGGCAGGGACAAAGCGAAGAGTCAGACACTGGGCCTCCTCATGGGCAGCGCCAGGGTGGCGGTGCCCCTCTGGCCAGGGGCAGGGGCCCTTGGTGAGGCACACTGAGCAGGGACGTGGGCCCTGGGGGATGGTGGCGCCGGGCGGGGTGGGCACCCCTGCCTTCCAGCCTCAGGCTCTGCCCTGCTGCGTGACTGGGCGGGAAGCAGAGACTGCGACGCCAGCCCCGTCCAGAAGCCAGAGCCAGCTGCCTGCAGCACAGCACGTGAGCTCCCCAGGAGGGCTGGCGTGCAGCCACTCTGCCCGAGTGAGGCGGCCTTGTGCTGTGTGCCCCTGCAACCAGGACGTTTCTAACAGGCTGAAACACAGACACCGTGCTTCTGTTACAGCGCATACTCAGAGTCACCTGGCACTGGGCATGTGCCCAGCCAGCGCAGACCCCAGCTCCCTCCAGCCTCCCCAGCACCAAGGTCCTGAGGAAACAGTTTCAGCCACCTCTGCCCAAGGCCACACGCCCTGGGCCTCCTCCCACACTTGCCCCTGCACGGTCAGTGACTGTGGCCTTGGGACACACGACACCCCAGCTTTCTGTAAGCAGAGCTTCCAGGGCAGCTGCAGGTATGCCTTACATATGCCAGGGTCGTCCCCACAGCCCACAGCTCAGCATGCTCACTAGCCAGACCCCTGCGGCCTCAGTGCTGCCCAGCCTGGCAGGCCCCACTCAGAGCTGAGCACCGGGCTCCCAGGATCCATCACACTGTGGACAGTGGCCACGGACCCTTCACAGACAGCACGGATGACACCTGACCGACCTGTGACCTGGGCAGGGCAAGGCGGAGACGCGCGCCCCTCCTGGCCACCGCCAGCAGGTGCCCCAGCGCAGCCGCCCTCTCCACTTTGTCCAGAACCTCACAAAAGAGTGGGCTTAGGGCTCAAGGTCAACACGGTCACTGACACTCGGAGGCCACTCAAAGCAGCCACCGTTACCACATCCCAGTGAGAAAGCAGCAGCTCTTTCCGAGGACCTGCAGGGATGCCCATCTGGCTGAAGGGGCGGGAGTGGCCCCGAGTGGCCCGGGCACTCCCAACACGGCCACCAAGCACCTTTTTGGTCGCCACCCCAAAGAGCCTCCACGACAGGGCGGCAGCGGTGCCCAGGGGAACTGAAAGTGGCGGGAGGGACAGGCAGAGGCAGCCGAGGCCAGCAGGGCAGGAGGGGGGCTCCTGGGGCAGGGGGGCTCCTGGATAGCAAAGGCCTGAGCTCCAAGCGCCAGGAGTGACATTCCCCCATAGAGAATGGGGGTGGCCGAGAGGCTGGCGATGACAACGGCATCCTGTCCTGGTCACACTCTGCCTTGACACAGGTTCACTGGTTTCCGCAACTGTTATTTGTCCAACCCAGAGCTGGGGGCCCAAATTCATTATCAATTTCTGTCTGCTTTAGTCTGTACTACTCTGGAAGCACAGGCTTGGCTTGGGGGTGGCCAAGGCTTCTCTGTCACTGCCCCAAACACGCGGGGTCCCTGCAGGACTGAGAGCCCCCAGGCCATTTGGAGCCTGAAGATCATTCTGCTCCCTGCTGCCCCTGTCAAGCCGTCTCTGGGAGTGACACAGTCCCACCGGGAATGTCCGTCTGTCCTGCGCTCGCTCTCTGTCCAAATCTAGGCTAATTTCAGACCTGGGCTGGGGTGCCCATTGGCTCACACATGTCTGCTCTGTGGCGACAGAGTGGCGAGGCACACTGGGACAGAGTCCCATCCGGGCACGAGGGGACAGGTCTGGAATTACAGACCAGAACCCGGCACAAGCTGATCTTTCCCTCTGCATCCGCTGGGTCAGAAGAGGCTCACAGTGCCCAGGCAGGGAGCACAGCCCCCAGGACCGGGCACAAGGAAACCAGCCAGCCTCAGGGGGGAACCAGGCAAGCACACTGCCTCTGGGGCGACACACTCTCTTCTCTGAGGGGGACAGCGCTGAAGGGAGCGGGGTCACAGCGACGAGCTCGCTCCATACCTCGTCCCATGGACGTGGCCGTCCCAGCTCTACCAGGGCAGGCCCCCCACCGAGTGCCAGGCCGCCCGCTGAAGGTCCCTGGTGCACGAGCACGCCCGCTGGCTGAACCGGCCCCAGTGGTGTGACATGAGGGGCCCTCAGTCCTGGTTGGCTCTGCAGCTGGTACGGGTGGGCTGCAGGCTCAACTGCAGGCCGTGGTGACACCAGCGCCTGGGGCCGAGAAGCCCTGGACTCCCTGCTGGTCGGCGCTGGCCTCTGGGAGCCCCGTTCCCCCTTGGGCCTCCCTACACACCACCTACTCACCAGCAACCCTGACAACGTTAACAGGCTTCTGAGAGGCAGGGGCACATATGAACAAGGGCCATCGGCAGGGGACGACTCTGGGACACGCTCCCCAACACTGACTCAAAGCTTCTCATCTGAGGAAAAGGCCCGAGTGCCCGCTCTGCCAGCCCGGGTACCACCAGGAGCCTGCCCACAGCAGACGGCACTTACCTTGTCCATCCGGTCCTGTTCCACGCCAAACTTCCCTCCATAGCCATGGGAGGCTTTTGGTCCTGTTTCGAGTTCCTTCTCCTTGAGGGACTGGTGTTCTTGGAAAACATTCTCTCGCAGCTTGTGTATACTTGGAGGGAAGAGAGTCATCAGGGACACACAGGGAACAGACGCGCACCCCGCCCTCTGGGACAGTAAGGACGGGGCGCTATCTGGGGAGATCTGCACGGTCTTGTTACCCGGTGCCTCCCGGACCCCAGTCTTCACTGCACTTCCTCATTATTCTACCAGCTGGTCCGTCTACATCGGCAGCTCTCAGAGTCAAGTTCAATGGAAAAAAGAACTAATCTGAACATGTACCATGAATCACCCCAAGCCCCCTAAAAGCAGCTGCACTGAAATGTGAACTTCATACATTTCATGAGAAGTCCTTGATTTTACCGGAGAACCGAGTCAGGGCCAGTTCTGTAATGGCAGCCGAGACACAGGACAAGCCAACCATCCTGTGCCCCAGATACCCGAGGCCACTGGTGGAAGGTCAGTGACACAGGACATGTATGGGAAGCACCCCAGTCTGTTATATGTTCAAAGGTAAAACGAACACTTTCAGAACATATGACCTAAAGGCCATTTCTTACTTTGACCTCGGAATAGTGACACAAATCAGCAGATGTGGCCAGAACGTGGCAGGTCAGCAAACCTCTACGAGCTGTCGCTGCCAGGAGGCCCCCGAGCAGCATCAAGGGCACCTGCCCCTGCAAGCCTGAGGGGCACGGGCACCAAGACTGTCCCGCTCCCCGCTGTCCTCACTCAGACCTCCCGACTGCTCTGGAGGCCACGCACTGCCCCGTCCGCCCCCCCGGCGCGCTGCCAGGCCACAGAGGAGGGGAGCGATGAGGAGAGGACCGGGTGATCCGCGACCCGGGGGCCGGCCTGGCCCCCGCTCAGACGAGCCGAGGCGTGCCAGGCCAGGGTCGGCTGGTTCCAGGTCCTCCCCTGGCAAGGCCGGGGCCCCTTCTGTTCTTGTGGCTTCTGTGGAGGCTGTGGGCTGAGCAAGTTGGGAGATGAACACCTGTGTCCCCAACACCCACCCTACTTTTCTGAATGGCTGCGTCTTTCTCAGCCAAGAACAGCTTCACTGTACCGAAGGAATACCGGGGTCGAGTAAGACAAACTCTGCAAACGGCCGAGCAGGCTGCCCCGTGGGTGACACTGCTGCACAGAGAGGGACCGGGCTGCGCTGTGAAGCTGCAGGGCCTAGACAAGGAGGCTGAGCCCATTTCACACGCTCCTTATCTCCCCTTGCGGATGAGGAAGCAGTGTGCAGAGCTGGCGGGGCCAGATAGTGCCACGCCCGGAACCACGACACGCTTCCCTCGCTTCTCCTCTCTGGGGCTTTCCCCGAGAACACGGGCTTGGAAGTCGGCTCCACGTACCCAACCAACAGTGATAAAACCATAAAGTCAGAGTAAAAAATAAAACTAAGGCAGTGTTGGTTTAAGGCCCAAGGTGTTCCAGACCTCACCTATGTCAGAAAACTCCCCCTGGAGAAAGGGGGGGGTCACCGTCTCCCGGTGAAAACCTCAGGACTGAAGAGCAAACTCTAGAACTCTAAGGACAAAAGCCACTTGCCACAGAAGTTTACACACACACACACGTCAGCGTGTGCACGCCTCACATTCAGCCACTGTGTCAATATCCGGTCATGAGGTAAGACAGAAGCGGTCCCCACACACGCAGGCACTGCACAGGTCAGTCAGGAGGGCAGGCGCCCCTGCCGCACACACCCCCATCCCTCAGAAAGTCACTCTCACACCAGAACTAAGCAGGCTTCTTACTTGATGTGCTCCTGGTGCCCGGACCCCTTCACGGTCTTGGCCCCCCATCTCTGTTCTTTTTCGCTTACATCGTTCTGAAAAAGAAAAATAAACCGGTAAGCCCCACAGCCTGGGCCGTGAAACTGCAGGCGGTCACCCAGACACAGGAACCAGGAGAATAACTCTGGGGAAGCACAGTGAAGGAGATGGGGCTCCTGGGCTCCTACCACGAAGTCGGGGTCGGTCTCCCAGTCGTCGGCTCCCCCGTCGTCCTGGGTGATGGACACGGCGTGGCCTGCTGACGCTTTCCACATCTGCAAGCGCGGTGCTGGGTTACGGAGGGCCAGGACCACCCGGGAGTGCCGCGCTCAGAGGCCAGGAGGCCGGCCCTCTGTCCCACCACCCCTCCGGGGAACACAAGGACCCCGTGGTCCCCGTGACCCCTGTGCTGCAGGGGCAACAGTGGAAGCTCAAGGAACGCAGTGGCACAGTTCTAACGCTGCTGTCAAACACCTTCAGAAAGTCACCAGAAGTACTCTGGCTGCAATCCAAGTGAGGGAATTTTCTAGAAAACAAGAGTCACGTGTGCACTTACTTCATTTGATACAAGCCTGTCACTGTTCCACCAAGTCTGGAACAACAGTGTCGCCCAGCAAGAAGGCACTCGTTTTGGGCCACTCGGCATTGTGAATGTATGAAACATCACGAGTGGTAAACTTTATATCACGTGCACTTTATTGCAATTAAAAGAAAGAGTACCGGTTTCAGGTACTTACTGGAAAGTAACATAATTCACCACCTGGACTCTGACAATTCAACGAGTGCTTCGGGTGATTTATCAGAGGGCTGCCTCGCTCACACTCTGGGGGAACACGCCGCAGGCAGGGGGCTGACTTTTCCTGCATTAGGCCACTGCACACGGCCGCCAGCTTCCCTCCCCAGACTTTAAGGTGGGATCCGGGATAAAGAACGACGATCCAGCTTCACACCCGCACAAGAGAATTCTTTTCCTAATCGCCAAGGTAAAATCGAACCTTTACGGGTTTCAAAGGAAAACTATGAAAAGAATTGATTCGTTTTCCACAAAAGAACTAACAGAATTTTATATGGGTCAGGAAATGTGACTGGGAGAAAAAAACTGAGATTACTTTAATTCGATCAACCAGATGCTCCATCCAGGTGTGGGAACTGAGGGTGCCCAGTTCACGCCTTCTGCGGTCCACACTGGTGCTTCTGTGGCTCAGCTTAGGGCAGAGGTCCTTCGTCGGCCCAAGAATCTCCCACCTCCACCCGCCCCCTCCAGCCCCTCTGGTTCTCAAGTTCAAATTCAAGGTGGTGAGGGATGAATCAGGGCGCAGTGCCCTCAAACTCAAACTTCCCGATGCAACTCCTGCCACCATTACCTGGGCAGGCAACCGTTCGCCACCAGGTGGGGCAGGTCCCGCAGCGTCCTGTGGAAGCCACCTGGACCTCACTGCCCTCTGCTTAGGTGCCCCAAAGCACAGCAGGACTTCCCAGGTGCAACCTGCCTGGGCTTGACTGTAGAGAGCAGACCACACACGGCCCGCAGAGGCCCAGCCAGGTGTCCCTGCCCCCCTGCGCCCAAGTACAACTGAACACACAGCTGCCCCAAGGCTCAGTGATTGCCCCCAGTCTCGGCTCCACAGCACCACCATGTCCCAGATGGGGGACTTCCCGTCTGTGGGGCCTCAGCTGCCTGCAGTTCCATCCACCGAGGAGCTGCTCCTCCCGGAGGACAGGGGTCTCAGTGGGAGGCCAGAGGGACACCGCCCCTCGAAGCAAAGGTGAAGATCGCTGTTACTTTTTCAGGGAAACCCTAGCACAGCCCAGTCTTCACTGATCTTTCTGGAAGCCAGCCAGCCCCATCAGCTGCAGGTGAGGGCTTCCTCTGGCCTCCTGAGGCCCTGCCCGTGGCTCCTCCCGCCTTCCAGAGACAGGCCAAGAGGCTGGGCCGCGCTACCGCCAAGCGGACACAGACGCCCGCCCTGCCACACCAGCGTTTGGAATCCCCTCCAAGCCACAGGAAACACTGGAAACCTGCCTTCATTTTCCTCAAACTAAGTTCCCTCCCAGAAAATGACGGTCCCTATCTCTGTAAACCCAGAGCCCCCTCACCCTCCCTGTCCCTGCTACAGGATCCACCCGACTGCCCAGGGGAGAGAATATACCAGAATGTCAAAGGTACAAACCTTTCTTTCCAGCTGAAGATGAAAAGCTGCTCACAAAACTCGGTTTAAAACACAGGAGCCCCACAAGGTACTGCCAGGCATTCGGGGGGGGCCTCCGCCTGTGAAAAGATTAAGGGTGTAAAGCCCAGCAGGCTGTCTGTCCTGGCGGGCACTCCGGGCACACATCCTTCTGTGGGAGATCCTCCCAGAGCACCCCTGAAGCCCCCCCAAACATAAGGTTTTGTAAAGGAATCTGAACAAAGCGGGGGGGAGACCTCCATTTTACTAACCAGAAGCCTCCACAGATTTGCAGACACTCTGAGAAGCTATGAAAAATGAGAAGTTTCAAAAGATTTATGGCTGTACAAACTTTCTTCTTAATGCGAACAGAAATCCTTGCCTCAACTGCCAACATGCATTTCCTGTTTGCTATATTCCTGTTAAGTTTCCATTTTTACTTAGTCTGAATTACAACATTACTAGGAGCTTTTTTTTTTTTAAAGAAATAACACAAGAACACTCCCTGAAGGGATCACAGTGTGACTGAGAGAAAACAGCAGCACGAGGCCTGCTCTCGGGGTGTGGCGGGAAGAGCACGGGAAGCGGACTGCGCTTCTCATCAGGAGATCCGGTGACCGGGCAGGTTCACAAAGATCCAGACTCCAATTTCCAAAGCCACTAACTCACCACCATTTTCCCTAGGGCCACCCGACAGCCTCAACTGGCCGCTGCATTGCCAGACATCACACCACAGAGCAGGTGGCAATCCCCTTGTTTCCCAGAATGAGCCAGTCACAGGCACGTGCTACTGGGGTCAGCATGCGGCTTGTCACACATCAGGAACTAGAGGCGTGGTCTTGGCTAGCTCTCCCGATCCTCAGGTTCCTCTGTAGTCCCTGATCTACTGATGCTCCTTCTCTCTCACCAGTCCCTTCTGGAAATCCTAACTTCTGTTGGTTGCTTAGTACATGCTGGGGACTGATGTGACGTGATTGCTGTAATCAGCAAGCATCCAGAAAAATGTTCCCAAGGGCAGCTACTGATATGCGCAAATCTACAATAATTTACTATCCTCTCAAAATTTTAAATTAAAAAAAAAAAGGTCACATAAATAACTAAAAACTTAAAAGATAGGGTATTTTTTGGAGGACCCAAAGATAATGCCTCTGGACTCCTACCTGACACCATACACAAAAACTAACTCAAAAATGGATCGAAGACCTACATGTATGAGCTAAAACTATTAAATTCTTAGAAGAAAACAAAGGTGTAGACGTTCGTAACCTTGGATTTAGCATAGTTCTTAGATGTGACACCACAAGCACAGAGAGAAGAGGAAAAGCAGGTGAACCGGACAAAATATAAAACTCAGTGCTTCAAAGGACACCATCAAGAAAGAGAAACAACTGACAGAATGGGAGAGACTGTTTTCAAATCAGATAATCCAAAATACACTAAGAACTCTTACAACTCACTAATAAAAAGAACAATCAACCACATTTAAAAATGGACCAAAGATTTGAATAGACTTTTCTCCAAAGAAGATACACAGATGGCTAAGGAGCTCAAGAAGAGACGCTCAGTGTCATTAACCATCAAGGAAATGGAAATCAAAACTGCAAGGAGATACCACTTCACTCCTAAGATGACTAAAAGAAAAAATACAGTAACAAGTCTGATGAGGGTGTGGAGAAATCAGAATCCTCTTATATTAATGGCAGGGATGCAAAATGACCACATGACCCAGCAATTGCACACCCAGCAGTATGCTCGAGACAATTAAAAACACATGTCTGCACAAAAAATTGTACAGGAATGCTCCTAGCAGCATCGTTCATGATAGCTAAAAAGTGAAAGCATGAATGTTAGCAGATACACAACGTGGTCTATCCACACAATTAAATATTATTCAGCAATAAAATGGAGTGAAGTCCTGATACAAGATACAACATACTCTCGAAAGCATTTTGCTAAGTTAATGAAGTCAGACAATGAAGACCACATATTCCCCAGTCCCATTTATATGAAATGTCCAGAACTGGCAAATCTATAGGAAAAAAGGTAGATTACGGGGAACCAAGTGTTGGGGGTGAGGGAAACTAGGTTTCTTCTTAAGGTGACAAAACTAATCTAAAATTGACTGTGGTGGTGGTTGCACAACTCTGTGAATATACTAACCACTACCGAATTGTGCCATGTGAATGGGTGAGTTGACATGGTATGTGAATCATGTCTCAATAAAGTTATTACCAAAAAAGTTTAAAAGAAGATGCTGCCTCTGTCCAGCACTACTGACAGCAAACCTTCCTTGTAAATGTCACACGTACAGATCAGGCTGTACAAGTGGGCAGTATTGTCGAACTGCCATATAAACCCAGTGAAAAATTCCCTCCTGAGGAGAATGTTTTAAAAGATGGGATAAAATTACCTATGGAGACCTAGCTTCCCATTCACCTCACTATCTCCAGGGTAGCAGAAAACCAAAGCAACACAAAGGTGTCTGAGTAGCCAAAATAGCCATCAGGAGGCCCCTCCCTATGCAATTACTCAAAGGAACCCCTCCTGTCACCTCCTGGGCACAGTGACTCACGGTTTTCTCTGGGCCACACACTGACAGAGGTGAAAGACCAGACCTCCGCGGGGACCCACCAGTCCACCTCCCAGCTGGGTGCCCTGGCTGCCGGCTGCCCCAGGACATTGGCACACGGCAACGGAAGGCAATACCCAGGCTCAGTGATTCACTCACTCAGCCATGCACTTCCTGAGCACCCACCCTGTATTGCACGGCACGACCAAAGGTCTGAATCACCAATTACCTTCCCCCAAAAGTATTTTAGAAGTTAAATTCAGCAAAATGCTCCAACTCAGTCAGCTACAGCGAGGGGGAAGCTTCCAGTTACTGGGCGGCAGAATATCAAACACAACTCTGCATCCCCTCCTCTTTGTTATCGGGTGACCGAAAGTCGCCTTGAGGCCTTCTCCTGGCTACTGGAGTATCTGGGACCACTTTTCCGACCAGGGAGAGAGTCAGCCAGGATGGCCGCAACGCGCCGGAGCGGTGACTCACCCGCGGTCACGCACGGGAATGGAGGCAGGGGCGGGAGGGGCCTCCTCGGCCCGCAGCCCTGGCCAGCCCGCCTGGAGGCCGGGCCACGCGGACAGGGCCTCGCGGTTAACCTGACACAGCACCGCGGGCCGACGGGCGCGGGCACCACCCGGCGGGGCGCCCGCGGGCGGTAGGGAGTCGTCCAAGGGGCGACGCGTGCGGACGCCGGCCCGAGGGAGCCGGCCCTCCGCACCCAGACCCTCCAGCGGGGGCCCGAGCTCCCGTAATTCTCTGGCGGTCGGAAGAGAAGCAGCAGAAACCCGGAGCGCCTTTCCGGAGAGTCCAGCACGCCCTGCGGAGGGACAACTCCGAACTCAGAGCCTCGGAACCAGCTGCGGCGGCGCGTCGCCGCATTTCCACTGACCTGATTGCAACCCCCAACCACTCGCCCCGATAGGTGCGGGCGGAGGAGCCGCGGCGGGAAGAGCCCCGCCCGAGGCGGGACCCTCGGCGACCCTCCCCCTCCAGCGCCCTAAAAGCCCGGGCACCCCCGCCCCGAGCCGAGGACACCCTCCTGTGGGCCTTTCCTCCCCCTCGGGCCCCGGGCCCCTCTCCCCCGGCCCCGGCCCCGGCCCCGCCGCCCCGGCCCGGGGAAGCCCCGCCTGCGCCCCCGCCGCGCCCGAAACCGCGAGCGGAAGAGCGGCGGAGCCGCAGCGGCCGCCACTTCCTTCCCGTTCCGGGCCGGCGGCGCCCGGGAGCGCAGGAGAGAGGCCGGCGCTCCGAGCCCGGGAGGCTGCGCGCGCTCACCGCCGCCGCCGCCGGGGTCGGTCCCGCCCGCTCGGCCCCAGCTCCGCGGCGCCCGCAGCTCCCCGCAGCCCAGTCCACTTCCGGCTCCGCGGCGGGGGCGGAGCCGCATCCGGCCCGAGAGGCCCCGCCCCCGGCAGCTCGCCCCGCCCAGCGCCCGGGCGCGGCTCCCGCACACCTTCCCGGCCCACCCGTCGCGACCTGCGCCCCCGGCTCGCGGCCACGCGAGCCCCGCCCCGGGTGCGGGTCTGCGACTCGCGCCTGGCGGTGAGTGTTCGCACACACGGAGATCTAGGACGGGGCGCCCGCTGTGTGCTCGGAGGCTGGGCCTCCGAGGCCATGCTCCGGGACTCATAGCCCGGCCTGGTGAGAACGCGAAAGTGGGCCAGGCGAGGGGACAACGCCAAGTCCGCCCATCCATCTCGCCACCCAGCCTCCATGCATCCACCCATCCTTCCGTCCATTACCCACACTTCAGTCTCTCCATTCATCATCCATCTTCTCCTGCAACCATCCGCCCTCCATTCATTCACTCCTCCTCCCACCCGTCCACTCATCATCCATTCATCCATCCATCCATCCAGAGAAGGCTGGGTACGTATCAGGGATTGCAGGCCAGCGGAATAAACATGGACCTTGCCCTCGGGGACCTTCCAGCTTCGAAGGGGAGTCGGGCATAATCCTATAGACATATTACTTAGGAAACAAGATAAATGCCATGAAGAAGTCAAAGGTGTGAAATTATATTGGGCAGAAGGTGGGACCTGAACTCATCCAGGAGAGAGGAGATTTCTTTGAACAATTAACATGTGCACCAAGATGTGAAGGTCAAATACAAGTAAACAAGGTAAGGAGGGAAGATTTTTCCAGGCAGAGAAAATAGCATGTACAAAGGGCCCTGAGGTGGGAAAGGTCTTCTCCCAAAGGAAGTGAAGGAAGTTTCAGTGTGGCGGAAGTAGGTGAGGAAGCAGGGCAGTGGGGTGAGATGGGGACCAGGTCATGTAGAGGTTGACAGGGCACAGCAAGGATGTTGGTCTTTATTCTAAAAGAAATGGGAAGTCCTTGAAGGAAGTTAAATAGAGATGAGACATCATAAAGTTTGAACTGTAATGAGATCTCTCTGGCTGCTGCCTGGGGAATGGATGGGAAGAGGACCAGGTAGGAGCTTAGTACAGACAATTCAGGCAAACTGGTGGCAACAGGTTGACATGGAGAGAAGTGAACAGATACAAGAGACATTTAGTAAGTTGAACTGTCAGGTTTGAGGATGGATTGGGCCTGTGGGCTGGGGCAGGGGATGTCAGGTGTCAAAGGATACTTTTTATTTAAAAAAATATAAAAATCCTCATTTTCATACACACATAAAATGAATACATGTCAAAGATTTTATTTAACTCAATAATGAATGAAGCTGTGAAGTATCACAACTTGTCCAAAGTTGTCTGCTTACAATTCCCATCTCCAAGGGCTTCCTAGCTGTGTGACAGTGGACAGGCATTCCACCTTTCCACGCCCCAGGCTCCATTTGTGCCACTAGCACTTGCATACTGCTCTTATAATATGAAGAACAAATGTCATTTGATTACCCCAGGGCCTGGCATGCAAAAATGCCCAGTACTGTGGGCCCTTAGTTGGCGGTAACAGGCGGAGAAAGCCCACGAGGCAGGCCAGGCCAGGTATGGCATCTCTGTTCCACTTAAGCAGAGCTGGAGTTCAGAGAATCTGGGGGCCCCACATGAAGTCACACAACCAGTGAGCAGGTGATCCCAGTTATAACCACGCCTATGGGGCCTGGGGGCAATTACTCAGAGCACCCACTTCCACTAGAGAAACTGTGGATACTTCACTTCTGCTCCCAGGTGTCCCCCAACCTCTCCTTCCCCAACCTCCAAGGCGTAGCCCACCTCCAGGACCTCAGTGCACGCATCACGGGGCACTTCTCCAGTGCTGATGGGCTCAGAGTGAGCACGTGCTCAAGCCTGGTCCAATGGGATTTTGTGAGGATTCCGGGAGGGCTCTGGAAGTTCTATTCTTGCCGGAAGTGGGGTCCTGTGGAGGGCAGGGTGGAGGGGCCTCAGGGGTCTTGCTCTTCCATGGTGAAGCGGGGTTGCTCGAGGGCAGAGGAGCAGGATGCAGGCAGGGCCGAGGATCCCCAAGACCAGGTCCTCTGGGTGTAGGGACACCAGGTTCCCCGGCCGCCCCCTGCTGGGGTCCGAACCAGGAGTCCCAAGAATACCAAGGGACGGGGCAAGAGCCCGCCACGAGGAGGGGACCTCTCTGGGAGGTGCGGGAGGCCAGCAGGGTCCTGCCTTTCCGGTGGTTGCTGTCCCGATTTCAATCCTCTAGGACTTGGAACACCTGAAATTCATTCTCTCGGGGTCTGGAGGCCGGAGGCCTGACGTCAAGGTGCGGGCAGGCCTAGACCCTTTGGCACCCAGGGACGAGCCGTTCCTTGACTCTCGCAGTCCCCGGCGGCGGCCGGAAATCCTTGGCTTCTGGATGCGTCCCCTCCGGTGGGCTTCTGACTGCACGTGACCTCCTCTGCGGGTCCACTACCTTTCTCTTACAAGGAGACATCGGCCTGCATAAGGTGGTCAACCCTAAAAATAAAGCTGTCAGTTACTTTACCAGCAAAATGGGTTTATTCGGAAAACAGCAGAGAGTTGCAATTCAGGGCAGGAAAGCTTTAGCAAAACCACTAGCAGGTTCAGAGACCAGAGCAGAGGAGGCCCTTTTATAGAAGAAAGGGAGCGAGAGCGTTGGGGACTGTTCTAAGCCAAAGGCCCATTGGAGAAAACTGGGAATCTCCTGTGTCACAGCTGCTCATTGGCTGAATTTTAGCCATCTCTCATTGGCTGGGCTGTTGCTGGGGGAGGCAGAAACTCTTCCCTCCTCCAACTGGGTGGTAAAGCAGCCATAATGGTAGGAGTTTAAGGTCGTTGTCTCTCCCTTCCTGTCGGGTCTACAACTGACCAGGAGTGATGGGCGCAGAGCTCCTCCTGCAGGCCTCCCGGTGCCATGTCATCGAGGCTTCCCTTGATCAGTTTTCACATTTCCCCTTTTTGATCAAGGTCTTTCTTCGCAAGTATCACTGATCAACAGTCAGGTTTCTATCTCGTGGTTTTCTCCCTCAGTGCTAGGAAAGCCCTTTACAAAACATTGACGGGAAACAAAATACAGAATTTAAAATAACTACATAAAACAGAAGAAGCAACACAATTCCAAGTTGCGGGTTGTCCTGAACCAGGACCCTAGGTCTGACAGTAGCCAGATGGAATATTTATTGGCAAGTAACCTGACTGAGGGCAGAAGAGTTTCCGCGCGAAGCAAACACAGTCACGTGTGCGCTCTCGAAGTCCCTGCCTAAAGCCCAAGAGTGAATAGCAAGAGCTGTTGGCAGGAGCACATGGAAATAACTGGGTGCATGTGCATAGAGACAGTGCAGGTGTAAACATGAAGCAGAAGCTCATAAACTTTTTTCAAAACAGCAAAACTTAAAGACATTTTAAAACAATATTGCTATCTCAAAAGAACTGTTTGGAACCAATTGTTATCAATAATACAGCCTTTAAAGTTGCAAATACAGAGACAATGAATTCAGTCAGTAGTTCAGATGACAGAAAGACTTTGTGAATTCTGACCCTTCTAACCTTTAGTAAAAGCTTACAGGATCACGGTGAGGCTGTTTCCCAAAGGCCATAACCAAAAAAAGAGGTTTCCCCTTTTGGCAAGGGTTTGGGAGACACAGACAAGGTTGATTTCTTTCCATGAAAGAGTATCAGTGAGAAGAGACTACGGGCCTGGCCCAGACATCTTGGGTAAGCTGTTTTCCCTGAGGCCATCTGCTGCAACTCTGGGAAATCTTTATTTTCAGGTCAGCAGATGGAGTGCAGGCCCCGTGGGGGCTGGTGCTCTCATTAGATGTCCTATGAACCTGAGTCCATTCTCTGGAACTGGTGGCCCAAGGCGGTTACCGGTTCCTGACAAGGGCCTTTTGCAGAGAGGCTGAGGAGTCTCTCCGGGGTTGTCTTTTATTTCCGGGCTAGGTCTGGTGCCTGAGGTGGTCCTCTCCAGGGAGTGCACCGTGGAAACCCTGCTCTGCCAAAGCAGAGTCATTTCTAACAAGCCACGAGGCCTTTACGGTCCTGAAGTATATATCTTTTTATCAGCTGCGGGTCTAGGAGGCAGGGGCCACCTGCCCTGAACATCCTGGGACATCTCACATGGTGAGAGTCTGCGAGTCCCTCGGGCTGGATCTGGGTCTTAGAAGGACCGACAGCAACACTTCTGGCCAAGGTGTTGGATTGTCTGCACACTTGCCAGGTGAGTCATAGTCGTGCCATCACTGCCTGTGACCACCTCCAAGGACCAAGGATGGCATGTGTGCACAGTGAGTGTCTGAGTGTCGCAAAACCCGCCAGACAGCACAGGCTAGTCAAAGCACCTGTCCAGTAAAATGGGATCCCCGATTGCTATGAAGTTTGAAAGGGGTTCCCCAGCTAGGGAATATCTTTCTGACTGAAATTTTTAGCCACTGAAGAACCATTGGCCTGTCCACAAGGGAAAGCTTTGGTCTAGTAAGAAAACATACAAACCATGACAAAAACATATTTATCCACGAGGTGGAGGAAGTTGTATGAAATTCATTTGCCAAACCTTCAATGAACGGCCCACTGGAAATTTAAAATGCCTGGGCGCCGTGTGGAGGGGTGGGACAGCAAGGTAAGCACTTTGTGCAGCCTTATCTCTATTTGCCTGCCAGCACTGGTTCACTAGCACTAACGTTCAGCAGACCGATGGATTGATGGGCGTACAGTGGCTCAGAAGTGCACAGTTTAGAATGTCTGGTAGGGCCATATTGTTATTTGTTCCAAACCAAAGTTCTCTCCTTTTATGCAACTAGCAATTATTAGATTTCTAATATTGTTTTTCCTTTCCTAGGGCCAGTTTTTGGGCATCTCTGGTCAGCTTTTCCAAATTACCATTTGGGAAAACATCCCTTTGGAACGTGATGGAGATTTGGCTATTTATTTCCTTAAAAGCAGTGTTTTGGGTGGAAATTCCTGCAAGGTAGCCTCCTTTGGCCTCCAGGGAGTTGTGTCTAGAATGCCAGGAAACTTACAGAGCAAAGGTATGGCATCTAATACATTTTGGATATAGGGGTCATTTGGACATTAGGACACCTCATTGTTTCCGTAATATGTCACAGCCATGGGCTATCCCAAAGGCACACTGACTATCACCGTGTTTGCAGTTTTACTCCTGACTTAAGGCACCACCTCCAGTGAGGGCGACTAACTCAGCTTATGGCCAAAATAGCCAGAGGTACAGGTGCTGCCTCGATGACATCAAGAGGAGTTACAGCAGCACACCCAGCACAAGATTTACCATTTTTATCCTTTAAATAAAAACCCTCAGTAACCTATGAAAAACCTGCCTTGGTTAGAGGAGTTTCTGTACATCGTCCCAGGGGCCAAGGGCGACTGGCCAGCATCGGCAGCTGGGGGGCTTCATCCGGACCCACATGTGCTCCTGTCCCGAGGTCAGACGCCCTGAGTATCGAGCCTGAGTCTGAGCAAACTGCAGCTTTACTTGGAGACTTCATGTCCTCTAAGGCCAAAAGTTACCTTCCTATGAAGAGGTTTGAGAAGGGAACAGAGAAGCAAAGCATCTAGTCAGCGTGAAATTCTATGCTGGTTGATTCAACATTTACAGCAAGAGTAGAATTTTCTATGAAAACTATCTGAAGTCGATTGTAATAGTCTTGAGCAGGTGCCTCAGGCTTGGTGTGCAGGCCTGAATTTTATTCCAATCAACAGGCTTAGGAAAAGCTACTGTAACTGCTCGTGGAGGTTTCCAGCAAGTGTTCAAGCTTCTTGCCAAAAATTAGGAGTCTGTTTCTCCAAAGCCCTTTCGGGAGAGCCCCACTAAGCCAGCTTCATCCTGGGCTTGGCCCCGCCGCCTCCCGCAGGCACATGGGTCAGCTGATGTAAGTCTGAGAATCGGGCTGGTAAGTATGCACAGCAATGTTAGATTCCTCAGTAAACCTATGAGGTCCTCAGTCACTTTAGGAAACTCTTTATGGCTCAAAAATCAGCCTTGGTCCAGGGAACCTAAGAAACTTGGGGCTTATCTGGATCCTCAGAAGATTTAACTCTAAAAGGACAGGTTTTAATAGGCTGAGGAGAGGAGGGGGCAGAGAAGTTCGGAGGACGAGGGAAGTTCAGCAGGAGGATCGGGAGAGGGAGCGGAGCGTGTAGAGTGAATGGAGGGGGCGGGGACAGCAGAGGGGACACAGGCAGATGGTGGCGGGGACAGCAGAGGGGACAGGCAGGTGGTGCCCGCGGCCGCCCTGAAGCACGAAGGCTCTGCGCGTGTCTGGAGGCTAAGAAGATGGGGGAGGGGAAGGAGAGGCCCAGAGGCCCTTTGGCTTCTTTGAGTTGTTTGTTTGCCCCACTTGGTAAAAAAGGCAAACTTAGAATCTTGAGAACATTTGGAAGCCTTAAGACATCAGTTAAAATAAGTATCCCATTCAGATTTTTTTTTTTTTGAGCCACAGCTTTCTAATATAATTTTGAGAAAACAAGACCGGGGAGAGTGAAAGTTCTCCATAACAGCCATTGGTTTTCTAAATTCCTTTTGGTTAAGTTGGTCCATTTGGTCGGAAATGAGCATGAGAAGGGACCATAGTTTTTAAACACAAAACTGGCCAGGATCCCAGGAGGCAGGGAACCCACAGGGCACTTTGATAACTGAGATATCATTTCTTAGAGTTTTTTTTTTCCTCTAAACAGAAAAATTCCTAAACAGCAGAATTTCAATAGGAACAGGTTCCGAAAGGAATCCGGCCAAAGACTAGCAGAGCTCCAGTAGGAACTGCCCGGCACTGCAAAGAAACTGGACCAAAGGCTAGCTGGCACAGTTCACAGGAAGAGTCCAGTCCCGGAGGGATGTGGACCGAAGGCCAGCACAAAGGCTGGCACAGTAGGAGTCAGACCGAAGGCCAAACAAGTAGTCACAGAAAGAACAAAGCCTTGAGGCAGATGTTACTGAATAACACCTGGAGAGCTCAAAAACACAAAGACAGCAGAGCTCAGAGTCCAGGAGAAAACTCACCCTCCAGATCCAGGGTCCACAAGGCAGCAATGAGCAGAATGGGCTCTGTAAGTACCAGCACCTGTTTGCTCACCAGACTCAGAGCTGTTGGCGGTGGGGGATCGGCTCTGGATCCCACTTCTGACACCATGTAATGATAACCTTGGCTCTCAGTAATTTTACAAGCAAAATGGGTTTATTTGGGAACAGCAGAGAATTGCAATTCAGGACAAGCAAGCTATGGCAAAACCGCTAGCAAGTCCAGAGAACAAAGGAGAGGAGGCTCTTTTATAGAAGAAAGGGGGAGAGTGGTGGGGGGGCTGTTCTGGGCAAAAAGCCCAGTGGAGGAAACTGGGAGTCTCCTGTGTCATGGCTGCTCATTGGTGGAATTGTAACCATCTCTCATTGGCTGGGCTGCTGCTGGGGGAGGCAGAAACTCTTCCTCCTCCAACTGGGCGGTAAAGCAGCCATAATGGTAGGAGTTGTAAGGTGGTTGTCTCTCCCTTCTTGTTGGGTCTACAACTGACCAGGAGTGATGGGTGCAGAGCTCCCCCTGCAGGCCTCCTGGCGCCATGTCAATCAGTCTTCCCTTTATTAATTTTCACAGGGTCCACCAGATAATCCAAGATAAGCTCTTTAAATCCCAACTATATCACATCTTTTGCCATATGAGGTATTTGTGGGCATAGGGAATTGCAACATAGATATACCATTTTGGAGGCCACCACTCAGCCCACCACAAGGGCCCATAAAGATGTTTTAAAATCAGAAGAAAAAAATAAACTTTTAGGTTGAAGAAAATTTGTTAAATATGTAATGTTACTGTATTCATCCTTGTGTTGTCAGGCAATCCAACTGGGGGCGGTTGCCCTGTGCACCTGGTGAGAGCTCAACCTGGGAGAGGGCTTTTGACTCTGATTGAGAAAGAATTCACGAACAGGTCAGATGAATGTAGGTAAGGAAGGAATTAAAGAGAATGTAGTGAATGGCAGCAGCCGTGCAGGCAGCAGAGGGCGAGGAGGAGCCGAGGGAGGGAAGGGAAGCCCAGTAAACTCCTGCTCGGCACAGGGCAGGCCCCTCGCCAACTCCTGAAGCCGGGGTCACCTGGCACCCAGTGTCTCCGCTTGGATCTGCACAGTGTGGGAACTTAGCCCCGACCACCCCAGAGTGTGGGGGAGCCGCAGAGCCCTGGGTGGAGTGAGATTATGTTCTGGGAACTTCCAAAGCAAAGAAAGGAGATTTTTCAGGCAGATTACTAAAAAGCATGATGGTACAGCTGCAGTTCTGTCTGGGTCACCCAGGCAACGGGAACTCACAAACCCAAATCAGAGCTCTCAGTAGCCCTTCCCTACTTGTTTGAAGTAGAACAGAGAGAGAGAGAAGACTTGTGCTTAAGTCTAGAAAATGGAATGAAGTAGTAAAGTAACAAACATGCTTACCACCGAGAAAAGGGGTCTCATTAACCTCCTGCAGGCTTGGGAGAACATGGAGACAAAACACAATAATTTGAGCAGCAAGAAGGCTTTATTTAAGGCAAAGCACACAAAGAAAGGGGAGTGCAGGCGGCCTCAGAGAGAAGGTGTGCTTAAAGGCTTAAGATTCTTGTCTTTAAAGGATCTCAAGAATGAATGAAAGACCAAGGGAGCTTAGGCTTGACATGTGGTCTCATGATGTCCATCTCTGGTGAGAGGCATTATGTCACCATCCATAGTCTGTCCTTTAGATAATCTGTCAAATAAACTTACCACAAGGAATCTATTGATCCTGTTCTTCTCCAAGATGGTGGTCACCCTCAAGCAGTGAAAACATCATTCAGGGCTGCATGCCCTGCCTTAAGATAGGGCTGGTTGTTGGCTAACCACTATAAAATGTGTTCGGAATCTTACCTCCTAACTTACTGGTTTTTAAAAAGGAATCTCAGCCTTAGGATGGGGTCCCTCCTGTTCTTACTGTACTAACTGTTAGGCTGGAGAAAGGAAAAACAAGGACATGCAAGCAGAACAGAGAGGTGCCATAGGGAGAGAACAGACCAGACCCCAAAGTCCGTGCTGTATATGGAAAGGGGACAGCTCTCCCTGAATTCCATCCTGATGTGCCAACTAAGACCCGGATGTCAGCCTCCTCCCTCTTGGAAGGAAAAAAGTTTCTAGTTGACTATTATGTCACCTTTAGCCAATCACACCTCTCCACACCCCCTAGGATAGCTTGCCCACTCCTCCCCCTCCTAATCCCTTATAAGCGCCCCAGCTCCCTAACCGGGCGTGACTTCTCCGGCTTGTAGTACCCAGGCCGCGAGAACCTCACCCGGGGGTGGTATTTAAATAAATTACCTGGCCCTTTGTTGCCTCTCTTTGTCTGCTTATTTCGGCTAGAATTTATCCTACATATGGTGCCGAAACCCGGGAGGAGTGTGAGCTTGGGGCCCCGACCAGCCACCCGCGGCCCCGCCCCCTCCTTCCCCGACCCGGGACCTCAGCCTGCTCTCCGCTGTGTGGACTATTTTCCAGTGAGTCCCTCAGTTTCCCCGGTCTGCTTCCCTTCCTAACTCCGTTTCACCTGGTCCGTCCGAAATCATAGCTACGTCCAGGTCCAGCCATTCAGCCCATCCGTTGCGAGTATCCGGGATACTCGCCCCTGGCCCTGTGGTGGGGGAGACGTCCCTCACCCAGGCTCCCAGGCTGTCTCCCCTGACTTGGTGCACTTGGGTCGCTGGGTGCTCCTCTCAGCGGGATGTTTTTTGGGAAGTGAGCACAGACATGAGGAACCAGCCCATGAAAGCAGAGGCTCAGACCCCGCTGCGGTGTCCCATTTCTAATCTGGCTGCTCTGTTTGTCCTGGGAAATTCACAAACGGAAGTTAGTCTTCCTCCCTTGGACAACCAATCTTGCTGGCTCCCTGAGGGAACTTTTGATTTTAGCCTCCTCACCGACTTAACTAATTATTGCCACCGGAGCAGAGAGTAGAATGAAATCCCGTATGTGCAGGCTTTTTGGACTTAGCGCTCCCGTCCAGACCTTTATGTTAAGTGTTCAATGACTCAGGTTCTCGTAGACCGATCTCCAGTTAAAGATTGTCAGCCTCTTACTCTGCCCAGTCCTTCCTTTTCAGATCCACCAGAAGACCTCAGTCGCCCGCCTCCCTCAGCTCGCAATCCCCTCCCCCTCTCTCCACCACCATCTCTAAGTCCTTTGTCTTCCCACGTGTCGCCTCCATCTTAAAGTCCTGCATTCTCAGCCATGCCGTTGTCCTGCTCTCCTCTTCCGGTGGCTGCACCACCCCCTCCCCCTCTCCTTCCACCTTCACCGCCCTCTTCCCCCACCGGAACACGCTCCTCCCGCCCTCAGGTTCTGGAAGCCACAGACAAGAAGCTGAGAAGAGAGAGGGCAATTGGTTATCAGTAACTCAAGTCTTTGTATTGGTTTGTCTATCTGTGTATATGTTTTTATGAAAAAAGTGTTGCTGACTGTAGTCGTTGTATCTCAGTTTGTACGTTTGTGTGTCTAAGTGTATAAATGAAAAATATTTTATTTAAAAACAAGCGCTTGTGAAGATTGAGCATTCTGGAACTTCCAGAGAATCTAGTAGAAAATGTTAAGCATGAAAGCTAATTTGAGTTTAGCTGAGGCGGGCATGTCCTTGTTGTTATCAGCTGCCTAAGTTTACCTAAAGTCATTTAAGTCAGTGTTATCTGCTAAATCTTTTAAGAATAAAATGCTTAAATGCTTGGCTTTGTCTAACATTCAGTAAAGGTTTTGTAAGTAATTTAGCATAGTTGCTAAAAATAAGTAAACAAGCCTAGCAAATAAATATCTTAATAAAGATAATACTGTATTAATGTATAACAGTATATATATATATATATGCAAACAGTCTGAGAATTTTTGTAGTAACAAAAATTCTTAAAGTTTGCAAAGTTATATAGACATATTTTGTGCCTAATAAGAAATTGTGCTATAAAGCACATTTCCAAAAATGATAATATACACTCATAAATGTATCAATCTGAAGAATGCTAGTGTAACAGTTTACAGTAGCCTATTTTTCAGTGTTCACTGAAGGTTAAAGTAGTAGTTTTAAGTTCTGATCAAAACTACTTAAAGTAGGGTATAAAGGGCATATAAAAGTGTAGGCAAAGGGTCTGTTTGTGTTTATACAGAGGATCAAAGCCTAATTGGGCTACCCCGAAAATGAACTAAGATACAATATGAAAAAGAACTTCCAACATCTGCACTCTCTGGAAGACTCATGCCAGAAGAATGTCATCAAAAAACCCCAACAAAGATCCACGCACTGCTACAGCTGTAGATGCACTCATCCCACCAGCTCCTGGACTTGCCATGGGAATGAAGGAGATATCTAAGCTGGCCTGTGCATACAGTAAAACAACAAATTTGACTGGATCTATACTGTTGGAACTCAACCAAGAATTTGGAGAAGTGCAAATTGTAGCGCTCCAAAGTCTTACAACTACAGATTATTTACTGTTAAAAGAACATATGGCATGTGAACAGTCCCCAGGAATGGGTTGTTTTAATTTGTCTGATTTCTCTCAGACTGTTCAAGTTCAGTTGGACAATATCCACCATGTCATAGATAAGTTTTCACAAATGCCTAAGGTGCCTAACTGGTTTACTTGGTTTCACTGGAGATGGCTGGTAATTACAGATATGCTTTGGTTATGTAACTATACTCCTATTATGTTAATGTGTGTGCGCAATTTAAGTAGTAGCTTAAAACCTATACATGCTGAAGTTACTCTACAAGAAGTTATGTCAAAGAAATAATCAATCTTCCCATGTTTTCTTCCGCCTGCTACTTCTATAGCTTTTCTTCTTCCTTCCTAATTACAACCCTTAAATAGAATTCGTGCCTCATATCAAATTAACCGAGTATCATAATTCTTCCAAGTGGTAAAGATACCTCAAGACAAATGCTGGGCATAGAAGCCACAGGGCATAAATATGCAAAGAAGTAAAAAGCTAACCTTTTCAAACAATAAGGCTTCTCTCTCACTTACCAACTCTACATTTCCCTGTATGGCCCCGGAAGATGACTGGTTAGCCAGAGACGGGTAAGATTCCTCAAGGGAGGAACAACCTAAGACAGGCACAGTCGCAGGGGGGTCATCAGGTGAGAAATTGGGGATCAACAGAGGTGAGGCTTAGAACCTCACCCCCCCTGTTCTGAGAGAAATCTTCTGCATACGTGGATGTTTTATTGCCCTGGTCTAGCTTGGATTAACACATAGTCTACAGGCACACACCTGATCATCTACATTTGCTCTCTTACAACACTAAACTATGTTTTCTACCTTTATCTTGTATCTACCTACCACTTCAGCATTTTATTAAAAATAATAATGAGAGAAATGTGGTATCCACATATAAATCAAGTATAAAAACCAAATGAGTATTCATATTTGAACTGACTGTTTATAGTTCATAATGCATGAGCAAAACCGAAAGTTTCTGTGATGACTGCCCTTGTACTGTTCACTATGTAACTTATTCACTATGTAAGAATTTGTTCTACATGTAAGAACTTGTTTGTTATGCCTCAGAAGATTGGAGACTGATGAAAATTAAGCTTGGGGTGGATTAATGATTGTGCATTGAGCATTGACACCCCTATACAGAATTTTATTGTCGTTAACAACCATTTGATCAATAAATATGAGAGATGCCCTAACAAAAAAAAAAAAAAAAAAAAAGGACAGACTTCCAATGGTAAAATAAATAAGTAACCGGGATGTAATGTACAGCATAAGGAATACAGTCAAGATATTGTAACAGCTTGGTAGGGTGATAGCTGGAACCTAGAATTATGTATATAAATGTTCTACCACTGTGTTGTACACTTGAAACTAATGTAATGTAATACTGTGCGTCAACTACCCTTCAATAAAAAATAATTATTTAAAAAAATAAATAAATAAAATAAAAAATAAAAATAAAAAAACAACTACGTAAAGTAGTAAGGAAAACATTTCTGCATGCTAAAAAATATGTATTTTGATAAAAGAAAGTTGTAAAAAGTTTGTAGAAGAATTTAATATGGTCATGCTATATAAAATTAAAGCAAATGAGTCTCAGTATCAAGTACACAGCAAAATTAGAATTTTGTTTTCAGTTAAAAAGACAAAGTTTTCTTAACTGTCAGCTCTTAATATTGAAAGATTGCAGAAAGTTCTTCTAATTGTTTTATCAAAGCAGTTTCTTATGCTTAAAGTCTTAGTGACTTGTCGGAATCTTTAAGAAAATGAGATCTTAATATTAAGAGGACTAAAAGCTAAACTTTGATAACAACTGTGTAACCTTTATTTGCCTTTGAAGTACTTTGTTGTCATTCTAGTTAATTAGATAAGTGTTGCTTCATAGCAACCTATGGTCCTATTTAAGGAAGTGTCTTAAAACTTTTAACAACTTCCCAAAATCAAATTCAAAAAAGTGCTTTTGCCTCTAGTTCACTCTGATATTTTCCAGAAGGCCCCTGGAACATGTCAGAGGAATTTTTTTTCTCATTGGAGAAAGTATTTGGCTAATTTAGCTTATTTATCTGATATATAATTACCTGCTTAATTACCTAAGAAGCACTGTCAAAAAGAATAATGCTAAACTTTGTTACTGAATGTTTTGTGTTACAGAAATATCAGGATTTCCTTATGTCAACTGCCTTACAGTAAGCTCTCATCAGATCTTTAACCACGGTCATTTGTAAGTCTTTTGCCATTTATAGTCACTATTTTATTACTCCTACACTAGTAAAGAACTAGATTTCAGCAGAACAGGTATTGGTTACATAAGATTAAGTAAGCTAAAGAAGGTGATTTTGTGGCTTTTTGTTTCAAATGTTGTTGATAAAGTGTTTTAAGCTTTTTCTCTTAAGCTGACAACAGTTTAGTAAATGACTGTCTCTATAAGCAGAATTGAAACTTTATCTTTCTCTCTACCTGATCCGTCCAGAATTTAAAAACTCTCAGTAACTATCTTTATATTTCATGGCAGTATGTTTATTTGTAAAAGTTCAATAAGAATCTGCTTTCCTTGTAAGAGAACCAATTAAAATCACTGGTTATATTACCAAGGCTTTGACTGGAACGTCATACCTGAGAGACACGTGCGTAAACTCAGATATGAACAGACAGCTTTAAGGAACTAAGATTGACTTTATGGAGCCAAAAAAGCCCCTTGGAAAAATTGGCCTGGTACCTTGCTTACAGAGTTCCCAGCAGCCTGACCAGGTGAGTAAAGAAGGTCACTTCCTGGCAGGTGCAAGAACCTCAAGAAGAGAGGAATTCACCCAAATCTACAGGTACTGCAGGCACAACCTGATGGCAAGTCTGGCTTGGCTTTCTGGCCTCAAGAGGCCCTTAAAAGTTCAATCTGAAATTCCTTACAAAAAATTCCAGCAAACCATATTTAAAAGAGCCCATGTAATCAATTGCTCTTCTTGCTGCACTTATGCAAATAATCAAGCCAACTGTTAATTATTTTCTTAATCTAACTACTTCTAATAAAAATAAGGGTGATTTTAGAGAAAAGTATTGTTTCAATAATGCAGTCTTATCTATACTAAATCCTAATACTAGTC
Source organism: Manis pentadactyla (assembly GCF_030020395.1). NCBI lineage: Eukaryota > Metazoa > Chordata > Mammalia > Pholidota > Manidae > Manis > Manis pentadactyla. The sequence goes on along the minus strand of NC_080027.1, from coordinate 7,798,615 downwards.
ATTGAGATGTAAACTCAATCTAGAATTCCAGTCCCTCATAACAGCCTGGCTAATGCCCCTACTGGGCCCCTTAATAACAGTTTGTGGTTTACTCTTAGTTGCCCCTTGTGTCCTCAGGTTCCTCCACAGCGGCTAACCCAGATGACCCGAGTCGCCACCAACCAGAGGTTACTTCACCGTTACGCACCTCTTCCCACTGAACCCCCTCCTTCGGCCTAATACCAGCCTCAAACCCCCATGATGTCCCTTGTCAGCCAGAAGTAGCCAGATTGAGTCATCGCCCATTATGACCAAAAGGCTGGAATGTTAGGCTGGAGAAAGGAAAAACAAGGACATGCAAACAGAACAGAGAGGTGCCATAGGGGGAGAACAGACCAGACCCCAAGGTCCGTGCTGTATATGGAAAGGGGACAGCTCTCCCTGAATTCCATCCTGATGTGCCAACTAAGACCCGGATGTCAGCCTCCTCCCTCTTGGAAGGAAAAAAGTTTCTAGTTGACTATTACGTCACCTTTAGCCAATCATACCTCTCCATGCCCCCTAGGATAGCTTGCCCACTCCTGCCCCTCCTAACCCCTTATAAGCGCCCCACCTCCCCAACTGGGCGTGACTTCTCTGGCCTCTGGCAAGAAGGCCACGGAACCTCACCCAAGGGTGGTATTTAAATAAATTACCTGGCCCTTTGTTGCCTCTCTTTGCCTGCTTATTTCCGCTAGAATTTATCTTACACTAACTCTGTCTTGGTATTTTTCATCAAAGGCAGGAAAGTTATTCACGGTGCTTGTCCCATGTCCCTGCCCCACCTCGCTTACACCAGTGCAGTTGTGAAATATAATTTTTGTCCCTGTGAAGGAAGGAGTCTATACAGTACCCAAGACTCCTGGAAATCACAGTTCAGACCTGCTTATACGGGACCCAAGTCTGAAAGCCAGGCGCTCAGAAGGAGCCCGGGGAAGGCTCCAGAAGGAGGTTTCTTGGCTGAGTGACCGGGGAGCATGGAGCCAGTGTAGGCTGAACAGGGAAGTCAGAACTGGACGTAGGGAACCAACATGTGAAGAGGGCTGGGCTTTATCAGGAACAAATCAGGAGATTTTCTTTAAATATAGGATATTTCATTTTCCTCTTAAAACAGCTTCATGAGTTGACAATTATTTTTAAGAGCTATCTTATTGAGATAAAATGAAAGGGAAGGCGATATGGGCACTTAAAAGCATACAATCCAGTGGTTTTCACCGCAGTTGCCGGGCGTTGCAACCATCCCCACCACCGAAATTCAGAACATTTTCATGCCCCCAAAAGAAACATGACCCCTTCGCGTCAACCCCCAGCCCTCCCTCCACTACCACTCAGCCGCTTTCAGCGAGGTGTGGGCGGTGGGGTTGCCACTTCCCGGAGAAGGGCAGTGGGCGCTTCCGGAGCCGCTTCAACGGGGGGGCCGGGCGAGCAGCCGTGACCCGCGGGCTGCTCTGGCTGCTGGAGGACAGACGCCTCGGGGTGACCTCCAGGGGAAAGATGGGGCAGGCCCCCCTTCGATGCGGCGTTCCTGCCCCTCAAGAGAGGGTGTGGCAGGACCAGAGGGCCACACGGCAATTAGATAATGTAAAATTTGAAAAGCAGAAGGGTATAGATAGCGAAGGTAGAAGAGAAAGAGGGTAACGATCTCCGTGGACGCAGAGTGAACAGAAATGCAAAGCGGCGAGCTGGGCCTGCGTCACGGACACTCGGAGAAGAAGGCTGTGGAGGCAAGTCCGGCCGAGGAGAGCAGCTGCGTGGACTGGGACCAGGACCCGTGCGGGCCGGCGCCCGCCTCGGGTGGGCTCCGTGGGGTCCACACCGCCAGGGCCGACGGCTCGGGGAGCGTGGCGGAGGCTGGCGCCCCGGCCCTTCCTGCGTACCAGCTGGGCATGTGGCAGCCCAGCTACGGGGCATCTATTTGTCAGCTTCCCTTGGAAGTGGGCGCAGTGACGGAACCAGGGTCTCACTGATGGAATGTGAGAGGAAATGACGTGCCCCACTTCCCAGGGCTGACAAAGCGGCCCCGTGTGTGGGCTGGCGTGGTGACAGGAGGGTCAGCGTCCTCTGGCTCCTGTCACAGAAGACCACAGAGGCAGTGGCTGGGAGAGGCGCACATTTCCCCTCTTGCAGGTCTGGAGACCAGAAATCTGAAACCAATCTCTCTGCGCCCAAATCAAGATGTTGGCAGAGCCGGTTCCTCCTGCAGGCCCAAGGGGGGCGCCTGCCGGGGGCCCTTCCAGCTTCTGCCGGCTGCCGGCTTTCCTCACGTCCTCTCCCCGATGAAACTCCCCCAGCCTCCCTGTTGTGAGGACCCTTTGACGACATTTAGGAGCCGCCCAGGTAATCCCGCTTGCTCTCAAAACCCTCGGCTCACCAGCCCTGCAAAGCCCCTTACGCCATCTAAGGGTAACACGACGCGTTCCCATGATCAGGAAATGCACATGCGTGGGGGCCATTATTCAACTGTCCGCATTAAGGTGACAGTTGTGACCTGGATGGCACAGCCCCGTCAGCCTGAGTCCCTGCAGGACCCCCGAGACAGCCCTTCCCGCCCACCCCCTCCCCCTGCACCCGGCCCGGGGCTCACACGCTGGCCTGTTACACGTGGCACGAATCAAGCCTGTCGTATTATATCACGTCACATCGGACTGGGAGGCGCTTGGCCCGCCCTCCTGCACGGAGGTTGGACGCGCCCGCAGAGCAAGACGGGCAGCGAGGAAGAGAAGGAGCAAAACAAAACAGCTGCTGCTGGAAACTGGCCCACGATGTAAGTTCCAGAGCAACTTTGCAGAACTTGATTAAATAAGAAAGCAAATACAGTGAACAAATGAGAAAGTGAATTTTCAAAGTTGAGATTTTAACATTTTTTTTGCATGGCATTTCAAATTGACAAGGGACATTTATGAAATAAAGTCACAAACAGAGACAGGCAGTTACAGGAAATTAACATCTGGCCTGCGTGCTGCGGATGAGTTGTGCCCTCTCCTCCTAGCGCCCGCTGGGACGGCCTGGGCAGGGAGGCCTCCCGAGGTAGGTGGGTCAGGGCGCGGTGGTGAGGATGCGGCCCTCCTGCTGGGTCAGTGTCCGCGGAGGGGACACGAGCACTGGCTCCTTTTCTGTCTCCGTCACAAGAAAACCCAGCAAGAAGGCGGCTGTCGGCGAGCCAGGAAACACAAACAGCTGGCACCTTGGTCTCAGGTCTCCCCGCCTTGGGGACCAGGAGAAATAAGCTCCTGCCGCTCCGTTCTTACGGCAGCCCGAGCTGACAGCAGAACCCGGACAACGCGGTTATTGAAATGGAAAACCCAGTAGACGTGCCTAACTCTAGATCTACACTGTCAAGGAGGAAATCAGAGATTTAGAAGCTATTGCTAAAAAAGGTACAGCAGGTAGGTCAGAAGGCAGGCCCGCTGAGAGACCCGTCTTGGGTGGGCCTCAGCCTATCACAGCAATGCTCTCTGCCAGAAATGCCCAGTGAGCTGCCCGCGGGCATCTATCTCCCCTTTCCCAACTGATGCTATGACTGGTCCAACCCCTGTGGTTCTTGCTACGATTGCAAGAAGCCCCTCAGCAATAACCATTAGAAAACTCTGGGGAGGAAAAAGAGTTTACTATTCACAAGCCCTGGAGCACAGGAGGCACACCAGAGGGCACACAGAGAGGCTGAGAGGAGACAGAGGCCCTGGGCTTGGGGGTCTGCTTTTACTGGGGTTGAGAGTGGGGGCCTAGGGCTTCACGGGTTCACTATTGGTGAATTCAAAACATAAGAGTGGGAATTTAAAGTTCACGGGAAGAGAAAAAAAAAAAGTGGCCCAAATTGTCAGTTTTGGGAGTCAAGGGAGATCTCTGCAGCCAAGCGGCCCGGGCCCGGCCCTCCACCCGGTCGCGGGGCTGGTGCGTATTTCTGAGGTGGCCTCCCTGATGCTTTGCAATGCATGTCCCAGCAATCAGCTTACATCAGACACAGAAAGAAAAGCCACTGGTCAGGGCTTACCCTCCAGACTCCGATCTGGACTTAACTGGTGTTCCAGCAGCAGAGAACGAGAGACCGACGGGGAGCTGACTACTGAGGAGGTAGAGACGAAAACTTTCTATAATAAAGGTGAGAGGTGCAAACCAAAAATGCTGATTCCCAGGATGATACATGAAATTAAAGTACAGTCAGAGACAGGGCAGTAAAACTGCAAACTCTCAAGAATAGAAAAAGCATACGTTACCGGAATGAAGACAGTTAGTTCGCAAAAGGCACGGTCATCAGCCTCACTCGGGACTTGCGCTCTGCCCAGGGAACGTTGGGTGACAATGGACTAATATCGCCAAAATGTGGAGAGAAAAGAGCAGGAATGTGACAGCCGTGTTCCCAGGAGTGTGTGGTAGGTGTTCTGATAATGGCCATTACGGACTGAACTGCGTCCCTAACCCTTGGAATCTGCGCTTGGAGATGGGGCCCTTGAGGACATAATTAAGGTTCAATGGGGTCATTGGGTGGCCCTAATCCAATGTGACTGGTGCCCTTATGAGAAGAGGTCAGGATACAGACACACACAGGGGACGGCCACGTGAGGACCCAGGGAGGAGACGGTGTCCCCACGCCCAGGGGAGGCTGGGGGGGAGCCGCCCTGCTGACACTGACCTTGGACTTCCAGCCCGAGGGCCGGGAGAGAGCAAATGCCTTCTGCTGGGGGGCCGCCAGCTACAGCCCTCAAGCGCTGCACCCCCGTGGCCACGCCTCCGTGCCAGGTGACTGCCCTAGACCGTTTGGGCAGCTGTAACGGCACCACAGGCTGGGTGGCTTATAAGCCACAGAAGCAACTAGAGGCTGGAAGCCCGAGATCATGGCGCCGCCGGCAGAGCCACGTCCCGGGTCCTAGACGCCAACTTCTCAGCATGTCCTCACAAGGCAGGGGAAAGGGGGCCCTCTGGGGGCTCTTTCATAAGGTCCCTGATCTCACTCCCGAGGCCCCCGCCCTCAGGACCTGAGCACCTCCCAAAGGCCCCACCCCAAACACCACCACACTGGGCATCTGGTTTCAACGTAGGAATTTGGGGGAGACACATTCAGTCCATATCAGTGACATAACTGTTCCTCCTGTCAAGAGATGGGTGGGGTGCACTTCCCTAACATCTTGAATCTGGGCTGGCCTTGTGATTTGCTGTGATGGATGTGATGTGGCAGAAAGGACACTGTGTGCATTCCGAAGATGCCTGGCAGCTTCGGAGCTTGCTGCCTTGGGGCCCGAGACTACAGGGCTGTGACGAAGCCCAGTGCAGGGGGACAGAGGCCAGCAGAAGAGACCACCAGCTTGCCCATCCACCAAGTCCAGAGAAACAACAAATCATCGTTTTTTACCATGAAGTTTGGGGTAGGGTTTTACAGAGCAGCAGGTAAGAAGCCAGAGCAGATGGCAATCTTCTAGTGGATTGTGAAATCAACTTTATGGGGGGAAAACCAGCATAAAAAATAGAAGACAGCAGACAGACAATGTGAGTGTTCATTGCATACATGAGTTCATTATTGATGGCTGTGTAATAAACTACCCCAAAAGTTAATGGTAAAAGGACAACCATTTTATCACACTGACATTTCACGGATTGGAAGTCAGTCTGGGCATAGGGCACGTGGCTCGTCTTTGTTTCCAGTGGGGCCTCAGCTGGAGTGGCTCAAGTGGTTGGCCATGGCTGGGATGAACTGGACTAGGACCATGTGTCTGGGGCCTTGGTCTGTGGGGTGAATTTCTCATTTCTTCTACCCCTCAGGTCTTCAGGGACCGAGATGTCCACTGGGTTTCCTCACCTATGTGCTTGGTATGCACAACAGGATGACAGGAGCATCTGGGGTCTCTCCCCGACCCTGTTTCCATGTGTGACAGGCTTGGGCTTCCTCCCCAGTGTGGTGGCCTCATGGCAGGTGAGTCCAACTACCCTCTTCCTGGGTGGCTGGTTTGCACAAGGCTTCTGTGGATCATACTTCAGAGGTCCCTGTATGTCCCATCTGCACATTCATCTGGTCAACAAAGTCACTGAGGCCAGCCTAGGCTCAAGGGGAGCTAGACGCCCCCTTCCATGGGGTGAGTTGCCAAGAACCTGCAGCCCCCCGTGATGCGACACTTGTCACGCGCTATATTTCAGCCAGCGTTAAGATGCCACTGCTTGTGAGATGCGTCCTGACTTCACAGATATCAAAACGTGAAAAGTGGTGAAGATGGATGGGAAATGCAGGGTGCACCGCCAAGCTGGGCGTGGAATGCGTCCCACTGAGACTTGTGGTTGCAGTTGGGCACTGGGATAAGTCACTTTCCAGGGTGAGGGCCAAGCAGGACGGTATCCAGACATCTGAAAACTGAGCCAGTCTGTCCCACAGAGGGTCTCCTGAAAATAACCATTAATGGGTTTTTATTATAGAAAATGTCACCCACATGTAAAGGCAGAATAGTATAATAAACGCTCAAGAATCCATCACCCATCTTCAAAAATTACCAACCCACATGGTCAATTTTGTTCAATCCATATCCTGACCCATCCCTCTTGCAAGATTATTTTAAAGCAAATCCCAGACTTTGCATTATTTTGCATGGGATGATTACAGTTTACCATGTGTCCTTTCTGTTGTCATCACAGTGATCCACTTGGCTGAGCAATCCGTAATATTTACAGCCTTTCTAATGGCAACATGAATACCAATTTAACCAAGAACTTCGTTTTAACTGTTGGGAGATTGGTAGAGGGAAAGGGGACGCACAGAAATTCTAAAATTCTTACCAGCCATTAGAGATGCCAATAGGGAATTCCAAAATCGATGAACCCGGAGACCACACTGTGCTCCTAGGATTTAGGAGTAAGGAAACAGTTCAACAGCTGCACAGGAACCAGAGGGAAGTGAGAGCAAGGGCGGGACTGCTGGCTTTAGTTTAAAGGGTGTGCATGTTACTGTGCTGATCGCGGTCCACGGCTAAAAAGACAACAGAGCGTTGGAGAACTGGTGACTAGGATCCCTTCAGCCCTAGACATTGTGTGATATAATTCCTCAGTTACACTTTAAAAAATATTTACCTTGCTTTTTTAACTTTGAAAAAAACCTTAATTGCTTGTATTTAATTTTACAAGGACATTTTGTTCTACCTGAAGACAAGAACTGCCGAGTTTAAGCCGGGAAGTCAGTTGCCAACCGTGACTCATTGTGAGTAAAGACGTGTATGCTGTTGGCTTCTTCGGAAAGTGCTGGGCAAGACTTACGTAAAATATTCAGAATGAATCAAACACAAGGAGCTGCGGCAGGAGGGCGGCCACGTGGAAGGAGTCGGGATATATCTAATGGGTTGATTAGCACTGGTGCTCGTGTCCTGCCCGGGGACCACATACATGTATTATTCATAGGAAACAGCAAGTGTGTCAAGTGAACATGAGCAAAACCCTCAGCACCAATGCTGTGGCGCCGGTGTCCCCAAAGCTAGCGTCTTCCTCCCTCCAATGCAGCGTCCGCAGCACTGCCACGGTGCAGCTCACATTCCTGGCCAAACTCTGGATGGACAGAATGAAACAGCCACCCTTACAGGAAGGTGGCCTCCTGCTGTCTTATGCTGCCTCCCCAGCACGTCCAAGTGCCTGGGTACAGAGCGGGTCCTCAACAGGTAGCCACTGAAACTGCTTTTCAATAGTGCAGATTCCCCACCCGCCCTTCCAATTTCGTTGAGGTGACACTCTGCACACCCAGGTTTGAAGATTCGCTGTCCTAGCTGTCCAACCCATTTGCATGCATGCCAAGGAGCGTTCTGATTACTGTGAACTGTCTTCTGCTTTCCTCCTGGCCAGTCTCTGCTTCGTGTCACCATGGAAGCATCTGGAATGCTCTTTCCCCAAGGCTGCCGGGGGCTCCTTGCTCTCAACTCAGCGCCCTGTGACAAGGAACCCACGTTCGTCATAGAGTGAGTGGGTCTCGGAAGGGGGACAGTTCTCCACCCCCAACATCTCCAGGCCAGGGCAGCCTTCTCCACAAGACAAGTTGGATGCTGTGGGGCATTTAATGGTGGACCTGCAAAGATACATCTGTGTCCAAGTCTCTGGCACCTGGGAACGCAACTTCACATTGAAGAGGGGTCTCTGTAGATATAATTAAGTGACAGATCCTGAGGACAGACCATCCTGGCTTAGCCAGGTGGGCCAGTGAGAGGTGTTCTTAGAAGAGAAGAGGGCCGCGTGATAGATGCTGAGATCAGAGGGATGTGGCCGCCGCCAGTGGAGCCAGTGGCCACAAGAAGCTGATGGGGGCCAAGAATGACCCTCCTGTCCCACCCGTTACTTGGTGTGGTGCCAGGCCAGGGGCCACACAAGGTGCCAGCCTCAAACAGGACTGGAAAATGCGCACAACTGAGCCATGGGTATGAAACAGCAGAATCGCTGCCACTCATTTGCCATTAAGCTAAGGATACGTAAGAGAAGTACATCTTTGAGATACTCAGGAATATAGTTTAGGGATTTGTTGGTAGTTAGAATAGAAGCAATATTAGCTTCTGGACAGCCATTTGTCTGTCTGCCAAAGAACACAGGGAGGATGGACCCCTGCCCACATCCAGGAAGCCCTCTGGGTGGGACAGGACTTAGCCAGCAAAAGGTACAGAACAAAAGCAAAAACCCACAATCACCTTAAAAATGCAGGATGTGACACGTGGTGAGAGACCGTAAGGCAGCAACTGTGGGGCTGAAGCGGCCTGAACAGTTTCTAATGGTGGGAAGAGTCGAGATAGGTAGCCCTGTACGGGCCACAGCCGCGCTGCCCACCGGCTCCGGCCCCCCTGCTGCCAGCCGCCCCGAACGTCTACAGGACACCAGCCCGAGGAATGTGACCAATGAGTATTCTTAGGAAAGCAAAGCCACCGAAACATCTGCTTGCTTTGCATATTTCTCAACTGACTTTTTAAAGGCATAAATGGAATCACTGTTCCAATCAAGTTTTAATTAACACACTTGCAACTTAATGCATCAATGTGCCTTTGTTTCCAGAAGCTTCAGGACATTCAAGGCTTGCCTGTCGAGTAAAATGGAAAGTCGGGTGAAAAAGCAAGCAAGCCCTACATGCTGTGGCTCCCACGCTTAGGTGGACTGCACCCCAAGGACGAGGACAGGCAGGAAGTGAGGCTGCCCCGACTGACCCGGGAAGAGCAGCAAGCACAGGCTCTCCGGAACAGAAACTACCTCCTCCCTGACGGAAACAGCCTGGAGGACACAAGACCAGGGACAGAGCCGGGCCCACCCAGCACGGCCCCGGGCGGGCCGGTGTCTGCCGCCGGGCTTGGGGCTCTCGTCCTGGGCCGCCCATGAGCGGTCCCCGCACCCCCTTCCCAGCCACCCACGAGTGGCCGGCTTTCTGCCCCAGACTCAGTGTCCAGCCCTTCCATTTGGATGGGCCCCGCCAGAGCCAGTGCGTGGGTTGCCCTCGCCCCTACCGTGGTGGAGGTACAGGGCTCCGGACCTGGTTCCAGAGAGGCCAGCTCCCTGTCCCAGGGGCCGTGAATCCGGAAGGACAGCCCTGGACAGCACCATGTGATCACACAAAGGGCAGCAGGAAATGACGCCCACCTGGAGGTGGGAGTGGAGCTGAGAAACGGGGAAGAAAACACGTGGGTGCACAGCCGTCGGCCCTCCCTGGGCCAAGAGGAGCCTGCACGCCCCGCTTCTGTCTGAGGCCTGCCTGGGATCAGAGCCCAGGGCCCTGAGCGGCCGGTCCTCCCTGGAGGACAGCCTGACCCTGTACGTCCACCTTGCAGCCTCTCTGTTCATCCGTTCATCTCCACGCCGGGACTCCCACGTGACGCTACTGCTTCCAGTCAGCCTAGAGCACGAGATAAACAGCCGCAGTCAGCTTCCGACAGAAATACGGCTTGTCAGTATTCGTTACTGGCAGTGGAAAATGCTTCAGTACTTTATTGAAAGACAGCAATAAATAATACTGTGATAAAAATAGTTCAAAAGTAGACTGTACACACTTTGTTACATAATCGGAAGTTCACAAAAGATTAACAGAAAAACAGAACGGTAACAATGAATTGTACAAATTAAAAGCAGAAACAAAATGTAACAAGACGCGCCGTCCCTATCTGTCTGTGTATCAGCTGCATAATAAATAACGCATCATGATCTGAACGTACTTCCTGCTGGCTTTTTAATATGCCATTTAAAAAGTAAGTTACATTTGCTACTTTAACAACGCAAACAGCTACATCATCAAAATCTAAAAATGGACCACTAGGTCCATTCTTTAAACGTGTTTACAAACAAATGTATGTAAAAAGATGATTTACACAGGAAAAATAAGGCCTTTGTCAAGTTGCACTACATTCTTCCCAGGATGCCGAGCCTCCATCCGCTGGCGCGGGGGGGGCACAGTGCTTCGTGGTTGGTCCTCTGAGTGCTTGAGTGGCGCCTTCCGACCCTCCCAGAGGGGGAGGAGGCCAGGGCAGACGTCGGGGCCCCTCACCCCCCCGTCTCCTCCAGCTGAGACCTGTTCCCAGCTCACGGCTTCTGCCCATCACTGAGGACAAGCCGTCCAAGTCCGCAGTCTCATAACCGTCCTCTAGGCTATGAGAGTCGACTGGTCCTAAGGGGGTTTCATAGTGTTCTAATAATAGAAGCTGATATTTAACATCAAATATTTTAAAACCTGTTCATGCTGCAGAAAAAAGCATTTCTTGCTAAAAAAAAGTATAGTTAAGGTCAATCATTTAAATACAACCACAACTGCTTGAAAATAAGTCTGCTTATCTCAAAACAGGTGTTGTAGAGCCAGGTTACATCTGTAGAGGGCGGCGCACACTGTGCACGATGACGTGCACGCAGTGAAAGCCTCTTCTCCGTCATGATTTATTATTAAAAAATTGAACAATGATAATTACAGTAAATGCATAATTTACAAAAGCCCTATATTTGTTCATAGAATTTATACATACAAGCATTACAGTACATTCATTTCAAAGACTAAAATTAGATATTAAGAACATGAATTTATTTTCAAAGGATATTTATAGCCTGGATATACATGAAAAAGTAAGTAACTATATAAATGAAGTCATAAGTTTACATAAATATAAGAAACATTAAATTCTAAAATATTTTCTCTATGGTATTCATGAATTTTTCACTAATTAAAAACTCTGTAATAAAATATCTTAGGGTCCATATAACAAGTATTAACAGATGAAAGACTCCACTGAATTCTAAGATGCAGTCGGCTGGGCCCCGAACGCTGCGATCACCGGTAGAAGTAGTGCTGGTAGACTGGGAGAGAAGGACAGGCGCGTCAGGCCCGGGTGCCTCCCACTCGCCTGCCTTCTTTTCAGCACTTAGCTGCTTTGAGAACTCAGGTAAATACCAAAGACTGTGCGATGACAGATCTTGACTGACTCCATTTTGGCATATGTCTAAAAGTTACCAACTAAAGAAAAAAGATGCGGAAACTGATCAAATATCCTGGCTGAGCCGGGAGGAGGAGCAGTGAGGGGCTGGGCTCCCGGCCCGCACCCCAAGCCACCAGCTCCAGGCAGGGCCACCCGGCCACGCCGTCCCTGTGGAGGCAATGCAGTTTTGTTTCAAAAAACCAACCTCTGCACCAAAAGGCTGTCGGTGGCAGGCGATGGTAAACGCTCCTGAAACTTACTGTGATGGGGCTGTTTCACTCAAAAACACGTAATGCACACAAAGTCAGCGCGTGCGGGTGGACAGGGAGCTGTCCCAGTGTGTGGGCAATGCCAGCGGGCAGGAGGCCGTGCCATGGTGCTCCTCGCTGCTCGGGGCAGCCAGCTGAGGGCTGTGCTCATGTCCTTTTGCACCATGTTCCGTGCTCCTGCCTCACCTCCCCAAAAAAGACACTAGCAGACACTTAAATTAAGCCAGCACTCTTAGATCTAAGGAGAAAGTGGAAATACCTCTTTTTCCTTAAAACTGAGGACACACTAACCTCTTTATGATCAACCTTAAGCATACCGAACACCAAAATTATCTTAACGGGTGCAGGAGGCTTGTGTGTGTCTATTTTTAAAACCTACGTTAAGTGACGTGGGCTCCTGGCCAAGGCCACGTCGCTCTCTGGACAGCGTGGCCGTGCCTCTGCAGGGGGCTGCATTCTCGCTACTCACCAACAGGAGGCTTCAGCAGGAGTAAGTCCTGACTGTAGCAGAATCCAGCCTCTGCGTTCCTGACATGTTGCCTGTTCCGAGAACCACGAGGAAGCGTGCAAACACAGCATGCAGTTAGTCTTTACACATCACACAAGGGCACAAGTACAGACATACATTTTTACAACTACAACAGCACCTGAGGGGTTCTGAGGGAAACTTCTAGAGCAGGAGTAGACAAGCCAGAGGAAGGGAATCAAGGGTCACCCAGCAGGGTTCTCTTCATCTCGCAGACAGCCCCAGGAGCCACTGAGAGCTGATTCAGGGGCATTTCAGATGACACACACTGACGCCACCATGTACATCTGTGCCAATGACAGCCACTTAACATGGCAACTCTGTCTCTCCTCAAACCTCCTAGATTTATAGAGCGACTGGGGTTTTCTTTCAGCCCCGAATACGGTATGTGTTGAGACTAGTAGGAGAGGAGTGAGTCAGAGGCAATGTGGGATGTCCCCAGCCCACGAAGGGCAGAAGGGCCTGTGACATCCACTCCCTGTGCCAGTCTGAGCGGTCCTGCTCTCCCTGGGCGGCATCACAGCCAATTAGAGGCCCTGATGTCTCCCCCAGGTGTGGTGGCAGGGGTGGGCAGAGGACAACGCCTACAAACACCAAAGCCCAGCCTCAGCTTCTCCCAGGAATGACACGCATGGGCGAGGTTTTGTTCTTGTCGGGAAACGCGACACTGCGTGGCCCCGTAGGGAGGCCCACTTCCTCCTTTCACACGGGTAAGAATTTTTAAAAATCTGTAGCAGATATTCGCGCCTCCCAGTTATAAAATTGCTTTCCCACAGGTTTGCCAGGATCTGGCGATGAATGTGCTGCCATGGCCCCAGAAAAGGAGTGAGGAAGGCTGGCACTGTCGGTGTGGATGCGTGATCACAGATCTGTCTGGTTCTCGGATTCCAGACAACCCACTGCAATTTACACACACCCCGATTCCAAGCCACCAGAACCATCCATTTTACCAGGCTTATGCCTCAGTCATCATACAAGGGTAAAAGCCACCTTCCACAGAATTTATGTCCTATATCTTGTAGGCTTCTTTTTAATTTATCTGAACCCTAGTCTCAGTATCACTGCTCATGTTTAACAGGTAGAATGTGGTAATGAAGAAAATGGAAACAAGGTTGAGAGGAAAACAGGGAAGCACTTGTTTAGACTACTTAGAAGTTGAGGGCCAAAATACTGCTAAGATTTATAAAACTATCTGTCTGCCCCTTGCCAGAGAATGCTAGTTCTCAAAAAGTTGCCAGTTTTTCCCATTAGACATATTAATGAACTATGGCAAAGAGAAGCAGCTCTTTAATAAAAATGCTGCCCTCTAAGCCATCCTCTCCAAAGTGTCCAGTTCCTTAGCAAAGGCCTTATAGAAATGTACTCTTCTCTGATTTCTAGGTAGGCGAGTGAGAGCAAAACTTACAAACCCACTTACAGGAGGGGCTGATGACAGGAAAAACTGTAACTAACCACGTCAGTGAAAGTTTTAAACCCACTTGCTTTTCTACAACCCCCATCTCCACCAGGAACAAGGATGGGGCTGCAAAGGAAACGCGACCACAGTAACTCGGAGCAGCTGACACAGCCTCACGGCGCGCCAGACACCCAAGGGCTTCATGTGAACCGACTCATCTAACCACCACAACCAGACATGGCAGGCACCACGAGGGACCATCTCACTGGAGACACTGAGGCACAGAACGCAGGGCTGCACACCCCCGAAGTGGCGAAGAGGACTCCAACCTGGGCAGCCAGGCTCCTGACTCTGCCACTGAGTGGAGACACCGTCGGCACTGACATGTCTGTCAGCAAACCGTGGCCAACTCGGCACTAGTGGTGTCTGCCATGCAGAGTGGGTGTCAAAGGGAAGTCCCGAGCGTGATTTGAAATGACAAGGCAAAGCCAGTACACGCAACAGGCCTCTGCCCCCAGGCCTACTGTCCTCCTGTCCTCTCACAGCAGGTAACAACACGGACTCCGACTGCAGGGGTGGAGGGAAGGAAAGGGAGGCAGAGTGCACGGTGGCGGAGCTGTGCTGCTGAAAATGGAGCCCGCGCTTTCCCGTGGGAGAGCCCTCGCAGCACCTGGCTGCGTGTGGGGGCTGCTATGCCACCACTTCATGACAGAGCCTTCTAGAGCTGCCTGCATACACACCTTTACGAGTATGTATGGGTGTCAGGCTAATGCTCTGAGCACATGCAATGCTTAGCTTTATTAGTTGGAAGAATATGCTAATATTCGACCAGACAAAAACAAAAAAATTATAGTTGACCTTTTATAAACAGATGCTAGGATGAACTTTAAAACATTTCAACCTGGGCATGCACCAGTACTCCATGCCTTGGGACACGTTAAAACAGGCCACCCCACAGGCCACCCCAGCCCGGAGCTGCTCCGTCTGCCTGCGGTGCAGGGCCAGTGCCGCGCATCACATACCGTCCAGGTGCATCTTCTTTGGCTGCACAGAGGGCGAGGACAGAGAGGAGGTGACCCGAAAGTTTGCAGGGAGCGTCTCTGCTGACCCGGCAGCTAAGCCACGGACGTCCTTGGGTCTGAACTTTTTCCTCCAGGAAGGCGCTCTCCTAAAGCTTTTGTCATCGTCCTCGTAAGTTAAAGGACAGAGACAAGACTGATCTTAAAATAGATCACAGAAATATAAAGCTACCAGTTTTAAATTAACTGTTAGGCCATATCATTTATTGACCAAACTGAGAACTTCTGAGAGTGAAATTCCTTTGGTACCACCTCTGCTGGGACCTAATGGGGCCGAAGTTAGGACAGGCCTTGGCTACCAGGGAGGGCGGTCCTCCCCTCTGTCACCACGCTTCTCTTCTTTGTTGCAGGAACCACCTTCTTGCCATAGAGGAAAACATTTTTGTTTGTCTTAAGAATAGTTTTCAAGCTGTGAGCAGCTGTCTCCTGCTGGGGCGGAGCAGCGCTGTTTCTCTAGGTGCCCTTGTATCGTTTTTGTCCAGCTCACGTCTCCCTGAGGGCCAGGAAGAGAGCAATACCCAACAGTGTGGGAATAAACAAGCCACGGGTTTATGTAAGGGGAAGTTAATACCTTACATGTTTCAATGTACTTCTGAAACATTTTCCCTAGGCTCGGGGGCTCTGGATGGGGCACGACCCCCAGCTGTCCCCAAAACACAACCTTAGACTCGGTTCCAAGACTTAGGCTGCAACCAATACTTTATGATGTGAAAAACATTTTTGAGGGGTACCAAAAGTTAAATAGCCAAAATTCTAAAAAACAATATTAATCATTTAATAGCTCATTTACTAATAAATTTCTAAGAGCAAAGCTTAACTGTAAAATCATCTCCACATTCAGGAGTGATATCCTGGTCCGTGGCTCCTATGAGAACCATAAAATAATTTACATTGAATGCAAACTGAAAAATCACTCATCTGAAAACTTACTTCATCGAACCTTCTGTCAGTCCCCATTACCAAAAGGTTGTTAAATTCTCTTTCCAAGACAGCACGAGCCTGAAATCACAGCAAAACAAAACCCCAAACTTTCATCCATCTAATTTGAAGGATGTTAGCATATCACAATCACTTTTTAAATCACTTTTTAAAAACTGAAGCTATGGATGCCTTGAATCATGACAGTATATTTTAAATCAGCAGTTTGTCCACAGATGGGCCTGTGAGGAGAGGGATCCGTGATCTCTCGGAATCACATACAGAAGAATCCTGTGTGTGCTGGTGCTGGTGGGGGGTCAGGGGCACTGGCAAGGGATACACGATGCTGTCCAGAATACTAGAAAGTTGTGAGCCTCCAGTGAACCCATGAGTCAAAAACAATCACAGAGGGTGACAGAAATGAAAGCACCATGGAAGAACCGAGTATGAGGGTGTGGCCTTGAACAGTTCCCCTTGTTTTGTTTATTCCAGGAAGCTCAGGCTTACAACAGAAAATGGAAAGAGGACAGGTAACAACAATGAAGAGCTCAGCACTGCTGATTCTGAACCGTTACATTACAGATTAGGTGTGGAAAGCAATTACTAGTTGTCTGGAGTTTTGGTAAGTTTTGCTTCCGTTCAAATAACTAGTTCACCGTGCATCTGCGGAGTGACCACAGCTAGCCTGGTTTTACCTGTGTGTTCTGTGTTGGGATCTGCAGCAGCAGGGCCAGTGCATTGAAATCGAAGGTTTCGTCTAAGGCCATAAGCGCGCCATGCACACCACTCTCCAGGAGATTGTTGGCATATTCTTTAAGACCGACGGACAGGATCCAGCGGATCACTCGGTCGTTGCTCCACACAAGCACGTCTGCAGGTGAATGGGAACAGCTATAAACGTGGTGTTAGAAAGCCACTTCCACCACACCCCCTCCGTAACACAGGAGAAAGACTCCTACCTGGGCCCTGAGCTCCTGACCAACAGCCCGCCCTCCCCAGGTGCTGGGAGGAGCTGCTATGGGGGCAGACGGCCACTTGTGTTTAGATACTCATGGCCGGTCCCTTCTCCATCCTGACAGAGACCGTCCCTTTAGAGCTCAATCCCGAGGGAGCCCCAACAGCATGGTGTTGTCGTGTGCACCTGCTCTCTAGAGAACAGGAAACGGGCACTGAGGGGTGGGAGGCCAAAGGACATATAAAAGCTCGGATGCCCAGCAGGTGTGAGCACGTCTCATACAGACTTCAGAGTCTTTTGAAATACTTCCTTCTCATCACAGGAGCTGGCAACGTATCTGAACACCTTGCCTAATTCTACACATACCTTTCATTTATAATCTTGAAGCCTTTTTTGTTGTCTCATTTTAAAAAGGGAGAAACTTAAAAATATTTCCAAATATATTAGAGACTTTAGGAGACATATTATGCAAAGTAATAAATTACTAAATTTGCTCTATTAGAGATCTAAAAATAGCCACTCTGTAAAGATACATCCAGATGATCACCAATAAAGACAGCTTCTGTCAACTGTAAAAAGCTTAAAATGGAAATAGAAAACAAATGAAACAGATCAACATATTTCGTTTCTAATGCCCTTTTCTAGATAAAAGGAAAGAGTACACACATATCACAGATGCCGGCTTATGGCTTTTCTCCTGGCTCACGTCAGCCCTTCAGGAGGGCCTCTCCCGACCATCTTCAGTCTCCAGTGCCTTTCTTTGTAAAGATGGACCGAGAGTAGCGCCCAGAGGGCTGTCGCTCAACTTATGTGCCCGGGGTTGTTCAGGACATCTTATCTTATCATTATTACTACCATTGGTGATTTCTTTATATTCTAAAAAGTCGGGGAGATTTTCCTTCGAGCTTCATTAGTAATGTCTTACTGCAGAGCAAACTACTCCACGCCACCACTCAGAGGCGCCCTGCATGAGCAGCTGCCACGGAGGACACCCAGTCTCCAGGTTGGCGCCCAGGGTCCCCTTCCGCCTTGAGCTGCCCTGCCTCCCTCCCCGACTCCATCTTCCTCGCCCAGCTGAAATGCTACCTCTGCTGTCCCTGTGGCCCCCGAGCAGACCCGCAGGGTTCTGTTCCGTCTCCTGACGCCCTCTGGTCAGTGGGCACAGCAGTATTTTTCACGCTTACATCAAGTCAGCAAACAGCAGGATTTGGTCCATCCCTGCTCTGCCATTACCTAGCCGAGCATAGCAGCATTTCTGAGCGAAGGGACAGCCTGGTCACGACGACAGGAGATCCCTCGAGTGGCAGGAAACGTGCTTACCTGAGCCACCTGACGTACAGACTGAGGCAGGCTCAAGGCCTCTGGCTACGGGGGAGGCTGCTAGCGTTCCCTTCCACACCTGCCTCTTCTGTAATGAGGCCACTGGGGTTCACTTAAAGCGTTTCCTGATTTTAGAAACAGCAATCACTGAGGCTGCGAATACATCAGGAAGCAGGAATATTCAAAATCAACTAAACACAGTGTACTAGCCTTTCATTTCATTCTGGCTTTCTTCTCTTTTTCTTTCCAGTTCCTTTCGGTCATAATTTAACCTTCGCAGGCACATAATTCCACACTGGAAACTGTTTCTATTTACAAAAGAAAAAAAAAAGTTTAGAGATGGTGACAGACACCTCTTAGCTGCTTCGTAAGAAGCTGTGGTGAGTCACCTGTGAAAACTGTCCACCATCTTCAGTTGCCCCCGAAGGTCTTTCTTCGTCAGGTGGTCCAGCATCCGTGCGTCCACGAGGCACTCCATGAAGTAGCTGCGGTACTGCGGGAGGCCCAGGCTGGGCAGCCACTCGTTGCCAATCCACTCGTGGTTCATGTCCCCATAGGCGAGCGTCTGCTTTCAATGATTAATACGATCAGTTCAGGAAAAGGTCCATGGAAAGGGTAGCTTAAATCATCTTTAAACTGGATTTTTGATCTATGACAGTCTCAAAGGCTAAACTAATGACAACACTGTTCTTTATAATTTCAAAATAATTTGATCTACTTATTACCTATTAAATTTGCTGGTAAAATTTTGTACCAAAGGAATTATACCATTAGAAATCTATGACTAATCTACTTTGTTTATAAATGTAGGCTATTTACCAAAGTACAGTGAAACTAACAAACACATTGTCTTTCTGAAATAGCTTTTATGTTTAACAACAAAGGATGATCACGGCTCATGAACAAGTTTGAAGGATAAACCCAACTCCACTTTGTAAAAATATCCCTGGCTGGTTTTAATTTTATTTTAACACCCTCCCCAACCCAAATTTCCTTAACAAAACATCTGTTAATTTCAAGATCTATTTAAAATCCTAAATAAAACGTAGTTTTAAAAGAAGACATAAGCAGAACAACTGACAGACTGAAAAGAGGAATAGGCAAATCCACAGTTGTGGTCAGAAGGCCTCAGCGTTTGGCTCTCACATCAGCTCAAACACACACCAGCCTGAGGAAGGGCACAGAAGCCCCAAACCGCACCGTCAAACTCCATCTGACCCGACACTTGGTAGGACACGCTGCCCATGATGGCAGAATACATTCTCCTTCACGTGCTCCGTAACAGAAAAGCCCTGACCTATTTAAAGAGACGGAAATCATACAAAGTATGTTCTCTGACCTCAACAGAATTAAATTAGAAATCAGTAATAAAAAGATATCTAGAAAACTCCCCAAATTTGGAAATTAACATACTTTTAAAGAACCCATGTGTCAAAAAAGAAATGACATGGGAAATGGGAAAAGTTAAATTAAATGAAAGTAAAAACAATATATTAAAAACCTGTGGAATGCAACTAAAGCACTGCCTTGAGGGAAATTTACTGTTAAATACTATAAATGAAGAAAAACTGCGAATCAATAATCTGAGATTCTACCTTAAAAAACTTGAAAAAGAACAAATGAAACCCACAGCAAGCAGAAGGAAGAAAAAAAAAGAGCAGAAATCAATGAAACAGAAACTAGAAAATATAATGATTGAATTAAAATCTAGCTCTTCATAAATATTAATAAAATTGACTAACCCTTAGACAGAGTGATCAAGAAAAAAGAAAAGATAAATTACCAATATCAAGAATGAAAGAAGGGACATCAGTACAGACCCTACGGATATTGAAAGAATAATAGAAAACTATGAACTTTAGCAACTTAGATAAAATGGCCTAACTTCTTGAACAAAACCTATGAAAGCCACTCAGTAAGAAACAAATACCCTGTATCTATCAGAACTTGAATTTATAGTTATAAACCTTCACACACATGCACACACACAAAATCTCTACTCTAAATGGACTCACCGGTGAGTCTTACCAAAAATTTATGAAAAAAAGACTAATTCTACACAAACCATTCCAAAAATGTGAAGAAATGCCTAACTTATCCTGTGAGGCCACCATTATCCTGATACTAAAACCAGACAAACATATTACAAGAAAACTACAGGCCAATATCTCTCATAGACACAGATGTAAAATTCCTTAACAAAATATTAGCAAATCAAATCAATTATAAATGAAAAGAATAAGATATGACAAGTGGGGTTTAATCCCAGGAACATAAGGTTGGGTCAACATTTAAAGATAAATGAAATTCACCATATCAATGGACTGAAAAGAAAAACCACAGTATCATTCCAAAAGATTCAGAAAAAGCATCTGACAAAACTCATCATTTATTTATGGAAATCTCGGCAATCTAGGAATGGAAGAAAACTGCCTCAACCTGATAAAGGGCATTTACAAAAGATGTCGAATTGACATCATAATGGTGAAAGACTTAATGCATTCTTCCTAAGATGAGGAAGAAAGTTAAGGATATCTGCTCTCACCATTGTTATTAAACACTGGACAGAAATGCCTAGCCATGGTAATAAGGCAAGAAAAAGAAGTTAACAGCATATGGATTGAAGAAGAAAACTTTATTTGCAGATGACCTGATGAGCAACACAGAAAATAAATCTACACAATAGCTTTTAGAACTAAAGTTGAGTCTAGCAAAGTTGCAGGATACAAGGTCAATAATAAAAAATGAACTGTGTTTTTCTGAATACTAGAAATTTTAAAAATACCATTTATAATGTCAATGAACATTTCATAATGTATGTAACTGCTGAACCACTATTTTGTACACCGGAAACTAATACTGTATGTCAACTACACTTTAATAAAAAGATAATCTGGGGAAAAAAAATTTATGTCATCAAAAGCCACAAAATCATTAGGGATAAATCTAACAGGTATGTGCAAGAGCAGTACAATAAAAAAGAAATAAACACATTATATGTATATACATACAGATCAAGGAAAGGCATCTGATATTCCAGTCCAAGAAAACTGAGCTACATTCACAGTTTATTAGTTACATTATGTCATCTTTGGAAATAGTAACTCTCAACTACCACTGTGCTTGAAAATATGGGCTCTGACCTTATTTATTATTTATACCAACCAAGCTGGAAGTGATGACTCAAACTCCAACCAGAACGCTCAAATTCTAATAGAAAAAAATGTCTCAGTACTGTCTTTAAACTACCATTAGTGAGAAAAACATAAAACATTTTTGGGAAATCATCACAATAGGTTTTTTGCATTCTTTCAAACCTTATTCTCATTTCATAGGCCTGATATTACAGCATGAGTATCTGGTATTGTTTTCTTGCCTGCTGATTATGTATTTTTAAATGGACACAAAGTGAAAAGAAATTTCTAGAGAATTCCATGTAAGAAGAACGCCCATTTTTGTTCACTCATTATATACTCTATCCACGCTTCTTAGGCAGTCAGTAACGTGAGCTCCTGGGAGGACTGGCTCCCTTGCAGAGAGACTCCCACTCCTGGGCTGTCACCACAGCCTGCTGAAAAAAGCACACAGCAGGGATCTCTCCTGGCCAGAGAACCTTTGGGCTGGAGGACACAGCCGTGCACGGGGTCTGTTTGTGCCATCAACGAAGTGTTCACAGACACAATTCAGTTTTGTAAACTGTGAAACGTGAGGGACCCGGGCAGGCACTGGCTGACAGCATCCACCACGTGGAGGCACCGGGGCTGTGGCCAGGCCCTGACACTTCGTCCCCGAGAGCCCACGGGCACTCACACTTCCCGTGGCTGAGGGCTGGCCGGGGGACGTAGGCCAGGAGTGCACTGTGTGACCCCTGCCCCGGGCAGCACAGGGCTGACACACAGAGGCCACGGAGTCTCCCATTTCCCGCTCGCCTGGAGCAGGGGACGAGGCAGAAGCAGTCCTTGCTCATGCGGAAGGCTGAGCGCCTGCTGGCCAGCATCTTCTGCACGGCTCATCCTTGTTTATGTTTCCACAGCAAAGAGCTGACCTTCAGCTTAATTAATTTACACTTTGTGCCCGACAAGGGGATTTCACACTGAAGTGCTTGCAAAATTCTGCTTCTAAGTGGAAATTACACTGACATTTATGTTATTGTGAAATGCACCTATTAATGGTCATTATCAACCCTGTAAAGAGATATCTGACTAGGTAAATAACTGATGAGGATATTTATCTGAAGTAGTGATACAGAACGTCTGAACTGAGAGGTGGGGAAGGGAGCTCACAGAATCTTATTAGAGCTACTTTCTTTCCGTAAAATAAGAGGCTATGATTGGCGTTACTTTACGAGTACAAATCGAGGGGAACAGGTGTTTTAACCATCAACTTGCAATCAGGAAAACTCTGATTTAAAATTATTTTGGCATTTTTCAGATATACAATTATCCTTTTCAGGTCCTTGAAAATGATGCCAGGCAAACTGGCTGTCCACACCTTGCAGCCTCCGTTTTGTTGCTAAAACGCTGAGTATGTCATACAGCAATGTTGGAATCACATGTAGGGACACCACTGTTTTTAATCAAAGTGAGGCTGTAAAACACTTGTGACAGAGTTTTTTGTGGGTTGAAGGGCGAGGAGCTAAAAATTCAAATGCATATTTAACACGAAGAGGCTTAATTTCTGAGGGTTCCATTAGTGAGAAAGCCTTTATTTAGATCACTACAGTATTAGGATAGTAACACCCCCAACACCCCCACAAAGACAACCCTTACATGGAAAATTTATTCGAATACACTTTTCCCATTACTTCTTGTAATAAAAGCTATCCCACCAGGGACCAAAATATATAACCTCAGGAGCTGCCAGCCACAGGACTTTGTATAAAAGCCATACACTGAACAAAGGAATATGTCAATCAGCATTAACCACCACAGCTCCACACGAGAAATGTTCAAAATTGTCCATGAGACGTACTCTCTAATCCTATGCTTTGCTTAGACCAACACCTTAAGTCATTAACAACATTCTAAATAAAGATGTTAAAAATGTCAAGAAAAGTAAATTACAAGTTTTCATACTCCAATTCTTTTTGTTGCTGTACATATAGTGAAGAATATATTATAGAAAGTCTCCAACCTGAGCCCAGCTTCCCTCCTCATCTTCCTGACGTTACGTGGTTAGGAATGAAAAGAACATAACCGTTAGTATGGGTGAGCTCAGTAATGCGGGCGGGCAGCTGTAGGGAAGGTGCAGCGTGAGTGAGTGAGAAAGCCTAAAACAATCAAAGCACCGTGCAAAAGCCATGCAGAACCATCCACTCTGATTCTCATGCAAGGAGCCGGCGGCCCACGCAAGCACATCCGTGAAAGGAGAAAACGAGGAGAACATCACAACGGGGTGCTAAACCAAGGTCTCTCCCCAGGGAGGTGTGGACGAACTCTATGCTACACAGGGCGAGTCTACAACTTTAAGTTCCTGAAAAAGCCTAGAGATGAAACATGAATTGCGTTTTACTTTTAACTGATACCTAAAGTAAATACTTATGCAGAACATTTTAATGTAAACTAACATTTCTGTTTTCCAAAAAAAGGCCAAGACTCGTGCGGTTCTGGGCAGGGTATACTGAGGGGAAGACCAGCTCAGGCAGGGACTGACCGTTTGAGGCGTGGCTGCGAGCGTCTCCATCTCCTCGTGCGTTAACCAGACATTTCCTGTGGTCTAGGGTGACCCCGTGGCCGACCACATCCCAGGCAAGGGCGGCAGTGACAAAGAGGAAAGGTGGCAGACACGTGAGCCACAGGCACACAGGAGGAGCAGGTGGGGCAAGGGCCGGGCTCTTCGCCTTCGCACTTTAGGTGGCCACACGGACAGGGACGGACAGTCACACAAACTCAGCCCCCCTCAGAGAAACACTGTGCCTGACAAAATGGTGTCACCCACAACGGGGCAGCCCACGGTCTCTAGAGCTCTGTTTGCCACGCTTGCCACATGATGTGTGAAATACAAAGAGAAGAAATACAGTCTGTACTTTTGAGGAGTGTCGGCGATTCCCAAGTTGACTATTGCATTGATATATTCCAACTGAGCCCGGCACAAGGAGCACAGGACAGGGCCTGGCCCTGGGTCACAGGGAGCAGGGCGGTGTCAGCGGGCGCGCCGGTGCCTCTGGCACCCTTGCTCTGGGGAGCCCAAGAGGCAGGGGCAGGGCTGAGGGCGTCAAGAGGAAAGCCCAGCAATCTGGGTGTGCACGCAGGCGCCCCTCCCCGCCTAGGCACCGCAGCCCTGGGACGGGAGCGGGGAGGCCTGCTGGGCCTTGGGGCACAGGGGCTCCCTCGGGGGCTGCTCTTCCTTGCCGTTCTTAAGTACCTTGTCAAGATGGGGTACAGAACTTTGGGAAACCCACCCAGCACCTTTATTTCTAGAAAGGACACTCTAACTTGAAACAGATCAGATACATGACAAAACATCTGGCTGCCAGCTCCCAGTCTGTGCTGCCAACACTGGCTCACAAGAGAGGCAAACAGAAGAGCTTGTGACCCTTGTGCGCAGTGACTCTGCGCCCAGACTCAGGCCTTGACCAGCCGCCTGAGGCTCTGAGCTTCCCCGTCAGAGGGCTCTTCTCTCCAGGGCGGACCGAGCCCAGAGGGGGGAGCCAGGCGGCGGCAACAGCCTGGGCTTCACGAGTTGGCCTGGCTTACCTCCCAATACCACGAATGTTCTCCTGAGGTTAGGTTTTGACTCTTCCAACTAGGAGGGCCCTTTTTAGGACTTCCGACGTCTTAGGCCTGAGCACAGACGCCGCCTGGTACACCGGTGTGTGCCTGTACGTTTACTGTCTGCTGAGCAGCCGGAGCTCCCCAGGTCTAGAGGCCCCGGGGAAGCACCCCCAGGCCATGCAATGAGTGAAACGCTGGTTACATTGCAACTGGGGGCTAAGCTTTTTCCCCTTCACTGTTCATAATTTACATTTAAATTTGTGACAATCACTTTCCTACATATTCAAAACCTCTCATTTCTACAATGCCACTATAGCCAAACTGTTATAAAAGTATTCGATGAAGTATCTTTTAACCCAACTGTTAAGAATTAGAATCATAATGCTTTTGGATGCTAACGTTTTGAACAGGAACGCTCGGTCTGTGCAGAGGGAACCGGAGAAGCGGCACAAACGGGACCGACTCTTTTCGCAAAGCGTACCGTTCGTGACGTGGGCGGGGCCGAGGGGCTCGTCAGGGACATGATCTCCTGGATGGCCAGCCGTAGCTTCAGCCTGTGCAGGGGGTTGCTGATGCCGATCTCGCGCTGGATCTCTGTGTCTGACAGCGCGGACATGATGGCCCCACTTTTCACGTTGGCCCGGCAAGCGGCCACGTACCAGGCTGGCATCCCAACCCAGAGCTGGAGGTGGGAAATGTCAGGGCAGAAGGTTATGCACAGCGCACAAATGGCTCAGTTTTTCCACATATGTAACGAAGTCAGCCCAGCACCAGAAGAGGGACGCACCTCCAGCCAGACGACGACGGTCGGCCCGTCCCACTGCGCGAATGGTAAACCTTGTCTTCGGGCTTCCTCGAGCAATTCATGCCTACAAATGAGACATTCAAAATTAAGTCATCACCACATTACACGCCAGCGTGGCGCCACACGGCTCAGCACCCCTGTGGCTTCCACACTACCCACTTAGCGGTGCTTGGTACATATTATAAATACAGCCTGAATGAGGACATGCAGAATTAAAGAATTATTACCAAGTTACTCAAGGAACATAACCACTTTTCCATTTTTGAACAAGGAGGGAACCGTGCAGGAGAGGAGACTACCCCTGGTTCTGAACAAAGGAGCACCCATTAAAGCGCCAAAAAGTACCCAGCATTCAACGACAGCACAGTGACCAACGCAGAGCTTAACAGCCCTGTGCTCTAGCACAGCAGGCCACGTGCGGGGCGGGCTGCCGGCGGTTCTGCTCCGCACCGCTCCTTGGCCATCAGCTCTAGGCCGCGGGGCCATCCTGTGCTGTGGTCCACAGGCTTTGCATCCAGTTTGCATCCCAACGACTGTGAGCAGTGCACACAGGACAGACCATGAGCCTCAGATGCAGATGGGACACCAGTTACCTCAGGGCAGGAAGTAGGGGGGAGGCCGGGACCCCTCATGGGGTCAGAAATATTCCATATGCCTGAACTGAAAATACTCAAACCATAATTGTACCATATCAACACTTTTAATTTTTCTAATCTTTAAAATGAGTTTGTCTACCGATAACACAGTTATGTATGAAATAACACAATATGCTTGATGAACTTCTAAGTAAGTTGTTTACTTACAAGGGTTTCTAAAAGATACTAATTCTTTTAAAAAATGGAAAGCCTAGTAGAGAAGATGGGATTGGAGTAGAGAGGGCAGGTCAATTTACTGCACATGTCTGAACATTCCCAAGTCATTTAAATTCCAAGGTCATTTTTAGTCTGTTATTTTTCTGAAATAATTTCTGCAGAACATCTACCTGAATCTCTTATTTCTAAAGATATATGTTGGCTATTTAACATATAATAGTATTAAGACTTTTTTCAAGACTGTGAAATCTATGCACAATTAAAGCTCAAAATGTTTCACATAAAACTCAAGGAAGTATTCCCTAAGTCAACTGTAAGTTTCCTGGGAATAATAAATAATGTAATTATTTAGGGAACCAGAGAACACAATAAATATCATAATAGCTCTTGAGAAATAAAAAAAGGGGCAAACTCTTCTAATTAAAATAAGCAAAACTATTCATAAATAAGAAACCAAGTCAACCAGCACTATGATCATCCTGGCACAGGACACCAGCGCTAGCTGGCATAAGGTGGCAAGGGGTCTCGCTGGGTGGCATGGACTGTCAGGCCAGTGGGCGGAAGAAACGCTGCTCTGTTTCCCAAGGACTAATTCTCCTCCAAGAAGGGCTGCATCTCAGGCAAACACACGAGTTACGTCGGCCACAGAGCACTGGGAACTGCTAATCGGCAGGTGGACCCATCGGCGCTCAGTCCCAACCAGCCTGGTGTGGCTGAGGGAGGCAGGGTGGCCGCCAGGCCAGCAGGGCTTCCGGGCTATCCGCGCTCTGAAGTGAACGAGGCAGGTATGAATCCTCAGCACTCTGCCAGAGACCTCACTGGTCTTTATGAAGCAGACATTCCCTATATAATCAAGGACCACCGCGCTGAAACAGCCTGGTAATTCTGTTACCTGGACTTGGTGTACGTGGTTCTGACTTTACCTGAACCCTCTACCTGGTGGTTTGCTTTTTAAAGGCCCTTTCCAGCACAGATGTACCTCTGGGGATTCAGAGCTCAGGCCCAGGTCCTGACGAACCTGGGACGAGGCGGTGGAGACCAAATGATGCGGGAGAGAAGACAAGATGTGGGGGGTTAGCAAGAAGGCGCAGGAGACCCCAGTCCCCTAGGTCCTGCTGCCCCCCGCACCCTCTTCCCGTCAGCCCAGTCCATGACCTGGAAGATGAAACACAGAACTGGACCCTAGGATGCCACCACAGGCGGGAACACAAGCACCTCTCTCCTCTCTGGGTGCTGGCTCCCGATCCCATGAAGAGGCTTGGTGTGTACTGCAGATGGAGGCAGAGGTGGTGGTTGTCCACTACTTCAAGGTAAATTAATCCAGCATAAGCACCATTGTTTAAAAAGAAAAAAAGAAAAAAGAAACTTGTGAAGCTGTTGCTGCAGCCACGTTGGCAGTGCAGAACCTTGCACTTTTTGAGAGGTACCCTTTTATCTGGTATAGAAAATGCAGTTTTTGTGTGGGTGCAGGACTGCTATTATGAAGGCACACCTGTAGACTCTAACAGGATTTGAGAAAAAGTGACGTTGTGATATGACACCTGAAAGCAGAAGGAAGGTGCAGGGTCTACGGCAGGAGAACTCGGGGCCAGCAAAGGATGACTTAGGAAGAGGCTTGGCAAAAAAGTATCAAGATAACAGGAGAAGCAGCTTCCGCCAACCAAGAGGCAGCAGAGAAGTTCCCAGATGCCATTAAGAAAATTACTGACGAAGAAGGCATCTTCTAAACAGGTTTTTAATGCAGACAAAAGTGCCCTACTCTGGAACAAAATGCCACAAAGGACAGTTACCAGTGTAAGGAGGAGAAGTGAGCGCTGGGTTAAGGCAGGCAGGGGAGGCTAATTACCGTGCTGGGCAAATGCAGTGTGGTTTATGATCAGGATGCCTCTATCTACAAGCTGCTAGCCCAGCCTCGGAGGGAGAGATAAACACCAGCTGAACACCAGCTGCCAGTCTTTTGGCTTGTACAGAGAAGGTCTGGATAACAGCAATCACTTGTCCTGCATCGGGCCCGTCGATGTTTTTTGCTGCCATCAGGAAGTACTGTCCCAGTAAGGGACTGCCTTTTAAGGTTCCTTTGATACTGGACAATGCCCCTGGCCACCCAGAACTCAGTAAGTTCACCACCAAAGGTGTCAAAGTGGCCTGCTTGCCCCCAAACATGATGTCTCTAAGTTAGCCTCTAGATCAGGGGCTCATGTCATTACACAGTACTCTATGGAGAGGACTACGGCATGCACGAGCACCCCAACAAAGAGGACATCATGAAAGCCTGGGAGGAGCCCACCACTGAAGAGTCCGTCATTGTCACAGAAAAGCTGTGAAAGCCCACAAGCCCCCAGGAGTAAATTCTGGCTGGAGAAAACTGAACAGATGTTGCACATGACTTCACAGGATTTACGACAGAGCCGATCAAGGAATCATAAAGGAGACCGTGGATATGGCAAAAATGGTGGGGGTGAAGGGTTTCAAAACATGTATCCTGGAGGATGAAGAGCTAAGAGACAGACACCACACCACAGGAATGAACAGAAGAGGACCTGGCGGAGGCCAGTGCCTCTGAACAGGGCCAGATGACGAGGAAGGAGGCACAGGAGATGTCGCTGGGCAACGTGGCGGGGGCGTCCTGATGGCTCAAGACTGCTTCTGGCCTCTTTTATAACGGGGACCCTCCCACGACACGGGCGCTGAAACTGGACCAAAGACGGAAGACGGACTAGTGCCACGCAGAAATGCTTTCAGGGGAAGAAAAGGTGAGGAGCCAGAACGACGATGCGCGTGTCTGCGAAGTGAGGCCGAGTGTGTGTGTGCCCCGTGCCCCCCGTCCCCGCCCTCGCCGCTCCCCGCCTGCTCAGTGTGGAGACCGCGAGGAGGGAGCCCGTTAGGGCAGCCCACCTCCACTCTGTGAGCAGTCGGCGATCCTCGTGCTGCAGCTGGTAAGGGGGCCTGCCGCGTCTGCGCGTGTGCCCATCTTCATGCGAAAACCTAGGAACCACGGCAAGAGCTGTGCGACGCTCACCTGAGCATTCACCGTGCAGAACATCGGGCATAAGGCTTGTACGGAGGTGGAGGGCCATCCTTACACAGGCACAAAGTGCATATTTAATACAAAAGTAACAGCATGTTAGTTTCCTTACTGTTTTATAACTTTGCTTTCAAAGAATTAACAGTACAGTACAGTCAGACTCTCTTTTGGAGTTGGAGAAACTGCCTATCATCACTTGAAAAGTGGTTTTTTATAAAAAGTAACAATGTTTCCAATGCCATATTTTGTATGACTGTAATACTGTAGCTGTAACAATCTTCTAACAATTATTCATGAGTTTTCAGGCTAGGTTCCCTGAAGCCATCATAAAGTGATTATGTCACTGCTTCTTTGTTGTCAGTGTGTGAACTGCTATCCCTGCAAATAAATACGAATTTCTTTTTCACATTATCTTTTCATCTTTGATGTCTAGCATGAGTGGTATTTATGTAACACCTACAGTGTTTTGTGTCATGTAAGACAATACTGATGAAGATACTGACAGATAGTTCATCTTGTAAACAGACTAAACAAAGTAAACATGTCATCAATAAATACTGTATAGTCCTATAAATGTATTTTCTCTGCTTTATGATTTTCTTAATAACATTTTCTTTTCTCCAGCTTACTTTATCTTAAGAATACTGTATATAATACATATAACATACAAAATATGTGTTAATTGTTTATATTCTTGGTAAGGCTTCTGGTCAATAGTAGGCTATTAGTAGTTAAGTTTCTAGGGAGTGACAAGTTATACGCAGATCTTTGTGTGGGGGTCCCGTGTTGTTCAAGGTCGGCTGGACTCAGGAGACAAGCCTGAGAGGCCCCCTCGCTTGCGGAGTGAACTAGGTGCGCACTGGGACTGCCAGGGCTCGGGCTGTGTGGTGCAGGCTCCTCAGCTGGGACTTGGTTTCCTACTTCAAGGGTCAAATCCTAGACCCTAAGTGTGACTTTTAATCACCTGATCTAATAGTAAACTGACATGGCATGCTTCCTAGCCTTAAAATTAAGAGTTGCAGGAGAAGGACATTTAGAAATATGCTAAATTCTATGGGGTACAAGCTCGGGTATGAGAGAAAGTCATGTAATCTCTGAATAATGACACACATTTTATGATTAGGACATAAGCACATTGGTAAAGTTGTCTTTTGTAAAAAACTGCATATGACCTTTTGCGGCTCAAATATTGCATAAACGGTACCATCCAAATAGCAGACATTGTCTTATTTCCTTTAGACTGACACTTTTAACACTGTATCTACCACGTCTGGATGAAGCTCCCTGGGCCCCACTGCATGGACACGGCTCTGATCCAGGCAGCACGCTCCTCACCCACACGCACAGTGTGCTGCGGAGGTGCGGGAGAGAGTAAAGTGGAGGCACTGTGTCCCATCAGCACCAGCGAGACTCTGGGCAAGCTCGGTTCGGAGCAGGCGGCTGGGGCAGCCAGCGCTGCAGGCTGTCCGCCACTCAGCACGCTCGGCCGCAATCACAGAGTCAGCTCGCCGGTGAGCACACTACAGTGTCAACCAAGGAGAAAAGGGAAAGAGTGTTTAAAACACAAGCTTCTTAGAGAGACCGCGTCCAAACAGTATCAGGGAATTCCATGAATACTGTGGAAGCCCTGTTGTGTGCTCAATGCCAGACGTCTAATTCCCAACAGCTGTGTCCTCCCGGGATTCTCAAAGCATGTCAGGCACAATGTGCCCACAATGTGCTTTTTGAAGCTTTCAGAAAACTTGAAGGTCAGCTCTCCATCAGATTCACCAGGTCCTTGAAAATTCTCTTAAAGTGAATGAATTTGGCTGGGCAAATTAAGCAGTTAAAAACACACACGAGAGGTAAATCTGGGGTTAATAAGAAGAAAATACTTTGAGAAATATGTCTTGATCCTTACAACTATAATGCTATAAATGTTAAACTGCATTCGAACAATTTTTTTCTGGATAACTCAAATTTTTTTCACATTTATAAATAAAGCATTTTTCTGAAAGTCAATTTTATCTCTGGTTAATTGACAGAACTAAAATTACCCACTGTAGTCAGACAAATAGCCTTCATACTTTGATTTTGTCCCTATTAACTTACTAGCACATTCTACAACTTGCCATGCATGACCACAGCGTACAGAGAATGACCCACTCTTAAACACTGAGATACAAGCTATGACGGTAACACAAAGTTAGACGTTCCCAGCTGATGCCATCACTCTGAACATCATCGCTCCACAGAAACCCACCTACCACCAACATGTACACACGCCCCCAGTGAGAAATTTAATCACATCCAGGTGGGGCAAATAACCCAAGGAGGGCTGTTCTCATACAGCTAGGTGCTCAAGCATACACCTGGAGAATCACAAAATAAATGCAGAAAACAGAGGGGAACATTTTGGCCAAATTATACTACTTTTGATCTCATGTGCAACATACACTTGTGGGCAGCAGGGTGCGAGGCCCAGAGGGCACAGCCCCGAACCTCACAGAGTAGGAGGTTGCAAAATAAAACAACAGCAAACCTAAGGCTTGGCATTTCCCTGGTGCAGCACCCAGAGGCAAAGGCCAAGCTCTGCTATTACGCCTCACATGCCTCACATAAGAAAAAGGGCGATTGCCCAAGTTATTGGAAACATTTTATACAAAGATCCCAACATTCAAATCAGATTTTGCTGCTAAGTGGTTTCTACAGATTTCCATTTAGAGAACCATCAGACTGAGTATTGCTATGGTATTGTGAGCAGTAATTAATAGCATTTCACATGTAATATAATCAACAGGAAGCCAGTTAAGATAATCACTATGATTCCTGAGAAGAGCACTAAAAGGAGGCAGATTTCACAGAAGAAAAATGAACTGGCAACCCGAGCTAATGGCAAAGTGACCTCTAGCAGGGAGGGTCCCCAGGACTCAAGTGCCGCCCTGGGAGGCAAGCAGCTTTTACCCCAGTGCCAGCCCAGTGCTGGCTTCTCGGGGTACCTGAGAGAACGGTCAGGTGACTTTTCCCCGATCAGATGTGTCACAGGGCCCGTGACGGCCCGAGGGGCAAGGGCCCAGCAACACAACCTCCTCACAGGGGCCGGTCCTCTGTCCCCTGCACCGCCCACCGTGCCTCTGAGGACCAATGGCCTCTTCTGCGCGAGGGAGGGCTCGGCTTTACTCTTCAGTTGTCAGCTCATCGGGATGTTGTCTCAACCGTCTGCTTAACTCTGGTTATGGATGTGGTTGGCCCACACGCCACACAACCTGCTTGGGTGAGAACAGACCCAGAGAAGCACGGCAGCGGCAGTGTTTGCCTCCACCTGGTTTCAGGCGCTTCGCCTTGGGCATCACCAAGCTGGAGCTCCTTTGTACAAACTGATTCCCAATGTTACTACTTATTTTCAAAATCAAGACCGTTCAGAATTAGAATTCAATGAACAGACTACTCAACTGAGTGTCGTTAAGATAAAAATATAAAACCTATCAGAGGAGTTAAAAAGGACACCATAGTCAGTGGCTATTCAACAGGTCACTAGTATAAATGGCAAATTCTGAATGCTGGGTATCAAGTCACCTTAGTGGCCGTATTTCTACATAGAGTTACATATATTTTACAATGTGCTGGCCCATTTAAAGCACTTTGTGTCAATTTATGTAGACATGCACATATCTAATAGTCCCCAAACCCGTGAGGGCTGCACTGCCATCACCGCCACTTTACCGACATGAGACGTGGAGCACAGGAGTGCTCAGTGACCTCCCAGCCCCGAAGCTCACCTGTGCAGGAGTCAGGATGCAGATTCAGAGGCTCTGACGCCAGGCCCCACTCTGCAACACGTGTCCCCGCTAGGTCACTTCCCAGGAATGGACTGGGAGACCGTGTGCGTGAGCCCTTTCTAAATTTCCTAAATGCTCTAAGCCCTCTAGATGGCCCAGTTTAAAAAAGGCTTTAGGTTAATCTTTCAGAAGATAATATATATATGTAACTATGTAATACATCAATAAATAAATATTACATCTAATAAATAAACGTTAGTCAAAAACTAGGAACAACTGCTAACCTGTTCAGTGAGATAGACAAATAACAAAATCTTACTTTTTTTGCAGTTTACGGTCTTTTTCAGCCTGTCCTCCCAGTTTGCTGAGCCCCAAGGCACTTTGAGACGAGCTCTCTGTCTCCGAGACACCAGCTACAAGGAAGCAGAATGGCCACATGGCGCGGAGAGGCCGACACGGCTGGGCCAGGGGCCTGCTGGGCCGGCAGAAGACTATTGGCAGGCGGAGCGAAAAACGCTCTGACGGCTGTGTTTCTGACTGGATGCCCAGCACACGGAGTGCTCGGGGCACAGAGGCGGACAGGCATCGGCCTTGGCTCCCTGGTCCCCAGCCTCGGGGCAGCGCGGGCCTCCCCACTCTGGCTCCTGGAGAGCACCCCGCCTGTGGGGAGGTGGGGTCCGCGGAGGCCCACACAAGGTGGCCCGCCCCTCCTCACCCCCGGGGGCAAGGAGTTTGATGGAAACCACCGACCTTGCCCGAAAGAGTCCTTGCTGGTGTGTCCAGGTCGGCCCTTTTCTTTCTTGCCAAACAAGCGGCCGATGGAGGACTTGATGCCCTTCTTCTTGGGGGCTTTGTGGAGCGAGTCCTGGCTACTGTTACTGCTGCTGGGATTGCTCACGGGGCCATCCTGGGAGCCCGTAGAGCTTCAGGGACAGAAAAGGATCTTTAACAAGTGACCTCATCATAACAAAATACTCCCTTCACACAAACCAGAACACCCCACATTTTTAATGCTCATCCTCCCAACTTCACAAAAATTTCAAGCCTCTTTTGTGCATATCTTCTTCCCAAAGGGCATCATGCACAGAAAGGTAGGCTCCCATGACCCCACAACACAGACCTGTGTCTGGGAAGCTGAGGTTCTCTGGGAAGGGAGCTCTGCTTCCTTCGAGGGCCCCGACTCCAAGCCGTCTAATGCATAGAGCCCTGCTGACCCGAGGGTCACCCTCAGTCCGGGAAGAGGATCCCGTCCCCTCAGAGCCCCAGCCACCTCCCTGAGAGTGACTTTCCTCAGCCAGAAAGGACAGTGGTTGTAACTGGCTGCAAGGTTGCTGTAAGGATCAACCTTCCCGCCCTCCACCAGGTACCGCCTGGTCTAGAACAAAAACTCAACAGGGGGCAGGCTGCAGAGCAGATCACGAACGAACAATTTCCAGTGGTCTCTCGAGAGGAAGCACTGGGTGAACGGGTGAGGATGACACACAACCGTCAACGGGTCACAAAGGCATGAGCGAGTACCCAGGACACACCGGCTGTCCTCGGAGGGGCAGCATCAGAAATACACTGTGCTGGGCAAATAAATGCTCCATCTAGAATGGAAGTTCTATAAACAGTCAATTTGTAGAATCTGAAGCAATGAAGTTTAACTAAAACTGCTGGTATCATTTAACTCCTTTCTTCCCAAACTGACTTTTGCCCAAACAGACACGCATCTTCTCTGGGTTCCCTGTGTGTGCCCCGAGCAGTGGCCAGCATCCCAGGATTACCATTAAGTAAATGCAACCGATTTAACTGGTATTTCTTTAACATCATCGTTCATTTTTTTCAAGAAGATTAAACGACTCCTTAGAACCGAAGACGGGTAGTTTCTGAGTGGGGGGCAGTTTCTAGGCAGGGCACGGTCCTTACTTTCTCGCGTCCCTGACATCCTCGTGGCTGACCGTGTGCTGTGCCCCTTTGTACGGCCTGTCCGACCGGAGGGATCTTGGGGATGGTGGGGGTGAGGTCTCACATTTTATCGTTGTCTTGTCATCTCGTACCTCTTCTTGAGAAGCTGGCAACTGTAGGGTTCAGTAAGTATAAAATTAGTTAACAATTAACTGTGACCAAAAAAAAAAAAAGAAAAGAAAAGAAAAATCACTTAAGTTTAAAATTAGAACTGTAAACTTACTTGAAAACCTATTAGCTGTGCTTTCTACCAAGTACGAAAAGCCTTGTTTCAGCCTAGTGCCATGCTGAAGGACTGGCAGGTTTATGAGAGGCAGGGTCACAGAGCAGCCCGACTCCTGGCCTCCACACAGCCTGAGGGTCTGCCCTCCCCAGAGTCCTGTGCCACCGTGAGGACAGTCCCGGAGGGGCAAAGGGATCTGGACCACACCTGAAGCACGTCACTCCCAACCACAGTCCCCATGAAAGGCCGAGGAGAAAAGGATTCACCTCTTGTTGCTATTCAAAAGAAACTCTGGCAAGGGAGAGACTCCTGGGAGAAGCCGTCCAGACCTTCTTGTTTGGGGGGTGGGGGTAGCGGAGGTGAGGGAAGAAACAGCTTGTCTCAGGATCCAGCATCATTTTTTAGTAACGAAGCACATTACTGGAATCCATAACAAGTCAAAAAGCGAAAAGGTTATCTAAGCCCTCCACCCCAAATACACAGGTGTCTGGCTTATATTTCTCCATAATGTTTAGACTGGATGTTATGAACTACTTACACGCAGCTTAAAAACAATCTGTTCAATATGGCTTAGATGAAGGAATCCTAGGTTTTTACTAAAAGGTGATGTCCTTCAGGTGCCCAGTTTTTCTTTTTGTGAGGGAATGTGAGTTGGGAAGGAGAGCGGTGGGGACAGCACCGAGGAGCAGTTTGACCCCTTCGGGTCCAGCCAGGTCTGCCATACACATCTGGGGTTTGTGGTTGTTTAAGACTGGGCTAGATTTCATAAAATATGGAAGGCAAAAAAAACTTGTGTAAATGATGAGACTTGAGCAGCCAACCTGTACTTTTTTAATGGGATTGTGTAATGAACACCAATCCACTGCAGCCTGCAGGGGTGTGGTGACAGCCAAGCTGATCGGGTGCAGCTGAACTCATCTAAGACATAATCTTAAGCAATAGCTGGATAAATTCTGCATCCTCTCCCAATTTCTTACTACAATAATCAGACAACAAAAACAAGAAATGATCAACCTTACAGTTAACAGGGACAGATTTCAAATTCAGGTTACAACCATGATTTGTAAAAAATGGAAGAGGATAAAAGAGAACAGATGGGGGTGACACGCGTGACTGAGGTGGCCTTGTGGACAGAGGCCAGCGGATCCGTGAGGGAAGGCCCGCCCCAGCTTCCAGGTCGAAGCCCCCCGAGCACAGCAAGCCCTTCCTAATGTCTCCTGGAGGGCAATGAGCGGCACACACAGGCCATGTCTGCACTGTGCCTGGCACTCCTGCACACGCCTGATTTCACGTTCCCAACAACCCCAGGGTAAGGCCCTCAAAGTAGCCAGTCAGTGAGCTCAAGTAAGCATAGGAACAGGAGGATCAGGCTGTCCTGCTTGGGTGTAAATCAACATGCTGCTTCTTTCACTGAGAAAGTCTTACTATCATGAAAAACACAAATATGAGTCAGCAGGACTGAGGGTGTGCTGAGCCTCTTTGCTGATGTTAAGTGCTTTGACCCCGTGTGACCCATGCAGACAGGCCCACCCCAAGAAGCACGGTTCTACTGTTGTCTTCCCTTAACATGGGGCTTGAACCGAAGAATTTAGTTAAACCAAGACACTGTCCTGCAAGGTGGAGGGGCTCACATGGCTGCCAGTGCCCCTGCACTGCGCTGCCCTGTTAGAGGACAGCTGCCTGACCTATCTGAAGGGCTCCTTTAGGTGCACAGTCAGGCAGGTTTTAACAGTGGCACAGACTAGAGACCAGAGTGCAAGAGTTATGAGGAAGACACTTCGGTCAGCAGATGTGTTCCTTAACGCATATGTTTCCTCCGAGACCTGGGAGACACCATCAAGGTCATCCGTGCAGGGTAGGGCCCTGACCCTCCCCCGCCCCCAACCACCAGGGACACTGTAAAGGAGAAGTGAGCCACTGGACGAAAGGCAGGCCAGGTGGCGAAGGGCCTAAGGTGCAGGTTTTGAAACTGCACACCCACACCGCGTACCGCCTGCACAGCCTTAGGCGCAGTGCCCGGCTGCCCTGAGCCTCAGTCCCCACATCTGTAAAGCAGGGGTGACAGCAGTGACCTGTATCTCACAGGAAGTTTATGAGGAGTGAGAATTCTATGAGGTAAGACTCATAAAGCACTCAGCCAGGGACTGGCACAGAGTAAGAGCTTAGGAAATGCTGCTACCTCTGCCTATTGAAATGGGTTTTTCCCGGTAATTTGTGGCTCTGCTTCATAATTTCTCATTTAATAAACATTACGTCTATTACAAATAAGCAGGCAATGAGCAGAAGGCCAGCGAGCAGGAGGCCAGCACACTCCTCCGTCAGGGCCAAAGTCTACAAAAACCACCCAGCCCGTCCCCACAGAGCACTCATCATGCCGCCCTTTGGATAAAACGTCAGTTACTCATTGTTACACAGCTGCACAGTGGTCACTGATGGGAAATGACAGGTACTCCTTAATACTCAAAGAGAAACAGAAGTATGTTAAGTCACTAGATGTTTTACCTTTCTGCGATGTTTCCTTAAGTCACTAGGCTGATTGATAGAAGCATGCAAAGAAATGAACAGAAACCAGACTTACTATACACTTTGAGGTTAAAAACTCAAGGATCAGTACGGGCAAATACATTAAAAAGAGAATGACAGGACAGACATAACTGAGATAAGATTTAGAGAAAATGTAACTGGAAACAGAACAATTGTTTTCACCACAAATTTAAATACAGTGAGTTATTCAAGACTTACTAGAGAAGCAGTACACAATATTGCTCATTAAGATAAAATTCTATTACAACATACACAGTTGATTAAAATACAGCATTCTATATAACAAAGGGCCCTAACAGTTGTCTATTTTAAGCCAAATTTCTCTGTGACTTATTTTCCTTAATGAAAAACGTGTTATATTAAAAAAAGACCAATCTAATTGATGAGAAAGCTACTGCAATACCTATTATAATACCGAACAAAGCTACCTCTAGTTAATTACATGAACTACTGGACATGAACATAAAATCCTTACCTAGAATTTGATTAAAAACTTCTCAAAAATAAATATATTGATTAAAGCACAGCATCCTGTGAAAATATGTAAGAATAAAAGCTGGCATAATACTAGGTAGAATCTTTATATTCTACGATTCATATAAGATATTTTAATTTAAAGAGTCAATTAAAGGCATTAATTGTGCATATTCAATAAGTTGATGAGATTTACAGTATTGAACACAAGCACCAAAACCAGAAAATACATTGCGTCAACCTTTGATTAATTCTATACTTGGTGCATTATTTCTCTATGTAAGAAACATTTCATGTATGAATTAGACATATCCTACATAGTTTGCATAAAAGTAAAAACAGTGATCTATATCATGCCCGATCCACATCTATTACACAATGAACACTAGCTAATTTACCGCTACTGGGGGGGACACACTAACGGGAAATGAAGACCAAGTGTCAGCCCCTCTAACGAGCCCTGACGGAGCACATCGTGGGGACGCGGGGGGGGGGGCTGGGAGGAGCACGACAATAAGCCAGACAAACGATGACACAGGAAATCAAAACCCATCACGGAAGCAGGTACTGTTAGGGGCACCCAGAACCACAAAAACAAGGGAAAAAACCATACAGAACTATTTTTAAAAATTCTCTGGAAGGGAAGAAGCATGAAACCACAAATAAAATTGTCAAGGAGTTTAAAATATTAGCTAATTAGATAATTAGGTAAATTATAAAAGAATAGTATGTCAAAATGACAAAATGGATTAGTTACCACTCCATATGCCACTAAAATGAATCATAGTTGAATTAATTACATAGCTAACAATGCAGCTAACAATAAAAACGACAGTGACAGAAAAAACTTAGAAATGCAGCTAAAAAGCAGAACGCTGTGACTATGATTCCCGGTGATAAACAGGCAGTGCGCTCACAAACCTGAACTACATGTGAGGAAGTTAGAAGAAGCCTTTAAAGCTACACATGGTCACCAGCAGGCACGACACCACCGCATCTGCAGACGCCGAGGGTTGAAGCAGCCCACGTGGAGCGGATTCTTTTAAGTGGCACGACCCTGGCCCCACACAGCACTGGCGTGAAGCACGCTGCCGAGAGCATGACTAGGAGGACTGATTTAGGTTTATTTTTTGTGGTTTTTGACTGCATACCTTGAACGCTCCAGTTAGGCATTCCTAATATAAAGAAAGACGGCTCGGTTCCTTGTACATTTTTTATATGCTATGATGGCTGCCTATACTTACTTTTGTCAAACTGTCTATTCCTAAAAAAACAAAAACACTCCCCCTTGTAGCTGTTGTTCTGGCACAGGCCCATACCCAAGGCTGCACAAATAAAAGCTTGACGAGTTCATGCTGACATGTTGACCTGGTCACCCAAATATTAATTTGTCGCTGTGTTATTATTGCTGAACGACTAAATGCTAGCTGGCTTAAAAAATCTTGAGCCTCTGAGCACAACACATACGCCTGACTTTCTTCTGGTAAAAGAAAAAAGCAAATTCGTGTGTCCATGACTTACGTCAGGTGTGCTGGGGGAGAGACGCAGCAGGGAGAAGGCGCCAGCACTACTTACCAGGGTCATGACGCCCAGTCTATCCACCTCCCTGGCCGGACTGTGCAGAGTCCTGCGGGGGGTGGACCGCCCGCTGTTTGGCGGGGAGGAGCTAGCCAGCGAGGAGGCAGGGTACGGGGGAATAGAGCTCATTGATCTAAAACGACCAAGATTGTCTAAACTCCCGCTGCCGACCCTGCTCTCGATCTCCTCTGCCCGCTGCTCCGTGTTTTCCTTTTCTTCTTGTATCAGCCTAAGATGAGACAAAACAGGTCATCCTTCCTTCATTAGCAAACAGGTTAATGTGTCTGGATAACAATCTGAGCTTGCATTCTGTATTATGATAAACTTCAATAGTTGCTCCAGGAACACTTTAGTAGCAATATTCTATTTTTTAAATCTTTTAAAATATATTCAATTTTAGAACAACACAATGTAAATCACTGAATCCTAAAATTTGCTTCTGATCATTCATGTTTGATTTTACTTACTTACACTAACATGCTGATGGAGGCTGGTTGGCAACTCTCTTCAATGAGACACCTGAATTCACAGCTCTTACCTTCCCTATTCTCAGAGCAACGCTGCACACATTTATGTATCAAATTTTTCAACTGGAAATTAGGATCTCTAGTATAATCAAATAATCAATCCACAAAGCAATTAGGAGTTTCCAAACACTTAAGTTCTAGACTTCATGAAACACTGAGTTAATTTTTTCAAGATTGAATTCGAACAAAAGTATCACTTGATGGAAATCTCTACCAGCCTCATCTGAATTTCTGGATTTATGTCAACAGTGCTACATTAATTTGGCATTTGGGGTTAATGCTCTCCTCCCCTAATGTACAGAGGATGATTAAACAGTTTTAATGCTTGACTAGGTAACTGTTTTAATATTAAAATACAGGATCCTTGTAGTAACCTTTCCAATTCAAGTTCTTACATATCCTAAAAGTATTTTTAGTTATTGATAACAAGTCAGTGGATAGATTTTACCATTTATTTCAGGTCAGCTTTTTGCACAAAGAAAAGTAACTTTACTTGCACTACATTGTAACAAGTAAAAGCTGAAGTATATCTTTTCCTGTTTCCCATAATGATGGGAAAGAAAATCTCAGCGCTTCCTGGGTGGGAACAGGCTGCCTGAAGAGTCAGTTCACAAAGTCGAAACATAGGCAGCACAAGCTACTTTTTACTACAAAGCCCGCAGTTCTTTTTATGTTCATCCTGTCGACCTCCTCCTGCTCTTTATCTCATGCTCTCCGGAGGCCAGGATGGGCACCCGTGCCTGTATGACTTTTCAGGAGCAAGGTGTGGGCAGCTACGCCCCAGGGCCCATGGCAGGGCCACTGGCTGAGGCTGCTTCACGTGGATTCAGGGCAGGATGGGTGTGTGGCTGTGTGGGTCTGACAGACAGGGCTGATCTCAGGGCTCCCTGGCTACACTACACCCCCAGACCCAAGGCCTCTTAATCACACACAGGTATTCTTTGGATTCTACCCAATGGCTGGCCATGGTTTTGTAAATTTACCATTAAAACTGCTAAGGTTTCTGAAGAAAATGCCTTTAAAATACCGATGAGCCTAGAAAGACTGAAACACACACCCTGTGACCTCCCACTGCCCTACAATGAATCAATGTTCACGCCTTACTCACTAGAGCGAGACGCAGGCACATGTGGGCACCTGCCGACCTGAACCCCGCGCTCCTCTGCTCAGGCGGCTGTGTGGCCTGAGGGGCGCGCAGTCGGCCCGAGGATGCACCTGGGCACCTCACCCACTCGGGCCTCACAGCTGGGGGATGCTCGCACTGGAGGGAGCGTAAGCTCTCCCTCTGCCTCCCCCATGTGCATCACCTTCACTTGCCCAGGGACTGCGCTCTAACATCTCTCCCCGGCAGTCACCCTGTCCCCTGCACTGCCCACAAAAACAATCTTGCTGCTTCATCCTCACTCCACGGGGCACACAGCCCCACAGCCCCACACATCTGATTTTGATTACAGAGGCCAGCCGGCACATCCTTAGCACCCTGTAGCCTTGCCATCCTTGGAACCAGGCCTGGCTTCCCGGGGGTAGCCAGGGGGTATCCCAGGGGGACAGTGAGAGCCCCTGTAGCCTCTTCAGCTATGCTGTCAGCTGTGGGGGAAGCGACTGAGCACCCTTCAACTGTCCACGAGCTCATATGCAAATGCACCAACACCACAACTGAGCAGAGCAGTCTTACAATCAAGAGCAGCTTGGAATTTAAAATTCTTAAGACAGACTGAAGTGACAGTGGAACACAAGTCCTTGCACACTTGGCTCCAATGGTGCTGTGTCCCACCCATGTACCTGATCTCCTTGTTGATGGCGTCCAGCTGCTCCTGAAGCATCATGGCCAGCGTCTGGGCATCGGCCTGCCCACTGGGTGACAGCAGGCCAGCTGGGCTGAAGAGGGCCTCCCTGTCCT
Organism: Manis pentadactyla; assembly: GCF_030020395.1. Lineage (NCBI taxonomy): Eukaryota > Metazoa > Chordata > Mammalia > Pholidota > Manidae > Manis > Manis pentadactyla. The sequence continues at coordinate 7,756,444 of NC_080027.1, read as the reverse complement.
CTTCGCTGTCAGACACGTCGACGTCACTCTCGAATGCCTGAGCTACGTGTGCCAGGACACTCGCCTGCTGGGCGCGCTCCCAGTCCTGCTCATTCAGAGTCTGTACCTGTGAACAAGAAAACCGAATCTCAACAAAGATGGAAAACAACCAGACTTGGATCAACTTACAGAAACCTATCAGAAACTTAAAAATTTTAAATGGAAGCCCAAAGGAAACTGGAAATTGGGGTTGCACCGTAAGCTGCTGGCATCTCCTAGGCAGGCAGTCTCATTCAAGGACCAGGGAGAGTAGAGCCTGTCCTGCAGCGTGCAGCCCCCATGTCTAAATGTGGCTGGGAGGCATTTCTCCTCACAATGGTGACACCAAGTCAGAGACAAAAACTGAACACCAAAAACACCCCCGTGCCATGGTCAGCCAGGCTAATGGGAAGACCTTCATGACACCCACAGCAGCTGGGGCCGCACTGCGACCACGACATGCACTGGTGTCACCGTGACGTGACTTGGGTTCCTAGGGCCTCCCGATCCTTCCTTTCCTGCCTGAGCCTGGTGCCAATGAGCACAGGCAAAGGCAGAAAGGAAAGAGCCGCAAGGAGAGCGAGCCCCGCGGATGCTCCCTTCCGAGCCCCAGGGGTTTCTAGAGCTGCCCTGCCCATAAAAAGGCCCCTCTGTGCTCAGCCAGGTGCGCTGTCTGATGGGAGGGCAGCCTGGTATCAGAGCCCACACAGAAGAGGGAGCGCCCGGTGGCGGTGACCCCCACCACTGTGGTCTTCTCACGCCTCCCCCACCCTCCCAGCTGAGGGTCCCGCCCCCCGTGTCCCAGCTGCACTGTCCCAGCACAGCTCTCCCATGGATGCCCCACCATGGGGCCTGCACCACCCTTGGCTCGCTGAGGACCTCCTGCTGTCACTCTTACCTCTCTCTGGACAATCAGTTTCCTGCTGGTTCATTCCCATCAGCCTAACAACACTCTCTCCCTTCTCTCGCCTTAAAATATGGCAGAAAGCCCACCTCCTCATCCCCTCCTGCCACGCCGCACCGCACCGCTGTGCTCCGGACAGAGCCGGCATTCTCCCGGGAGCTGCCCCCGTTCTGTCTTCACCTTCTTCCCTCTACCTTCGCGCCAATGAGCAGGCACCGGGCTGCCACTTGTGGCTCTCCGGGGACCAGGCTCACTGCTCCCCCCCTCCCCGGAGCGCACTGCTCACGAGGCACTCGGGTCGCCCTCCCTAGGCTCCCTCCTTGGGCTCCTGCCGGCCCCTTCGCAATCTCTCCAGCTGGATTTTGGAGTGCCCCACAGATTCACCTTGGACCCCCTTTCTATCAACAGGTCCCCACTGGTGACTTTACTGTCTCATGCCTTTAGGTGGCATCTGTGTGCTCATCATCCCCGAATCTTTACCTCCAGTGGAGACCACCTCCAGTGGAGACCGCCTCCAGGTCCAGGCTGGAATACCAACCTGCCGACCTGGCGCATCCCCGTGGACACATCAGACAGGCCTGTCAGCCCGAACTGACCAAGCTCAACTCCTGGTCTCCCCCCACTGGGCCTTCCTCGCCTCGGGAGACAGAGCCCGCCCCCAGCAGCTGCAGCCCGAGCCCACAGTCTCCCTGGCCCACCCCTTCCCTCAAACTCTGCATCCAGCTAATTGGCAACTCGTCAGCATGACCTGCCGACATCCCCAAATGGTGCTTCTCTTTCCCACTTCAGGCCTTTGCGCAAACCTCGCTCTCCTGGTGACAGCACGCTGGTCACTACTCAGAATCATCACCCCCTCCTCATTCTACGACCTGCCTCTCACCGCCTGACTCCCAGTGGTGGCTTCAGAGTATGTCCCCGAATCCTTTAATTCTGCCCCCTTCGAGAGGTAGAGGGTGATTCTCCCCCAACCCGTGGGTGTGGGCAGGGTCCACCGACTCACTCCAATGAATGGATGTGGTGGGAACAAAGGCACGAGGCCCCCTCAGGGTGAGCTCATGCTGGGAGGTCACCCCGGCAGTCCCTGGGGAGACCCACACAGCAGGCACCGAGACCCCCGCTCCGCAGCACCGAGCCTCAGGAGACTCCGAGTCAGTCACCCACTAAGATGCTGTAAGTTTGCAGAAATGACTACACATGCACCGTCCACGTCGCCGGGCTCTGCAGTGACGTGCCACAGTGAGAGCTGACACGCACACGCCACGCCCTCCTCCTCACTACCGCTCTCTCCCCCACCAGGATGTGCACACATGGGTGCAGGCCTCCTATCGGTGCTCACTCACTGCTGTAGCCTTACATCTGTGACAAATCTGGCCCACAGCAGTTGTTCAATGAGTAAGGGTGCTCAAAACACACAGAGGTTCATAACAAGCAAGCCGCTGAAACAGACAAAAGCATGGAGCTATTTAAACTTCCAAATGTGAATTCTTTTCACTAAAAGGTGAAGACGTGTATTCATTTACTCTTAATTACTACTTCAAAACTGTACCAATTAGCATTGTGCTGTCCTTAAGGGCAGGTCAAATTTTACCAGAATTTCTGTTCTTAAAAAAAAAAAAAAAAACTAAAAACAAAACATGTCCTAAAAGTAAACTTTTAGCCAGAAGGAGAATGGGGAGGATCAAAGAAAGTGGCCTATCACCACTGTAATCCCAAAGCAGCCCCCAGGCCACGGGTAACGGGGCGACTCTTCAGGAGGCGGGTGGTGCCCGCGAGCCCGCGGAGGACGCAGGCCCTTGCCTTGGAAGGCTCATCTCGCAGAGCTGCCGCACGGCCCTTCTGCGGGCGCCGCAACACCGCGCCGCTGCTGTATGAGTCTGCGGGATCGTCTGCCACGGGGAACCTGAAATCTGGGACACTGCCCAGGTGCGGTCGGCTGAAACATGAAAAAAAGGTCGTTATTAGAAGAAAAGTGAACTAACTTATTAGTGGAGCCATGGAGTAGTTCCACTGAAGCCTCAAGGAGGGCTCCCTGGTAGCACCTGCCACCCCCCTGCCAACAGCTGGACTTTCAGCCCCAGCAGCTGCAAGGCTTGGATGGCCGAGAAAGCTGATGCAGAGGCCACAGACACGAGGGTGAGGAGGAGCCCCCGGGGCTGGGACCCAGAGCCTGCAGTCCACCCCGGACGGCCTGCAGGCCGAGGCCGAGCTGTTCACCCGCCTTGCTGCTCTATTTCTCCCCCGACTGACCAGGAGGCTCATCTCCACTTCTGGCCTTCAACTGCTACTGTCCCATTTCTGTCAAGATCCAGTGTGAGGCCGACGGATCACAGGCATGCGGTGGGTGGCCCTGAACAAAACGCTAACAGGTGCCACACAGGGGCAGCTGCAGATGCCCTCTGAACCACAGCTCATGGCTTATGCAAACTGGATTTGGCAGTGAGCCTGGCATTTCCAAATCGAAAGCACCCACCCATGTGCAAATAGATTAACAAACAACTAACACCCTTGCCTGAAGAAGTCTCCAGAAAAGGTGGATGGGGCCCGGAGTACCTAGGATGGTGTCGCTGAAGTGGGCCATTAGCTGTTCACCTTGGAAAAGGCCCTCGAGAGGAGCAGTTGGCAGAGGTGAAGGGGCATGCTGTCCAGCCCAATGCCCCCCCTTACCTGTGGCCACAGTGCCTGCACCTTCTCCTGCACATAATTTCAGATGGTTCATGGATCCTCTGAAGGTCACAAATGTCACTTAATTTTGACACTTTTTGACACTTAGTTTGCTCCCACCCCGCCGCCACCCTGTGGCCTGTCGCCTCCCCAAGGCTCTTTCCTCTTGGCCCCATCTCGTCAGCTTTCTTTTCCACTCCTCTTAAGAACTTAGGCCTCTCTCCCCACCGGAGGAGGTCACAAAAACAAGATGACTGCTGCCTCCCTGTGACGTCACGCCCTGCCTGCTAGCCACATGCTCACTCCTCCTCCCCAAGGCCCCACCGCACACCCACCGAAACAGGTCTTCCCCAGTCTGAAGCCCCTTGCGGCATCTCAGCCACCCCACGCCAACTCTCCAGAGCCGCCTCCTCCCTGTTACCCAGCCTCCCCGGCCCACCATCGTGACAAGACAGCCACCTGTAATCCTGGCCACCTGCCCCTCTCCTGCTGCCTCTGCACTTCACAGCAGAGAGTGCCTCCCTCTGCTCACCCTGTCCTTTCAGTCTCACAGCGAGCACTGGACAGCACACACAAGACGCCCCATCAGAATGACCCCTGCAGCCTGCCACCCCTTCCAGGGCGAGAGCTCACTCCCCTCCGCCTATCACTCACACTCCCTGGGAGGGGCGCGCACGGCACCCGTCTCCCCTTCAGCCACCCACCTGTGCGCCGTCTTCCTCAGACATCCGTCCTCGGCTCCTTGAGCAGTGCCACAATCACCCCGGCCCTTCCCCGTGAGGACCTGCCCCACAGCAAGCCACTGCCGGCTGCCCTCCTGCACACTTCCCTCCACACGCACACACACACTGTCCTGGAAACTCCGCCCTCCCGGGGCTCTGCCCCTCTGGAATTCTGTCTGCCCTGATTTCTCCTCTTCTTTTCTGGAAGTAGTCCCAGTAGAGGGCATCCCAACACACCCTAGACCTTCGTGATATCCTGAATTTGCAAATGCAGAAATATCTGCACGGGCTCCAAGCTCTCTCCCTAATCACATTTCAGGCAGGAGCCTGTTTCCTGAAGAGCAGTGAACATCACTGGCTAACCACTTCAACAACTTCTGCTAGCTTAACTCTCACTGGGTGACCATTTTCTACAAAGAAGCAAAAGAAAATTTTAAGTACCTTAATGAGAATAATTGCCTCTATAATGATGAAGAAAATCAGGGTGCTGGGCAATCTGCTAGATTAATTCAAAGCCAGGTAATTCACTCATGGCAACCAACTCAGTCACATCTCAACAGATCTTAAATGGTCCTTATCACGACCCTGCAGGGCTCTTAGACATTAAAATCTGCAAGTGTGGTGCCAACCCCATGAGAGTGGAGGGGTCCCCCAGAGTTCCAGCTGTGCAGTCTGGCCCTCCTGGGGGGCTCTCACCACCCTGGGGACATGCCCGTCCCTCCCACGGGTGCACCTTGAGCTCTGTCCTCCTACCCTACCCCCATGCTACCAGTGCCATCCCCTGTGGGTCCCTCGAATCAGTACACCCAGATACGAACTGACTATTCCCTACCGTCCCAAACCTCCTCCTGTGGTTCTGAGTTGGTCAATGACACGACGACCAGTCTCCCAGGTACCAAAATGTAACCTCTGGAACGATGTTTCACTCTCCCCTCCTGCCCACTGCTAAGCTCATGCTCCTGAGCTTCATCCACTCACGCTGCCCAGAAGACAAGGGCATTCCCTTGCACACACACAAGTGCAGATGTGTTTGTGAACTGGTGCATGTCATACCCGTGGTGGAGAGATGTGCCCCTCAGCCTCATCTGGTCCAGCTCGGCCCTCAACGCTTCCATGTTCAGCACAAGCTGATCCTGAAAAACAACGAACACCACGCACTGCAGCTCTCTCTTTCAATTTCAAGTCCTCTGCACCAAATATGCTCAGATGATGAACATAACCACAATATGTTAAATTATCAGTCTATAAATACCAAATATTTTAATTGAGAAAATTTTCTCCAAGAGTCCTAGGATAGCAAACATAAACACTCAGACCAGCAAATTAACTTTAAAACCCTATTGAATAAAAATTTAAATCTTAGTACAGAAGAGTCTTTAGAGGACAAATAGCCACTAACAGTCATTATTTTGCAGCAGGAAGCAGAGCTTTTGGGGGCAGGGGCAGGTGGTGAATGACAGCCACCCCGCTGTGCGCGCTTCTCGGGCGGGTGTGCACTGTCTTCACCAGCACACATGCACCGCGTCACCCGGATGCCCAGCCTCACTGCCGCCCATGGCCAAACAGTATGTGAAACTGACAAAAGCCTGGAGACCCCCAATAACCCTCCAGTCCGGGCTCCCACCCTCGGCAGCCACTCGTCACATGTGGCCACTGAATACCTGGCATGGGGCTAGTCCAAATCAAGATGACACTGTCACCATAAGACACAGCAGAGTTCAGACTTAATACGAAAAAAAAATGTGAGCATTTCATTGACTTTTATATTAATTATATGAAAAAACACCTCGACCACATTGGGTTAAATACAATTAATTCCACCTATTTCTTTTTAATGTTTTAAATGTGGCTACTAGAAAGCTTTGGATTACAGATGCAGCTCATGTGATCTTTCTGTTGGACGGCACTGTTCTAGATGGAAGGTTTATGCTTAATGTTTCGGCTTTCAAATGAATGCAAAGAGAATTCTGAATTCTAAACCATACACACTGCCAGATTAAAAATCCATCACACACAAACACACTCGATGTACAAATCCAGAGGCATCATGAATCTGACAGCAGTAGACTGGCCATAATGTTTAACAGCCTCTGCCAAACATCTGTAGTAACTATAACAATCTACTTGGCTCATTTCAATTCTTAATGGATTTCTAAACAATTCGGACATTTAAATACCTTGTCATGTTGTGTTTCTTCTAACTGCTTTTTTGCATTTTCAACTTCTCGTAATAGGGAATTCTGAAAAAAGATACACAAAGTACGTTAGTGTTGATTCTTGAAAATGCTCCACGTCACATAGTATGGCTACATTTCAGTTTAGAATAAAGTGCTGGAGGAGAGGAATGGGCCATATGGACACACTGAGCGGCACCAGATTCCCAGAGTGAGACGCTGACAGTGAGGCCACAGCAACAGCCTTCAAGGAATCTGCCCATGGTTCACTCCTTCACTGACACATTTTCTAAATGTAAGCACATCAAGCTCCTGGTGTAAATTTAATCTGTTAACCTGGTTTATACTAGCTTTTGGATTTTGTAATTCACCAGTCACCTGGGAAACCTGACGTAAGTTTCAAACGTATAGTTCAATTCTAAGACAAAAATATTCCAAACGTAAGGTTGCCCACCAGTCAAGGAAGAAGTGAGGCAACTTGCCTATGTGGTCTTTAGTAATGCATCTCAGAATGGGTTTTGTATAAAATAAATGTGTCATATTTATATATGACACATTTATATAAATATGACACATTATAGTAGTAATCATTGGTCTCTCTCAAATGAGCAGGATCCTAGGGGCCAGTCTCAGGGGAGGTTCTGGGCCTCAGCTTTGGGGATAGTGGTGCAGTTAGGACAAGTTTTACCAAATCTGAACCTAACGATTGGGCTCTAGGGTACTCCCCAACTCCAGTTACAGCAGAAGTGCTCCTATGATGAGACTCTGACAGTCCAGGTTTAGACTTTTTCCAAACCAAAAGAAAAGAGAGAAAGCAGGAGCTGGAATATGAGAATGTTTACTTCCGGTTGATTGATCCTTTATATTATTCCATACCCCTATACTGCTATGTTAATAAATGAGACAAAAATTAACTTGTGATGCAGAAGCAACAAAGGGGTGAGGGTAGGGCCTAGAGAAGACCTTAGTGCACGGTTGGCAACCCAGGGCCTATCAACCAAGTCTTGCCCAATGCCTGTTCCTATAAATAAAAGTTTTATTGGCACATAACTGCACCCATTCGTTTACATATTATCTATGGCTGCTTTCATGCTAGTTACTGATTAGCATGAAGTTATTTTGCTCAATTACTCATAATTTGGAAAAGCCTAAAATATTTACTATCTGGCCCTTTACAGAGACAGTTCACCAACTCCTAGAGAGTGAGAATAAACAATATGCCACACACACAAGCCGGGCAAGGCCAGGACACTGATGAGGTAACTCAGTAAGCGGACAACACTTCGCATCTTCTGCACATTAAAGAATAATTTCTACTTCCTGTAATGGTTGTTAACCACTGGTTTGCATATTCCTCGGGAGCAAAGCCTGGATGGTCTCTCTGTGGAGGGTGGGAGCCCTTTGGTGACGCTGCCGACGTCCCACCTTATCTTCCAGGGCAGCCATTCTCTCTTTAAGATGAAGCTGAAGCCTCTCATTAGATTCTGAAAGAAGCTTATCAACAGTGTCTGATAAACGTTTATTATGCTCTTCATTCATTTTTTCTCTCTGCCTTGCCTAAAATAAAAAAACAAAAACTTACAAACTTCAAGTAAAAGTTGAAGTTATTTATCATTATCTAAAGAGTGCCAAGGGCCCACAGTGTGAGTGAGCACATGCTCTCCCCTCCCGGGCTGCTCCTCCCACCACCGCGAGTGGACGTCTGCAGGTGACCAGACCAACGTACAGGTACCGACAAACGCAGGGACAAGTTTTCAAGAGGTCTCACTGCTTCTGTTAAACAAAGCACTCGTGGGCCTCAGGAGTGTCACCAGTCTATCTATCAGCTGCCAGACGGACTGAGGAGCCAGATTTGCATAAAGGAATGAGCATGTTTTCAAGGGGATTAGGTTATCTACACACTGGTGGAGGAAATGCCCTGTGTATAAATTAACAGAAGCTTGGGTCTGGATTCAGGGGGAGAAAATGAACTCAATTTATGAAGCAAAAGGTAAAACAATCCATTTTGGAAAAAGCCAGTGGGCGTAGACTTTCACCTGTTTTTCTTTATACTCCTACATCACTCAACTTATTTGTAATGAAAATCTGTATTCAAAAATTACAAATAATTCTTGAGTAATTAAAAAATGTAATAACAAAGTTGGTAACTCTGTGTTTTATAAAACTACCATCAATTTCAAGGTTTAAAAAGCTTGTTTTGCATATCCTGGATGAATGCAAAAGGTAGGCAGAGGGAGCAGGCAGCGCAAGCCCGGCCAGGCCACCTGAGCGCGTCGCCTGAGCTGGCTGGCAGTGTGCGGGGCTGCTCCCAGGCAGGGGGCGGGGGCCACGGGGGCTGTGGGGCGCGTTCCAGCCCTGTTGCCAGGCAGGGGCAGTGAACCCACGGGAGGGCCAGGGCCAGGCGTCCACCCCTCTGTGCCTCGATCCGTTCCCTCATCTCCAGCATCTCCCCTTCCTCATGAGGTCATTTTCAGAAGTAAATGAAAAACACTCAGAATCACGCAGCACAGCAAATGTCACTGCCTGGAAGAGACCCAACACACCACAGAGTACCAGCATTTGAGTATTTCTGAAGCAAAACAACTAAAGGTTTACTTGGAATTGCCACAGTTACAAAGAGTATCCCTACCTCAACACCTGTCCTTCAAACTCTACAAAGCAGTTCTGAAAGTACCAAGGTGCGTCCCTAACAGGTGGGCACGTGTGCCCCTGTGTGTGCCGGGGGGTAGGGCAAAGCCTAACACGCAATCTCTGGGCGGGAGGCAGATCCTTGCTTCCTGGAATCTTGTGTCTGATGCTCCGCCACCCATGGCCAAGAATATAGGTTTCTGGCGAAAACAATCTGACGGCCCTGAACGCCCAAAAGCTGGGTGCCAGCAGCCTGGGCCTGCCACTCGGTCTGTTTCCTGGATGTTCCATACTGACACATGACTGACTCCTTCCAGGGAGAATTCTTAGGATTCAGCTGGCATGAGTGCCCACAGCCAATACACCCTTACTGCTCCTTTTATCATAGCCCAGCTACGGCTTCCCTCTTGCTCAGGAGTGTCCATCCCTACAGATACCTTCATAACGGAGTAATAATTCAGTACCCTGGGGCAGTTAGGCCCGTGACCTGAATCTGGGACTTCAGTACCATATCCTAAAGCAAGCAGACTGGTCTCTAGGATAACATGCGTCCCTCTACACCTCAGGGGCCCCAGCCCAGTACTCACATCTGTCTGAGGAGCACCTGTAGGTCCCACTGGCACCTGCAGCAGTTCCCAACAGGCTGCTCAGAGTAGCAGGCAGACTTCCTGGACACAGGGACCCCATCTACCTACTGTGGCACTGCCTAAGAGCACCAGTTTCTTGCCCTGGGACCAACATTGACATAATTGTGTGGCAGATACACTGATCAGCAGACAGCTTGCAGATGGGGCCACTAACTCAGTACACATAACAGGCGTCAAGAGGGGGCTGGCATCCAAGTTGGGAGAACAGACCGGTGAGGCCCCCTTCCCGCTGCCCTGGCTGGGACTCAACCTCCCAGACACGCACCCGCTGCAGCTCTTGATTCTTCTCTTCCAACTGCGCCTCCATCTGGCGGAGCCTCTCCTCGATGTTGCCGTGTCTCTCTTCGGCCTGTCAGCAAGAAGAGCGTAAGTTCCGCTCCGCACCCTCTTTAGGACAATGTGCTGGGCACTACCGAGGAGCAGCAAGCAGACATGCTCTGCGTGGACTCTCCCCGACCAGGGGAAGTGGGATGCACTCCTTACACCTACTAACACATTCCATGTGGCTTCAGGGGTTAAACCGGGAAGCAGTTCAGCCTCACACTGGTGACCGGAGCATGGCTGGGGCTAGCAGCTGACTTTGTGAGGGAAAACGTGCTCCCCCCCAGCCTCAATGGGTCGTGTCTTCCGCCCATCCTCACCCTCGGGGTGCTTTTGGTCAGTCAGCATGGGACGCAGGAAGCAGCAAGCACAGTAAGAGCAATGTACCCATTCTACCTTCCTAAGCTGGGAAGTAAGTCCCAACAGCTTAGCTTCCTGAGCAGCAGAGCTTCCAGAAGACAAGAGGTCAGACTACAAGGCCGACCAGGGACAGGAGAGATGACAAGGGAGAGAAGAAACCGAGACTTTAAACGCAGATCACAGAGGAAGAGGCAGTTCTGTTCCGGCTGTCAGCAGTAAGCCTGCCCTAAGGGAGGGTCTGTGAGCACCTGACAGCAACTGACTGGCCCCACCCGGGCCTGCCCTGCCTCCTCCTCCTGGGCCCCTGGCCGCGGCTCCCTGGGCCTTAGCTGGGCAGAACACAAGTCCTGACAGATGCTCCAGCCCAGGCTCCCTCAGCCTGGGGCGTATCTCTGCCTGGCTGATGCTCCTGGTGCGGCACAGCTAAGCCTCCCCTAGGCCCAGGAGGACTGGGATGTCTGGTGCACGATGTGCTTCCTCTCCCCGGGTGGCCCACCCATCTCAGCACCTCTTACATCATTTTGGAACCGCTGCCTCCCCTGCCAGCCTCCCCTGTGGGTGGTGAGAACGGAGGGCAGGGGCTGTCTCTTACACATACCTAGCCAATATTGGGTGAGCAAATGAACAAGTTACTTAAAAATTTATTTATTACAAATTTATTCTGATTGTCTTTAAAGGGGATGGGGTACTCATGTTTCTGGGGAAACATCTAGCCTTCTTTTACACAGAGCTTCTCCCCTATGCTTTGAGTTGCTGACCTCAATAGCTCTGAGAAGCGGGGGCTCTGCAGCCAAGCACAGGGGGACCAAAAGCACACATCTGACAAAACTGCAGGGAAACTAATCAGGGATGTCGAGAAAGGGGAAAAGGTCTGAATTTAAAAACTGCCCCAATCCCAGGCAAAACAGCACTAGGAACAAATCTGAGCTATTCTGTGGGTTTAGGTACACCGGCCCAAGAACAGGGTCCAGAAACAAACCCCCATCAAAGCCAAAGTCCCACCACGCAACCCCACGGGGCAGCCAAGGTGCCACCTTGGAGAGCGCAGCCACCCGCTGGGCCAGCTCGGCCTCCACCTCCGGCAGCGTCTCTGCCTTCCTCAACGTCTGCTGCAGCTTCTGCTCTGCCAGTTCCAGGCGCTCCTGCAACTGGCGGTTTTTATCCTCAGTCTAGGAAACGAGAGCAAAGCATCAAAAGGTATGCAGCCGTTCTATTTTTAATGAATGGTAACAAAACTGAAATGCAGACGTGGGCTGAGTTGGTTCCGATGGAAGCACCACTGCCCTGGCAGCTGCTCTGGAGTAAGACGCCGCTCTCGGCAGAGGGGCACACCTGCTTTCTGGGCTTGGCTTCAACACACAAAACACCTTCTGCCAAAGTATTTGCTTTGCCTAAATATCTTCAAAGAAGTCTTTTTTTCTTTTAAAGCAAATAAAATTTCCTACCCATTAAAGAAAACCCGTTTTCTGTAGGAGCTTGCTCCTTCTTACTGACAGGTAAGTTCAGTAAGTAACCCTTTAAAAAGGACTCAGCCTCATTGCAGGTGAACCACCGACAGGGGATCCCAGGGTCGCGGAAGCCAGACCACGGCTGCTGGCGCCTCTGAAAGGAACGCCCAAGATGACACCTCATGTTTATAAATGTACAATTATATTTTTAAAAATCCTCTTACTCTAAAAAAGAAACAAAAAAAACCTTCAATGTAGAAAATTTAGACAGGAGATTAAAAAAAAAAGAAAATTTAAAATCATCTATAAATTCAGGTTCCTGAGAGGTTAACACCTGTTTGTTTTCTCCTTTTTCCGTGTGCATGTATCTCTACGTATATATACATAAAAGATGCTTAAAACCCTCAGTAAACACATCACACTGTACATGTTTTGTGATCAGCCTTTTAAAGTCATTATTCTGAACATTTTATGTGGTCTTACATAGCATTCCACAATATCATTTTTAATGGTTTTGTAACATTTTATTTTTTATTTTTATTTTGGGTCTAATCATATAGTTCATAATATACCAGACAAGCTCACTTCATTTTTAGTAAGCTGGCCTTGGTTTTTCTGTTTTAACCCTTGATTAACTGAGACTATACAGAAATTAGGAGGAGCACGGCCCGCCCAGGGGCCGGAGGTGCGCGCCCCTCTAACAGACCGCGTCTCTGAGCCTGCCGCCTACTGCACCGGTCGCAGCCACCACGAGCAGCGGCCCCGATGCTCTTCACCACTCTCTCCTCCTTTGGTGGCAATGCTAACAAGCGACAGATTACGTTCGATTAAAACAAAACAAAACAAAACAAAACCGAAGAACGAGTCAAGGAGTGTAGTGCCATAAAATGGTTACAGCATATCCTAAATAATTAAAACTTGTGAGCTGAAGTAACCCACATTTTTTAACATAATATTCTCTGATCACAAAAATGTTGTTTTGGGACTTGATTTCCAACATGACACAGGAAAAAAGTCCTTAACTTCATCAGTAATGAATCAATAAATTAATAAAAATCCAGTAACAGCCACTACCTGTCGGTGCATAGAATCCTTATTTGCAATTTCATTTTCAAGTTTATCGTTGAGGTCATGCACAGAAGTGGCTTCACGCTGTGCCGCGAGGTAGCGCTTCTCGAGGGTAGTGATTCTCTCTTCCATGTCTTCCTTCTGGGCCACGGCCTGCATTAGGTATTTTGGAGGGAAAAAGGTAGCACAATAACATATTTAAGAGAGAAAAGGCTGGACTAAATCCTAATTGTCAAATCAAATGTAAAATAACTTGTCCTCAAAACTAAATTGAGAGCCAATTTTCTCTAATGTGAATACAAATGTACCAGCTTCAAAGATCATAGATATTCACCTACATGATTAGCAAAGACTCATCTGTCTTAACATTATGTCTGGCCACTCAGCCTACAAAGCTTATCTCTGCATATTACCAAAAAAAGAAAAGCAAGTGTAACAAAATATTCCAACACTGTGAGAATTCCAGGAGGTGAGGGTACCTGCAGTGAAGACCCCACTCCTGTGCCTCACGACACAGGCAGGCCCTCCACAGGACAGGGAGCACCTCCGAGCAGTGGTGGGGGTGAGCCCAAGGATCCTTTTCTTGCGTTAAAAGCTGGGTGCAAGTCATCCAGTTACCACAAAATTAAGGTAATAATATCAACAAATGGAAACAGAAGTTACAGTTTAATACACTTGGAAGTAAACTTATAAACCTGATTCTGTAGCAAGATTAAATTACACAGTATCAAACACTGAAACCAGGATCAGAACTTTCTGCTGATGCACTTTCTGCCCCCACCCTAAAAATTTATTTCAGGTGCTTTCCTGTTTAAGTAACTAATGTTAATAAACTCTTAATATTAAAAGTGACAAGTCTTTAAAAGAGAATTTCAAAATTCTCCGCGTATTAAACTCTGCCACATAATTTACTACTGCCTAGGAATAATATAGCTAAACAGGTTCTATAATATGCAAATATATTTTTTCACTTTGAATTCTTACATAAAATTACATTAAGCTACTAAACAAAGTAAATCTATTCTGCGTACACTTTCAAGGGTCTTCTTGGGAGGCTCTCTCTGAGACTGTCTCATGGAGGTGGGTGGGTGGTTTGTTTACAAAGGACAGGTTATAGCAACAGGATAGAACACCAGAAAGAATGTATCCAGCCCTCATTTGTTTTCATGGTGGCGATTAGTTTCTCATAAATCACCATATATGCCGCGATACATGCCAGAAATGCCTATATTTCTACACGTTTTTACAGATGAGCCAAGTGTGAGCAAATCATTCCACTGTTATCACTTGTCTGGCCACTGACACTTGGTGTCACGTAACCCTTCAAGGAGGTCAAGAACCCACAAGTCAGCCTTCCTGCTCCCCGAGTCGGTACACCCTGCACGCATCACTGTGAATGAACAAGCAGCACAACAGGGACCAACGTCTACTTGTTTACGTGTGTCAGAAGGAAATTTGAGCAGAAGGGAGGATAAACTCAGACAACGCAGAATCAGCAGAAACGAGTCCACACACAAGGGCGCTTTGCGGCTGCCTGGCAGCGTGGGGTGGGGGCCAGCAGCAATGTCCCTCTACCGCCGTTGCCCAACAGACCGGCTGCGCCAGGTCTCCCTAGCCTGGGAAGACCTCAGGGAAGGGAGGCTGCGGCCCAGAGGTGCGGAGGCAGCTCGGCACCGTCTTGGCGTTCTGTTTTATGAACCGCTGTTATCTATACAGTAACCAACCCAAAGGTTCCACGTATCGGGGGAGTAAGCGACAATGAGCAAAACAACCAAACCAAAACACTCAGATGCTCAGCTTGGTGACAGTGCTGCAGTGAGCGCCACTCACCTCCCGGACGTCTCGCTGCAATTTCGTGTTCACCTCCTCAGACTTGATGAGGTCTTTTCTGGCCGTGTCCAGGTCCTCCTCCAGCTCCGTCACGTGACTGCAGAGGGTGGCCAGGCGCTCCTTCATCTGGCTCTGCTCTCTGGACTGCTTATCTATGATTTCCTGGAGCTCCATTACTTTGGCAAGGTCTTCCTCATGGCTTGAAGAGCCGTCAGATGATCTCTGGTGGGGGAAAAATCCTTGAATAATCTCATTTGGTGAGCTAGAAAACAAAGTACTTTCTGGAAATCAGTAAAGTCACGACTGATTTATGCAGTCTGCTGGCTCACCCAACTTCCACTACCACTCACTAGCTAAGCCCTGCTTCAGCAACGCTTTCCAACGGCCCCGCACACGGCCTGCAGACATGAAATTAGAAAGAGACATGAGAAGGCCTGAGGACTTGCCTTTCCGTTCGTGCTTGGTGAGTTTTCTTGCTCGTGGTTTATGTCAAGCACCCCATCTGTTAGTGTTTTTTTCTGGTTATTCTGTTCTTTAAGAATCATTAGCTAAAACCAAAAAAATTAATTATGAGAGTAAAGAAATAAGATAGCAAAACTCCTTTTGGAAAAACACAACTATAAACACTGCATAAGAAGAAAACATATGCTATATATATTCAGATGTACATACCAGGTTATCAAAAACAGAATTAATGACCTAGTGGACAAATAGATGCTTAAGAGATTCTGCAGCTCTGAAGTAAGTCTAGTCTACTAAGCACTGAAATGACACCCAGGTGGGCTGATCCTCAATCAGAAAGATAAATAGCGTCTGATACCCACTATGCAGTCTTCACACTTTTTTTTTTTTCAATTAAAGGATAAAAATTTAAAAGCCTCCACTCAAATCCTATGATGAATTACCAAGCTTACCTCTTTGTGTGTGGCACCCAATTCCTCTTCTAACAAACTGCACCTTTCAAGTGCTACTCGTAACCGCTCTCTTACCTGAAACAGAAGGGCCACATGGGTGTGTGTGTGTGTGTGTGTGTGTGTGTGTGTGTGCGTGCGTGTGTGTGTGTACTTAACTCTCAATGTATAGTTATCCTAATGTACAGTTGATATAACATAACAGATTCCTTTAAAGTCTTTTATTAATCTTAACGTCAAGAAAACTTGCTTGTTAATAGCTTTAAATTTTAAGTATGACAAAAAATCCCCCCTAAATATATTACCCAATTCTTGATAGCAAATCAATATATAGAATATAATAAATCTGACATTTATGCCAACGAATATACTTTTTAACCATACAGAACTGCTTTCTTAACAGAGAACATGTGTTTACAAGAATTCAAGAAACTTTAAAGCAAACCAAAGTTACAACAGACACACACAATGCCCACCTGCCTAGGAATACAGCATGCGTACACATCAAGAACTGCTATGTGGCTGCAGTACCTTTTCATCCAGAGCTTTGTGGTGCTCAAATAGTGATTTTAGTGCTTTTAGGACTTCAACTTCGCTGGACACACCCGCTGGAGACTGTGCCTGCCTCTTCACCACAGTCATCCTGAGAGACCTCTCGTGCCTGGACACAAGGCATTCCAAATGTTCTAGCAGCAGCTGGGAAAAAAGGCCAAAATAAAAACATTTAAAGGGCACTTTCAATTTAATGTTTGAATTTGAGGCAAATAACTCCTTTCACTCTCATGCTAAATAAAGGAAGTCTGAATCCCTTCCACCCAGTCTTCCAGTCAGAGAAAGGCCCACTAATGTATTAAACTATCATTAATTCTAATAAATTCCAAGCTAGGCATGAGAATGCCAAACAGATCAATCAGTCAACTCAGTGGGAAAATGTTGAAAAGGTGTTTAAAACCAGATAGACTGGATCGTCTTTTGAGTTTAAAGACAGCAACAACCGATCCCTATGGTGACCCAGAGCAAATGTGGAAACAGCATGAATCCACCTACTAACCCTGGTGTTGTTTCTTTCCGCTTTTAGTTCAGCAATTTCTTCCTCTCTTTCAAGGAGCTGTTCCCTGCACACATTGAGTTCTTTAGTAAGTGCTGCAAACTCCTAGAAAAGAGTGGAAAAAAGATGGGGGTGGGGGGCCCTTTAGAGAAAGACTCCCACCAAGCCTCTCCAGGCCTCATGCAAAGGCAGCCCAGATCGTCGGCTGCTCCCAGGCAGAAGGCAGGGGTCCATGGGGGCTGCGAGGTGCGTTCAAGTCCTGCTGCCACCTGGCCGGCCCAAGATGCCAACCATCTTAACTCAGACCACCTGTCCTCCCTCCACCCCTGAACCAGCCTGGCACTGGCCAAGAGGAAGAAGAGGGGGACCTAAGCCTGCCTTCTCAAGATCCAGAGAGGTCCCAGGTGTTTTCCTGAACATGGATCCCAACACCCGACACCGGACACCCAAACGGATAAAGACTTTTTAAAGTGACTTGCAGACATGTGACCTTGAACCACCATGGAGAGTGAAGAAAAAAAGGCCTAGAAGGCCATGACCCCCATACCCAGCCTCTTCTCCTGTCTAAGGCAGTCTTCCTCTGGGGAAAACTGCAGGGTTGTAGAGCACCACCAGGAGATAGGCTGATGGCACCCGAAGCCAGTCTGCTAGTCTGAAAACTGCTCAAAGTCAACTGTAAAAAAATTGATTTTTCAAAAACACTGGTAAGCCTTCTGAGGAAAGGGAGAGTTTAAGACTCATTTCTTTAGCCAAGCAGAAAAGTTCCTCAAGGACAGCACTGAGAAGAGACATGCCAGGGGCCTGCTTTGGCTTAGCTCGCGGACCGCAGCGCTGAGCGCCCTCACGTGGACGCGACTGTGGGTGAGCAACTTCCAGCTTGAGGAGCTCCACGGCCCTGCTCCTCGGGAAAACTGGTGAAAATTATATACAAAAGCCACAACCATTCAAAGCCTCTGAAAGGGTTCCGAGGGCAAACAACAAATGAAGAAACATCTCTTCAAGAACATCCATGGAGACTGAGTGAGAAAGGCAACACCATGATATTTGAACCAAGACTGCTCCCCATTACCCGACTTCGAGCTCAGGAAGGTGGAGGGTCACTCCTGAGGCTACAGCCAAAGAACGCGGGGATCCCTCACCCCCCAGAACAAGATCACAAGCCCCCTCACCCTTCAGCGCCCACCAAGGGCTTTCTTCCTGGGAGGAGCAGAACATTAGTGCTTCTCACCCCTCCCCGGCGGCCTGCCTGGTGCAAAGGCCACATCCTGGGCAAGTGTGGCAGAGGCGGGGTCCCCGGTTCTACTCACTCCCCACTCAGGGATTGGACACTCTCACCCTGGCAGAGAATGCTGAATTCGGAGGCCCTGCTCTGGGGAAGCACGTCCAAGGTGGAGAGGACCCGGCTACCGCCTACTCCCCACCAAGTGTGCAGTTCCCTGCGCAGGGATGTCACTCAGAGAAGCTTGCCATTGTCACTACCTTAGGGCCAAAGATGTGGTTCAGAGACTCTCCCTTGGAGGGTGGGGGTCAAGAGGCGGAACAGGCAGAAAAAGAGACGGCTCCTAAAACTTCCCAAAGGAAGTTTAAACCTAAGGGCACCCTGGAGAACAATGCAGGTTGTGGGGAATGGGAGGAGATTCACGGGTTTAATGAAGACACGGCCTGGACTGTAGGCTGGCCGGGTCTGCAGGAGACAACTGGAGAGCAAGGTGGCTGAGAAGAACCCTTCCGGGTCAGAACAAACACGAACACTGACCTCAGCTACACTTCCTAGCAAGGAGCCAGGGCTGGGTTGAGGAATTCAGATTTTACAGGGATTTATGGAGCGGGGTTGCAGACAGCTGGCTGGCAGTCAGAGGGGTCCAACGGCTGGGGGTGGCCCCCCCTCTGCCCAGGGTGGGTGAGCCTGCCTGAAGCTGTGCCCGTGCAGAGCGAGATCAAAGGGTGAGGAGGGGAGAGGACGGACTTCTCTGAGGTCACCCAGCCGTTCAGTAAACTGGTTAAGTCTTGATATACATATTTTGCCAGTTTACACACATACCGCTCTCTGGAGACACGGCCGCTCCTGAGCATGTGGCTGAAGAACATGACAACAGCTCTTCACTTCAGTGCAGACCTGCAAGCCCAGAAATCCCAGAAACTCACGGGAGTAACCCAGATGTGCTTAAAGCCTGACAGAGATTCTGCCCGTGCCGGGCTGCCTCAGAGGACTCGCAGGTGGCGCCCAGCAGTGGGCTCTGAAGCCGGGAAGCAGGGCAGGAGAGCTGCGCGGATGGAGTCCTCTGCATGTTCTCAGGCCACAGTCATTTTCCTTCCTGAGTTTCGGATTTCTTTCGTATGTGCCAATATTATATCGAACTCTACAACTTACACCTCCTCTGGCTAATAACTTTACTTAAATAACTGTCAAATCATCTAATGCCTCCATTAATGAGAGATTCTCATCCAATTATTGTGATCTTGTATCAGAAAATATTCCTCCTGTTGCAGGTGAAAAGAAAACCTGACTCAAACTCATCTAAGTCACGAGGCAGTTATTACTCACATGCCAGTCAAGTCAAAGGGGCGGCTGGGTCCCGACGTGCCGCAACTCAGGGCCCTGATTACCTGATCACGCTCCCCCCCTTGTGCTGTGATCTGGGTCAGTGTCATGAAGAAACTGCCAATTCACAAATTCCATCTTTGGTTATGTCTGGTCCGAAGTTTATCATTCTAACCACACTTCTTTCATTTACTAGATTTCAAATTGTTTTTTTGTCATGCCCTTCCAGTATGGCTTAATTTCTGTTTTTGTTTTATAATGTTTCTTCTCATGGATGTTGATTTAGCTTTTTAAGCATCTCAAACACACTCCTCTTGACAGCTCCACCAGCCTCCCCACGGATTTCAGAGGGAGTGAACGTCTTGTCCTGCAGGCGCCGTCTCGGGGAGATGTCCCGGCATGAGGCAGCTCTGCGTTGCGGGATCTGGGTTCCGCCTATCTTGAGCAGGAGACCGTGCTACGCCCGTGGAGCTTCCTCCCTGCCTAATGTCCTGTGGTGGCCCCTCTAAGCCCCCAAGCGGGGTTTCCATGGTGACTCAGGGCTCCGGCCACCTGGTTCCTACACTACAGACAGTGCAGACCCGGTGAGAGCCATGAGACGGTGCGGCCCATCCAAGGTACTGCCCCCGCCCTCCCCACAAAGCTCTAATGTATAGGGATAGTGGCCTTAGGTGGGGAAACCTCCTCTAATCCCAGCTTCAAAAGGTGAGTCTGACTCTAGTCCTAATTCCAGCACACACTTCAGGTCCTGTCACCTACCTTGCGGAAGCCAAGTTTCCTATTCCATTGCCTGCTTGGAGCTTAGAGCTCAGCAGGCCAGGGGATCTAGTCAACTCATGCTTATCACGCTGGGTTTCTATTCTGTTTCTGCACTGAAGGGTATTTTTTTCTTTTAGGGGCCTGGCTATATTTTCTGGTTTCTATGTTTCTCTGCTTAAATTTTACCTTTTCACTGCTGTTTACAGAAAAGTATGTCACAAGCTTGAATCTATGCTGCCTCCTGATTGGAAGTCACTATTCATTCAAGAAACGGTTGTATAGCTAGTCTAGGTGAACACCGGAGAGAGGAGCCCGGCCCCTCCTCAGGGTGCTCCTAGACACCAGGTCAGCAACAGCCCCTGCGTGGTCAGTGCTCGCCACGAGAGCTGCCGGGGCGGCCACGGCAGTGGAGTAGGAGGCCCCTACGATGGGAGGGGCTTCTCGGAGGTCTGCCCAAGGAAAGGCATCTGAGCTGAGCTCTGCCCGGGCACAGCTATCCAGCCAGTGAGAAGCACGAAGGCGTCTGACAGTGGAGAGGGTGCCGGCAGCTGGGCCTGGGCGGTGGACAGGAAGGGGCAAGGTGGGGCTGCACGTGGGCAGGGCCTCGGCTGTGAAAGCCCCTGGGCCCCACAGTGAGGAGGGCGGGCTCACCCTGAGGGCCCTGTGAGTCGTCTATCCACAGATTCTGAGGGCCCCCAACAGGCAGTGGGCACAATAAGGCCCAGGCAGTGCTTCTGGTGCACAGTCTCCAAATGGGTTTGCAGAAGCAGCCAAGCCCCTGGGAGCAGCTGGATGCTGGACAGGGTGAAGAGCAGAAACCAGCTGAGAGTCCACAGCAGTAATGCCTGGCAGGTACAAGCTTCTCAACTCAGAGACTAAGGCCAGGAAAGAAATGGCCAGAACAGAACACAAGGGCCCAGCGCTTCCCCTGATGCTGAGAAATCACTGATGGGCGGATCTGTTGAAATGGAGGTCCCTGGTGACTGTGACAACAGCAGCCCTGGAGCAGTGGTGGGGCCAAAAGCCTGACGGGACTGCGTTCCTTAGAGAATGGGAGAAGCAAAGCAATGAGTGCACAGAAACTCTTTCAAGGAAATCTGCAGTCAAGGGAAGAAGAGAAACAGGGCAGTGGCTCCCTCAGGTGCGGAGCCAAGTAAGTTCTCCAGAATGAGACGGGTGTCCCCGCACAGGGAGGAGAGGTGCCCTGGGGAGGGAGGGGAAGAAGGAAGAGCCCTCCATCTAGAGGACAGGGTGGAGCAGGGACTTAATAGGTGCTATCTGCCAAGCAAATAGCACTGACCGCAAGGTGCTGGAGGGTGCCTTTCCTTTAACTCCTCACCAGAAGCAGGCCTATGTCTTTTTCATATAGTTCCTTAAGCTTTTCCTAAGAGCGCCAAACTGTCTTCATTTACCTATTAAGAGCCTATACTAAATTCCCATCATTCTGGTTAATGTAAGTGTTTCTTACAATAAATTCAACAGCCAAAACCATTCTATGACATACCACTTTGAACAAGGTAGAAGACAAATTTATAGAACTTGACAATTATTTTTACTTTTTAAAAGCCTTTCTCTTTGCTCAAAAGAATTTAACTAAAAAAGTACCAGTCAAACTTTGGAGTTCAGATAAACACAAGACAGGAAATTTCAAGGTTTAAGATTCCAAAAGCATGTTCATATGTGCACTGTGTTTGTATTATTATTGCAAAAAAGATGAGGACAGACGGAACCAATGCCAAATATGTACAGTAAGTGATCTACTCTGTTACCATCACAGGAATCTGCCAACATCTAAATTTTTTCCACTTTAAAAATGTTTGTTTAAAAGATACTAAAAGCCAAATATACTATTAGTTTAAAGGGACATTCTATTCATCTTAAAGTTTGAAGTATTTAAAAAAACTGAATAGATACAACAATCACTGGAATATTTTCATTTTAAAATATAAATCTGAACAATACAGATTTGTATTTCTGTTTGACATTTACAGCATTGAGAAGAGAGAGGGAAAACAACATTTAACTTTAAAATTAGTTCAAGAACTTAGTTTCCCATTATGCTTAAAAATGTTGATGTTATTTCTAGACAAAAAGGTGCAGATCTGGGTAAAGGGTTCAGCTTATACAAACCAAACATTATTGATGAAATCCACAACCAGGCCCCTTTTAAATTATGTGGCTCTTATGCAACATTTAGCTTCAAAAGCAATGCACACTCTTCCCACCATGTGGGCAGAGGGGGTGAAGGGCCTCGCCACTCCCCACCCTGGAGGGGGCCCTGACCCCTCTCTCTCCTGCCCCCTTCCTGTGTTTCTGCCTGGTCATCCCAGGTTACACTTGCACATCCTCTGCAGTCTCTGTCAAATATCAAGAATAATTATTTTTAAGTACTTTTCATTATTTTTGCTAACTTCTGCTAAAATGGGAATAAAGCTTCACTGGAGGCAAAAAGTATATGTCCTCTTACTGTGGGGAGATGAAGCATAATAAAGAAATGGAAACAGGGGCTAATTTTTAGCAAACCAAAACGAATACCTGAAAAACCCACTTGTAGAACCAACTTAGGTTGTCAGTAGGAGCTATCTGCCTCAGCTTTAGGTCTAAGAGCATATTAAAAGAAAACCGGAGGTTTATCTATTAAAATGAGTGAGCAAATCATGTTTTGAAGCTCCCGTGTCTTGATTATAAGTATGCTTAGAAACATTAGTATAATGCTCTACTTGCATAAAAAGACTGTGTCTAACTGTGTCTTCATGCTGTAGCCCGATGATAGGTGAAGGGGGGCAGAGGGACACTTAGGACAAACTTCACACATTTGTAAAATCTGACCTGTGAACTCACTGGACTTGTTTAAAACCATGAATGCACAGCACTGGATTTCATTCACTGCATATTATTTGCAAGCACTAGTGTAAAATTCATCAGCAGTCAGATAGTCTAATACACTTAATTTCTTTTTTTGTCAGTTTCTCTTCAAGAAATACTGACAAAATTTCTGCTCCTACTTAGCATCTAGTGATTAACTGAGACTGTAAAATCTGAGCCTAATAACCATGGTGCAGAGCAGTACTGCAACGTGATCTTCCTCTGGCTAAAAGCAAACACACACTTGCGTACATTTTTCCTATGTATAGAAGATAAAATGTAGATGATACCCACCAAGCTAATGCAGGTTACCCACAATGGTTAGGAAGGGGGCTGGGAGTGAGACTTTCTTTTTAATTTATATTCCTTTTTAATTCCAATTTTTAAGTATGTACTCATTTTTATTACATACACACAAGAAAGACCAATCTTCCCTTCTTTTTTTCTTTCTAAACAATGCTAAAACTACAGGACACGACCAGCATGCACGCGGTCTTCATGGGCATACTTGTTCAGATATACTTTCCTGAAGTCACCATCTCAATCTTTAATCTTTTCCCTGCTCTCTTACCAGTCAGGGCAGTTTGGCTTCCGCCTCCATCTTCTCACTGAGAGAGCTCTTGTGGACACACAGCAATCCTGACCCTGCTAAGTCCAGCGAGCTGGGTGCCACCAGACCGCCAATGGGTGCATCAGAGCCCTGCCATCCACCCTGCCCCCCCTCCAGGTCCCTTGTTCTCTCTGATCTCACCCTGCTGGTGCTCCTGGGGCTCCATCCCAGGCTCCTGCTTACCCTGTATCCTCTGCCCGCCAGACCTGAGCCCAAGGCTTCAACCCCTACTCTGGGCAACTGCCCATCCACACCCTCTCAGACCTCTTCTTGGAGGCTCAAGCGACCTTCCCTAACCGAGCACACCATCTGCCTCCCGCGCCACTCGCCACCTCCGCCCAGGCCCGCACCCTGCAGACACCCCCAGCTGGCCACGCCAGACACTGGGCATCACAGCACGGCCCCCTTGCCCTCCCTGCCAGCCAGCCTCACCACACCTGTGCCTCCTCCCCTGCCTCGGCCCTCAGCAGCCCCCGACTCACCTACAGTTCCTGAGCATGCCTGTTCCTCTGCTGGCCCTTCACACACACAGTTGTACCCCCTGCCTCAGAGGTGTGACCAGGCCAGTATTCCTCTGACCAGCTCCCCCTGCTACCCTCAGTTCTTGGCCAAGGGGTCATTTCCTACAGAGCAAAACATCTCTCTCGGAGGTTTCCAGGTGGCATGAGAACCACACTGTCCAGACTGGCTGCATAGAAACCACCTGTGTGGCTGGTGAAAATGCAGACTCCCAGGCCTCACCCTCCTGAACCACCATTTCTGGGGTGGACCCTGGGAATGCGTATCTCTAAAAGCTCCCCCAGAAGAGTCAGTACCCTTCCATGCTGGAAGACAGCTGACCCTCATGACCTCAGGCTGGTCACCTACACTCCCAGCGATGGTCACTCACCCACAGTGTTCTACCACAGCCACAGTCATGACAACTGAATGAGGAGACTGTAAGTGCACCCTCCACCCAAAAGGCTCTACCGCCGCCAGTCCTCAACTGCAGGCATCAGGACGGAGCTGCTCTGCAGAAGCAGGGGGCCAGCAGAGTTTTGACTGGCTGATTTTTGCCAAACTACAAAAATTAGGTCACTTGAACATCTCCAAGTGTTAATGCAGTTCTTAAGAGAGCATCCCCACACACACCGTGGAACTGGTCACCGAGCACCACCCCCTGGGTCCCAGCCACCCCTGCAGAGGCCACTGTTGCCCGTGAGCTCGTGCACCCCCGAGGTTCCTGCTGACTGTCTCCTCTCCTCGGCCCACCAACCGTTCTCACAGACCAGCAACCCGAGCGCGCTGAGGACCGCGTGTCCTCGCCCTCTCTGCTCTCCCAGCCTGGGACGGAGAGTCACCAGCATAAGGCCTCCAGGCCTGGTCTCGCCTCACAGAACTAGTCTCTGCCAAATGGTACGGAGCCACTGCCGCCAAAGGCAGCTGGACTTGTTCTGTCAAGACTGTATGTGACTTTCATCTGGAGGAGAAAAAGAGAAAAGAGCCACCCTAGTGTTTCTTTTAAAAATGTGAATGGATCAGGTTAAAAATACACTGTACCAGATGTTTATAGTGGCTTTATCCATAATTGCCAAAACCTGGAAGCAACCCAGGTGTCCTTCAGTAGGTGGATGGATAGACAAGCTGGGGACCATCCAGACAACAGAAAGTCATTCAGCACTAAGAGAGATGAGCCACCCAGCCATGAAAAGACAAGGAGGAACCTTCAGTGCACATGCCGAAGTGGACGGAGCCAGCCTGGGGAGGCCACACACTGGGTGACCCCGAGCCCAGGACATTCTGGAAAAGGCAAAACTGGAGGCAGTGAAGAATCGTGGTGGCCAGGGGCTGGCAGAGGGGACGGACAGGGGGACACAGAGTTTGTAGGGCAGTGACAGGACCACAGTGGTGGACACAGACCCACACAGAGTGATGCCATGCAGAGTGAGCCTCGGGGAGCCGTGGACTCGGGGTGGTGCTGTGCCGAGGCAGGTCATGGATCCTGACATGCATCCCACGCTGGGGGCGCGTCCAGACAGCAGGAAGGCTGTGCGCGCAGGAGGCATCGGGCGGGCAGGAGACATGGGAAATCCCTACACCTTCCCCTCAATCTTGCTGTGAAACTGCTCTAAAAAATAAAGTCCATTAAAAAAAATACACTGTGCCTCTTTCCTAATTTTTGGCTCAGCAACTAAGCAAGGTGCATTTTGCACATCAATAATTCCAAACCAGCATCATTTAAGGCCAAACCTAAAAATTTTGTTGTAGGTGTGGTCTGCTCACCAGCTACACTGGCCCTGCCAGTTGGCAGTAATATAACACAACTGACAATTCACCGAGTCTGCCCACTCTGAAATGTGATCATCTTGGACAGCTTTTTTTTTTTTTACTCTTGAGAGAACTGCATTACCTCATAGTAATTGAAATACTGATGTGAATAGTTTATAACACTATTTTAAGTTCACATCATTCAAAGTCATAAAAATACAATCACAGTTTTCCTTTTAAAAAGAAGTCTTCATTGAGAAAAAAGTCACCAACAAAATTCAACATCTTAATCATTTTAAAGTGTACAATCCAGTGGCTTTTAGTATATTCACGTTGTGTTACCATCGACACTCTCTGAGTCCAGCACATCTGGTCCCCCACCCCTCCAACCAGAAGAAACTCTGACCATTAGTGGTCACTCCCTACTCCCCTCCCACCAGCGCCGGCAGCCACCAGTTTGCTCTGTCCCTATGGATGCGCCTGCTCTGGACACCTCAAATAACTGAAAGCACACAAGAATTGTCCTTTTGCATCTGGCTTCTTCCACTGAGAGTAACGCCTTCAAGGTTCATCCATGCAGGAGCGTGTGCAGTGCTTCACTTCTTTTCATGGCTGAGTAACATTCCATGACATGGACGGACCACATTTTGTTCACCCATTCACCTGCTGTGGCCATCTGGGTTGCTTCCTTCTTCTAGCTGTCATGAATCATTCTCTGTGAACATTCCTGTACAAGGTTTTGTGTGGATTTATGTTTTTCTTCCTTGTGGTATACCTATAGGAGTAGACACACTTCTCCACACGAGTGAACGGTTCCATTTCTGTTTCTAACTTCCAATTTCAATATCAACCTATCTTACTCGCCTCTCTTTACTTCTTTGGAAGGCATTTTCTTTTAGGCAAAAACTGGGATTTCCTCACGGGCAGCAAGTAAGTATAAGGTTTGCTTCACATATTTTCCTCTCTCTGTTAAAGAGCAAACCAAGCTGTTTTTGGTTGTTATTGGCATTTCAGTATCTAAACACACAGAATTTCTTAAAATTAGTCATGACAATTTGAAATAAAAATGCACATGTACATTTCAAAACAATCTAAAATATTAGGATAAATGTATATTTCATTCAAAAGCAAGTGTATAGTATTAGTGAAATATGCATAGGCAAAAGCATTCTATTTAAATTTAAAACTGAGTGTGGGGAGAGGGGGGGGAGCAAATCAATATAATAAAAAAATGAAGGGCAGAAATCCTTCATTCAAATAGGAATGAGCACCTTCTGGGATCTTCTAGGTAGATTTTTTTAACATTACCATATTAGCTTAAAAGAGTTCCAGATAAATTAAAAACACTAAGAAATAATAAAACAAAGGCAGTATGAAGTGCATTAGTGTCCAGTTTATACTTATATTGTAAATATAAAGCAAGTATGTGGTTTCTGGCACTATTCTTGCTTACTGGAGCATAAAATAGTTCTTTTTCAAATATTTCATTTCATACAGCTATGCATGTGCCAAGAAAGTGAATCATAAAGTACAAGACTAGAAACTGCCTGTCTGACCTTGACAGCCTAAGCCATTATTAGGAACAGTGTAAAAGAGATGTTTTGGTGGTAACAAACTTTTAAAAAACAGTAATAGCAACAGCAATGGAACGGGGCTTACAAAGAGCTTTCTGTACACAAACCTTTAAAATAATTATTTACTTTTTGTGAAACAGTAATAAAAGTATATCCAGAAAAGTCTCTCAGCCCTGTCTGCTCTCCCACATAATATGTTACTAAAGATAGGAAGTTCTTGTTTATCCATAGTTTTTCATGCATATATAAATCAATAAGTATATTAATTTCCCCTTGCTTTTCTTCATGAGGGATACAACCTGAAGATGTTTTTGTATCAGTTCACAATGACCTCTTCCTTTTTATAGCTTATAACATATAAGCTATATGCATATAGTTTATATGCATATGTTATAAGCTATATGCATATGTTTCTATGCATATAACAAGTAAGCCATAACTTATTTATTGGTCACTGATTGAGGAAATTTCATGTCTGTGCTTCGGATCTTTTGTTGTTACAAATAACACGGCAGCAAATAGCTGCGCATATATGTGATTCTGCACAGGTGCCAAGTGAATCTGTAGGATAAAAATCTTAGAATTTCTAAATCAAGGATGTATGTAATTTTAATAGATACTACTAAATTATTCCCCATGGGCCAGCAATCTATGAACACACCTGTCTTCTTGTAGCTCTGCCATCCATGTGTGTTATTATCATGTTCCTTTTAGGGTCCATTCTTCACACCCTGTTGCCTAACACATATGGACCCCCAAAATCTCCTTACATGCAAGAGACTGAATACATGCCTGGGCATTTGGTGAGAGTTCAAGTCACACCATCACGTCAATGCTCTCGTAACCAAGGGAAATATCCTGACATCTCACTTACAAACGCAGCTCAGCTCGTTTGTGAGGTTAGTCCATGTCCTCATTTCCTCCACCTGACAATCTGGAATATGATGGCACACTATCTGTATTTCAGTCATGGTTACTTATTTTTCCCTGATCAAATACAAATGAGATTGGTCTGTTTTTACTTATCCAAACACATTCTTACATATGTTACCTTTTTTTCTTGTTCCTGTATTCTAATCATCTTCTCTTAAACTCAAACATTCATTAGAAGGGACAGACATCTGAAATGTTGTCTAGTATAGGCATGCCCAAACATCTAAATAAGGAAATATTTTACTGTAAACTAATTTTTGGAGGCGGAACCAAGATGGCAGCATGAGTAGAGCAGTGGAAATCTCCTCCCAAAACCACACATATTTTTGAAAATACAACAAAGACAACTCTTCCTAAAAGAGAGACCAGAAGACACAGGACAACAGCCAGACCACATCCACACCTGCGAGAACCCAGCGCCTGGTGAAAGGGGTAAGATACAAGCCGCATCCCGGTGGGACCCGAGCACCCCACACCCCAGCTCCTGGCAGGAGGAGAGGAGTCGGAGCGGGACGGAGAGGGAGCCCAGGACTGCTGAACACCCAGCCCCAGCCATCCACACCAGAGCAAACACAGTGCGTGTGCGGGGCCCTGGATACTAGGGAAACAGCACAGTAAGACCTGTGAGCGGGTCCCTGCAGCTGGCGCCCCGGGGACAAAGAAAAGAGAGTGCTTTTTGGAAGTCTTAAAGGGACAGGGACCCCACAGCCAGATGGAAGCATCCTGGGACACTTAGTCCAGCAGCAGGGAACTCCAGACACCCTAAACCCCTGGATAGCAGGGCAGCTCAGAGGCCCCTCATGGAGATAAACAGCCTCCTGCCTGTTCCCCCTACAATGGTGGCTCCACCATCTCGGGGCAGCAGCCCGAGGCAGGCCACGCCCACAGCAACAGCCGAGATAAACTCCATAGCGGCCGGGCAAGAATCAGAAGCCCCGTCTGCGCGCAGCTGCGCAGCACAAGCCACTAGAGGTCGCTGTTCTCCCAGGAGAGGAGGGCCACAAACCAACAAGAAGGGAAGTTCTTCCAGCCATCACTCGTCCCAGCTCTGCAGACTATTCCTATCACCATGAAAAGGCAAAGCTACAGGCAGACAAAGATCACAGAGACAACACCAGAGAAGGAGACAGACCTAACCAGTCTTCCTGACAAAGAATTCAAAATAAGAATCATAAACATGCTGACAGAGATGCAGAGAAATGGGATGAAGTCCGGAGGGAGGTCACAGATGCCAGAAAGGAGATTGCAGAAATGAAACAAACTCTGGAAGGGTTTATAAGCAGAATGGATAAGATGCAAGAGGTCATTGATGGAATTGAAACCAGAGAACAGGAACGCATAGAAGCTGACATAGAGAGAGACAAAAGGATCTCCAGGAATGAAACAATATTAAGAGAACTGTGTGACCAATCCAAAAGGAACAATATCCGTATTATAGGGGTACCAGAAGAAGAAGAGAGAGGAAAAGGGATGGAAAGTATCTTGGAAGAAATAATTGCTGAAAACTTCCCCACACTGGGGGAGGAAATAATCGAACAGACCACAGAAATACACAGAACCCCAAACAGAAAGGATCCAAGGAGGACAACACCAAGACACATAATAATTAAAATGGCAAAGATCAAGGACAAGGAAAGAGTTTTAAAGGCAGCTAGAGAGAAAAAGGTCACCTATAAAGGAAAACCCATCAGGCTATCATCAGACTTCTCAACAGAAACCTTACAGGCCAGAAGAGAATGGCATGATATATTTAATGCAATGAAACAGAAGGGCCTTGAACCAAGGATACTGTATCCAGCACGATTATCATTTAAATATGAAGGAGGGATTAAACAATTCCCAGACAAGCAAAAGTTGAGGGAATTTGCCTCCCACAAACCACCTCTACAGGGTATTCTAGAGGGACTGCTCTAGACGGGAGCACTCCTAAGACTAAACAGATGTCACCAGACAAAATAAAATCACAGCAAAGAAAGCAGACCAACCAAATACTAACTAAAGGCAAAAAATAAAATCAACTACCCACTAAAAGCAGTTAAAGGAAACAAGAAAGAGCACAGAATAAAACAACCAACATATAAAGAATGGAGGAGGAGGAATAAGAAGGGAGAGAAGAAAAGAATCTCCAGACAGTGTATATAACAGCTCAATAAGAGAGCTAAGTTAGGCAGTAAGATACTAAAGAAGCTAACCTTGAACCTTTGGTAACCACGAATCTAAAGCCTGCAATGGCAATAAGTACATATCTTTCAATAGTCACCCTAAATGTAGATGGACTGAATGCACCAATCAAAAGACACAGAGTAACAGAATGGATAAAAAAGCAAGACCCATCTATATGCTGCTTACAAGAAACTCACCTCAAACCCAAAGACATGCACAGACTAAAAGTCAAGGGATGGAAAAACATATTTCAGGCAAACAGAGAAAAGAAAGCAGGGGTTGCAGTACTAGTATCAGACAAAATAGACTTCAAAACAAAGAAAGTAACAAGAGATAAAGAAGGACATTACATAATGATAAAGGGCTCAGTCCAACAAGAGGATATAACCATTCTAAATATATATGCACCCAACACAGGAGCACCAGCATATGTGAAACAAATACTAACAGAACAAAGGGGGAAATAGAATGCAATGCATTCGCATTAGGAGACTTCAACATGCCACTCACCCCAAAGGACAGATCCACTGGACAGAAAATAAGTAAGGACACGGAGGCACTGACCAATACACTAGAGCAGATGGACCTAATAGACATCTATAGAACTCTACATCCAAAAGCAACAGGATACACATTCTTCTCAAGTGCACATGGAACATTCTCCAGAATAGACCACATACTAGGTCACAAAAAGAGCCTCAGTAAATTCCAAAAGATTGAAATCCTACCAACCAACTTTTCAGACCACAAAGGCAAAAAACTAGAAATAAATTCTACAAAGAAAACAAAAAGGCTCACAAACACATGGAGGCTTAACAACATGCTCCTAAATAATCAATGGATCAACGAACAAATTAAAAGAGAACAAGGAATATATGGAAACAAATGACAGCAACAACACAAAGCCCCAACTTCTGTGGGACGCAGCGAAAGCAGTCTTAAGAGGAAAGGATATAGCAATCCAGGCACACTTAAAGAAGGAAGAACAATCCCAAATGAATAGTCAAACATCACAATTATCGAAACTGGAAAAAGAAGAACAAATGAGGCCTAAAGTCAGCAGAAGGAGGGACATAATAAAGATCAGAGAAGAAATAAACAAAATTGAGAAGAATAAAACAATAGCAAAAAATCAATGAAACCAAGAGCTGGTTCTTTGAAAAAATAAACAAAATAGATAAGCCTCTAGCCAAACTTATTAAGAGAAAAAGAGAATCAACACACATCAACAGAATCAGAAATGAGAATTTTAAAATCACGACAGACTCCATAGAAATACAAAGAATTATTAAAGTCTACTATGAAAACCTACATGCTAACAAGCTGGAAAACCTAGAAGAAATGGACAACTTCCTAGAAAAATACAAACTTCCAAGACTGACCAAGGAAGAAGCACAAAAGTTAAACAAACCAATTACGAGCAAAGAAATTGAAATGGTAATCAAAAAACTACCCAAGAACAAAACCCCCAGGCCAGACGGATTTACCTCGGAATTTTATCAGACATACAGAGAAGACATTCTCCTTAAAGTTTTCCAAAAAATAGAAGAGGAGGGAATACTCCCAAACTCATTCTATGAAGCCAACATCACCCTAATACCAAAACCAGGCAAAGACCCCACCAAAAAAGAAAATTACAGACCAATATCCCTGATGAATGTAGATGCAAAAATACTCAATAAAATATTAGCAAACCAAATTCAAAAATATACCAAAAGGATCATACACCATGACCAAGTGTATGTCATTCTTCATCCCAGGGATGCAAGGATGGTACAACATTCGAAAATCCATCAACATCATCCACCACATCAACAAAAAGAAGGACAAAAACCACATGATTACCTCCATAGATGCTGAAAAAGCATTTGACAAAATTCAACATCCATTCATGATAAAAACTCTCAGCAAAATGGGTATAGAGGGCAAGTACCTCAAAATAATAAAGGCCATATATGATAAACCCACAGCCAACATCATACTGAACAGCGAGAAGCTGAAAGCTTTTCCTCTGAGATTGGGAACAAGACAGGGATGCCCACTCTCCCCACTGTTATTTAACATAGTACTGGAGGTCCTAGCCACGGCAATTAGACAAAACAAAGAAATACAAGGAATCCAGATTGGTAAAGAAGTTGTTAAACTGTCACAATTTGCAGATGACATGATATTGTACATAAAAAACCCTAAAGACTCCACTCCAAAACTACTACAACTGATATCGGAATACAGCGAAGTTGCAGGATACAAAATTAACACACAGAAATCTGTGGCTTTCCTATACACTAACAATGAACCAATAGAAAGAGAAATCAGAAAAACAACTCCATTCACAATTGCATAAAAAAGAATAAAATACCTAGGAATAAACCTAACCAAAGAAGTGAAAGACCTATACCCTGAAAACTACAAGACACTCTTAAGAGAAATTAAAGGGGACACTAACAAATGGAAAGTCATCCCATGCTCTTGGCTAGGAAGAATTAATATCGGCAAAATGGCCATCCTGTCCAAAGCAATATACAGATTTGATGCAATCCCTATCAAATTACCAGCAACATTCTTCAATGAACTGGAACAAATAGTTCAAAAATTCATATGGAAACACCAAAGACCCCGAATAGCCAAAGCAATCCTGAGAAAGAAGAATAAAGTGGGGGGGATCTCACTCCCCAACTTCAAGCTCTACTACAAAGCCACAGTAATCAAGACAATTTGGTACTGGCACAAGAACAGAGCCACAGACCAATGGAACAGATTAGAGACTCCAGACATTAACCCAAACATATATGGTCAATTAATATTTGATAAAGGAGCCATGGACATACAATGGAGAAATGACAGTCTCTTCAACAGATGGTGCTGGCAAAACTGGACAGCTACATGTAAGAGAATGAAACTGGACCATTGTCTAACTCCATACACAAAAGTAAATTCAAAATGGATCAAAGACCTGACTGTAAGTCATGAAACCATAAAACTCTTAGAAAAAAAACACAGGTAAAAATCTCTTAGACATAAACATGAGTGACCTCTTCTTGAATGTATCTCCCTGGGCAAGGAAAACAAAAGCAAAAATGAACAAGTGGGACTATATTAAGCTGAAAAGCTTCTGTACAGCAAAAGACACCATCAATAGAACAAAAAGGTACCCTACAGTATGGGAGAATATATTTGTAAATGACAGATCTGATAAAGGCTTGACATCCAAAATATATAAAGAGCTCACACACCTTAACAAACAAACAAAAAATAATCCAATTAAAAAATGGGCAGAGGAACTGAACAGACAGTTCTCCAAAAAAGAAATTCAGATGACCAACAGACACATGAAAAGATGCTCCACATCGCTAGTTATCAGAAAAATGCAAATTAAAACCACAATGAGATATCACCTCACACCAGTAAGGATGGCTGCCATCCAAAAGACAGAGAACAACAAATGTTGGTGAGGCTGTGGAGAAAGGGGAACCCTCCTACACTGCTGGTGAGAATGTGAATTAGTTCAACTGTTGTGGAAAGCAATATGGAGGTTTCTCAAAATGCTGAAAATAGACTTACCATTTGACCCAGGAATTCCACTCCTAGGAATTTACCCTAAGAACGCAGCACTCCAGTTTGAAAAAGACAGATGCACCCCTATGTTTATCGCAGCACTATTTACAATAGCCAAGAATTGGAAGCAAGCTAAGTGTCCATCAGTAGATGAATGGATAAAGAAGAGGTGGTACATATACACCATGGAATATTATTCAGCCGTAAGAAGAAAACAAATCCTACCATTTGTAACAACATGGATGGAGCTAGAGGGTATTATGCTCAGTGAAGTAAGCCAAGTGGAGAAAGACAAATACCAAATGATTTCACTCATCTGTGGAGTATAAGAACAAAGAAAAAACTGAAGGAACAAAACAGCAGCAGAATCACAGAACCCAAGAATGGACTAACAGGTACCAAAGGGAAAGGGACTGGGGAGGATGGGTGGGTAGGGAGGGATAAGGGGGGAAGAAGAAAGGAGGTATTATGATTAGCATGCGTAATGTGGGGGGTGGGAAAAAGCGGAGGGTTGTGCAACAGAGAGAAGACAAGT
Source organism: Manis pentadactyla (assembly GCF_030020395.1). Taxonomy (NCBI): domain Eukaryota; kingdom Metazoa; phylum Chordata; class Mammalia; order Pholidota; family Manidae; genus Manis; species Manis pentadactyla. Next base: position 7,721,921 of record NC_080027.1, on the reverse strand, counting down.
AGTGATTCTACAACATTTTGCTATGCTGATGGACAGTAACTGTAATGGGGTTTGTGGGGGGGACTTGGTGTAGGGGAGAGCCTAGTAAACATAATATTCTTCACGTAATTATAGATTAATGATGACAAAAAAAAAGAGAAAGAAAAGGGGGATTACTCCCTGATAGGATAAAACTAACTGCAAATCAACAATCAATGCATGCTTTACAAATCCTTAATTTTCATCTTTTAAAGGGTCTCAGATGATCAGCTATGGAAGTACATTTTTCTGATAATATTCCTTTCTCTTAAAAAAAAAAAGCAGTTCCTGTTTGGTGATCTCCAATAGGTTCTTCACAATGGTATAAAGGTCATATCAAAGTGTGGGCAAAGGGTTTGCTTGTGTTTATACAGAGGAGAGGATCAAAGCCTAATTTGGCTACCCAGAAAACGAATTAAGATACAATATGAAGAAGAACTTCCAACATCAACATCCTCTGGAAGAGTCATTCCAGAAGTTGATCATCAAAAAACTTCAACAAAGATCCTGGCGCTGTTGCAGTTGTAGCTGCATTCATCCCACCAGTTCCTGGACTTGCCATTGGAATGAAGAAGGAGATATCTAAGCTGGCCTGTGCATACAGAAAAACAACAAATTTGACTGGATCTATACTGTTGGAACTCAACCAGGAATTAGGAGAAGTGCAAGTTGCAGTGCTCCAAAATCATGCGATTATAGACTATCTACTGTTAAAATAACATATGGGATGTGAACAGTTCCCAGGAATGTGTTGTTTTAATTTGTTTGATTTTTCTCAAACTATTCAAATTCAGTTAGACAATATCCATCATATCATTGATAAGTTTTCACAAATGCCTAGGGTGCCTAACTGGTTTTCTTGGTTTCACTGGATATGGCTGGTAATTGCAGGTCTGCTTTGGTTATGTATCTGTATTCCTATTCTGTTAATGTGTGTACGCAATTTAATTAGTAGTTTGTTAAAACCTATACATGCTTATGTTACTCTACAAGAAGATATGTCAAAGAAATAATCAATCTTCCCATGTTTCCTTCCGTCTGCTACTTCTATAGCTTTTCTTCTTCCTTCCTAATTACAACCCTTTAGTAGAATTCATGCCTCTTATCGAAAATTACCGAGTATCATAATTCTTCCAAGTGGTAAAGATACCTCAGGACAAATGCTGGGCATAGAAGCCACAGGGCATAAATCTGCAAAGAAGTAAAAAGCTAACCTTTTCAAACAATATTGCTTCTCTCTTCTTACCAACTTTACATTTCCCTGTATGGCCCTGGAAGATGACTGGTTAGCCAGAGACGGGTAAGATTCCTCAAGGGAGGAACAACCTAAGACAGGCACAGTCGCAGGGGGGCCATCAGGTGAGAAACTGGGGATCAACAGAGGTGAGGCTTAGAATCTCACCCTCCCTGTTTTGAGAGAAATCTGCATCTGTGGATGTTTTGTTGCCCTTGTCTAGCTTGGATTAATACTTAGTCTATAGGCACAGACCTGATCATCTACATTTGCCCTCTTACAGCACTAAATTATGTTTTCTACCTTTATCTTGCATCTACCTACCACTTCAGCATTTTATTAAAAAACAATAATAATAATAATAAGGGAGAAATGTGGGATTCACATATAAATCAAGTATAAAAATCAAACGAATAATCATATCTGACTTGATTGTTTATAGTTCATGATGCGTGATCAAAACCGAAAGTTTCTGTGATGACTGCCCTTGCACTGTTCACCATGTAAGAACTTATTCACTATGTAAGAACTTGTTCACCATGTAAGAACTTGTTTGTTATGCTTCAGAAGATCGGAGACTGATGAGAATTAGGCTTGGGGTTGATTAATGATTGTGCATTGAGTCCCCTATACAGAATTTTATTGTTGTTAACAACCATTTGATCAATAGATATGAGAGATGCCCTCTCAGAAAAAAAACAACTAATTTTTAAAATTTATTTTACATGACAATTGGGGTATTGTGCTGACTTTCTAAAGTTATGTGTTCAGACAGGTTTTAAAATTAATAACATTTTATGATAGCAAACATTATCACTTAAAATATTAGAAAAAGGAGGTACAGGATTGCTTCATGTGTATACCTAGAAACAGACTTGCTGGGTCAAAGGGTTATGCAATTTAATTCTCAATGTTTCTAATGTTATATATTATATTGTACCAAATAAATATTAGTTTTAGTGTTTTTTCATCTCTGAATACATTTATAATTTACAGTGAGTTTTTAATGTCCTGACCAAAAAAAAAAAAAGTGAAGGTCACAAATAACCATAATTATCGCACTGATGATGGAGACACTGTGTACCGGTTCAGCTTGCATTTTTATAGTTCTGTGCAAAGTGAGACCTACCTTACTATTTTTTAAACATTATTTGCAAAAAAAAAAAAAAACCATTTATTTGGTTCAAATATCATCACATAATTTCTCCAGTTAGAATCTTTGCCTTTTTTAATGTCCCTATGGCAATACAGGATAGATTAAAATAGTATCCCATTATACAACAGTAAAAAAATCATAAACCTATGATTATTTAGCTTGATATCCAAACTATTTTATTTAAGTATTACATATATAGTACGTATACCCAAATATAAGGCATTTTTGAGTAAGAAGCAATTACCCCATTCTCCTATTAAGACAGCTGCCAAAAGTTTTTTGGCCAATTTAATATACTTTTAGGATTGTAGCTTATACAGCCACCTCTCACTCAGACTCAGCCTTATGTATTTATTATGAGAAGCAGGTAGGTAGATAAACTGTTTATTCTAGTGGCATGTTACATTACTACAACTAAGGCTAATTTTCTACATGGAGTTACATCACAATAACTTAAAATATCTCCAAGACATCCTTCAACTATGTTTTCTACTGTTCTTTGCCATGACAATCGTGGTTCACCTTTTGGTGAGTCCTTTGGGAAACAGCTGACACCATGCGGCGCCCTGTACATTCATGACAGAAAACAAAGTCACACACTCTGGCTGCAAAACACCAGGCAGGTTGCTACCCTCACTCACACACTGCTGTGTTCCAGTATCACTGGTGGCCTTGCCTCAGGATGTGGCAGTGTCCCTCCTGGCAACGAGGGTGCCATGAAGACACGGAATACATGCCCGGAGGTGACAGGAGGGTGTCCGTGTTTCAGGCACCCTGAACTTGAGAAGGGAGTTGAGGCCGTCCTGAGGGAAAGTCAGCACAACTCCTCCAGCAAAGCGACGTCATCTTGGTCCCCTGGCACCGCTCAGGAGCTGCCTTATGGTTTATGGGTTTAGCAGTTCTCCTGAAAAGGCTGAGGGTGTGTGCCAGGCTGCTCTGACATACCACCGGCTTGTCATTAGTTCATGTGGGCACTTCAACTCTGCAAAGCAAGCCACTGCCAACTCTTTTACTTGTAATTAAGCACTCTTATTTTATGTTATTAAACTTGACGTGTAAGAGTGTTCAGAGTCCAAGGCTCTCACAGCAGCACCGAGCTCCATGGCCCAGAAAGGGCTCCAAGAAGGACCTACTGTGTGGCCCTGCAGGATGTCACTGTCACAGGATAGAAACCCTCATCGAATTCCCAGCAGGTGCTGAACAGCAGGCACTGTGAAGTGCAGCAGGGCCACCTGACATGGCCAAGTGTGCCCGACAGCCACAGTGCAATTCCGAAAGGATTCAGGAAACAGTGACGGACAACCCTGGCCAGCGTGTTAGCAGACGAGCTAGGCCACAACAAATGGCGCAGCCCCAGCGCTTGAAGACCAAGGACAGCCAAGCAGGCTCTCCTCTCAACTGGACACAGTTTGTGGACACACCACGTTGAGGGTGGGGGTCTCAGGATGCATTGGGGTCTAGATGTAAAACTGTAACTGGTGCTCTACTAGGGGTTTCCCTCTGCGGCTCTCTGCTGCCCAGCAGAAACACACAGCTCAGAATGAGTGGTCTGAGCAGCACTATGGCTACACTTCCCATACTTCCTCTCTGAGAGTCGGCTGACAAGCCAAGGAAACACAAATGCTATGGTGCTTGAGGCCACACAGCTATGGCTGAAGGTAATGAGTACAACTGAGGTCGAGAAGGGCTTTTGATTCTCTCTTGCAATTTTCATAATGAGAATGGCCCTGCCTATTAAAAACCAGTGAGCTGACTGGTGTGGAAATAAAAATAAAGGGCTGACTGTCAGCAAAGGAAGCATATCAGCTGCCAGCAGTGCCTGCGCCCTCTGCCTGCCCGTCCTGACCCTCCCACGAGCGTCGTCAGAGGACTGACCAGCCCGCGGTGCCCTGTCCTGTGAGCTCACAGCCCTGATGCCTTTACTGGCTCTGCTGACCACTCTCCCCCCACCCCGCTTCCCTGGCGAGTCACTGCTTACGTTGGCCAAGCCGCCATGCCCTCCCACCACTGCACCCCTCAGCCAGCCGCCCGTCCTCAGGTTGAAGTTCCTCCTCCCCATCTGCTCCCCAGCCCCACACCCCGAAGGCCCACCTGCCTCGGTGGGGGATGCGGCCCTTCCTCCAGCCACGCCACACTCAGCTCTGGCTGATGTGTCACCGCGCTCTCGGGTATCTGCTCAGGGCAGAGGCCTGCTCCCCTTGCTGTGAAAGCCCCATGGCCTGGCCAAGAAACGAGCAAAGCATACGTGTTCAAACAGGTATGCAGGAACTACGTCAGAAGGACACCACCTCTGATAGCAAATCTGCTCCTTTGTAATTGTCTTAAACTCTTGGTTCTATGTACTCGTGCCCTGTAAGCCAGTCTGACAACAGCCTGTTATAAACAGTTTTACCCTCTAATTTAACAGGAAGGTATTTCAGAATGAATCAAAGGTCTAGGTACAAAATATAACTGAAGGTACTTTGTTAGGGATTTTCTCTTGTAGCTCTATTAAGTTTAGGAGATAGAAATACAACCTTAAGAATGAGTAGCCCTAGTAATTTGGACGAATAATTTGCTGAGCAAAAAAAATTTGAGGTATTATGGTAAGAACTCATAAATGTAGATATTAATTATAATAACTTTCTATATATAATATATATTGCAATAACGTTATATTTAATGCTTCATGGTCTTCAAAGTATCTTCATGTATTTTATCACTCTTTATTCTCAGCCACCAGTGAGGCACCCATAATCACGTCACTGACATCTTAGAACAAAGGCCCAGGCAGGTCACTGGTGTGCAAAGGGCGCTTGGTTAATAAGTGGCTTGGGAGTCAGAACTCAATACAGGCATTATCTCCAGGGGAAGCAGCCACGCTAAGTACGGAAACCAGGCCCACGTGCATGCCAGTGACCCCAGTACCAACTGTTGGGGCGTGGGGGGTGCTTGTTGAAGGGTGGCAGGACAGTGTGGCAAGAGTTTGATTTTACTTCTCATTAAATCAGCCTACAATATTGGGAAATAAACAATAACTCCATTTTACGGATTACAAACAGTCTCAAAGGTGAAATATTGGCCAAGATCAGAGAGTAAGTAAGCAGAGGATCCAAGACTTGCAGCAGACATGGAGGAGGGGCTAGGAAGGAGAGGAGAGAGCGGGTAGAAGAGCCTAGATACATGGAGAGAGGGGCTGCCTCATGCCCCCATGATATCTGTGATTTCTTCTGCCCATCAGGATGACATACACTTGATCCTACTATTTCATCTGTATTTTTCTTAAAGCTGAAGGCATTTTTAAAACTGGAGAAAAGATAAAAGGAATAAAAAGAAAAACAAGGCGGAGGCACCAGACCCTGTCCTCTCCTAGAAACAAGACACACCCTGAGTCCCAGCAGGAATGGGAAGTGGTCAGAGCGGACCTTGCAAGGCTGACCTGGGCCTGGAGAGATGGGGTTTGATAAAAGGGAGTGGGAGAGGGCACCTGCGTAGGCCGAGGTGCAGGGGAAGAGGGCAGAGTGAACAGACTGGTTTGGCCAGCATGAAGGGGCATCTGTAGAGGGAAATGGGTAGGAAAGTCAAGTAAAGCCAGAACAGGGAGCCACGAATGGCAGACTAAGGGGTTTATAGAGTCTGCCCCTGCTGCTGTGGGTAGGCGCTGCAAAAACCTGGGATGGCAGAGGTTCCAGCTCCACCTGCAGCAGCACAAGGTGAGCTGGAGGACGGACTGCAAGGGAAGGAGGTACGCACAAAGCCTCATCATGCAGGCACGAGGCCTAAGCGGCCATGCCAGGACCGCAGAACACAAAGCAAACAGAAACGATGCTGGAAGAGAAAACAGGACAGACATGGTACTGAGGGAGTGGTGGCTGAGAGAAAGGAAAGCCGGCCTGGGGGCTGGGGTACCTGGCTGACTACAAGCTTGGCCGGCTGGAGGAAGGGACAAAAGGCAGGGGTGGGGCAGAACAGAGCAGCACAGACATAGGGCCAAAGACACAAACAAGGCCTTCATTTCCTGAAAGCAGACGAGAGACCTCACAGAAGTGACCACATCTCCCAGGTAATGACTACAGAAAAGGACTTAATAATTTCCCAGTCTCAGGAGCAGTACTTTTGTTCAAATGAAAATAACCACCTAAACATCTTTGCACGACAAGGGCTTTCTTGGCCTCAATTCTTCCACAGCAGCTCTTCTAACGTGCGAGCACCTACTGCCTGCCAGTGTGCACAGTAAACATCCGGAGACGTGGACGTGATTACGAACTCTTCTAAATCACTGACAGTTTTTTAAGTTACTTTAAATTAGTATATGTGCATTAGTATTTCTTCATGTAGGAGTGCCATAAAATTTGCAATGAGAAAGTCTTGAGATAATTTTAGACCTGAAGCAACATCAGTAGTGTTTCAAAACAGAGAACATGCACTTGAAGTCAAGACCCCAGGTCACTTCCTCGCTGAGGCAGTGAAGCGCTTTGGGCCGCACGCTGGCTTTAGTTTCAGGCCAGCCCAGCGCGACTATCAGCCTGGAAGCCACTCACTAAGCAGCCTATTGTAACAGCATTTCCAAGTACTCAAGAAAACATCTCCCTTCCTGGCAGCACCTGGCTCCCTTAATAGCAATCATTTATCGTGAAAACATAGTTGGGAAACAAAGAGGAAAGGACTGGACATTCAAGAGTTTGTACAAAGCACACAGAGCCTATCAACAGGAATGTGCTTCCAAGCAATCTCTTATTTCATCATTAAACTTTTTGCAAACAAGTATTTCTATGGTTTGCACAGGAAACAACAATGGAATGTACATTCTTTCTGACTCAAGCCCTTTATTCTAACCACCTACTACTCCTCCCTGCATGGCCTTTCTACCGCACAGGTGGCTATGCAAACGTTGAAAAGGCAGTGTCTCCGGTTTGTGAAACGGAGTGAAGGTCATGAGGAGTAGGATAGAAACAGCAAAGGGCAGCGATGGAACAGCAGCGCTGGCGGAGAGAGAGCGAACAACAAATTCCAGTCTTTCACACATGCTCCTTCCTTCCTAGAGAAGGTGGGGCAATGACAGACGTGGCAATCTTTCTGATAAGCCCGCGGGGAGTGGCGTCTCCTCTGCCACATACGCCTTCCCCGGTGCACAAGCACAGCTGCAAATCAGCTCAGTTATGCTGCTGTCATCTGTCGTGAATTTGCCACCCAGCCCAAGCCCAGAGCCCCTGCCTACGGCTTGGGAGTGGTCCACCCTGAAGCAGCCACCTGCGCCTCCCACAGACCCCAGCGCAGTTGGAAGAATTCTCTCCAGTTCCCTTACGTCATCTGACTCCTCCTCCTCACAAACCTGGTTCCCTGAGTGCAGTTTCCTGGCCAGAGGCTGAATGATTGGGCCGCAAGAGACGCTGCAGGCCATGTGCCCCACTCCTGTCCCCAGCTCCCATCTGCAGGGGATGCTGGAATCTGATGTCAGCGCTTCCCTCCCACTCACAGAAAAGCCCAGTGTAGGAACCACAGCTGCTGTATGGAACCAGAGCTAAGAAGGATGCTGTGGGTGAGATCATAATATTCCAGAATATCTCACCCGGTTTTAGTGTATTTCCATATGAACAGGTGTTCCTAAGGAGTGGAGAGAAGTAGTTCATCTCCACATCAACGGGTAATTACCTGGGCAACCAGGGCTTATCTGAACCTGAGAGGCTGTGGGGAGGTCTCGCTTTGCTTTGCTGGAGCAGGAGAGAAACAGCCCGGCCTGCAGCTTGTAAGCAATAAACAGGTTTTAAACTTTATTTCTCCCTTTGACTGATTTCAGTTTCAGCTAGGTATTTTGTCCCGGGATTTCCTCTCCCCAGAGTTACATCTGGTGTAGTTGGCAGGATCTCTAAACTGAAATCTTGTCTAAATGGGTGCAACTTTTGGGAGGGCTGTCCCTAGAGATGGTGAGGAGATGCCCGGAAACCCCCCTGTGAATGGTGGGGAGGCCCCAGTGGATGCAGCAGCAGAGGGTGCAGCTTTACCCATTATTGTCCCCCCAGCTGTGAGGCTTCCAATTTGGGAGCCCCTAGTGGGGAACTGGTCTTGGGTAAAGTACCTCCTAGAGGGGTGCGGCCTTCCCCAGAACTGGGGAAGGGTGGAGACACCAAAAGCTGCAGAATTAGCCCTCTGTGAGGTAGAAGACTGCTTAAGGGCCCTAAGTAGCCATGTAGCAGCTGGCACTGTAGGGTCTCTCTTCATCAAGTTAGTGGAAAATGTTATCTAGGAGAGAGAGAGGGCTATCGAGGAGAAAGAGAGGATTATCGAGAGGGTTAGTGAGGAGAGAGAGGGACTTTGGCAGGAGATAGACACACTTCAGCACTGCTTGGAGGAGCTGAGCAATAACCTATGGGATGCCATTAAGGAAAGGAGGCAGTTTTTGAAAAGACAGGTCACACTCCTGGAAGATTCCTTAGCAGCAGCGAGGGGGGGAGGCGGCAGGAGAAGCCACGTTGCAGGAGGCCATGGGGGAGGGGGAGGAAAGAGTGGTGCCTTCAGCCCCAGAGATGGAGGAGGAGCCGGGGAGAAGCAGGGCCGTGGGCCAATCTGCTGCCGAGGCCACCACCTGAGGCACCAGCCTCCCCTGTATCAAAGGCCCACCCAGCTGTGATTAAGAAAATAAAAACGAAACAACCACAGACTCCTCAGGGGGAGGAGCTGCCCCCTCCCCAAGTTGTGGAGCACTCCATGCTCCGTCCCTATACCCAGGATGAGCTGGTGGACATGAGCATCCGGTGTAGGCAGAGGCCACTGGAATCTCTGCCTACATGACTTTTATGTCTCTGGGATATGGGGGTGGAAAACATTGTTATGTCAGGTACTGAGATGAGTACACTGGCTTCCCTGACAACTCACCCTTCCCTCCGGCAGTGGTTGCAAAATGCCTGTCATGCCTCAGGGAATCAGACACTTCTGGAATGGCTGACAGCTGTCATCAGGGTAGTTTGGCCTAATCAGAGTGATTTACCATATTTACGCAGTAGGTGGAAAACGTATGTAGAAGTCCAATAGGATTTGGGTATGAAAAATATCATCTATAATGTGGACCCCCAGGGCCCTGATGAGGAGGTGTTCACTGTAGGAATGGGAAACCTGGTGCTGCGTACAGCTCCCACACCTCTCTGTGGGTCCCTAGTGATGCTCTTGCCCCGCACATAGGGCACCCCATAAGGGAGGCTACTCGTACGTTAGCAGATCTGGGGGAGGCTGAAACAGTAAGGGCACGGAGGGAAGTGCGGGCCACGACTGAAAGGAGAGGTGCAAAAGGCCCCGTGAAGGTCTCGAGGACCCAGATGTGGGTTGATTTGATAAAGGCCAGGGTGGCGAAAGAAAAACCCGATGGGCAGCCCAATAGGATCTTGTTAGAACTGTGGCGCCAATAATAAGCCAGAGCAGCAGTTCCGGCCGCTGAGTCCAGGACGCAGAAACCAAAGTCAAGGCCTCATGTCCAGCCTGTGTCCCTGCAAAACTTCCTGGGGAACAGTACTCAGGATTCGCTGGGGCCCTAACCCCCCCAGGAGGACAACTGGGCATCATGGTTCTGCTGAGATGGGCGGGGGGTCAAGGTCTCCACCTTGGGGGACATGGTGGGGACCAGGGGCCACATGTAGAATTAGCAATTCATCGGTCTTCTGTGAATGCACAATGTGTCCTGGTGCTGGTGGACAGGGGAGCTGAGTGTTCTCTGATTCATGGCAACCCTGAGCGGTTTCCCGGGACCCCTGCTGTGATAGATGGCTACGGGGGTAAGGCAATTAGAGGGAAGAAAGTCCAAATCCCATTGTGGCTAGGGTGTTTACCCCAGAAGGAGTATACTGTGTACATTTCAACCATCCCTGAATATATTTTGGGGGTAGATATCCTGCAGGGCCTGTGGTTAGAGACCCCTGCAGGGGAGTTCAGACTGAGGGTACATGTGGTAAAGGCACTTCTAAGGAGACACGCTAAGCACCCACTTGTAGCTCTGCCTGTATCTTGGAGGGTGACAAATACTAGGCAGTATAAATTGCCTGGGGGCACAAGGAAATTGGAGAAGCCCTACAGGAGTTGGAGAGGGTGGGCATCATAAAGCCCACTCACAGTCCTTTTAATTCCTCAGTATGGCCAGGGAAAAGCCAGACAGCTCCTGGAGTATGACTACAGACTACAGGGAACTGAACAATGTCACACCCCCTTCGCATGCTGCTGCTGTCCCCTTTATAGCAGCCATTCTAGACACCCTCAGCCATGAACTAGGAACGTATCATTATGTTGTAGACCTTGCTAATGCTTTCTTCTCTATTGACATAGCACAGGAAAGTGAGGAACAGTTTGCCTTCACGTGGGAAGACCAGCAGTGGACATTCACTGTCCTCCCACAGGGATACCTCCACCATCCCACCGTCTGTCACAGACTTGCAGCCCAGGACTTGGACACATGGAGGAAACCACAAACAGTGCGGTTGTATCACTAGATTGATGACATTATGCTCACATCTGATTCTCTTGCAGATTTAGAAGGGGCAGTTCCTAGACTGTTGCAACATCTACAGGAAAAAGGACGGGCTGTGCACAGCACTAAGGTTCAGGGACCTGGTTTGTCTGTAAAATTCTTGGAGGTTGTCTGGTTGGGTAAAACTAAAGTTATTCCTGAAGCAGTCACAGACGAGGTCCAGGCTTTCCCCACCCCTACCACTGTGGCAGTATTAAAAGAGTTTTTAGGTCTTTTGGGCTACTGGAGAGTGTTTATCCCACACTTGGCACAAGTTCTGATGCCCTTATACTGGTTGTTATGAAAGGGCATCAGGTGGGACTGGGATGAGACATGTGCAGCTGCTTTCACTGCTTTCAAGTGGGCAGTCAAGGCCATACAGGCCTTGAGTGTTACAGACTCATCAAGGCCCTCTAGATGAGTGAGCTAGATGTCATGTAACCGAAGATGGTTATGGATGGGTCTTTGGCAGCGGCTTGAATGGACACGCCAACCTACTGGATTCTAGTCACAACTATGGAAAGGAGCAGAGGTCCGGGTCACCTTGACAGAGAAGCAACTGGCTGCTGTGTACCACACCTTGCTGGCTATGGAGCCCATTGCTGGAACAGCTCCAAACAAGGTAATAACCACCTATCCCATCACGGGGTGGGTGCAAGACTGGACCCAAAGGCCACGGAGTGGTGTGGCACAGACACCTACATTGACCAAATGGAGTGCACATTTACAACAGTGCAGCACCCTCTCTACTAGCCCAAAGTGGAGAACTCCAATGTTTATTGGGGCCAGTGACCTATACCAGTGGAAAGCAGCAAAACCTTGCTTTTGAGCCACTAGTAGCCGAGAGTCCTCTGAAGGAGGTAAAAGCCCCTATACCTGAAGAAGCTTGATACACAGACGGCTCCAATCACAGGCAGCACCCGAGGTGGAGGGCTGTGGCTTTCCATCCTAAGACTGAGACAATATGGATGGAGGATGAAGAGGGGAAGAACAGCCAACGGGCTGAGTTGTGGCCATTATGGCTCGTGATCGCCCAGGAGCCCTCCCCCACAGTTGTCTGCACTGACAGCTGGGCCATCGGTCGGGCCTTGACCCTGTGGCTACCAACATGGTACCATGGAAACTAGATGGTTGGTCACTGGCCCCTTTGGGGGCAAGAGTTGTGGCAAAACCTGTGGGCCTCTGGTCAGACTAAGCCTGTTACCGTGTATCATGTGGCTGGCCATTTGCCTTCAGCATCCCCAGGGAATGATGAAGCAGACACACTGGCCCAGGTGCACTGGCTAGAAGGAAAGCCCGCCTCTGAGGTGGCCCAATGGTTACACCATTTGTTGCACACGGGGCAAAAGACAACATGGGCTGTAGCCTGTAGGTGGGGCTTGCCATTGACCTTTGAAGAAGTCAGCTGAGCCCGGAAGGAGTGCCTTGTGTGCTCTAAGAGGGACTTACACTGAGTCCCGCAGCAACATGGACAATAGTAAAGGGACCAATACCCCTTGTCAGGTGGCAGATACACTATATTGAGCCTCTGCCCATATCAGAAGGATATTGGTATGCCATGACTTGTGTGGACACAGCTACTGGACTATATTGGTTGCTTTTCCTGCACGTCGTGCAGATCATCAAACCACCAAGAAGGGTCTAGAGTGTCTCTTTGCAGCCTATGGCCAGCCACAGGTGATTGAGAGCGATCAAGGCACCCACTTTATACTGGACATGTGTTACAGGGATGGGTGCAGCAATTAAGAATAAAGTGGAAGTTTTATGTACCATATAACCCTACCAGAGCAGGCATGATAGAGAGGTACAATGGTTTGTTGAAATCTGACCTGAAGTTGGACACCAGTAGTCTACAGGGCTGGTCAGTTCGCTTATGGACAGTGTTACGGCACTGAATGAGAAGCCCTGTAAAGGAGCTTTGAGCCCTGTGGATATGCTCACACACCTTCTGCCTCTCCTATACAACTGTATGTGCAAACCAAAGAAGAGTTATTGAAGCCAGGATATGGCCAGCAGAGCAACATCCTGCTGCCAGCCCCTACTACATTAAGCCCTGGAGACACTGTTGAATGGACCTGGCCCTGGACATTTCGACACATGGGCCAGCGATGGCTGACCCTTCTGGCACCTTGGGGAAAAGGCCTGGAAGCTGGCCTCATGTGTATTTCTGGACCCCAAAGATCACAGTAGTCCAGGAGGTAAAAGCATCTTACAGGGAAGTTTTGTTTTACCTTTATGGCCAGTGCATGTACCTCCCATAGCCCTATATACTGACCCATCTGTAACTCCCACAGGGAGGGGGGTGAAAGTCTGGAACACTAGACCAGGACGAGATCCCCTTCCTGCCACTGTCCTATCACAGGGCCACTCTCTTGCATGCATCCTACCTGATGGACAAGATCTGCCTATGCTGGTGTCCTTAAAACATCTATCTTATCGCCCTTAAGGTTATTTTCTCCTACAGTCCTTGTGGCCTGGATGCACCCCCTGGCTGCAGCTGCCGTGTGATGATTGCTCTGAACTCTCTACCTCTTCAGCTACTGCCTGCCTGCTGGAATAGGTGAGCTTCTAGGATTTAATCTGCATAGGACTTTGACCCTAGCTGAATCCTCTGGCTTGAGGATGATCATGATTTTATTGCTATTGCTGTTGTTATGTCATTAGTCTGGTCACAATGCTCCAGTTTTCTCACCCAAGGACCATTGCAGAAGAGGGGGAATAAGTAGATTGTAAGGCGAGATCTCTGGAGGGGTGGCCTGTGGGTAAAATCGTAATATTCCAGAACATCTTGTCCCGCTTTAGTGCATCTCCGTATGAACAGGCGTTCCAAGGGCTGGAGAGACGAAGTTGATCTCCGTATCAGTGGGTAACCACCTGGCTACCGAGGACTTACCTGAACCTGAGAGGCTGGGGGGAGGTCTTGCTTTGCTTTGCTGGAGCAGGAGAGAAACAGCCCCAGACTTCAGTTTGTAAGCAATAAACGGGTTCCCCTTGACTGATTTCGGTTTCAGCTAGGTATTCTACCCCAGGATTTCCTCTCCCCGGAGTCACAGATGCTCAGAATGTATTGCTCTGTGGCCCCTGCTGCCCTCCCAGGCCCCTCCGAGGCCCTGGGCCTCCGACAGGAGAGCTGGAGAGCTGGCCCCTCAGAGCCTGGCTTCTTCTCACCAGGTGCAGGACCACAGGCTCTGGTGGCCCCTTTACTCTGAAGAAGCAACCTGAGTGGCCTGAGCCACGGACTCCCGCACAGGGCCACACTGCTGCCCTGTGCACACCCGCCCCAGAGGCAGGATGAGGAGAGACCTTCCCCCCTCAACAGGCAACTGCACACTGACCTGTTCCCTGCCCAAGCCACAGCTTTCCTCTTATTTACTGTCCAGTGCTTGTCTTGTTATCTTAAAATAGTGATGGAATCGCAGGGCAGTGAATTTTAATTTCACACCGGGCCAAGAGCTGACTGATGGGTAATAAAACAACAGTGAGGAAACGGGGCTCAAGATGGCAGCATGAGTAGGGCAGTGAAAATCTCCTCCCAAAACCATATATATCTTGAAAATACAGCAAATACAACTATTCCTAAAAGAGAGACCAGAAGATACAGTGCAACAGCCAGGCTACATCTACATCTGCAAGAACTCAGCATCCCACGGAAAGGGTAAGATACAAAGCCGTGACCTAGCAGGACCAGAGTGCTCCCCAACCCCAGCTCACCGGCCCGGTGGGAAGAAAGGAGTCAGAGTGGGGAGGGAGTGAAAGCCCAGGACTGCTAAACAACCAGCCCTAGTAATCTGCCCCGGGATCACAGACACACATCGCATGGTGTACTGGATACTAGAGAAACGGAAAAGTAAAATCCGAGACGGAGACTGTGAGCAGGTCTCCACAGCTGGCTCCCCTGGGACAAAAGAAAAGCAGGTGCTTTAAAAGTCTTAAAGGGACAAGGGTTTAACAGGTGGACAAAATCGTCCCAGCACACTCAGCCCAGCAGGCTGGAAATTTTAAGGAACTTCAGGCACCCTAACCCCCTGGGTGGCAACACAGCTCCGAAGACCCTCACGGTGATAAACACCCTCCTTTCATTCCCCCAGCTGGTGCTGCAAGCACACCGGCTGACCCGCCACTGCTGCAGACCAGCCGGGGAGCAGCCCCTCCCACAGCATCCACACAGTCTCCTCCCAGCTTGCAGCTAACTGGGCCAGACCCAGAGGCTGCTGCCTACGTGCAGCTGCCTGACACAGGCAGAGGAAGCCGGTGCAGGGTCCAGAAGACAGGAATGGGCACTGTTCTCGCAGGAGAACATACCTGGTGCATCTGTGACCCCCAGCAGTGCCCTAGGCTATCCCGAGGGCGGCCACCCTGCCCACGGCAGCTCAGGAGATTATCCCAGAGACTGCTCCTGGTGTGCAGGTAACTGGCATAGGCAGCAGAGAAGGGCAAGGCAACCAGCAAGCAGGAAGGGACTTTGTTCTCCCAGCTGACACACACGCATCACCTGCCTGCAATCACTTCTATCACCATGAAGAGGCAGAAGAACCTGGTCCTGTCAAAAATCACTCAATGCCTGAGAGGGGGCCTGGCGAGATAGATATAACCACTCTTCCTGAAAAAGAATTCAAAATAAAAGTCATAACCATGCTGATGGACCTGCAGAGAAATATGCAAGAGTTAAGGGATGAAGTCCAGGAGGAGGTAACAGAAATGAAACAATCAATAGAAGGACTTAAGAGCTGACTGGATGAGGTGCAAGAGACTGTTAATGGAATAAAAATCAGAGAATAGGTATACAGAGAAACTGAGGCAGAGAGAGATAAAAGGATTGCTAGGAATGAAAAAATATTAAGAGAACTGTGTGACCAATCCAAACGGAACAATATTCACATAATAGGAGTACCAGAAGAAGAAGAAAATAGAAAAAGGGATAGAAAGTGCCTTTGAAGAAATAATTGCTGAAAATTTCCCCAAGCTGGGGAAGGAAATAGTCTCTCAGACCACAGAAGTCCACAGATATCCCAACACAAGGGACCCAAGGAGAACAACACCAAGACATATAATTAAAATGGCAAAGATCAAAGACAAGCACAAGGTATTAAAAGCAGCCAGAGAGAGAAAAAAGATCACCTACAAAGGAAAACTCATCAGGCTATCAGACTTCTCAACAGAAACCTTACAGGCCAGAAGAGAATGGCATGACATATTTAATGCAATGAAACAGAAGGGCCTTGAACCAAGAATACTGTATCCAGTAAGGTTATCATTTAAATTTGAAGGAGGGATTAAACAATTTTCAGATAAGCAAAAGTTGCATGAATTTCTCTCCCACAAACCACCTCTACAGGGTATTTTAAAGGGACTCCTCTAGATGGAAGTACTCCTAAGGCTAAACAGATGTCACCAGAGAAAATAAAATCACAGCAAAGAAAGGAGACCAACCAAATGCTAACTAAAGGCAAAAAATAAAATCACTTATCCACAAAAGCAGTCAAAAGAAACACAAAAGAGTACAGAATAAAACACCTAACATATAAAGAGTGGAGGAGGAAGAATAAGAAGGGAGAGAAATAATCATCAGACTGTTTATAATAGCGTAATAAGTGAGTTAAAGTAAGATGGTTAGATAGTAAAGAAGCTACCCTTGAACCTTTGGTAACCACGAATCCAAAGCCTGCAATGGCAAAGTACATATCTATTGATAATCACCCTAAATGTAAATGGACTGAATGCACCAATCAAAAGACACAGAGTAATAGAATGGATAAAAAAGCAAGACCCATCTATATGCTGCCTACAAGAGACTCATCTCAAACCCAAAGACATACACAGACTAAAAGTGAAGGGATGAAAAAAGATATTTTATGCAAACAATAGGGAGAGAAAAGCAGGTGTTGCAGTACTGGTATCATACAAAATAGACTTTAAAACAAGAGATAAAGAAGGGCATTACATACTGATAAAGGGGTCAGTCCAACAAGAGGATATAACCATTATAAATATCTATGCACTCAACACAGGAGCACCGATGTATGTGAAACAAATACTAACAGAATTAAAAGGGGAAATAGAATGCAATGCATTCGTTTTAGGAGACTTCAACACACCACTCACTCCAAAGGACAGATCAACCAGACAGAAAATAAGTAAGGACATAGAAGCACTGAACAAACACACTAGAACAGATGGACCTAACAGACATCTACAGAACTCTACACTCAAAAGCAGAAAGATATACATTCTCCTCAAGTACACATGGAACATTTTCCAGAATAGACTACATACTAGGCTACAAAAAGAGCCCCAGTAAATTCAAAAAGATTGAAATTCTACCAACCAACTTCACAGATCACAAAGGTATAAAACTAGAAATAAATTGTACAAAGAAAACAAAAAGGCTCACAACACATGGAGGCTTAACAACATGTTCCTAAATAACCAATGGATCAATGACCAAATTAAAACAGATCAAGCAATATATAGAAACAAATGACAACAACAGCACAATGCCCCAACTTCTGTGGGATGCAGAGAAGGCAGTTCTAAAAGGAAAGTATATAGCAATCCAGGCATATTTAAAGAAGGAAGAACAATCCCAAATGAATAGTCTAAAGCCACAATTATTGAAACTGGAAAAAGAAGAACAAATGAGGCCCAAAGTCAGCAGAAGGAGGGACATATTAAAGATCAGAGAAGAAATAAATAAAATTGAGAAGAATAAAACAATAGAAAAAAAATCAATGAAACCAAGAGCTGGTTTTTTGAGACAATAAACAAAATAGATAAACCCCTAGCTAGATTTATTAAGAGAAAAAGAGAATCTACACACAACAACAGAATCAGAAATGAGAAAGGAAAAATCACGATGGACCCCACAGAAATGCAAAGAATTATTAGAGAATACTATGAAAATCTATATGCTAACAAGCTGGAAACCCTAGAAGAAACGGACAACTTCCTAGAAAAATACAACCTTCCAAGACTGACCCAGGAAGAAACAGAAAATCTAAACAGACCAATTACCAGCAACAAAATTAAATCAGTAATCCAAAAACTACCCAAGGACAGAACAGATGGATTCACAGCTGAATTTTATCAGACATATAGAGAAAACATAATGTCCATTCTCCTTAAAGTTTTCCAAAACACAGAAGAGGAGGGAATACTTCCAAACTCATTCTATGAAGCCAGCATCACTCTAATACCAAAACCAGGCAAAGAACCCACCAAAAAAGAAAACTACAGACCAATATCCCTGATGAACATAGATGCAAAATGCTCAACAAAATATTAGCAAACCGAATTTAAAAATACATCAATAGGATCATACATCATGATCAAGTGGGATTCATCTCAGGGATGCAAGGATGGTACAACATTCAAAATCCATCAACATCAACCACCACATCAACAAAAAGAAGGACAAAAACCACATGATCATCTCCATAGATGCTGAAAAAGCATTTGACAAAATTCAACATCCATTCATGATAAAAACTCTCAACAAAATGGGTATAGAGGGCAAGTACCTCAAAATAATAAAGGCCATATATGAAAAACCCACAGCCAACATCACACCTAACAGCGAGAAGCTGAAAGCTTTTCACCTAAGATCGGGAACAAGAGAGGCATGCCCACTCTCCCCACTTCTATTCAACATAGTACTGGAGGTCCTAGCCATGGTAATCAGACAAAACAAAGAAATAAAGGGCATCAAGATTGGTAAGGAGAAGTCAAACAGTCACTGTTTGCAGATGACATGATATTGTACATAAAAAACCCTAAAGACTCCACTCCAAACTACTAGAACTAACATCTGAATTCAGCAAAGTTGCAGGATACAAAATTAATACACAGAAATCTGTTGCTTTCCTATACACTAATGATCCACTAGCAGAAAGAGAAATTAGGAAAACAATTCCATTCACAATTGCATAAAAAAGAATAAAATACCTAGGAATAAACCTAACCAAGGATTTGAAACACCTATACCCTGAAAACTACAAGACACTCTTAAAAGAAATTAAAGAGGACACTAACAAATGGAAACTCATCCCATGTTCTTGGGTAGGAAGACTTAATATTGTCAAAATGGCCATCCTGCCTGAAGCAATCTACAGATTTAATGCAATCCCTATCAAAATACCAACAGCATTCTTCAAAGAACTGGAACAAATAGTTCTAAAATTCATATGGAACCACAAAAGACCCCGAAAGGCCAAAGCAATCCTGAGAAGGAAGAATAAAGCAGGGGGATCTCACTTCCCAACTTCAAGCTCTACTACAAAGCCATAGTAATCAAGATAATTTGGTACTGGCACAAGAACAGACTCACAGACCAGTGGAACAGAATAGAGAGTCCAGATATTAAACCAAACATATATGGCTGATTAATATATGATAAAGGAGCCATGGACATACAATGGGGAAATGACAGCCTCTTCAACAGCTGGTGTTGGCAAAACTGGACAGCTACATGCAAGAGAATGAAACAGGATCATTGTCTAACCCCATACACAAAAGTAAATATGAAATGGATCAAAGACCTGAATGTAAGTCATGAAACCATAAAACTCTCAGAAAGAAACATAGGCAAAAATCTCTTGGACATAAACATGAGCAACTTCTTCATGAACATATGTCCCCAGGCAAGGGAAACAAAAGCAAAAATGAACAAGTGGGACTATATCAAGCTGAAAACCTTCTGTACAGTAAAGGACATCATCAATAGAACAAAAAGGCATCCTACAGTATGGGAGAATATATTCATAAATGACAGATCCAATAAAGGGTTGACATCCAAAATATATGAAGAGCTCATGCACCTCAACAAACAAAAAGCAAATAATCCAATTAAAAAACAGGCAGAGGATCTGAATAGACACTGCTCCAAAGAAGAAATTCAGATGGCCAACAGGCACATGAAAAGATGCTCCACATCACTAATCATCAGAGAAATGTAAATTAAAACCACAATGAGAAATCACCTCACACCAGTTAGGATGGCCAACATAGAAAAGACTAAGAACAATAAATGCTGGCAAGGATGTGGAGAAAGGGGAACCCTCCTACACTGCTGGTGGGAATGTAAGCTAGTTCAACCATTGTGGAAAGCAGTATGGAGGTTCCTCAAAAAACTCAAAATAGGAACACCGTTTGACCCAGGAATTCCACTCCTAGGAATTTACCCTAAGAATGCAGCAGCCCAGTTTGAAAAAGACAGATGCACTATTTACAATAGCCAAGAAATGGAAGCAACCTAAGTGTCCACCAGTAGATGAATGGATAAAGAAGATGTGGTACATATACAGAATGGAATACTATTCAGCCAAAGAAGAAAACAAATCCTACCATTTGCAACAACATGGATGGAGCTAGAGGGTATTATGCTCAGTGAAATAAGCCAGGCGGAGAAAGACAAGTATCAAATGATTTCACTCATATGTGGAGTATAAGAACAAAGAAAAAACTGAAGGAACAAAACAGCAGCAGAATCACAGAACCCAAGAATGGACTAACACTTACCAAAGGCAAAGGGACTGGGGAGGATGGGTGGGAAGGGAGGGATAAGGGGGAAAAAGGGGCAGTACAGTTAGCACACATAATGTAGTCGGGAGGGGGCACGGGGAAGGCAGTACAGCACAGAGAAGACAAGTAGTGACTCTATAGCATCTTACTACGCTGATGGACAGTGACTGTAATGGGGTGTGTGGTGGGGACTTGATAATGGGGGCAGTCTAGTAACCATAATGTTGCTCATGTAATTGTACATTAATGATACCGAAATAAAAATAAATAAATAAAAGAGTGTGACACCCTTGCCAAAGCAGCTGATATTCATAGCACACTTACCCATTGGGTTATGCAGTGGGGCAAACAGTTTCTGGGAAAAGCACTGAGAAAGAGGAAAACAGAGAAACTGTAAGCATCCTGGATTAGTCACGTGAGAGCTGAGAGACTAGTGAGGGGCAAAATCAGATGAGACACGAGAGGATAGGCGACTTCCGAACACTCCAGGCATCAAAGAAACCAACTGAAGACATAAGGAGACCATGTCAGCCTTTCTGCCATGTCCGCTGTGTGCAAGGCACTCCGCTGAGCTCCGGCCAGAGCAGCACACTTCCAGGACGCCCGAAGGATCCCTCAGCCTCTGGGTCCTGTTCCAGCCACAAAGGAAGCTGTTCAAAGGCACAGAGAGGGACACAGTGTACGGAGGGGTCAATGGGGGCTCGGGGGACATAAAGAGCCTCTGCTTAAGAACCCAAACCACGGAGCTCCGCACAGCACTGGGCCCAGGGCGCACTGCTGTGCGAGACCCCGCCCGTGGGGAGGGCTCTGCTGGCACTCCACCTGCTTCCACCGTTCCCTGCTGTGTGCTCGGGAGCCCCCGAACCTCTGTGCCTCAATTTCTTTATCCATAAAATGGGGTACATAAGGGCACCTGCTTTCGAGTACTGTCGCAGTATAAAGTACACTTTATCATACTGTTATGAGGCTTCAGTGCAATAACTCACATAAAGAGGCTTAGAGGCAATAAATGTGGGCATCACCTCATTTACTCCCCTGAACATCTGTCTGCCCAGTCCTTGGACAGCGCATAACGCACAGAAGACACTCAGTCAGTAGCTACTAAATAAACACCAGCAGTGATTACTCCTAGCTGACTGATGAGCAGAGGCCCAGGGGGGAGGCAGCTACAGAGGCAACCAGGGAAGATGGCTCCAAGTCCTGGGACCTCTGCTGAGTAGGGGCCTCCCCACCCCGACCAAGGCCAAAGCGTGAGACGTGACAGCGCACACCGCACGTCTGCTTTTATACTAGTCATTTAAACCAGTCTGCCTGCTTGAGAAGGGAGATGCACTTACTATTCTCTGTAACATGGCTTCAAACAGCACGAAGGATGAGTGCCGGCGTGCTGAGAGGGCTCCTCCACTGTGTCTGTGTGGGGTACAGGAGCCGAGCCACGTGACTCAAAGTACGATTCTGTATAGAACTCCCTTAACCCTTTGCCTCAACTGGATTGGGCCTACTTATGTTTTGTGTGAAATTCAATACCAGACTATTCAAATCCATGCCCGTACTATCAAGAACCTTCCCTGCAGCACCTGTTTCTGCTCTAGGGTGCACCGATCTTACCTGTCACTCACGTTTTCCCCAGATTCTCAGACCAAAGGATCAACTGCTCAAGCGAAACTTCAGCCTTCCTAAACACAGCCTGACGACCTCAGCACGCCACTGCGTGGAATCCAGTTTCATCACATCACTATCAGTAAAGGTCTAGAGCCACACAGGCAGAGGGGTGATCAGCTCATTTGGAAAGCAAAAAACTTGGAAATTCAGGGTATGCTTCAAGCTCCCAAATTTATTTGCAGAGCAAAACGAAATGTCCTCCTCAGAGTAAGAATGAGACTTTGAAAGCCAAGAGCAGGAACTCCACGGGCGGAGCTTCCCGGCCAAGTGAGCGGCAACCCAAGGCTACAGGATCCCGCCAAGAGCTTGCTTCTCGCTACGAGGAGAAAACCTGCACTGCAGAAACATTTTGTCCACTCTCTAAATCAGCCTTAGCGAGCGCCAACACAGCTTTAGTTATGCTCCTCTCCTGGGAGAGAAAGGGGCACTATTAGTAATGGCTCCGGGGTGGCAGCCAAGACCCAGGACTACCACGTGCAAACCGGGACACTGTCGCCCTGTCTCTGGAGGGTGGGTGGGACAGGGGCGGGAGGAGCAAGACTTCTGAGCAGATCTTTTGCTAATCATTCTGGTTTTGAGCCATGTAAATGCTTTATGTACTTGGAAAAAATCAAGGGAAAAATTCACACCCTAGAACTAAGAATAGACAAAAACAAATTAACCTAATTGTGTATCAAAATTGTATATGTTACTTCACATTGCTGTAAAATCCAGCATTCTTACTACATGTTAGGATATAACTACCTTAAAACCCAAAGAATTGCAAAGAAATTCCAAAAACTCACTCAGCAGGATGGTTTTAACAATATGGTACTAGAATGTTGAAACTATTTTAGGTATATGATAGGATAAAGAAAATAGTGCTAATATCAGAAATCAAAACTGTCAGTGCAAGACAAGAAATATAAACATAAAATAAACCAAGGGGGAAAACTAAGTTTTAATTTAAAAAGGAATTATCAATATGAAAGCCAGGCGTTTCTTTTTATAAATAATGTTTGTCTACCTCAGTCTCCTGAAAGGACCTAAAAGATGCTGACTGCTCAAGCAGTCCCCGGATACTGACCTGACCGCGAAGTATCATTTCCCAGGGCTCCTTAGAGGAACAGTTTCAGATTGGAGGCAAGAAAGACACAAAGTGGGCCTGGAACAATTTTTTGTGCTAGAAAACAATGAGACCCTCAAAGATTAACAGGGCCTCAGCAAAGGGACACAGGAGCCAATCTGAGGGGGACAATATGAGCATCTGAGAAACGAAGATGAAAACTGGGAGTAACACAGTGAATGAACATAAATCCAGGTGTCCAAAGTGGTTAAGAGGGAAGGAAAGAGAAAAAGGGATGCCCTTTCCAGAAGTATCAGTTAATAAGTGAAGGAGGACTGAGGGGTTGCCACTCTGCAAGTTCCAAGGTGAGAACTGATTTGGGCAGGACACCAATAGACGCTAAATCCACTAGGAAGCCCGCTAGTGACCAGGAAGGTCCCTGGGGAACAGGCTCCCTGTGGCCCCCGCCGATTCCCAAGGAAGCGCAGGGAGTCAGACAGGTCGGCAAGCACTGCCTTAGCCTGTGAGCCCACCTCCTACCACAGGAAGGGACCACTGGGAAC
The DNA here is from genome assembly GCF_030020395.1 of Manis pentadactyla. Lineage (NCBI taxonomy): Eukaryota > Metazoa > Chordata > Mammalia > Pholidota > Manidae > Manis > Manis pentadactyla. The sequence goes on along the minus strand of NC_080027.1, from coordinate 7,698,260 downwards.
TGGGTGCCATCTGAAGCGATGCCAGAAACAAGTGAGGTGGGGCTGGGAGGCCAACGTGAGAGAGGCAGAACCGCTGTGGAACAGGAATTACACATTAATTACATTTTTAAATGGTCTCTAAGTGCCTGTATTATAATTTCTAATGATTAAAAAATATGAATATAACAAGTCGTTACAGCGAACAATGTTATGCATAAAGTTCCTCTGGATAAAACCTATTTCCTCAGCAGAAGTAAAACTGCTTGTTCAGTATGTCAGCACTTTTGAGAATCTTCATACACAGGGTAAAACTGGTTCCTCAAAAGAGTTAGTTACTGAATTACTTGGTAGTAGTTAGTGCTAAAAGTTAGCAAACAGAAGACAGGCTAAGAAAGCCTCAAAATGAGACTAAAGAGCAACATGTTTACAAAGAGGTTGCAGGAAAACAATGCATCCACGTGTGAGGAACTACCCACAGCTCAGACCAAGAAGCAGGGGTTGGGGGCAGAGAGGCCCCTGAAGGCAACCCCTCCTTGGTCAACCAGAGGGAAAATAGGGTCCAGAGCTCTCCAGCGAGCCTCAGCGGGGCCTCTGAGAGACAGGAGAGGCGTGTCCCACAGCAGCCGGAGCCAGCAGGACAAGGGGCACGCAAGAGAGGCGGGGCAGGCTCCCTGGCTGCTGGCCACCTGACCAGGGGAAACCGCTCCGTTCACAGGAGGGGCAGATGCGGGAAAAGGTGGTTTGGCCAAAGCCAAGTTTAGGGAGTCACCCAAATGGAAACATCCACCATGACACTCTGGCTGAGTATCTGAGATGGAGCAGTGAGGTGGAGGCCGTGGGTGGCTGAAGCCACCATGGAAACCACCCCCAAGCCCTGCCCATATGAATGCATAGGGACAACAGCCACGGCCTCTGCAGCCACACTGACCATGCACGTAATTTGCTCAAACTGAAACAGAGTTCCTCCTTCTTCTACTTCTCTTTGCACAACTAAAACACTCTTGGGCTGCAAAGATACATACTGACATTTTATGTATTAATACATACTGGCTATTCAGCACCTAGAACAGAGCCTGACATATGGCAGGTACTCAATAAATACACCTGAGTACATTACCGCACAGGACACATTATACATGTACACACAGATGTTATGTATACTGCATTAAAATAGTATGTGCTCCTGTATATAGTATTAAAATGTATGCTGTTCTCTGCTTTAAGTTAAGAGGCTTTTAAGGTTTTGTCTAAAGCCCTAACTTTATAGCTCAGCCCATGCATCAGAAGTGCCTACTCTAACCACGGCTTCTGCCCTGTGTCCATTCTTGCCTCCACCCCCAACCCATTCTCCACAGAGCATCAACATCGTCTTTTGAAAAATTCAACTCGATCACGTCAATCCCTCCCCTAATGCCACGACGCCCCCAGGCCCTCAACAGTACTTAAAAAACCAACCAGAAACCCTGATTCTTTGCCAGGCAAGGAAGGCTCTGACCCAGCCCAGCCACCAGGCCACCCTCACTTCATGCCATGGCCCCACGACCACAGCTTGAACCAAGTTCTTGCTTGCCTCTGACCTTTGCCCTCAGTCCCAGTGCTGGGAAGGCTCTCACAGCCTTCAGATCTTAGCTCAAAAGTGACCCCTCCCATTGGACCTTCCCTTCCTGGTCCCGGAGCGTGACCAGGCAGCCGACCTGCCACAGCCCTGGCCGCATCTTTCCCTGCAGCTCCTGCAGCTGGTCAGGTGCATCCACAAACTGTCCTTATCTAGAAAAAGGACATGTTATGTCAGCTGTGAGGACAGAGCCCCAGCGTGCCTCCACCGCAGCCCCCCAGGAGCACGGCACTTGGAACAGTATACTGTCACAGAGGGGACCCACAAAGAGCGGCTGGCTCTGTCTCATGCAGGTGACTGCAGGTGTAGAGAAGGAAAAGGAGAAGGCAAGGCTGCCTCCAAAAAGACGACAAGCCGAGCATGTGCAAAAAGGAGAAGACGCAAGTGGTCAAACGCTACTTTGAAAAGATACCTTTACCTGTTTCATACACCAGAACCAATGGGAACAAGCATGGTCATCTCAGAGGGCTCAGGCCAACACCTCCTATGAAAGCAGTCAGCAGGCACACCAGAGGGGCACCAGCTAGCTCGAGTGCATCACTCGATCTGCCCTTGGGGGGCCGCCCACTTCACCTCATTCTGAGCCCCGCCTCACTCACCTGATCAAACCTTGCTAAGACACTAAACGTTGAATAGTGGCTGAGTGTCGTGCCTCCTTGGTCACAGCAATTCTTGAGAAACGCTTATGAGTCTTTACACTAGGGCTTCTCAGCTGCGGCATGTGGTTGCCAGACAACTCCAAGCGGGGACCACCGGCAGCACCCCCGCCCCAGCTGTGACCACCAAGCCGCCCCAGACACGCAGCTTCCCCCTGCGCCACCCATCATCCCCTCACCCTCCTGCCCAGGCTCTGCTTCTACCCTCTCCCCTCCAGTCCACCCAGGACCCTTTCTACTGCTACCAGTTTAACCCAAAATTTCCTGTGACAAACCAACACACCTGACACAGGCAGACTTACTTTTCACTCAACTGTGACCTGAAGACCTGATCCTTTAGAGTGTTCCGAGTCCTACATACACCCCTGTCTCGGGGAAGGATGGCTCTGCTAGACACCCAAGCAAAATTTGGGGCCCCACCTACAAAGCAACTGAACAGATTCTCTTTTCTCGGTTTTACGTACTGGAGTTAGTTCTCTGAGTGGGGTGTCCTTTAAAAATCTCACTTGCCACTTTCAAAAAACCTGTAAAATCACTGCATTCGACTTTAAGAATAAAATCTGCATTTTCAACTTTAAAATGAAATTGGAGGGAATATTAAAAGCAGTAATTTTTAAAAACATTGATTAAACTCTCTGATCAACTTACAGAATAAACATTACGTGACCCTTCCCACCCACCCCCTAGCCTTGTGCTCTGCTGTGGCCAGCCCGTCAGCACAGAGCCTGACCAGGGCGGCTCCGGACAAGCAGGAAAGGAGAGACCAGGACATGGTGGCGGCAAGAGGAGCCGGAGGGTAGGTCCTCACCTGCCAGCAGGTGGGCTGCTGGCTCCACTGTCTTGCCACGTTCATGCGGCTGGGCATGGGTGAACAGGGGACTCTGAGAAACAGAACAGTGGGCTCCAGCAAGGGCCAGCAGGCTCTGCCTTCTCCCACATCAAGGAGCAAGGACCACATACCTTCTACGACTCTTACATGTTGCTTCCGGTGGAGAGAGCACACCAATTCTTTCTCCCCACTTCCATCTGTACACATGAGTAGCTTGTAGGAGGTCAACCCACCAAGAACTAGAAAAGCTGAACACATTCTCTAAGTCTGTGTGAAGGCATCAAAGAGAAACTGAGGCAGCCATAGCAGAGGGGCCAATAGTCCAAACAAAAGAGAAGCCCCTGAGGCAAGTCTAACATCCAGTACCACTCTCCCTCAGGGCACATGGCACTCTGATTTTCCTCAGGATCTGGGCCATGCACCGTGGTGGGAAGAGAACACAGCACGAAGCACTGGCCAGCAGAGCTCTGGACAGTCCCATGGGGCTGGGAAGCCAAAGGTTTAAGAATAGGCCTGACAAGTCAGTCAAGACTTAAGAGACTAAGATCCCCAAGAAAAGGGAGGCACAGAGAATGAGCCTGACACTATGCAAAAGTTGGCTGAGAAGCTGAGCTTTCAGTAATCTCCCATGCTCAGGGGTCAGAAGAGGGGCTTCAGGATCTGCCAGGAAGGAGGAGCCCTGGGAACCCCCCCAGGCCTCCAGGTGAGCACCCTGGAGGGCTGTACCGTGAGGGGATGCAGGGGGGGAGGCAGCGTAGACTGAGGCTTCCAGAGACTGAACTCCAGCCTCAAGTCACTCACCTGACTGAACTGAGAGGACCTGCCTCTACTTGGGGTGCACGTCAGAGGAGGCTGAAGGACAGCAGCGTCACCCAGAGCCTCCGATTTCCCTACATGATGTCCAACACTTAATTAAAACAAAACAAAACAAAACAGGTATAACAACAAATAGGACCAAGAGAAAAAAAAACAGAAACAGAAAACAGACCTAGAAGTGACCCATATACTGGGGGTATCAGACGCAAACTTTAACTGGTCAAAAATACACTTGATGAAAAGAAGATCTTCAGAAAATCAGAACAGATTCTAGAACTGAAAAACAGAGTAACTGAATCCAGATGTTAACACAATCTACAGGCTGACAGAGCTGAAGAGAGAATCGATGAACCTAAAGACAGGACAATAAAATATCTAGACAGAGATCAGAGAAAAAAGCCTAGAAAATAAAGAAGGAACTGAAAAGACATGCAGGACATGGTAGACAGTCTAATGTACATATAAATGGGGACCTCAAGGTGGAGTTAGGACAGAATGGGGAATAGGAAATGGCTATAGAGATAATGCTCAAAACTTGTCCAAAACTGAGTAAAGAATCAAGCCACTGAGTCAACAAAGAAAAACTACATTTTGGGTGTCGGTGGTTTTACTAATGCTTAAGGCAAGAAGAAAATATTAAAAGTAGCCAGAGAAAAAAGGTACTGCCTTCAATGAGACAACAATAACACTGAGAGCTGGTTCTTCAAGAAAAAGGAAGCCAAAAGACAATGGATTGGCATCTATAAAATACTGAAAGAAAACAGCAATCAACTGAAAGAAAACTGCTATAACCCACAGAAACACCCTTTAAAAGTGAAAGCAAATGAAGACTTTTTAGACAAACAAAAATGAAACAACTCAGCACCCACAGACAGGAACTAAAAGAAATATTAAAGCAGTTCTTCAGAGAAAAGAAAAGTAGTTTCTGAAAGAAACAGAAAAACAAGGAATGAAAAGCAGCAAAAAGAATAACCATGAGGTTAAATCTAGTAAGTATTAATAGTACAGAACAATGATGACAGTGCCAAAAGTATCTAAAACTTAAAAGTATGCTAACAATGAAACGAAAGATGGGAGGGCATTCAATGCAGTTGATATGTCATAGGAAACAGTAATTGTCAGGGAATTAGTAGAAGTACTAAATTAGGCTTGAATTGAAAATGCACGCTGTATCTAGGAATATACATATATCCAACAACCTAATATAGAAGTAGATAATTAATTAACAATTTTATGCTCCTAAAAGGAGGTCAAAGGGAAGGGAAAAAGAACACAGAATGGTGGTACAAATAGAAAACAAATAGTAACATGACACCTATAAACCAAAATATCAGTAATTACATTTAAATGGAGCAAATACTCTAATTAAAAGATAAAGATTATCAAACTGATTACAATAAAACTTACCATATATATTCACAGAGGCACACCTTAACATACAAGATCACAGGTCACAGTAAAAGATACACAGGCAAACTAACAGAAAACTTACGTGGCAAATACCACTACCAAATAAAGGGGTCTCGAAAGTAAGACGCATTAGTAGAGATAAAGAGGAACATTTCATGACAAAAGTTAAATCTATCAGGAAGAATTCTAAACTAAATAACACAATCTCAAAATACATAAAAATTGATAGAAATAGAAGAGGAGAAATAGCAAATCCATAATCACAGTGGGAGACTTTCAAGATACATCTCTCAATAACTGACAGAACAAAGAGCCAAAAGTAATAAGGGTGTAGAACTGGGCTCCAATATACAGTCACAGGCAGCTATTAAGTACTTGAAATGTGGCTACTTCAAATTGAGATGTGTTGCAAGTATAAAATACACACCAGATTTTAAAGAGTTAATATGATAAAAATAATGTAAAGTATTATATTTGCTTTGTCATGTTTATTACATATTGAAATAATATTTTGGATATTTGTGTTAAATAAAATATATTATTAAAGTTAACTTCATCTATTTCTTTTAGCTTTATTTGATGTGACTACTAGAAACTGAATTACATGATTCACAAACTTGATCTAAGTGATATACATAGAAGACTGCATTCCCATCAATACACATTATTTTCAAGTGCCCAAGGAACATTTAACAAAAATGAATACATGCTGGGCCATTCGGAAAGCTCAACTTATTTCAAAGGATTGAAGTAATGCAGGGCATGGTTAGAGACTGAGACAGATGGACAGTTTATGTCCTCTCTCCCCACCCCCAATTCATCACCTCCAACGTGGCTGTATTAGCAGGTGGGGACTTCAGGGGGTGATTCGGTCAGGAGTGGAGAAAGCTCCCTCACTCCTTCCCCATGGGAGGACAGTGAGAATACGGCATCTATGAGCCAGGAAGCAGGCCCTCACCAGACACCAAATCTGCTGGCACCTAGGTCTTGGACTACAAGCCTCCAGAATGTTAAGAAATAAATTTCTGTTGTTTATAAGCCACCTAATCTATGGTATTTTGTTATAGCAGCCCAAAAGACTAAGACAAGTATCTTCATGAAATTAAGCTAGAAACCAACAAAAAAATAACTAGAAAATCTCTCCAAAAATTGGGAAGTTAAGTGATATACTTCTAAAAAACTTTATGAACACAAGAAAGATACCACAATAAAAATTAGAAAATGTTTTTCATAAGATCATGAAATTTGGCTTACCAAAATTTGTAGGATGCAGTTAAAGGTGTGCTTAAAGGGAAACTTACAGTCTCAAAAACATATAATGGAAAAAAGAAAGGCAAAAAAGTCAATTTAGCATCTATCTCAAGAACAGGAAAAAAAGAACTGCAAACAAAATACAAAGCAAATGAAAGAAAGAGCAGAAATTAATGAAATAGAAAACAAATATTAAATAGAAAAAAATCAGTAAAGCCAAAACTTGGTTTTTTGAAAGGACTAATAAAATTGATAACCTCTAACAAGACTGATTTTGAAAAGGAGACAAAGCGCAAATTACCAGTATCAAGAATTTTTAAAATGGGATATTACAACAGACTCTGCAGATAATAAGGACATTATGAATCACTTTACACTTATTAATCGGAAAGTCTGGGGGAACTGAACAAATTCCTGGGGTGGGAGGGGAATGCCTCACCTAGAGAGACCCAGGAAGACACTAGATCAGGAAAATCCTACTTCCACATACAAAAATGAATCTGAAATAGCCTTCTCACAAAGAAAACCTTACACAAGCTGGTTTTGCCAATCAGTTCTTCCAAACATCTAAGGAAGAAAACACCAGTCTTACAGGAACTCTTTTTGGAATAAACAAGGAACACCTTCCACCTTGTTTTATGAGACCAGCAAAATTTTTATACCAAAACCCAGCAAGGACAATACAAGAAAGTAAAATCACAGACCACTCTCTCTCATAAATACAGATGCAATAATCCTAAGCAAAATATTTTATCAGATGCAATAATCCTAAGCAAAATATTTTATTTGTTAATGAAAGGAGCATACACTGAATCAGGCAGGGATTATTCTAGATTTGGAAATTTAAAAAATAAGTTAAACTGTCACATAAAAATGACTTGATTGCCTCAAAAGAGCAGAAAACACATTTGAGAAAATTTAATGTAATAATCCATGATTCAAGAAACTTAGAAAACTAAGAACAGAGGAGGAATTTCATATTTTGATTAAAAATATCTAGAAAAATCTTCATCAAATATATGTAATGGCAAAATACTGAAAACTTTCTTTGCTATCAGGAACAAGATATTCAGATACCTATTCTGACCACTTATATTCAATACTATACTGGAGATCTTAGCTAGTACAATAAGGCAAGAAAAAGAAACATTTCCTTTCCAAGGAAAGGAAAGGAAAGGAAAAAAAGAAACTGTCATTTCCAGTTATATGTATAACTGTGTATACATAGAAAATATAAGAATGATTAGAAATAAATGACTTAGTAAGTGAATACACAAAAATTAATTCTATCTCTATATACTAGTAAGAAATAATTATATAACAATTAAAAAAATATAATGACATCAAAATCATTAAATAATTGTGAATAATCTAATTAAATGTGTATGAGACATATATATAAAAAACTGTAAAATACTAGCACAAATTAAGAAGATTTAAATAAATGGGAGGCTATATTGTGTTCATGGATTATAAAGCCAGTAATAAGAAGATACCATTTCTCCCCATACTGGTATACAAATTAAATGCAATCTCAATTAAAATCCCAGCACATTATTCTGGAGAGAAACTGCCAAGCAGATTAAAAAATTTATCTGAAAATGCAAAGGGTCAAGATTAGCCAAGGTAATCTTGAATAAGAACAAAGGTGGAGGACTTAAATTACCAGATAACAAGACTGACTAAATCTACAATAATTTAGACAGCGTGGTTTTCATGCAAAGACAACAGAAAGATCAGTGAAGCAGATGGTAGTCCCAAAACAGACCCACACACTGATGGTCACCTGATTTAGGACAGAGATGCTGCTTCAGGGCACTGGGGAAAGGATGGCCTTTTTAATAAAGTATGCTGGGTCAACAAAAGATCCATACATTTAAGAAAAGAAAAAAAGGACTATCTCCCCTATATCACCCCATTAACAAAAATCAATTTCAGATGTAGTGCAGACCTAAATGGGAAAGAAAAAACAATCAATATTTTACAGGATAGTATCTTTACGAATTTCATGACATCTTTCAATGAGCACAAAGAGCATTAAATATTACTGAGAACAATTCAACTGTAGGAGAGGATTAAAAATGACGATGTTAGAGGTGAGACAGAGATCTCCTCCTAAAGCCACATATAATATGAAAATATAATTAATAAAACTAATCCTGAAAAAGCAACAGGAAAGAAAGCTGCGCCAGACTGCATACACCTGGAGGAAAGAACAGACCTCAAGGAACAGGGTAACGTACCAAAGCCGTGACCCAGCAGGACCCAAGCCCTTCCCCCACCCCAGCTCACCGGCAGGAGGAAGAGAAATGGAGCAGGGACGGAGTAGAGGCCTGGGCCTGCTCAACACCTAGCCCTGGAGATCTGCTCTGGGAGCACAAACCTACACTGCATGGTGCTCTGGTGATTACTGGGGTTGGAAAACTAAGACAGGTGGAATACCTGAAGAGACTGAGATTCCAGCTGCTTGTGGAAACCAGGGATCCATATCCAGCTGCTCTGGGCAGGCAGTCTGAGAGACTTCCTAATAGCGAGAGGGCTGCTAAAGGGGCAAGGATTGCACAGAGCTTACTGCTCAGGAGAAAGGACAAGTAAACAAAATTGTCCAGGTGCACTCTGCCCAGCAGGTTGGGAACTTAAACAATCTTCAGGCGCTTCATCCCCCTGGATGACTACGCAGCTCCAAGGCCCCCCACCATGATAAGCAGCCTGCTGTGCCTTTCTCCCAGCCAGCCAGCACCTGGCTCGCAAACCAGCAAACCCTGCCCTGGTGTCAAGCCAGCCAGAGGGAAGCCCCACCTACAGCAGCTACAAATGCAAAGCACAGAGGCTTACACCTGTATGTTCAGCCCACTAATTCTGGCAGTGGAGACAGGCATAGCAGCCGGGAAGCAAGAAACAACTCTTTCCTCCCCACAGGCACCAGTACTGCTCCCCTGTGACCCCCGACATTGCTTCAGGGGCTGAGAAGCTCCAGAGAGTAGAGTTTCTGGGCTAGAGGGTGCCACATACAAATACGAAACATCAAAGGAACCTGGTTCAAAGCAAAATCTCACCACCAGAAAAAGGGTCAAGTGAGACTGAACTCACCAATCTTCCTGAAAGAGAGTTCAAAATAAAAATCATAAACATGCTCCTGGAGGTACAGAAAAATATTCAAGAACTCAGGAACGAATTTAGGACGGAGATCCAATCATTGAGGAACACAATGGAGGGTATTAAAAACAGATTAGATACAGTAGAGGAGATGATAAATGAAATAGAAATTAGAGAAAAGGAATAAAAAGCTGAGGCACAGAGAGAAAAAAGGATCTCTAGGAATGAAAGAATACTGAGAGAACTGTGTGACCAATCCAAGCAGAACAATATTCGCATTATAGGGATACCAGAAGAAGAAGAAGAGAGAAAAAGGGATAGAAAGTGTCTCTGAGGAAGTAACTGCTGAAAACTCCCCCAATCTGGGGAAGGAGATAGTATCTCCGGCCATGGAGGTGCACAGATCACCCAACACAAGGAACCCAAGCAGGACAACAGCAAGATATATAATAATTAAAATGGCAAAGATCAAGGATAAGGACAGACTATTAAAAGTACCCAGAGAGGAAAAAAGACCACATACAAAGGAAAGCCCATCAGGCTATCTTCAGACTTCTCAGCAGAAACCTTACAGGCCAGAAGGGAGTGGCATGATATATTTAATGCAATGAAGCAGAAGGCCCTTGAACAAAGAATACTTTATCCGGCAAGATTATAATTTAAAATTTGAAGGAGGGATTAAACAATTAGCAGATAAGCAAAAGCTGAGAGAATTTGCCTCTCACAAATCATCTCCACAGTGTATTTTGGAGGGACTGCTATAGATGGAAGTGTTCCTAAGGTTACACAGCTGTCACCAGAGGTAATGAAAAGGGACAGACAAAGAGTACAGAATATGATACCTAATATATAAAGAATGGAGGAGGAAGAAAAGGAGGGGAAAAAAAAAACCTTTAGATTGTGTTTGTAATAGTATACTAAGTGAGTAAAGTTACTCTTAGGTAGTAAGGAAGTTACCCTTGAACCTTTGGGAACCACAAATCTAAAGCCTGCAATGGCAGTAAGTACATAACTATGGATAATCACCCTAAATGTAAATGTTCTGAGTGCACCAATCAAAAGACATAGAGTTACTGAGTGGATAAAAAACAAGACCCAACTATATGCTGCCTACAAGAGATTCACTTCAAACCCAAAGACATACAAATACTAAAAGTGAAGGGATGAAAAAATATATTTCATGCAAACAATAGGGAGAAAAAAGCAGGTGTTGCAGTATTAGTATCAGACAAAATAGACTTCCAAACAAAGAAAGTCACAAGAGACAAAGAAGGACATTACACAATGATAAAGGGGTCAGTCCAACAAGAGGATACAACCATTATAAATATCTATGCACCCAACACAGGAGCACCTACATATGTGAAACAAATACTAACAGAATTTTTTAAAAGGGGAAACAGAATGCAATGCATTCATTGTAGGAGACTTCAACACTCCACTCACTCCAAAGGACAAATCAACCAGAAAGAAAATCAGTAAAGACACAGAGGCATTGAACAACACATTAGAACAGATGGACCTACCAGACGTCTACAGAACTCTACACCCAAAAGCAGCAGGACACACATTCTTCTCAAGTGCACACGGAACATTTTCAAGAACAGATCATATACTATGCCACAAAAGTGCCTCAGTAAATTCAAAAAGATTGAAATTGAACCAACCAGTTTCTCAGACCATAAAGGTATGAAACTATAAATAAATTAAGGAAAGAAAATGAAAATCCCACAAACACATGGAGGCTTCACAACATGCTCCTAAATAACCAATGGATCAATGACCAAATAAAAACAGAGATCAAGCAATATATGGAGACAAATGACAACAATTATTCAACACCGCAAAATCTGTGGGATGCAGTCAAGGCCATGCTAAGAGGAAAGTATATTGCAATACAGGCCTACCTCAAGAAAGAAGAACAATCCCATATGAACAGTCTAAACTAACAATTAACAAAACCAGAAAATGAAGAACAAATGAGGCCCAAAGTCAGTAGAAGGAGGGACATAATAAACACTAGAGCATAAATAAATAAAATCGAGAAGAATAAAACAATAGAAAGAATCAATGAAAGCAGGAGCTGGTTCTTCAAGAAAATAAACAAGATAGATAAACCCCTAGCCAGACTTATCAAGAAAAAAAGAGTCAACACACATAAACAGAATTAGAAATGAAGAAGGAAAAATCACTATGGACACCACAGAAATACAAAGAATTATTAGAGAATACTATGAAAAATAATATGCTAACAAACTGGATAACCTGGAAGAAATGGACAACTTTGTAGAAAAATACAACCTTCCAAGGCTGACCCAGAAAGAAACAGAAAATCTGAACAGACCAATTACCAGCAACGAAATTGATTTGGAACAAAACTCCTGGACCAGATGGCTTCACCACTGAATTTTACCAAACATTTAGTGAAGATCTAATACTCATCCTCCTTAAAGTTTTCCAAAAAGTAGAAGGGGAAATACTCCCAAACTCATTCTATGCGGCCAGCATCATTCTAATACCAAAACCAGGAAAAACACCACAAAAAGAGAAAATTATAGACCAATATCCCTGATGAACATAAATGCAAAAGTACTCAACAAAGTATGAGCAAACCGAATTCAAAAATACATAAAAAAACATCAACCTGATCAAGTAGGATTTATTCCAGGGATCCAAGGATGGTACAACATTCGAAAATCCATCAACATCATCCACCACATCAACAAAAAGAAGGACAAAAACCACATGATCATCTCCATAGATGCTGAAAAAGCATTTGACAAAATTCAACATCCCTTCATGATAAAAACTCTCAACAAAATGGGTATAGAGGACAAGTACCTCAACATAATAAAGGCCATATATGACAAACCCACAGCCAACATTATACTTAACAGCGAGAAGCTGAAAGCTTTTCCTTTAAGATCGGAAACAAGACAGGGGTGCCCACTCTCCCCACTTATATTCAACATAGTTCTGGAGGTCCTAGCCATGGCAATCAGACAAAACAAAGAAATAAAAGGCATCCAAATTGGCAAGGAAGAAGTCAAACTGTCCCTGTTTGCAGATGACATGATTGTACATAAAAAACCCTAAAGAATCCACTCCAAAACTACTAGATCTAATATCTGAATTCAGCAAAGTTGCAGGATACAAAATTAATAAACAGGAATCTGTTGCATTCCTATACACTAACAATGAACTAGCAGAAAGAGAAATCAGGAAAACAATTCCATTCACAGTTGCATCAAAAAGAATAAAATACCTAGGAGTAAACCTAACCAAGGAAGTGAAAGATCTATACTCTGAAAACTACAAGACACTCATGAGAGAAGTTAAAGAAGATACCAATAAATGGAAACACATCCTGTGCTCATGGATAGGAAGAATTAATATTGTCAAAATGGCCATCCTGCCTTAAACAATATACAGATTCAATGCAATTCCTATCAAAATACCAACAGCATCCTTCAATGAACTAGAGAAAATCATTCTAAAATTCATATGGAACCACAAAAGACCCCCAATAGCCAACGCAATCCTGAGAGGGAAGAATAAAGCTGGGGAGATCACACTTCCCAACTTCAAGCTCTACTACAAAGCCACAGTAATCAAGACAATTTGGTACCGGCACAAGAACAGAACCATAGACCAATGGAACAGACTAGAGAGCCCAGATATAAACCCAAGCACATATGGTCAATTAATATACGGTAAAGGAGCCATGGGCATGCAATAGGGAAATGACAGCCTCTTCAACAACTGGTGTTGGCAAAACCAGACAGCTACATGCAAGAGAATGAAAGTGGATTACTGTTTAACCTCATACACAAAAGTAAACTCTAAATGGATCAAAGACCTGAATGTAAGTCATGAAACCAGAAAACTCTTAGAAGACAACAAAGGCAAAAATCTCCTAAATATAAACATGAGCAACTTTTTTCTAAATGCATCTCCTCGGCAAGGGAAACAAAAGCAAAAATGAACACAAGGGACTACATCAGACTAAAAAACTTCTGTACAGCAAAGGACACCATCAACAGAACTAAAAGGCAGCCTGCAGTATGGGAGAATATATTTGTAAACAACATATCTGACAAGAGGTTAACATCCAAAATATATAAAGAACTCACACACCTCAACACCCAAAAAGCAAATAACCCGATGAAAAAAATGGGCAGAGGAACTGAACAGACAATTCCCCAAAGAAGAAATTCAGATGGCCAACAGGTACATGAAAAGATGCTCCACATCACTAATTACCAAGGAAATGCAAATAAAAACCACAATGAGATATCACCTCACACCAGTTAGGATGGCCAGTATCGAAAAGACTAAGAACAACAAATGCTGGCAAGGATGTGGAGAAAGGGGAACCCTCCTACACTGCTGGTGGGAATGTAAGCTAGTTCAACCATTGTGGAAAGCTGTATGAAGGTTCCTCAAAAAACTCAAAATAGAAATACCATTTGACCCAGGAATCCTATTACTAGGAATTTACCCAAAGAATGTAATTTCTCAGATTCAAAAAGACATATGCACCCCTACATTTGTTGCAGCACTATTTACAATAGCCAAGATATGGAAGAACCTAAGTGTCCATCAGTAGATTAATAGATAAAGATGATGTGGTACATATACACCATGGAATACTACTCAGCCATAAGAAAGAAACAACTCCTACCATTTGCAACAACATGGATGGAGCCCTGAGCTAGTTCATACTGCTTTCCACAATGGCTGAACTAGCTCAGTGAAATAAGCCAGGCGGAGAAAGACAAGTAACAAACGATTTCCCTCATTTGTGGAGTATAACAATGAAACAAAACTGAAGGAACCAAACAGCAACAGACTCACAGACTCCAAGAAGGGTCTAGCGGTTACAAAAGGGGAGGGGTGGGGGAGGACTGGTGGGGAGGGAGGGAGAAAGGGACTGAGGGGTATTATGATTGGCACACATGGTGTGTGTGGGGTCACAGGGAAGACAGTGTAGCACATAGAAGGCAAATAGTGAATCTGTGGCATCTTACTATACTGTTGGGCAGTGACTACAATGGGGTATGGGGGGGACACGATAACATGGGTGAATGTAGTAACCACATTGTTTTTTCATGTGAAATCTTCATAAGAGTGTATATTGATAATGCCTTCATAAAAAAAATAAATAAAGAGGAAGGAAAAAAAGGATTCAACTGCACTAATTAAAATTAAAATTTCTTCTTATCAAAAGACCCACTGAGTCAAAAGGCAGTAAGAATGTAAAAGAACACCTGCCATAAGTATATACTCTCAAATATGTATGTAAAAAGAGCTGCAAATCAGTAAGAAACAAAACAGAGAAAATTGTAAAATAGGCAAGAGACAATCATTCCACAGAAGATACCCAAATAGCCAAAACACACATGCAGGACAACTCTGCCTCTGTGTGGTTTCTGGTCATCAGGGAGTGGCAAGTTCATGTCATCTGGTGCTACCACCCAAAACCCACCAGGCAGCTGAAATCTAGAACTGGCAATGTGGAGTGTTAGAGAACCGATTGCTCCCACACTGTTGGTGGCAGCCAGGCTGTTGTGAGCACCACCTGGGCTGTGTCTACTAGTGCTGAACCAAGGCACACTCCATCCCCCTGTAATGCCATCCTTCGTGTACACTCAACAGGGATGTATGCTTATCTGTACCAAAAAACCAGCAAGAATATTCAGGGTAGCACTTGTAACAACTACAAACAAGCCGGATACCCATGAACAGCAGAAAGAACAAATTATGGTCCATGCACACAGGGTACCAGACAACAGATGAGAATGAGCAAAGCCACAAGGGGCAGCTGAGTGGGTCCCACACAGGCAATGCTGAACAAGAGAATCATGGAACAACATACACACATCACCTCATTTCATTTATATAAAGTCAAGAACATGTCAAAGCGCTCAACAGCAGAAAGTCAAACCATGATTAGCTCTGGAGGACAACTGCTGGGAGTGGGGAGGAGGGGGCCTCTGGGAAGTCTGGTAATATTCTATTTCTTCATCTAGGTAGTCGCTACATGTGTTCACTTTGTGCAAAATTCTCGGAGATACACACTTAAGATGTATGAGTTTTTCTGATGTATTTTTAAAAGTATATTATTACTTGCCAACATAATGTACCAAGGTACAAATGCATTTACTTTACTCCTGTGCCTATCTAGTTGCACTGTTATCCACAAAGCAAGACAAATGCCAGGAAAGAAAGGGAAGGGTCCAAAAAAAAGTGTTCTTAATGCTCCTGTATTTCTGTAATGCTGGACTCCAGTGCTCAGGTGGTGAGGTGAACCAGGACAGCATTATATTCTCCACTCAACGAGGCATTTCCAGGCTACAACACCAAGCAGTGGCTAGAAACAAATCATTGAGCAACTGTTTCACCCCAGTGGCTTGACAACCGCTGCTACACAAGACTGCCCTGTACAAAACTCCTGTCCCTTCCCTGTTACGTACCTGCAAAAAATGCAGTTTGGCATATCTACCTCAAATTAAACTAAAACAGTACCATTACCCAAATAAACAAACACTGGAAAGGTTTACAAATAGCAGGAAACCCTGGCCAAATATAAGTCGGCCAATCCCTTTAAACTTGTGGTAATAAAATCTGACCTAAAGAAACCTGGTATTTTGTAAAACATGAATGAGAAAAAAACCTTAATGATTCTCTAATCCAACAAAAAGGAACATTTTAGCACTAATGTCAAATTATTGTTGCTAAGGAAGAAATCCAAACGTTTAGCTCATCAATCTTTCAGGAGAACTGACTAAAGCCAACAACCGCATTAAAGCTAGTAATTATTCATTCACTAATTTACCACAGCCCCATCATGAGGGTACAAATGTATGCTTATTCAGGTCTACCTGGAAGCACCATAAAGGCACCTATTATGAATAAGTAAAATGGCCCCCAGACAGCTCATAAAAGTAACCCATGCACTCCCACTATGCTCTGGGCCACTTACCTTACCCTTTTCTAGCTAACACTTTCTCCTTCACCTATCATTAAATCCTCACTCAGCTCCATAAAAAAGGCTTTGCAACAGTAGTCCAAATGTAATATACTTAGAATAACAATTTCAGTGCGATTCCAAGACTTACCATTCTCATCTGCTAAGGAGAAAGTTCCAAAAGAATCAAACTCCAACCTTACATCCCCTAAAACAAATCTGATTGACAAAACACAGGTGTTCTGCTGAAGGTGGGCTGCAAAAATATTTTCCCTTTGCAAGCAATCCTATTTGTCCATTAAACTTTGTTGGGAAATTGGAAATACATGATACAATCCATGGGAAATACATGGTCAGCAAGAAATGGCTTAAGACAGCAGACAGAAGGCAGCACATGGCTTGTTTGCTGCAGAGACCTTTCAAACACATTGGAGCCCTACCCCAAATCCAGCAGTTCCTTCTGCTGCCCAGAAGAAAGTGACAAGAGTTCTGAGGTGTTTCACATGACTTTAGAGAACCACGCTGTTCTCCCAAAGAAGTTTAATCCTCAGGAACCAGAATCACTATTTCACGAATGGTTATGCAAGACACTCATCTAGAATAACACCACAGAAAAGCACTTAATGGGAAAAAGAAAACCACTAGAGTTTCAGGTGAAAAGCATCCGTACCTGAGGAAGGGCAGTACTGAGCTGCCTCTGCAGGGAGTCTCTCTCATGCCCAACCTCATGTAACTTCCCCTGGGTCAAGGCCAGCGTTTCCTGGGTCTCTCTCAGCGTGTCAAGAAGACGGTCCCTCTCTTCCAGCATGGAGACCATCAACTGCTCAAAATGTGAATCTGCATCTGGCTGTGAAGGGGAGCCAGACCCATGGCTCCCGCCTCCTCCTGGGGGGCCTTCTGCTTCACTGATGGTGGGCATCACCTCGCACATCATCTTGAAATAAAAGACCCAGACTATAATCATTAAGCGCAAAATAAAGGCTTCCACAAACCTGCAACTTTATAGCTATGTGTAGCCAATAAATGAAAGGCTGACAGCCTCACTATCCCTTAGATCTGGTGTGCTTTATATAAATTAGTTGGGAAAACATACACAGGCAAATCCGAAGTGCAGGAACACACCAGATGAAGACTTTAACACAGCCAGTAATCAATCCAGTGAAGGGATCAAGACCAAAGACGACTTTTGTTTGTTTGTTTCCAGTTTTTGAAAACAAGTGTGCTTCTGTAACCTTCTTTTTTATTTCTTCTTTCCCAGTGGGAGAGAGAAAGTCAAAACACATGCCACACAATCATTTTTCAGGAAAAACACAGAAGGAGCATACAACCAGTAAAGCCGACAAGTATCCATCAGGCATCTTACAGGAATGTGTGCAGTCAGCTCCTGAGAAGGACTGACGGCTCCCCAAATTCTTGGGCTGGATTTGGTGAGCGCTAATAGGAACTGGATTCGTTACAGGTGGGGAGAGGTGCTTTCCAGTCCTGCAGTGGTTGGTCAGTCAACTAAGTTAGTAGCCAAAAAAATAAAACGACTCCACAATGGAAACACAGCAGGTCCACAAAGCCGTGGACAGCGAGGAAGTAAAAGTGGAAGGTGAGATTAGGAGACGCTATTAAGTGTCTCAAATAAAACTACAGGGCGAGGGAAGGGGGGCCGGCTGCGGAGACTGCCGGCGGTATTCCGGGCACGACGGGCCCCCGGTTGGGAGATGCTTCGGGCCGTGCACCTGACGGCGAGAGGGACCTGCCCGCACCGCACCGCACCCGGCGCTGCGGAGCTCCGGGGTGCCGAGAACCACTGACGTCGGGGCCCAGCCGAGCCGGGCTTCCCGCGGCCACGGGTCCTCGGCCCCGCGCTGCTCCCGGGGGCTGGTCAGCGGGGCGGGCGGCGAGCGGCCCCCAGAGCCCGTCCCTCAGGGGCCCCGCCGGGGGGTCGCTCCCACCCGGCCCGGCGCCGCGGGCCCCGTCCCCCGGAGCGCACCCTTCCCCGGGGCTGGCAGACGTCGGCCGCGCAGCCGCCGCGGGGAGGGGTCCGGCGCCGGGGACCTCGGCCCCGCTCCGCCCCGAGCCCGCCTCAGCCTCCCGCGCCCTCACCTTGCTCGCCGACGGGAGCGGCAGGGAGGCTCCGCGGCGGCTCGCGAGCGGCGGCTCGGTCCGGGCGACGAAGGCAGCCTGCGCCCGCGCCGGGCCCGCAGCCCCAGTCACTAACGCCGGCCCGCGGCCGGACACTGGCTGAGCGCAGGACGAGCGGGCCCGGCTGCGCGTCGCCGGCGTCAACGTGCCTGACGTCGGACGCGTCGGCGCAGCGTTAGCGCCGGGCGCCGCGGCGGCCGAGTGCGCAAGCGCCGCCTCCACAGTGGGGCGGGCCGCTCCCCAAGGGCTCCTATTGGTTGGAAGCGACCTGGGCCCCGCCTCTTGGGCCCCGCCTCTTTCCCCACCCACCTAGGGGGTGGCTGAGACCCCGCCGCCGCCGCCGCTCAGGGCTGCCCGCCGGTCCCCGCCCCAGCCTCCTCCGCCTGCGTCAGGACTGCCTCGAGGTATCCGCTTGCAGCCGCGGGAGCACCGACTCACTGGAGGGCGCGCCCGAGCGCGGGGCACCTGCCCGCAGCTGCCGCAACTCGGGGTCGCCTCACAGCGCTCCCGACAGGACTCCAGGACGCGTTTCCCACCCAGGACCCCGCTGCGGCTGGCGCGGCGTGGAGACCCCAAGCCCAGGAGCCCCCAAGCCCATGAGCCCCCAGCCGACACCGTTCCCGGCGGCGGGACCCGGCCCCGAGGGCGAGGCGTCTGCGGGGCGGGGGGACGACACAGCCTCAGCCCGGGGCTGTTCTAGGAGCAAAATCCAGTGGTGGTCATCTTTATCCTTTAGGATGAAACATTTGACCTTTACTCAGACTTTACAGAAACACCTGCTGTGTGCCAAGTGCAGATACAGAGTAATAGAGAGATTAGTAAATTACTAAATTAAAGCAGATGCTTCCCCTTAAGGATTTGACTCCTGGAGCACAAACTCTTCACAAACCAAAATGTCAGGGCACTGTTGCCAGGCGCCCTGGAACTAAGTCTAATTAAAGGTTGCCTGGGGGGCAGTGAACCTTTCTAAGGTGGATTCCTTGATTCCCTGTTGTAAGCTTACCAAGAACAGGTGCTACCTCTGATTGGCTTTCTTACCTTCCAGTCACACTCTCTTCCATTCATGGATTTATTCATTCAATGAATGTTTACTGAGTAACTTCACATGCATGTGAATTTGCACACCTGACCCAGGATCTGGAACAGAGGAAAATTTCCATCTGCCCTCAAGTATGCCAGCTTAATCCATCCAGCCCATATTTGCACCATGCTCATAAAGTACCTTCTCCTAAGAAATAGGCACAATCCCAAAATTCAGTTCAACAGGGTGGAATGTTCATTTATTTCATGAATGTTTGTAAAGCACTATAAGCCAGGCATGGCCCAGGTTTTGGGAAGACAGAGCTAAGATGGCACTCCCCAACCCTCACCCCCCACCTGCACCCCTGGTTCACAGCCCAGAGGGGAGAAGAGAAACAGACGATTTGCCTGTCCTATAAACAGCGTGTGACGTGGCACGGTGGGGCCAGAGCAAGGCTTCACAGAGGAGATAACACCTGAGCTGGGTCTTTAAGGATAAGAAGTCTGAGCAGAAATGGGAGATGCCTGTTTAGTATAACTCTGGGAAAAACATCCCTGATTTCACTCCTTTTCATTCATTCATGTCATTCACAGTCAGATTGCAAAATCAGTAAGCGGAAAATCATCAGCAACCTAAATGACCGCAAAAAGAGATGGATGATATCATTGCGCTTCCAAATGACAGAAAGCTTGGTGACATTCATGAAACTATTCATGGTCATATTTTCCATAACTAATGACTGGCAAAATTCTATTTCCTGATTGTGGTGGTAGTTACACAACTATATATGCTTGTCAGAACTCCTAGACTGTACATTAATATGTGAAGAATTCCCTGATTTTTTAAAGCAGGAAAAACTTTCTTAAAAACACATTACAAACAAATATATATAATGTGAGCCCAAATTATAGGAAAACCATCTGTGTTTAGATGAAGCATGTACTATGTAAAATTTGTTGTATCTGAAAAACTCTAGAATGTTATTTGTCAAAGTGATACAATTTTAACAAAATGAGTTTTACATGAAATATTTTTGAAAAATTAAATTAAATTTAAAGCCTCAAATTTGTAAAAGAAATAGCAATGTCCATACGTGAAAATATCATCACTGTATTGAGTTATCTTTTCACCTTTCTCTGCATATCTATTCCTGGAAAAAGACCTATCACAATGTTGGCTGTGGTGGTCTTTGAGGAGGACTGTGGGTAATTCTCATTTCCTTCTTAGTGCTAGCTTGTACTTTCTAGATACTTCATTGTGAATGTGTGTTATTTTTATCATTAGGGAAAACGCCCCACAAATGTTACTTAATTAAAGCTAGGCGAGAACAAACCGTGGAAGACTGCTTTCAGAAAGCCTAAGTGACTTCTAGCTGTAGTTACCTACACCACCCAACTTGACTATTTCCCAGACGTATTAATCTGGAAAATATTTTAGAGATTGGATAGCTTCCTTATAAAGCTCAATCAGGAAAACAATGAAAGTGGAAAAATGTCTTTGCTCCAGTTCTTCTGTTAACAGCTCAATAAAGAAAATTTGGTGCTATGGGAGGGGAGGGGATGGAGACTTTATTACTATGCCCAGGGTTGTGTTTTGGCAAATGTGCCACCAGCTTTGGTTCTCCGATGATGCAGTTAGCTGTCAGCTCAGAGCATGACCCCGGCTGCCCCTCCTCTCTAGACAAAAAGAGGCTCAGAAGGTGGGCTCCTGGGAGATCAGAGTGGCTCAGCCTCTGTCACAGAGATCTAGGTGTGTCCCAAATCTACAGAATATGCAAAGCAACTGGATGAATTGTGGTGTGACCACACGATCGGGATGGGGGTGAAGGGGCAGGGGTTCTGAGCTGGGGCAGGTGCTGGGAGATGCTGCCCTCTGTTAAGAGGAGGGAGCTGGAGCTCAGAGACAAAGGGTTTGCCCACAGGCACCCAGCTTGTTGGTGCAGAGATGTGGCTCTTGATTCCTGACACAGTCTCAATGCTGTTGTCATCAAGAAGTGGTCTAAGGCACAAGAATAAGCATTTTATCAGTGGGTCTCCAGCACTGCCCAAGAAGTCCAATCCCCTGTAGAGGATGTGGGGCCCCTGGGCTTCACTAGCTTGGTGACTTTAGCCACTAGAGTCTTCCCTGTTTGGGTTTACCAGGTACTCCTGCTAAGTGGGGGTTGGCAAACAAGGAGAAAGGAAGAGGAGCTACCACTTCACTTACTCATTTAATTCTCTAAAATATCCCCTTGTGGCTGTTCCTGTGTCCTTCCCACTGCACAGAATGTTCCAGTTTCCATGGCAGGTCTGTTTCTCATGGTCAACCTGTTAAGTTTCGGTCCATGGATGAGCCTGTTGGTTGCTTGCTTGGTATGTGAGAGAATGGATGAGAAATATCACATTTGCAGAGCGCTTTGCGGAGAAGCCCTTAATAGCCTTCAGTCATCACAGGTGCGTCCTAAGTGCTTTGATGGATGAGAACACGGAGACTCGGGGAGATCAGATTCCCTGTCCAATGCCTACAGCTTACAATTTAGTAGAAGGGGGGCTTGATCCCAGGACTGGTCCCAAAACTGGTTTCCCTAATGCTATATCAAAAGGTATCCCCAGGCCCCCAGAGCTGACAACAAAACCCTTTGATTGGTGCTGGGCCACCAAGGTAGTGACTTCGGATGCCCACTGAGCATCTATGACAACTCCTGGCCACCTTGTCTGAAACACATCCCATTATCCCAGCACAATGCCGGGCGCAGGGAGTTACCAGTTCCTAGAGCACCACAAGGCCTCCCACACAGACATGAAAACTTGTCCCCTTCATCCATATAATCGCATTTTAAAAACAAGTCATATTTTCAGTGTAGCACAGAGAAGACAAGTAGTGGCTCTGTGGTGTCTTACTACACTGATGGACAGTGACTGCAATGGGGTTGGGGAGGGACTCGATAATATGGGTGAATGTAATAACCGCATTGTTTTTCCTGTAAAACTTTTGTAAGAGTGTATATCAATGATACCTTTATAAAAAAGAAGTCATATTTTTTTGCAACTTGCTCCTCTTGACATCTTCATAGTGTTCATCAGAAGGAGCTATTTAATAAAAGTGCACAGCTATTGTAGGGAGAAGGGCCCTGCCAGGTAGTTTGAACCCCCCAAGGGTAGACAAAAGCCCAGCTCCTACCTTTACCTTGACCTCAGGCAAAATACATAAACCATACTGCGTAGTACAGGTAAGCCACTAAACCTCAATCTCTTCATCTGTCAGATGGGGATAATGATACCCACACTACTTACCACGCTGGGACATTGGGAGACTCATGGCTGGTCTGGGAGAGGACTGCCCTGGCACTTGGGCACCTTGCCCGGGCACCGTTTCCCTCTTTGAAAGGCATATTCACACAGTCGTTATGAACATAGACTCCAGAGCTGGGTGACCTAGTTGGAATCTTGGTGCTGCTGCTTTCTGCCGTGGCTGTGTGCTCTTAGGCAAGTTGTTTGACCTCTTTGAGCCCATTTCCTCATTCCTAAGGTGAAGATGGTAGCTGTCCTGGTAGGATGGCTGGAGGGTTGAGCAGGCTGGGAAGGGCTGCGTAAGAGACAGGTGCTGCCTCCAGCTGAGCCCCTTTTACCTGAGCCGTGCCCAGCCCACTGGAAGAATCCGGAAGGCTCCAAGTTGCTGGCATCTCATCCCCCTTTGCCCAGATAGGCGGAGAGAGGGCCTGGGCCCCTGTTCTCATCAGTGCCACATAAGGGACAGTGTGCAGGGTCTTCTGGGGGTCTTCCTCTGATGACAGAGGGAGCGGTACGGGGAGAAAGCCATATGGCCTCCACCTTTTCTTACTGTTTGCATCTGCCCTGAGGATGTGTGGCAGCCATCTGAGGCCACAAAGGGAGACACCGCCCATCGTGTTCCCAAGCAGGAATTCCAAACATTTCTCAGAAAAGTGGCCTTTTCCCTAACCCCAAACAGTGAGAAAAATCATTCAAGAAATCAAGAAAAAGTAAAGGTATTCCAATTTTCTTTGGAGAATTCAACCCAAGAATCAATATAAAAGGGGTTACTGGCCAAAGGACCCCACTGACAGCATCAAAGGCAGGGGTGGGGAGGCTGGCACACTGTGGGGTTGAAGGATAAAGTTAACATTTTGGGAACTTGGAGACTGACATTCGGGCACATGGGACAGAACCTGGGAACCGGCCAGTCTTGCTTGTGGCTTTGCCTCTGCCAACCACGAGTCATTCTTGCAAATAAAATAAATATTAATGAGTTTATACACACAGTATACTTCATACAACGCCTAAGAGTGGTGTTCTAAGGAAAAGCAAATGAAGTACTTAAATCAGTGATTTTAATGCGTGATTCTGTGGAGTGCTATTACGTTTGCTTAAAGAATCTAAATGCTACTTTGAGTCCCACTTAATAATACTTGCCAGCATTTTTCAGTGTTAGAATATTCACTGTAGGCTACTGTTCTCTGTGAGGCAGGTGAAATAGTTGCATCATTAAAAGAACAATAACCTGCGGATGAACCTTAAGGACATTATGCGAAGTGAAACAAGCCCGACACAAAAGGCCAAAGTCCATGGACAGGCGGCCCCTAGAGCAGTCAGATTCATGAAGACGGAAAGCACAACCGTGGGTGCCAGAGCTGGGGAAGGGGGATGGGAGTTGGTGTTCAGTGGGAACAGAGCTTGGACTTGGGAAGACGGACAGCTCTGGAGATGGTGGGGGGATGGCTGCCCAACAGCGGGACTGTGCTTCCTGCCGCTGAGCCGGGCACTTAACAATGGTTAAGATGGAAAATTTAATGTTACATATTTTTTTCCACAACAAAAAAGAAAAAGCAACTTGTCCTTCTTTTGCCTGACTCAAAGATGCTCTGGACACACTCTTAAAACTCTGACCAACATCAATGCCAAGTGAGACATTTTTCTACAACTGGAGTGTTTATGATGAATCAAAGGGTCAGGATTCTCAGGCAGGGCAATTCATCTTTTAAGTAGTAGGTACTTGTGCAGTTATCTTGAAATGTTCAAAATGATTTTTACTTGGCATTTATCTTTTGTTAATCCCTTCTTTTAATGTTTCCTATTATCAAATGTCTATATCAGATAAAGGTCGTTTTCACATGTTGTTAAAATGTGTACTATTGTCGAAGTATGTTGGTTTATCACAAGAAACCAGGCATTCATGATTTTTTTTTTTTTTTTTACAGAAAACCTCTGAACCTGCTTATTATGGTCACTCATTATTTAAAAGTGTGCAAATGCAGCTTTTGAAAAAGAATACTTAGGGTTTTGGGAATTCCAGCTTCTTGTTCCCAAGTCTTAAAGATTAGTATCTGTTGGGAATTTGGAAACCGTGATTGCTGACATATCGAGGACAGAAGATCACGCTGGGAGGCTGTACCAGCCAGCCCCCACCTACGCAGGACTTGTGAAGAGGGATCAGTGAACGAGGGTGTCCTCTGGGCGTCAGCAGAATGGTCTGATGCACTCCAGCATGGGCAGGCAACCAGGACAGCCTTTTCCCTTCCTTCTGACATGTCCTTAAAGTCACTGTGACTTTTGTAGATGACAGCACAACTGTTAGATGTTGAAATTTTTATACATTTCATTCATTTATTCAACAGACATTATAATGTTGAGCCATTTTGTGCCAGGCACTGGGCCAGGCACCCAAAAATATATCAATAAATCAAGATGTCAGAACTCTATCTAATCAGAAAAACAATGGATAAGCCAACGTCACAGTTGGTCTGGAAAGAGTATGTGTAGGGGCCGGTGGCGACTGAGATGGACTCACATCAATTAGAGCCCGTAAGTAGGGAAGTACAGTTGATGTTGCCCAGTGGCTGGAGCTCCTCTCCACCTTTCTGCTCCTCCAGTTACAAGGGGAAGGAATGAACTCTGGGGAGAGGCCAGGGAGATGCAAACAGGTGTGAACTCAGGTCGATTAACGGATGAATCCATTTGCCAAGCTAAGAACTCTTACATGCACCTTAGGATCTTTGTTTTGGAAGGTCTGGTTGTCATTCATCACTGCTAACACCAAGTTAATTTGGACAGAGGCTTAGCATTTCCTGTAAAAAATTTGAAAAAGCTGAAAAACTTCTTGCTCAAGATTGGCCGGCACGTGTATCATTTGCCAGGGCTGCTTGTAGCAAAGTCCCACAGCCTGGACGACTTGAACGTTCATTGCCTCCCAGTCCTGGGGCTGAAAGTCCAAGATCCGGGTGTGGGCAGGGCTGGCTCCTCCTGAACCTCTCTCCTGGGTGTGTAGACGACCATCTCATCCCCGTGTCCTCACATGATCATCCGTCTGTGCATGTCTGTGTCCTGATCTCTTCTTGTAGGACACAGACCTATGGGATTAGGGCCACCCTATGACCTCATTTACCTTAATCACCTCTTTACAGACCCATTGCCAAACACCGTCACATTCTGGAGCACTGGAGCTTAGGGCCCCTGCACAGGAATTTTCCAGACACAGTGCGGCCCCCGTGTGCCTCGGCAGCATCCCTGGCCACCGGTGGCGACCTTCCCCCACCTGCACTGTTAACTTCCTGTTCGCCTGGTTTCCATTTCAAGGTACGACAGTGGGCCCTCTGGGCTGGAATGGCCGCGGTGGGACTCGAGAGCTGCAGAACACAGCTCACGCCATGGAGAGACTTGTTTTAAAAATGAATGTGAAAACATTCAAGCGGGGGGCAGATTCTTAAATCCTCACTTTTAAATGATATCTTTCACTATCAAGCCTAAAGAATGCCGAGTTGCTTCTTTGTACCGCACTGGTGGAGTTGTGAGTTAATGGCAATTTGCGTCGTTGGCAGGAGACGTCTTTTCTTGGGCTGTTGTCTTTCTCTAATCGTCGCTCATACTGCGTTTAGGGAGGAACCTGCGATTTTCTCGTGCTGTACAGATTTTCACTCATCCGCTGCTTATTACAGGCCACTTCTTCATGCAGCACGGCAGTGTAGGTCCGACAGCTGGGGGGGTCAGACCCAGGGCGAAAAAAATGTCCCCACATCTGAAGCCAGCTTACTTCCCAGGAATGAACCTCGACAGCCTGCTCCAGCCCCACACGCGGGCGCCTTCAGCCCGCCTGCCAGGCCCTGGACTCCACTGCCAGGGACCTGCTTGTGCCACACCTTCTCCTGGCCCCCTGGACGATGAAATGAGGGCTCATGGCTTGGCCAGGATGGATGGAGAACGTTGTCACTGTCCCCTCCGGCCCACCCAGCGTTCTCAGAAGCCATGGGCACTTATACAGAACAAAGAAAGGGAAATGAGACCTGTTCCTTGGGCAGCGGGGATGGGTTTGTTTTTTTGATTTTCACTTGGATTGCAGTATTTAGCGCTGAGGATTGCTTCCCCTGGGCCTCACGAGGCGGCACCAGCAACCATGCATCCGGATGAAGCCGAGAGGGCTGCAGCAGCGAGCAGGAGCAGCTGTAAAACAGAGCTTCTGGCCTTCCAGTGAAGCGAGCGCCCGGGACAGGTCGGCCAACTGGCCCACAGCAATCCGGAGCGGCTGCAGCTGGACCCCGAAGCCGACCTAGCGGGGCCGCTGCAGCAGGTTTCCAGGAACTGATTCCCAGGGGAGGCCGGGCAGGGCCTGCAGCCCAGGTTCCCAGAAGGGCAGGCTGGGGACTCCCTGCCTCTGAGCAAGGGTGCAGCTTTGCTTTGGGGCCTTTGCACGGAATTCAAAGGCTCACTGGTTTGGGCTTTTTACCTCAGGCAGAGGGAACGTGTGGGATCTCTTCAGGGAGTGTGTCCGGGTTTCCCCAGCATGGCCAGGTGCACAGCTAACGAAGGGCGCTTACCAAGTCTGAGTGCAGTGAGGACTATGGCAGGAGTGCGGCCAGCCTGGGGAAAGCGTCCTCCCCCTCGGCTCTGGACAGGGCAGGGGCAGCAGCCTGTCTCTCTGCCTGTCTGGGTCTCCAGTACAGAGCAAGCGCTCAGTCTTCGTGTGGGGTGGCTGCTGCCCACAGGAGCCTCCGGGCTACCTAGGGCAGGTGGCAAGGCTAGCGACAGCGACGGCAGTGTGCCTGACGCTCTGGCTGCTGTAGGCCCGGCAGGACCCCGAGAGTGACCCCTTCCTCCTGGGCTGGCTGGGCAGTGCTCTGCCCCAGCCCACCCTGCCGTCTCCTCTGGACCAGGCCAAGGAAGCTCCAGATCGCCCACCTTGCACCACATTCATTTGGTCCCCCAAGGAAGGAAGGAATAGGATCCTGGGGAGGAGATAAGCCCTAAACAAGTAATTACCCCATCATCTCTTTAATTATAAGGTGAGACATGCCCCAAAGGCCAGAACAGGGAGTAGGGAGAGCTGACAGTGTGGCAAACCTTGCTGGGTGCCCCCAGCTAGTCTGATGGGTGAGGGGTGGCCTGAGCGGGGAGGGCAGCAATCTGGAAGAGTGGGTGCTGTGCACGGTAGGTGGGAGAACTGCGTGCCCCTCTCCATGCTCAGCCACATCTTAAACATGCCCAGGCAGCCTGGACCAGGTCCCTTTCTCCATCCCGCTGAGCAGCCGGGGTGAGGGAGGCATAAGATGCGGCCCCTGCCCCAAAGGAGAGGCAATGCTGGGAACATCCTCACTCTACAGGGGACCCTAGACTTTTTGATCAAGCACCCCATGACTAAATTTCGAGCACTCTCCTCTAGGTAGTCTTAAAGATATGTCCGTGGTACCTCAATCTTTCTCAGAACAAGGGTCTTCAGATGCATTCAAGTTAAGGATGTCAGGATGAGACCCTCCTGGGTTGAGGGTGGGCCCTACATAGAATGACGGTCCCCTTATAAAAAGAGGAGACAACACAGACACACAGGGGCGGAGGCATGCAGAGAAGGGGGCAGAGGCTGCGGGGGTGCAGCCATGAGTCCAGGAGCGCCTAGGGTGGGCGGCTGCAAGAGGCTGGGAGAGGTGCCCTGGACGGTTCTCCCCCACAGGCTCCAGGAGGAACTGGCCCTGCCCTCCCCTTGATTTGGGGCTTTTGGGCTCACAGAGATGTAAGAGAATACAGTTCTGCTGTTTTAAGCTATCCGGTTTGTGGCAGTGTGTTACAGGAAATGAATTCACTCGAGTATTTGTAGATTTATGTGTCTGTATATTAAACAGAAATACTCCATGTTAATTTCCTTTGTACCATAAAACCACGAAACAGCTGGCATAAAGCGGGAGGTGCAGGAAGAGGGGAAGGCAAACGCCCGCCTGCAGGGTGTCTGGTCCTGGCACATTTTCTTTCCTAAGCGGACGGCTGGACGTGGGTACCCGTGGCATCTGTTCTCGCCTCTGCTCTGCATGGGTGCACTAGCTCACCCTAAAGGGGGTCTGGGAAGACACGGCCCCTGGAGTCAGGTATCGAGTTCACCTTCCGCACATCCTCTGGCCTCAGGTAGGTCCCCAAAGCCCTCTGGGCCTCATTTTCCCCTCTGGTAATGTGTGGGAAAGGGATGGTGCCACCTTACACCAGGAGGTGGGGAGAGGAGAGTGCCTGGCGAGGTGGGTATCCTTACTGCCCCCTCCCAGGAACCAGAGTGGGACTCCAGCAGGGAGGGCATCAGCCAGCCGCCTGCTGGTCTCCACGGCTGGTCAGGTCTCTCCCAGAAGGAGAGGAAAAGGACAGCCCTTTTTGTTGTATGACTTGACACCTGTTTACAGTGTACCTTATACCTCTGCGTAAACACCTTACACCCAGACAGAGGCCGGCCACACTGCTTTTGCTTAAAGGCTAGAACGCTCGTTGCGCCACTGTCTCCATCCCTGTGGGTGGCTGAAAAACAGGTTCTCTCTGCCCAGACCCATTTCTCACCAGGGCCCAGTAGTTCTGGGAACCGGGAGGTGAGCCGTTCCTGCCGCACTCGCACAGGCACTTTCCTCCTCCTGTGCCTTCTGTGAACTTTCCAAATATTGGCCAGCGTCTGCAGGGCAGCAACAGCAGCAGGTGGGGGGAGGCTGTGGGAGCGCCGTGAACCCCCGTGCCCTGCCCCTGGCCTCAGCCCCGGCCCGACAGGCCACCCGGCGTCGGGAAAGCCTGCCTGCTGCAGTACTGGCTGACTCATATTCTTCCCTGGCTTCTGACACACTTGGAGTAAAACCCACAGTTCACCTGGCTCCCCTCATGCCGACTTTCTCTGGGGCCCACAAACCTGCCACGCTGATTCCTGCCCCTGGGCCTTTGCACTGGTTGCTCCTTCTTGCCCAGAATACTCTGACCTGGCCCTGCACATGACTGTGTGTCCTGGTCACCGCGTTTCCAGGCCACAGGGTCACCTCTTCCACGAGGTCACCCTGCCCAGTGGCCCTTTTCTCGCCTCTGCTGCTCCGTCTTGCTGGGAGCTCTCTGCATGGCTCCTGGCCGGCCCTTGTCCCTGTGGAAAGGGAGGGGCCGGGAGTCTCAGGCAGCAAGGCCGTGAGTTTGGTCCTGGGAAGAGGAGGAGACAGAAGGAGCCAGGCCAGTTCCTGCTCCAGCTACTGTAAGCCTGTGGTGTGACGCCAGGGGCCGAGGACACCAGGTGGGCGAGAAGGTACGGCCACGGACTCTGAGGAACCCAGATTCCATCAGCAGAGACAGCGTTCAGGGAGATGCTGGGGGTCTCGGTGCCCTGAGGAAGGTGCCTCCTCAGGCCCGGGGGAAGCAGGGTGGTCTTCCAGAAAGAAACCACTCAGAAGGCGGGACAGAAAGGGTAAGAGCTGTGTGAGGGGAATGGGGCAGAAGGTCCAGCAGAGGGACAGGCCAGCACGAAGTCCACTAAGGCTGCAGCATCTCTGTGGCCCTTCAACCCCTCTTCCCAAGCGTCTGGGGGCCCAGATCGGCTCTGCCTGTGGAAGGGGGAAGCGAGGAGTTCCCCCTACCAGCCCTGTCTCTGGGGCGCCCTGAGGATGGTGGAGGGGAGTCCTGGCCGGCTGGCTCCCTCCTCCCCCTTTCCCACAGTTGCAGCGGGCCCTGGCAGCCCGCAAGTGCCCGCCGGGCTCTGGGGTGTGGGAGGCGGCACAGACGCTGCGGGCCCCCACCCACTGGCCAGGCAGCAACTTGCCTGGGGATAATAAGTGGTGGCTGCTCTGAGAAAGACAATGAAGACCTCTAATAAAACTGAGAAAACCAAACCCAACCAGAAAACCTCACTGCTGCGGCGCGGGTGAGCCAGGAAAAGCAGGAGTGTTTTCCCCTCGGTCTTGGGAAGCTTTCGGCGGAATGAAGCCCGTCCCAGGCAGAAGGCAGAGGAAGGAGGGAAGCAGGCTGCCCGGCAGGGCCACAGGCCAGGTCTTGGGGGACGTGGGAATGGCCACAGGAACACTGAGTTCTGGAAGCACCTGACTTCAGGTCTGCCCCTGCCTTCCCGACCCCAGTGCCTGGGCCCTTCTGTGCCCTTGGTAGGCCACTTCACTGCGCTGTGCCTCAGTTTCCCCATCTGCAGTGGGGGAGTACCACCAGGGCTCCAGACCCTGCTGCTCCCCAAGATCGCACAGGAACGCGCAAGGCCGCACAAGGGGAGTGTGCAGCGCAGACCAGCCGTAGGAAGGGTCAGGAGCTGCCAGCAGAAGCGGTGCCTCCCTGCCCTTTCTGGGCACTGGGTGGTGCCCGGCTGCCGAGGGGGGCCGGAGGCTGCAGATCCTCACAGAGGCTGTGCAGCCCGCAGGCCCAGCCTGGAGTTTCAGGGCCCTGCTACTGTGGCTAAGCATCTGAGGGAGGCCCCGGGACCTGGGGTCTGGCCACTGAAAGCAGAGACGACAGAGCCGCATGAAAGCGGCACTGGGGACGTGGCTCGGCCGTGTCCCCTGCGCGGTGGGCCCTGCCCTGACGGCCCTCTCCCGGAGGCGCGAGGGCCACTGTTGCCGCTGAGGTCAGTGTTCCTCACTCTTCCCACAGGCGAGGAGGGGGCGACAGGGGAGGAATAGGTTTTCCTCACCGGCTCCCTACATGGCCCATCGTAGGGCCGGAGTGTGAGGTGCTAAGTATGGGGAAGAAAGGGGAGGGGTGCCCCTTTTCGAGCCGGGGACGCTGGACAGATGAGACGCCATGAGGCCACGGGGCCAGCCACCTGCTGGCCTGTCATGCACCCTGTCGAAGTCCATTACATGCCGGGCACTGTCCTGGGAGCGGGCAGTGTCACGAGCAAAATCAGGAGTGGGGTCCTGACCTCGGGGCTTCTGGTCCCGTGGGAAGAACTGACATCAGCAAGGCTAACACGTAAAATAAGCTCTTTCCTCCACTTGCTCAAAGAAAGTCTCCAAGGGCAGCACGTGAAAGTTAAAAACACAATCCTGTCAGGCTGGGATTACACGAGCAGCCCCGAAACTGTGTCCTCATGGACTCTGGGGCACCCAATTCAGTGCCCATCACGGTAAGTGGTACCCCAGCACCACCCCCGCTGACCCCATGCCCCCCTCCCTGCCGCTGTGCCCAAAGCCCTGGGTCCTCCGGGCATATTCACACATGAATGAGACTCCATCCTCAGCCCCCTCCCCCACTCTAGCTTCACTCCCTGAGCGCCATCAGCCTCACCTGAGGTTTCAACTTCCATCTAGATGCTCATGGCCCCTCTTCTGGGTTGAAACAAGTCCCCCCAAATTCATGTCCCTGTGGAACCTCAGAGGGTGAGCTTCTCTGGAAATCGGGTTTTTGCAGATGTAATTAGTTAAGATGAGGTCACAGTGAAAAAGGGTGGGCCCAAACTCCAGTGACTGGTGTCCTTACGAGAGGCCTGCGTGGGGACACATAGGGAGGGGCCGTGTGCCGGGGCAGCGGAGGCCGGGGGGACGTGCTGCAAGCCGCAGAGTGCCAGGACGGTGGGAGCCAGCAGGCGGAGGTCTCCCCGCGGACCCCTGGACTCAGGACTTCCGGCCTCCAAGACCGCGGGAGCACACACGTCTGTAGCTCGAAGGCACCCCGTTCGGGGGCATTTGTCACAGCAGCGCCAGGACACAAATACAGCCGCCAGTCTGTATGGCACCACCCTCGGCTTCCTGAACTGCGCCCGCATTCCCACTGGCCTGCCGGACAACGCCTCCGCCTCGAGATCGGATCCCACTCCGGACCTCCTCCTCCGGGGGCGGCCCTGCCCCGCGCCCGGCCGTCACTGAGTCCCCTGTGCCCTCCCCTCACCCGGGGACTCACCCACCCCGTGCCTTCCGCCTCCGGGACCTTCTCAGACCAGAGGCGCAGCCCACAGTGGCGTGGGAAACGTGATGAGCCCCCAGCTTTCAAAACAAACCGAATCCGAGTACAGAGGACACCCCCGGGGGGAACGTGATGGGGGAAATCCAGACACAGGCTGGACAGGGGACGCCACTGCTGTTGAAGTTCCGGGCTGAGGCTGGTCCTGCCGCCGAGGAGGGGAACGTCCTTATTCCAGGAGAGGCGGCGGGAGGGCTCAGGGACGGGGCCTGAGCTTGTTTGCAACTTCCCTTCAAACGGTGTGGAAAGGGGAAGCCACTGGCCCTGCTCTCTGCCTGTTGCAGCGAGGCGAAGGGGCCGCCGTGTGAGTGACCGCTGAACCTAGGGGGGACCACCGGCTCGGCCCATCCTCTCGGCCCCGCGCCGTGCCCCCCGCGGGCCCCCGCGCCCTCTCCTGCGGGGCCGGCTCACCCCGCCGCTTCCGCTCCGACTGCCGTCCACACTGCAGCCGTGCTTCTCTGCCCCAAACCAGAACCTCGCCGCGCCGCCCCCACTTCCAAGCCTGCTCTTGGAACAAAGTTCAGATTCTAAGTGGACTACGAGGTCCTCTGTCACCCTCCAGGCCCACACTGCTCTCGACGTCAAGGTCAGCGCTCCAGCCCCACGCTCTCACCCTCCTACCCCTTACCCTTCACCCAGCGTCCTCCCCCTGCCTGCCCCCCCTTCAGCTTTCAACTCAGATGCCCCCTCTCTGTGAGTCCTGCCTGCACCTCGTGCCCCATGGGGCACCTTCGCTCGGCGCAGGCTGGGCTGTGAAGGCCTTCTGAGGGCACTGCCCGGTCCCTCCGTGTCCCGGCTGGGCCGTGTCTCCTGCTCTGCTTCCAGCACTGCTCTCGCAGCCCTGCCGTCCCACCATCCATCCTGCGCTGTGCGGACCCCCTGGCCTGAGGGGCAAAGACTGCCCAGTGGGGCTGTGGGGTGGTCAGCAGAGGCAAGACCTTGGGGCCTGTGCCCTGTGGACAGGAAGAGAAGCCAGGGGGAGACACCGAGAGACTAGGAGTAGTTGCCTGGAGGGCACTGCCCCAGCCCCCATGGAAGAGCCCCCCCGCTGCTGAGATAGGTGTGTGTGTGTGTGGGGTGTGTGTGTGTGTGTGTGTGTGTGTGTGTGTGTGTGTGTGGCCTTGTGTGTGTGGTGTGTGTGTGTGTGTGTGTGTGTGTGTGTGTGTGTGTGTGTGGCCTTGTGTGTGTGGTGTGTGTGTGTGTGTGGCCTGGGGCCCCGTGTGTGTGTGTGTGTGTGTGTGTGTGGCCTTGTGTGTGTGGTGTGTGTGTGTGTGTGGCCTGGGGCCCCGTGTGTGTGTGTGTGTGTGTGTGTGTGTGTGTGTGTGGCCTTGTGTGTGTGGTGTGTGTGTGTGGCCTGGGGCCCCAAGTGTGTGTGTGTGTGTGTGTGTGTGGCCTGGGGCCCCAACCCTGTTCTCCGCCTGCGGGGGTGGGAGGGGCAGGAGCAGGGCCCCCTGATGCAGCAGCTGCCATCTTGGGCACCCCTGAAGGACCTGGGCACTGGGCAGGAGCAGTCCCTTGATGCCTTTTGTGCTTTGTCCCCTTGGTGCCCAGGCTTCACAAATAAAATCGTGTGGCAGAAAAAAACCTGTTCTGACACCTGACAGTCCTCTCAACGCAGGGAGGGAGGGGCTGCCCTCCTGGCTGAGGGCCTGGCACGTTGTGGGTGCAGAACAGACTGATGAGTCTGTGAATGTTTGGGGCCGGTTGGCTGGAGGGTGGGTGGGTGGACGGATAAAATAGTACAAAGAAGTCTTGAGACCCCAGGGGAGGTGGGACTCAGGATTAACTGAAGGAGGCTTCTAAGGGTCTCGGAGAGAGCAGTCTTTTGGTGACAGCTACGATTTGGTTAGGGCTCCTGTTTGCTGGGCGTCCATCCTGGCACTCTACGCGTTACCTCCCTTCATCCTCGTAGCAGTCCTTGGAGTGAGATATCTGCCCCTTTCCTAAGTCTCATTTCATTGGTAATCATTCTTTGAATAAAAATTTTAAATAAGTTAACATCTGCATTTAAATAAGTTAACATTTGCATTTGATACCCTCTGTTCTGCAAAGGGCCCCACTTTGTCAATAGGGCAGCTAAGGTTTCCTCCAAGATTATTGTCACTAATGAAAGGGATGCAGGTGAGGTGACCACTCCTGACGGCAGTCTCTGGGAAACCACATTATTCGGTTAGGAAGCATTTGCAGGGACACATGAGACCACGTGGCTTAGGTGCACCGGCAAACGAAGTGATGACCCTGCAGACTGTAGCGTGCGATCACCTGGGGAAGTACCTGGCCTTCCAGGTGCTTTTTAAAGAGGAAAACCCTTTTCTTTTTCCTGCCACAGTTTGGGGCTGATGGGCAGCCAGGGGGCATGGAGAACGGGGGTCGCGGGGTGGCTCTGGTCAGGAGTAGGCGGTGGGGTGGGGCAGGGGGTGTGGATGAGTGTCCCTGGCTGCTTTGACAAATAACCAAACTGAGGGGCTCAAAGCAACAGAGAGGTATTTTCCCACAGTTCTGGGGCCCAGAAGCCCTGAAATTAGTGTCCAGCAGGGCCGGTTCCTTCTGAAGGCTCTTGAGGAAAGCCTGTTCCCTCTCTCCTAGTTTCCAGTGACGGCTGCTGATCCTGGGATTCCAGCCACATCCTGGGATTCCTGGGACTCGTCACTCCAATCTGCCTCTGTCGTCACGCGACAGTTTCCCTTGTGTGTCTTTCTGTCCAAATTTCCTCTTCTTAAAAGGACAGCAGTCCTTGGCTCTGGGGCCCACCCTACTCCAGGGTGACCTCACCCTAACTTGATCACGTCTGCAAAGACCCCGTTTCCGAATAAGGTCCCCGTTGGAGGCCACAGGGGCACTTGCTTTTTTGTGGAGCACTATTCCACCCAGTAGACGGGAGTCATGGAAGGGACTCCAAGTGGGGTCCGCTGCCTCTGGCCTTTCACACTCTCTGTTGTCAGGGATCAAGAACTGGCCAGGTGGACACCAGAAATGCTGGCCCTAGGAGGGGCATATCTATAGGGAGGCTGCCTCGCCGATGAGGATGGAGATTGCACTTGGGATGGGGTGGCCGCCGTGTGCTCACCCAGCTTACGGGAGCGCCCGTTCTGGGTGCCCGGCTCCCAGGGCGTGTCCTCGCCGCTCACCTACCTGGGCCTACGTGACCCATCACGCACTCCGCCTGGTGGGTGGCCACCCCAAGGGAACCGATAGCTCTTTGGTTTTTCCCGCTGTCTCTTGAGGGTCTCTTCCTGTGGGTTATAAAAAGGGTGCAAGCCAACCAGGGAAGGGTAGAAGCAGAAGGGACAGATGCCAAGAGCCAGCTGGCAGACGATTCAGCTGTCATGCTGGGAGGAAGGCCAAGCCAGAGACATGGAGCCAGACCCTCTGGCCCAGCCCCTCCGGAGTCCCAACCTCCACGAACCCAGGACGCAGGAGCGGGGTCGGTATTTTAAGCCACTAAGTTTTGGGGGTGGTTTGTTATGCAGAAATAGATAATGGGATCATCAGCCCATTTCTTAGGCAGGGAATGCAGGAATGCAGGCATTATCCTAAAGCACCGTGCTTTCAGCCTGCGGGGCGGGGCGTGTACAGCCAGATGGTTTTAGGTGGCAGTGAGGTAAGGGACCTGGCACAAGATAGCGTTGAGTCACATGGTGAGAAAGTCCTTCCCTTTTCAATTATCAGTTGGTCCTGAACAAACTGAGATTCAGTATTGGGCAAATGATGACTAATGTCTCCTTTAACAAAGAGAGCAGCCCTTCGGTTCGGAGCCTTGAGGGGCGGCTGACTTAACAATAGTTTCACAATATTATTTTTCCACTGCATTTTTACAGTCACCTTCTGCTTACTCCGTGATACTGGGTTTCAGTGGGTATCAGGTTTGTGGCAAGCAGCAGCAACCCCCAAATCACAGTGCTTCAGGGAGAGCAGCTGATTGCTTACACCCAAGTGCAGTCTGTAGGTTAGCCTTCCAGAGCCGGCAAGGAGGCTCCAAGACCATCAGGAACTCAGGCTCCTGTCTTCTTGCTTCATGCCTCCACGGTCCAACACAGCTGTCAGTACTCCAGCTCTCCTGCATGCATTCCAGCCAGAAGGAAGGAAGAGGGGGATGCTGAAGGGCATATCCCCACCCTTTATGGATACACCTGTAGGAAGTTCCACCTCACATTCCTGTTCACATGCAGGACTTCAGTTGAATGACCACACCTTGCTGCAAGGTGGGTTGGAAAATACAGCCTGGATTCTGGGCAGCCATCCACTTATCTAAAAGTCAGAGAGCTCATGTAAAGCTCCACGCTTCACACCCTTCTTAGTGTGAAAAGGTGCTGGGAACACTAGCCACGTCTAGTACAGACAGATGGCTTACTTTGTGACAGAGACATTAAGTTTCCTTTTTTCCTAAAATTAAGTGGGGAAAGAGTCATTTTAAAGGAAAGTCAATAAAAGGACAGGTGGCCCATGGCTAAGGCACAAATTGCCAAGCTGGCCCTGGATGCCCTGAGATTTTGGGAAACATGCTGTGAATACAGAAAAATAAATGAGGTGTCAACCTGAGGCCCAGGGGGTGGGGAGTCGGGTTTCACGTTTAGGATGAGATCCCACATGTATCTGGGGTGAGGCGCTGGCCCTGTCCACACTGTCCCCTTGTGTCCTCACTGTCACTGTTCTGTCCGCATTGTACAGTGTGGGGAGGCTGTTCCATGGCCTCAGCTTGTAAACAGCAGAACAGGTCCATGCCTAGCTGGCCGCTTCTCCCACCTCTGTCTGCTGCATGCTGGCCGGCCCAATGTCCAGGGCAATGCTGGCAGGCGAAGGGTGCTGGGGCAGAGAACAGGAGGGCGCTCTCCTGCTTCGGTGCCCAAACTTTCTCTGGCAAGAGTTGGAGGGAACAAGGCCATCCTTCTGTGGGGCAGCAGGTCCTGGTGGGGAGGGTTCAATTTTCCAAAATAAAAGGGTGCAGAAACCTGAAGAGTGGCTCTCCATGCTCCACCCTGACTTCTCCGGGCAGAAACCCAGCAGACAGGTGTATTCCCGGCGCTGGCCAGTGCTTGCAGCGAGTATTTCTGGAGCACACACAAGCCTTATTTCAGCTTTTGGGGTTGCTTGTGTGCTGGGCAGAGCCACCTGGCCACTCACATGCCCCCCAGTGACCACCCTGGGTCTGTGGGGCAGCCTTCCCCTGGAGGCCCTGGGCAGGACGTGGGCTGGGAGGGGCCTGCCCCTGCCCTGGGCTGGGCCACTTCTGGACCTGCTGTGCCTGTCTGGGAACTAGAAAGTTCTGCAGGGTGTGAGCTCTCTGACTGCCAGAATGAACACGACCTCACTCTTCCACGTCCCCTGGGAGAACCCCAACTCACCTGCACCTCCATTTCCTTAGCTGTCACAGGGGGAAAACAACATCCCTCAGCTACAGGCCCAGTCCTGAGAGACTGCTGTGAGAGGCAAGCCCTCGAAGCAGTTTGAACACGGCCAACACTGCTCTGCAGCCTCACGGGAGGCGCGAGTCCTGCAGGCGGTACTCTGCGTTCCCTCAAGACGGCCTTGGCCCTCTAGCTCTTCCTTCATTTTCTCATTTTCTGATGATCAAATAGATTTACTGGGTCTCTAATAAGGTGAACCACACATGTAAGCATGGCATTGCCCTGCTGAAAATATGTTGCTGGCTCCTTTTTGTCTAGAAGATAAAATCCAGGCCTTTCCTTTCCCTGCAGGCTGCACATACCCTCCTGAACCCGCCTGGAGCCAGCCCCACTGACCTGCTGCTGCCTCCTGAGCAGGCCCCTGTTTCCCGGCCTTTGCGTTTGCTTCTCCCTGTGCCCGAACCTCTCACCATCTGCGTGACCCCTGCACATCCTACGAAACCCAGCTCAAAAGGCCCCTTCTCTGCAAGTTAGGTGTCCTGGAAATCGCATGGGTCTGGAGCAAGGAGGCTCCAGTTCCAGTCCCAGCTCCACCTTGTAACTTGGCAAATGACTTGTCTCATGGCAGCCCAAGGGGAAGATGGAAGCACCCCAACTTTACACATAGGAGATGCAGGGTGGGGGAGTTAATACCAGTAACCTCTGAGTGCTCATAGGCAAAGGTGGGACCCCTTATCAGTGGGGCCACGCCCTTGTGTAGGTCCCAGCACTGGAGCCCCCCAGCCTTAGGGACTCGTGGCCCAGCTGAGGGGACACAGTGGGTGTCAGAGGCAGCCCAACGTCTCCTCCTGAGGAGGCCGGGAGCCTCCTGTGGTCCCCGAGTCCAGACAGGGAGACAGGTGAATCACACCCTGTTTGTTTTACAAACTGGATGACAGAGCCTGTCAGATGACATAAAAACCAAACAAAACCCCCAACCCCCAGCCCAGCACTTAGGAGGAGGGCCAGTTTGAACTCCAGGGCTCAGCACCCCCTACCCCTACAGGTGACCCGCCCCAGGGAACACGGCCTCCCTGTCCTTGTCCCTGGGGGATTGCGGGGCTGGCGGAGACTCTGGAGGAGCCGGAACCACCCCTGGGGCCCTGATGCCTCCTCCCCTCCGCTCACGGTTCCGTGGGGACTAGGAGGTGAGAGCTGAGGGCAGTGAGGAGTAGTTCCAGCTGGTGATTAAATAGGCATTCTGCCTTGGGGCAGTGCGCAATTCCTGGGCTCACCCCAGGCCTGAATCAGACTCTGGGGCAGGGCCTGGGTTCCTGCACTTGGTACATATTCCCAGGAGACCCGGGTGGGCGGCAGGCACAGGGTTTGCCTTCTGTGCTGTCACCTCGGTGGGCCCCTGCTTCTTGGTGTCCTCGCAGGCCCGGCGTCCTCTTCTTCCAGGGCCTGACCCCTGCTCACCTGTCCCCGGCCAGCCGGCTCCTCCCTCACTGGACACCCTCTGGGACCTCCAAGGCATCTTCCCCTCTCATGCTCCATTCAATGCCAGGCTCTGGGAGCCTGGAGCCCACCCCCTGCTCTTGCCTCCATCACACACCATCCGGGCTGCTCCCTCCCCCACTCGAGTCACCCCTGAATGGGCTCCCTGTTCCCACCTCCAGACCCTCCAGCCCAGGCAGATGGAGCAGCACCTGAAAACTCAAGTCTGATTACCCGGCCCTGCCCCCGGCCTGGACCTCTGCGGGGCCTTCCCCTCAAGGACAAACTGTGGCAGGTTCTAGCTGCACAACAAAAATGGAAAACAGAAGGCAACAAAGCTTGGAGCAGTTTACCCAGCGAAGCAAGTTGTTCAAGGACAGGAGATGCACGCAGTCTAGGGGGACAAGCACCCTAGGGGCACCTTCTGTTTACCCAAAACTTCATTCCCTTCACCTAACATCTCAGAAGGGGTCATCTGTCTTTTAAATTTATTTATATGGCAGCCCCCTTTATCTTTGGGGGACATATTCCAAAACCCCAGTGGGTGCCCCAAATCATGGATAGTACAGAACCCCATTCACACTGTATTTTTTCCTATACATACATCCTTATGATGAAGTTTAATTTACAAATTAGGCACAGGAAGAGATAAACAATAATCACAAAACAGTAATTGTTAACAGCGTACTGTAATAAAAGCTCCGTGCATGTGGTTTCTCTCTCCCAAAGAATCTCATTGTGCTGCACTCACCCTTCTCGTAATGACAGGATGACAAACAACCGCGTGATGAGACCAAGCAGGTGCGGGTGGCGGCACCAGATGCAGCACGAGGCGGCCACTCACCTGGCACGGTAAGGAGGGGCCTCTGCTCTCCCACCGTGGCTGACCGCAGGTAACAGACAGGAAAGCAAGACCTCAGATGAGGCGGGACTGCAATGACAAGCAGGCATTTTTAGTTCCCTGAGGAGTTGAATCCATCAGTCTTTCTTTATGGTCCTGTCCTTCCTCTTCAAGATGATAAAGAAAATCTCCAAGGTTTGCTTCGCTTTTTTCCATTCAACCCTTGCATGCTGTCTTGCCAATGGGTTTCAGCCCCTGGCAAGTTCAGTATGGATTCAGTGTGACCAAAGAAAATGACAGTAAAACGTTCTTGGGGTGAAAGGGTTATGCCCAACTTTATTTCCAGGTGGCAGGTCAGTCACTAGAATCCCGTTCACTCAGAGCGAGTCTGCAGGCAGCGAGCTGGTCTCTGCCTCTGGGCCCCTCTGTCCGCACAGTCGTCCTGCACAGCTGTCCTCCGGACCTCTGTCCTTGGCGCTGCCATGGCTCCAGCCTCTGCTCTGCTCTCCTGCAGCCTTGCAGCCATGCCACTGTGTTGCCCAGAGCACTGGGTGGAGCTCCTTATATAGAGTCAACAGCCATGTATTGCCCACAGGTGTGCAGTGAGCTAGTCAACCAGGGCCAGGTGAGAATCCTGGCCACAGGAACTCTCATTTTATCCACACATCGTTTGGGACTTACTTTGGTAGGAGTGAGGAAAGGATGCAAACCTCTCTCCCCATTCTTCCAACTCCATTTACTGGAAGTTTTCTCACTATATTGAAACCCCACCTTTATCATATCCTAAAGTCCTTAATGACCACTATGCTGCCTTTCTCGGCAAGTGTCAGATAACCCAATCAAGCTGGCTTTAAAAAAAAAAAGTTAGCTCACATGACGGGTGGGGGCCCAGAAGCAGAGCAAATTGGCTCAGCAGCTGGGTGACACTCGTCTCTTGGCTCCACCGTCTGCTACACAAATGCCACAGCAATGTTGTTGCTGAGATTGCACCAGAATGACGGAGCTGGCTCCCTTCCTCACGTACTTACCCTGGGCTCTGAACAGTGCACGGAACCCTCAACAGCACCGCTCCAGTGTAGTACTGTAAAAGCGTAAATTTCGCCAATGCCACACAGCAGTGAAGCAGCAGAGCTGGGGTTTGAAGCCCGGGAAGCTGGCGCCGGAGGCCAGCCTCCATTCCGTTATTGGTGGGGTGCTTCCCATCGTTTCCGGTTTGTGATCTGCAGCACTGGCCACGTCGGTGAGGCCCGATGACAGAGGACGCCCCTTTCCCACTGCCCTTAGGCAGAAGCCCCTGTAGGCCTGGGCGGTGGCCGAGGGGCGCTGGGGCTGCTTCCCTAGGCACTACCCCATGTCTCCAGAGACCTCAGAATCAAAGTGTGACCAGAGCGTTTTTACTCAGCTAAGCTGGTGTGAAAGCAAGTTGTTTTAAAACACACACTCACTCAGGAATAATGAAAACAGTGACATCTGGTGAACTTTATCATGTGCCAGCCTCTCCCAGACACTCCCATCTCATCTCCTTGAGCTTCACAGCATCCCATGGCGAGGAAGGGTCTCACCAGGTGAGAAAGGGAGTTCTGGGCCCGGGGCTGACTGCGGTCACCCAGGCGAGCCGGGGGCGCAGGTGGCCACCATCTTGAGTCGTTAGCCTAGGCCCAGAACATGCAGACTGAATGCACAGCGGGTGAACGGACACTCGGATGGAACATGCAGCGCTCAGCGCCCAGTGCAGAGGTGTGTGCTCCTGGGCACGTGGTGTCCATGCTGCCCGGGGAAGTGGGGCCTTGGGGTGGCCTGTGGTGCCTCGGGGTGGGGGAGCCTCCCTGGGGTCCCTCGTAGGACCTTGGTGGTGTGAGGGGCAAATTCTGGTCTCAGCCACTGTGAGGGGGCGGCACTGGCTGGGGAGGCAGCCTGGCACTCACCAAAGGACACGGCCAGCCTGCCTGCACCCACCCAGGTGGGGCCTGTGCTCCATGCCCAGCGACAGCCAAGCACACTGGGGGACCTGAAGCTCTCAGACGACACCCATCATGTTCTTTCACGCAGAGAACTCAGGCCCCGTAGGATACTTGGTCCTGGCCTTTGACTGTGCAGTTTATTCATCCCCCTGCTCTGCACACACGCGGCCAGCTGTCAGTGGGGAGCCTGGATGGTACTGGATGCGGCAGCAAGGAGGAACCGCGGGCCGCAGTGCTCAGGGAGCTGAGCCCAGGGGCAGGACAGGCCCAAGGGCAGCCTGCTGGGCTTCTGGGCTGGGGGACCCCAGGGGGGCTGGGGCGGGGTAGCTGTAGAGAACCAATGGCTGGGCATCCGTGACGCTGGGGGTCAGGACCGTTCCCGAGGGGCCTGGGGACCCTTGGAACTGCGCTCCTTCAGCAGGAAGGCCCTCTGCGAGGAGCGATGGGCCCGGATGCCCAGATGCGTGAGGCTTCATTTACCTCACTTCCACTTCCATACATACAAACGTAAGGCCAGACATAAGCTTATGATTCCAGTCCTTGTAAACTATGAAGCAGTAAAATCACAAATTAGGGAAAGAAACCTGCAAAACAGATAAGCTTCAGATTAATAACAATGAAATGTAGGGCTTATTGAGGTATGATTTTTTAATTGTGCTTAACATATAAAATTAACCCTTTTAGCTATCTTTTCAAGTGCCACTGAGCATATTACAATGGCGTGCAACCGTCCTCACCATCCATCCCCACAAATTTGTCCTCTCCTCCCTGAGCTGTCCCATGAAACCTGTTTTATTAAACAGAATTGTTGCCTCGTGTCTGCAGGATGTCATCAGGTCTGAGATCGGGAGGCCTTGTACCCGGCCTGGTGTCGGGATGACT
The DNA here is from genome assembly GCF_030020395.1 of Manis pentadactyla. NCBI lineage: Eukaryota > Metazoa > Chordata > Mammalia > Pholidota > Manidae > Manis > Manis pentadactyla. The sequence goes on along the minus strand of NC_080027.1, from coordinate 7,654,819 downwards.
CAAATGGCCCAAGATGTTCTTCTCAAGCCACACCGTGAAAGCTTCACTTATGTCATGTGGCTCTTGCTCAGTACGGCCCCCATTCAAGCACTGATTTGGCTTTTGTCCTCTGAGGACAGATCGGTGCCGGGGGTACACATGTGGGGCTGTGCCACAGTGTCTTGACTGAGCCTATGACTTAAGAAACGGAGGACTTCTTTGATGAAAATGTATTCAGTTGCAAGTGTTTGCCTTTGTGTCAGATGTGAGTGACTGGCCACTTTCACACGGGCATGCACTACCCGTCACACGTGCCTTTCTGGTTCCAAATGCAAGGCACACGGGAATCATGCGGTCGGTCAGAAAGCAGCCAGCAGCATGGCTCAGAACACTTATCATGGAAATAAAAATGCAAAACTAAAGACGTGTGTGGAGAGCTTGCGGTTTCTAAGAACACAGGCCGGGGTCTGCAGTATGATTCGGTTGGAGGAGGGGGCAGGGAAGGGCCGAGGCAGTGGTGTCTGAGCAGAGGTGAGGCCATGACAGGGGCAGAGGGTGGAGAGGAGAGGCTGGCGAGGCAGAGTCGGGGCTGCCACTTGGTTACGTGTGGGGGCGGGATTCCCGGGCGAGAGGCCTGGGTCTGCGCCTGGGCAGCTGGGTAGAATGTGGTGCCAGGCAAGACGTGGGCTCAGGGGTGGGGAGACGGGGGTTTGCCTGTAGTGGGCAGAGTAACGCTACCCCCCTCAGGGTCCTCACCCGATCCCTGTGAATGTTCCCTTGCAGAAGCAAGAGGTGCTGAGGCAGCTGACAGTAGAGTCAAGCGCAGGGGAGGCAGCAGGGACCTGAGATAGAAGATGCCGTGGGCCTGTGCTCACCAGGGACTTGGGGGCAGAGGGCTGTGGGCTGTGCAAGGACAGGGTGTGCAGGAGTCCAGACAGAGGCCAGGGGAGGCACCAGGAGAAAACTTCAGGGAATGGTTGGGAAATGTCAAACGCCCTAGAAGCCGGCAGCCTGAGGCTTCGGCAAAGGCCGTCTAGGGGGAGTGGTCCTCGGGTTCCTGTAGAGAACAGGATGGACGAGGGCCCTGGAGGGGGGGACTGACAGAGCCCCAAATGTGCCTGCGACCAGAGAGCAGGGCTGGCTGTGGTGCGGAGGGCAGAGGGCAGGCGGGAGAGAGCGTGAGGCAGGGAAACTGGCATCAAACTCCTTCATCGGCCTGAAATCTGAAAAGAACACAAAGTTGGACCCTCTTTCCCTTTCTCAGGGGAAAGGAAAGCAAAAGGTGGCTCCAGTCCCAAGGAAATCATGAATCTTGTGTGCACCTTTACCAGAAATGGAAATTTCCATGATTATAAAAAAAAATGAAGAGGAGGAACACGGATTGTTTTTTGTTAAGTTGCCATGAAAAGTCCTTGTCCAAAAACTGTAGTAGCTCCCTATTTAGGGTGGGGTGTGAGGGACCCTGTCCTAATGGTTGTTGTTCTAATCAGAGGTGAATCCTCCTTCTGTCCCAGGTCACAGAAAGATCCAGAACACTTTTCGCCATGAAAGCACCAATTCAGAGTAACGGGAGTGAGGGCTGGGGGTGCCTGCGGCAGGAGGGTGCAGATGTGACGGTTCTGGAGAAGGGACATCCCAGGACCAGAAGACAAGTGTCACGCTTGAGTGCAGTGAGCCCATAAAACCAGAACTGCCTTTCACAGACGTCTGGGTGAAACGTCTCTGCTTATTTTAAGGTGCCTGAGAAGGTCCGCAGACGTGGGCGAGAACTTCACGTTTGTCTACAGGCCCCTTTTCAGGCTGATTGAGCCACAGGGAGCAGAGGCCAGGTCAGACTCCAGAGCCCCAGTGCTCACTGCCCTCTGGGGACACCCCCACCCCCGGCCCAGTACCTGGAGGGCACCCCCCACTGTAGAAAATGCATGAAGTACAAATAAGTGTATCATCCAGACCGTCTCAGGCTTCTGGAGCTCTTTCCAGTTTTGCTGCCCATAAGGAATTTGTGCTTTTCTATGCACTTGGGCACACACTCCTCATACTTCTCTTCTGTCTGACGAGGCCAGAAATTCTGCACTTCCCAAGGGCAGCCGCTTGTCCTGTCATTTGACACCTAGCACAGCACCAGTTATGGTGGGTGCCTCCGACCACTGATGGCTGTGCTAGCTGAACAGAGGGAGGCTTCTCTTGGGCTGAGCCCCACCTGCTGGGGGCAGTTCACCCCACATCACTGTGCTCTACAGCTTTGCCTGTGGCACACAGCTGCCAAGGGCCGGCCCACCTCCAGGCCCTGGGAAGTGGACAGCGCACCTGGCCCAGCAGTGCGCCCAGAGGGGCTTTTCATCCACCACCTTTCCGGGTGTTGGAGCTCATCAGATCCATGCCTCGAGACCAGGTTACACCACAGTCACGAGGCTGCTCCAAAGCTGTGCCCCATCTCCCTCACCAGGCGGATGTCCTGGGATGTCAGTGCTCGGGGCAGACCGAGCCCCACTGCATGGGGAACTGAGTGCCGGCCACATTAGTAAGCCGGGCCAGAGACGGGCACCCAGTTGGTACAACACGTGGTCTCAGGCCATGGAAATTCTGGATGCAGTGACACAGAAACCACATTACTGAAACCTCTGTCACAATACCTGGTGTGATGGAGGGTTGGGGAGCCCTCCAGGTGTGACCAGCACTCAGGGGCACAGGGCAGGTATCAGAGCATTTGGCATTTTCACATTTTGGCAGCTCATGTCGCAAACCAGAAGGCAATGGCAGAACCTTTGCAATCTGCCTCTCCAGGAATATGGGCACAATTTCCAGAAAGTCTATTTCCTAAAGCCACTGATAGCAAAGCCCCATGCCGACTGGTGGTGACGGCCCATCTGCTGCCCCAAGCTGAGGCCAGAAAAGGCAGGAGCCGCTGGCAAGCATGGTGTAGAGCACGTGACACAGGGCTAGGCCCCATATGTGGCCAGTGCTGTTTCAGCTCCGTGGCAGTGCCCTGGGCCTGCAATGGATTGTCAATACCTATGTTGCTGGCTAGGTTTTCCAGGTCAGAGAGCAAGGCCACTTCTGGCTGGTTTACTGCTATGACCCCAGCTCCTAGCAGTGCCTGGCATAAAGAAGTATTTGCTGAAGGTGAGGAGGGGCTCTGAGGCCAGGTCCACAGCTCAGGGGGACAGTGCTGTTAGGATCTCAGCAAGCCAAGGTCAAAGCAGCAGAGCATGACATCATATTTGGCTTTCCCAAGGTCACAACTGAAGGGTCCAATAAGGGATGGCCACTTGGCTCTCTGCTGCCTCTTGGAGGCAGGCAGGGCCCAAAGCTGGCAACAGCTGCCCTCTGTGGGCCAGTGTGCCGAGGGCAGACAGTGCCCTTGGCAGTCGTTCATGGAGTGGTGAAATCCAGCCCGCCCACTCACAGGCAGAGCCCACAATACGCTGCAGGGCTCACCATACTGAAATACGGAACTAGGCTGGGACGCAGACTGTAGAGTATGTGAAGTGATGTGACTATTGGCAGGAATGGAAAATCCTCTCTAAAAGGGAGGTTGTCACCACAAAAGCACTTGCTTTTACGAGGCTGCCGTAGAAGCAGAGATTACTTCTTATAATTACAGGATCCAGCTTCCTCAACAAATCTGTTATCAGGAAGAGTGATTTTGATACAAAATAGTAACAATCTGTGAAATCACAGGAATCCCAACACTTGCAAGAACTAACACTCGTAGAGCACGGCTGGTGTGCCAGTGGGGTTGGCGCCTGCGCACACCGAGTCTCCGGACACCTGGGTCTCCGCCCTTCTAGTTCCCACGCCCCCTGCCCGAGGCCGTGTCTACACGCATGGCCTCAAAGCCACCAGCCGAGTGTGGGGGCAGCAGAGCCGCTGTGGATCCTGCAGCCAGACTGCTGGTCCCACCCCAGCTCCCCGTGGCTGACCTTCCTCCAGCTCCGTCCCTCTGCGCTCATTCCCTCACCTGCCAGCGATAAAGGTAACAACCGGTGATTTTTACAGCCCTTCAAGTGCTGGGCATGGTTCCAAACCCTTCAGGAGTCTCCCTCATGGGATCACGAGGAGTCAGTGAAGGATGTGAACAGCGTCCAAAGCCCTGCCTGGCATGGAGTAAGTGGTCAGTGGGCGCTGGGCCCCTCAGAATCCTTGGCCCCCCGAGGAGCAGCTCGTTATCCCAAGGCAGGTGCGCCTGAGCCCCACATCAGGGACATGGCGCCAGGTCCTGGTTCTGGAGGTCCCGGGCCTGCTGGTCCTCCTCGATGAGGTCTGCCACTAGATTCAGCCGGCAGGCCCTGAGCGCCGCCACCAGGTGGGACACGGCGGCGTCCTCCTTCCCAGTGTTCTTCCAGACTCTCAGAGACTCCCTCACCTGCTCCGTCAGGTTGCGGGGGTATTTCTCCTCGATGGCATCGATCTTGGCATCGGACACTTTCAGCTGGCGAGCCAGTCTTCTCCAGTCCTTCCCCACGTTATCACATATGATGTCAAAAGCTGCACGCAGATCTGGGGAGGGAAAGAATGAAATGACTCCCAGGGGTTTGGGGGGCTCTTTAGAAGGGTGATCCCACACTCCCTGGAGGGCTTCTCCTGCTGATCCAAGTGCTGGGCACACAAGGTCTTCTCACAGGGGCTCATGCCACCCAGCAGCAGAAGGGCTGGGGGAGGTCACAGAAAACCCAACAAGGGTCTCTACTGTTGCCCTGGCAAACCCCAACTCCACCCCAAAACACTACCCACATGTGCAGCCTGCTGCAGACCAGCTGGCAGGTGCAGGCCGTAGGGGACCTACCTTCTCAGGACAGGAGAGACCGAGGGGAGGGATGGGAGTCGTCAGAAGGAGATGGGGTGGTCCCCATCCCTCCCTGCAGAGGGGTGAGTGCTGGTCCCTGACAAGAATGTCCACATCAAACCCTGGGGCTGTCAAGGCTAACCCACCTGGAAAAGGGCCTCTGCAGCTGTCACTGGGGATCCTGAGACGAGGACATCATCCTGGATCACCCACAAGGGCCAATCCAGTGACAGATGCCCCTTACAGAGGCGGCGGCCACGTGAGGCAGCCATGCGAGGGAGGGGGCCGCAAGCCCAAGAACACACAGAACCCCTAGGAGCTGCAGAGGCAGGAAGGAGCCTGGCCTGAGCCTCCAGACGGGTGGGGCTCTGCCAACACCCTCATCTCAGACTTCTGACTCCAGAATGCTGAGAGAATAAATTTTTGTTGCGTTTAGCCACCAAAGTTGTGATAATTTGTATGGCAGCCCAAGGACACTACTACACACAATTCTTTCTTTGGACGCTGCCTGGATTGATCACCATCGTTCGGTGCCTGACTACCACATCCTCACCTGCTGGCCACATCCTTACTGGGCATCAACCATAAAAGCTTGAAAAGCCATCACGCTGGACACTTCTGACCATAAAAACCTGTTTCTGGAACAGGGGGAGACGAGGAGGGCAACGTTCTATTGGCGGGCTCCTGCAGCTCCAATAGCACAGGGCTATAATGACCATTTGTACAGATGAGGAAACTAAGGCACAGGGAAGGCAGGTGATTTTCCTGAGGTCATCCAGCTGGACACTGGCAGAGCCAGGATGCAAAACCCTGACAGTCTGGTGCCAAAGTTCACTCTTCACCATTATGTGAAACGGCCTCTGTAAGAGTGATACATGACAGCCTCTTAACAATGCCACCACACCCGCTGTTAACCTGTGTACTGTCCTCCAACACAGCTCCGTAAAAAAAAAAACACAAATGGACATATATGTAGAAACCTCAAATGTTATTACCTACACTTTGTGGACTGTATCCTATCTGCATTCTCTGCCCAAATTGAATATCCTTAAAAGCATAATTTTCCTAAGTCCCAATTTGTGTCCAGCTCCACGTGTGTACATGTGTGCACACACACACACATCTATGTATACATATGTATGAAACCTGAATTTGCCTGCTTGTAGGCAGAGCTGCACAGCTTGCCAGGAAGCACCCACCAGTCCTCATGGAATGATACCACGGCATCATGTTTGTATCCGTTTTGGTTCAGTGACTGAATGCCCGATTCCAGGTCATGGCTTCAAGCCTGTGAGGGGTGTCCCTCAAGCCCCCCAACACAGGGACAGGGATGGAGCTGGGAAACTCTGCTTCACCCGGGTTCTCATTTTTACTCCTGGAGCCTCTGCAAGCCACAGGTGAGGGTGGAGAGGGGCTGCCTGAGAGGGCAGGAAGTCACAAGAGCCACTTGATCAGACAGTGTGGCGACTGAGCCCACCCCCCACAGGCCACTCTGCGGGGGTAGTCCTGGCTCAGCCGGTCACCGGTCACCACCTTGCCCCTCGGGCAAGTCACTTAGCATCGCTCTCGGCCACAGCCCTCTCACTGGTAACATAGTATCTAACTAACCCGGTTATTGTGTAAATAACGTAAAGTGCTCAGGCTAGTGCCCGGCACACTGCCAGTCCTCGTGTGAATTATTGCTGGTGTTATTCTCGGACAGCCGAAGGGCATTAGTGGGACATCCACAGGCAGAAGGGAAAGGAGCGCAGCAGCACCGCTTACCTAACTCCTGCCCCGCTTTCCCCACCCAAGGAGGTTGGCAACGCCCTTTCCTTCCGAGAAATTTCTCGTTTAGCTGGGGCAACGGGGTGACAGAGGGAATAGTGAGGGTGGCGGCGGCGTGTCCGTGCTTTGCCACCCAAGCCAACCTCTCCAGTCCGGGTTCTCTCACCTGCGCGTGGGCAGCCCCGTGTCCCAGCGCGCGTGGAGCAAACCCACGCAAAGCAAGCCTGGTAAAGACGCGGTGCCCGGCAGGCTCAGCGGGACAAACCGCCGCTGCCCCCCAGCCCCCGCCCACCTCGCTCCCGCGGCGCGGCCCCGTGCGCCGCGCCCGCCTCGAAGTCGTCCAGCCGCCGCAGCAGGTCCTGGCGCCGCAGGGAGGCGAGCAGGTCGCGCAGCAGAACGGTGCACTCGGGCCCCAGCTCGTTCTGCTCGAGCAGCACGGAGAAGAGGTCGAGGCCGCTCTGCACGCCCTCCATCTTCCTCTTGCCAACGCGGCCCTGGCACAGGAACTTGAGCTCCGTGACTTCGTTGCTCGACAGGCCGGCCGACACCGAGTGCAGCAGGACCAAGAACGGGTCCATGGCGGCGGCCGGGGCGCCCCCGGAAGTCGCCTCCGCGTCCGCTCGCCCGACGTGTCGCGAGAGTTCCGGGGCCTGCGCATGCGCCACGAGCCCGAGAGGACTTTTCTGCCTCTGCGCCTGCGCCGTGCGGTTCCTCCAGCGGCGGGTGCAGACCTGGGCCGCGGGGGGTACCTGCCCCGGGCTCTGGCTGGGAGGGTGGGCTTGCGTTTCCCCAGGAGTGTGCCGATAATAAATGCATCTGTTTGTTAACATGTGCGGAAACGCGTCCTTTCGTGCACCCGGGTCATCTCTGTGCAGGAAAGACTGGAGCTTATTTAGGTTTAAATGTTTAATACTTGATTTTAACATTATAGTAATTAATGCTTTTGAATGCTTTTTTGGAGTTTGTTGAGCGCGTATTGTGTGCCACGCCGTAGGTGCTGGGGACATATTCGGGGACAAAGTGCGGAAGGCCGGGCCTGCGCGGAGCTTACGCCATAAGTACACAAATTCATATAATAGATGAGAAGGTCGAGCAGGGTAGCGGAAGAAAGGAGCCGAGCAAAGAGGTGAGGGCGTGGAGACCGCGGTCTCCAGGGGGTTGGTCAAGGCCGGCCTCATGGTGCAGATGCAGGCGCAGGTGCAGGTGCAAAGCCAGGTGTGTAGGTGTGGGGAGAGGGAGGGCCACCTGCGTAGGGGAAGAGCGCTGGGCAGCCCAGCAAGAGCAAAAGCACAGAGGAAAACTGAGGTTCCAGGAGCAGTGGGGGTGCCTGCCTGTCTGAGCAGAGTGGGGAGCAGAGGATGGTCATGGAGGCAGGGCTGGGTGGAGGGGAGCAGATTAGGGGCCTCACCTGGCCTGTGAGGGCCCAGCTTTACTGCCCCTGAGATGTGTGAGCAGAGTGAAACCATCTGAATTACCTTAAAATCTACTTGAGAGAATTCACACTCGGTATACCTCACCCTTTTAAAAGTGTACAATTCAGTGGTTTCAGTATGTTCATAACGTTGCACAACCCTCAGCATTAGCTAATTCTCAAATATTCTCATCACCCCAAGTAGAAACCTGGTGCCCAGTTGCAGCCCCTTCTCCCACCCCAAGCCCCTGGCAACCACTAGTTTTCCTTCTGTCTCTTTGGATTTGAGCTCTTTGCACATTTCGCCCAAGTGGAACCATACTCTGTGTGGCCTTCGGTGCCTGGTTTCTTTCACTGAGCAAAGTGTTTTCAGGGTTCATCCATGTTGTGGTATGTGTCAGTGCTCCACTCCTTTTTAGGGGCCAATAGTATTACAGGTCTATGGATGGACCACATTTGTGAGCCCAGTCATCAGCTGATGGCACATCGGTTGTTTCCAGCGCTAGAAAACAAAATTCACCTAAGGCAATTTGAGGATCTAATTGGCTTTATTCACCCATTCATGAATTGGGTGGCATCCCAGATAGCAAGCAGAAAGGAGCTCTGAGGTGCTGTACAAAATGGAAGGCTTTTATAGACAAAAGGGGCGGAAAAGGAAGTTTTCTAACAAGGAGTGGATTGTTTTGGGCAAGGTCACCTTTCTCTGGGGGAAGGGCAGACAGCCTCACTAGTGCTGACCGGGTAATCCCAGGTTGACTGGTTAAAGGTTACCTTCCTGGGAGAGGCTGGAACTACAGTTAAGTCTTGGTTTGCTGTGGTGGGAAAGTGACTCCATTTGGGGCCTGCTGTTCCTTTTTTAACACCACCTTTTGGCCAATATGAACAATGCTGCTAAGAATTTCAGATTATGTTTGTAAAGGACTCTTCTCCCACCCGGTAAAAGCCACAGTAATCATGAGCGTATGTGGAGTGAGCGCAACGGAGGAGTGAGAAGGGGGGCCTTCTTTAGATTGCGGGGTGTATGTGTGCACAGAGAAATTGAGGATACTTCTAAGGTTTGAGGGGTGGCACAGCTATTGACCCAGGGAGGGTGTGGGTGAGGTGGCTTTGGGGAGGACCCATCAGAGACGTTGACTGAACAGTGGGATGTCCAGGATGAGGGTCTGGGAAAGAGATCTGGGCAGGAGATGTGAATTTGGGAATACTCCATAGAGGGATGGTGTTTGTGGCAGTTAATTTTACACGTCAATTTCACTACCCCATCTCTGGTAAAACATTATTTCCCGGTGTGTCTGGGAGGGTGTTCCTGGAGGAGTCTGACTCGGTGGACTGAGTAAAGCAGGTGGGCCCCCAGGGTGGGACGGCCTCAGCCGACAGGACCCGAGGCGGACGAAGGAAGGACTCGCGCTCTCTGCTTGAGCACCACTGGCTGCCCAGTTCCTTCAGACTCAGACTGAACCACACCACCGGCTTCCCGAGCAGACGGCCTGTTTGGGGCCTCTTGGTCTTCACGACCAGCTGTAAGGGCCGTGTGGAGGGGCCCCTGTGAGTGGGAAGGAGCCAGAGAGGATTCAGCCACGCTTCTGCTGCCTGGCCCCGCTGCCGTTTCTCTGTCTCTTGCAGGTGACCTCTGCTGACTTACCACACACTGCTTTCTACTCTGTTTTTGGCTTGTCTCTCCTGCCAGAATGTGAGTGCTTTGAGGGCAGGGGTTCCAAGCACCCAGAACACTGGCTGGCACTTAATAGGTGCTCACAGAGGACTTCGGGATGAATGAGTCTCATATAAGGCCCAGTTAACTTGACTCTCCCTTAGCACAATGTACGTGTGACTGACCCCCTACCTAGCGGTTTGTGGCTTGTCTCTTCACCCTCTTTACATATTCAGAGCAAAAGTTTTAACTTTTGATGAGACCCCATTTATCAAAATTTCCTTTTATGGCTTGTGCTTTTGGCCTCAAGTCTAAGATCTCTGCCAAACCATGGGTCCCAAAGATTTTCTCCTATTTTTTATCCCTAATGGTTTTATAGTTCACATTTCAGTCTGTGATCCATTGGGGCTAACTTTTGTACCGGGTGTGATCGGGTGGGGATCTCTGTCGGCCTGCGGGCGTCCAACCACTCCGTGCTGTTTGCTGAAGAAGCTCTCTCCCCCTGGTTCGCTCTTGTGCCTTCGTGAGAGATGCTTCGAGCATATTTCATCTATTTCTGGGTTCCCTGTTCTGTTCACCTGTGTTTCTATCCTTCCACCAAGGCTGCCCTTTCTTGGTGCTATCAGTAACCCTTAATTTTTTGTACAGTCACTCATACAACTTTATTCTACTTTTCCAAGACTTCTAGCTATTCTAGGATCTGTGCATTTCCACATCAATTTAAAAATAAGCTTGTCTATATCACAGGATAGCTTGCTGGGATTTTGACAGGAATTGCACCCAGCCAGCATTGAACTCCCCTCCTGCTGATTGGGGGGCATGAGGAGCCCAACGTAGCCGGATGACAGTCTGGCTTCCAGTTCAGTGGGGTCTCCTCCCCTGGTGGGAGCATTCCTCCCTCTGCAGCTCAGGCCTTCATGGTTTGACGGTGGCTTGATGGTGGCAGAAGGCGTCCAGCCCCGCAGACACCCTGATTTAGCCCCGTGAGCCCTGTGTCAGATGTCTGACCTGCGGATCTGTAAGGTGATAATGTGTCGTTCTGGGCCACGAAGTTTGGTGTGATTTGCCACAGCAACAGAGAACACACTGGCCGTCCGCGGGGCCTCTTCCTTCCCTGTGCGCAGCTCCCAGGGGCAGCCAGCAGAGGGCAGCAGCCGCCACCGAGCCCGGCCAGGCCGACCCACCTCCGGCCGTAGTCCCTGCGGAAGGTCCGGGCCTGCTGGAGGCAGGTGGGCTTGTCACAGGGGCTGAGGCTTCTGAGGGGCTGTGACGCTGTTTCCGAGTCCCAGCTACAGAGGTGAGCGTGGTTTGTGGAAGCTGGTGGCCTGCTTAAGATACATGCAGTTTTTTGTATGTTTTACTTCATAAAAATGTGGGGGTGGGGAGAGCGGAGAGGGACAGAGGCGGGCTGGGGAAGGGAACAGACAGGGAGGCTGGAGCAGGTGAGCAGGTGGCTTGGCAGAGCTGAGAGACCAGACCTCAGTATCTCCACGGCCGCCTCTCTCGGGAGCAGCGCCGGCAGCGGCCAGCAGCCCAGCCGAGGAAGTCAGGCCCGGAGGCCCCGGCGGGTCTCAGTCGGTGTGTCCAGGCCCCGCGGCATCTCTGCCAGAGGCGAGGGGGTGAGCATCTGTGGCCCAGAAAGCTTACCTTCCGCATAGCCCTCGCCTCCTCCCCCGACACCCCTCCCAGACCGGCTCCGAGACCCCCCCACCCCGCTCACAGGCAGGAAGGCCCAGCTGTCAGTTGGTCGGACACCCACCCATCCTCTATCCAGCCATCCGTTTGTCCGTCCATCCATGCAAACGTCCACCCCTCACTCACTCACTCACTCACTCACTCACTCAGTGAGCCCTTCCTAGTCTGTTTTCTGGCAAGCGTCAACCTTCTCTGCTTTGCTGCAGCTCTTACAAAACACGGACAGGAAAATGCATGTTGCCTGAGTGTGGGCATGCGCACCACCTGTGCTGGGGGTCACTCATGGGAGCACGTGAATGGCTCCTGGGGATCTGAAGATGAATGCATGTGGGGTCAGGGGTGTGGGTTCCCTGAGGCGGGAGCTCTGAGTGCAGCCTTGGGGTGGGGACAGCCCTGTCCCAGGCACACACCTTGGTCAAGCTCTGTTCCAGGGAATCCCACGGCTGGTCGTGCCTCCCACAGTGAACTGGCCTGAGGATTGTCTAGAAAGGCCAGTGACTCTGGGAGGCACTGCCCCAGCTGCCCACTTAGCCAGTGGGTCGTCCCCCTTGGGAGGGTGGGGAAGGGGCTGAGCCGGGCCGGAGAGCACATGCAATGGCTGGAGCAGAGCAGCTGCCATGGGCTCCAGTCACATGTGAGAATGTGACATGGTGAAAAATATGGCAGGATTTTTCAAGATAACATGCAAATTGGATTTTTATGTGAATTTACCTGGCTTCTATTAAGTCAACTTAAAAAATCAACAGCGACCCTACTGGATGGAGGTTGCTTTTGGCCGGATGCAGCTCACAGCAGCCTGCACCTTTGGCAGAGCAGTGGGGTTCCCACACCAGATGCTGGCCCGGGAGCCCTGCCACCCCAGACCCAGAGCCCAGGCTCTGTAGCCACCACTCACCACTGTCTGCACTTGGGGGGCCAGCCCCGCCGGTTCCACCACACCCCTCCAGGGACCAGTGGCAGAAATGTCTGGCACCAGGTGCCGCTGGGCCTGGGTCCAAGGGCTGGCTGAGCAGTGAGCTTGCTGTGTGATGGCCGCAGAGCCCTGGCCCCCTCTGGGCCTCACTGTGCATGTGGATGTGGATGAAATAATGGCACAGGCTGGGCAGTCATCTCCGGGGTCCCTCCAGCCCAGGTCTTTGGGACGTTCCCTGTCGGCTTTCTCTCCAGCAGCCCAGTCCAGACCCTATCACCTCTCACCTGCGCTTCTGCAACACCCTCCTCTCTTGCCACCTAGCAGCTACAATGAGCACCGTCCTTTTTGATGCTGCTAGAACTCAGCCAGCTTGCTGCTGCCTCAGGGCCTTTGCACTGTCCCACTGCCTGGACCGGCCTGCCTTCCGAGGTTTTATATGCTGGCTCCTTATTGCTCAGGTGTGTAGGTGCCTCCCTGACTGCCTCCGCCTCTCAGTCCTATTCCCAGTTATATTTAATCAGCACCCCTTCTTCCTCTGAAACTATCTGGTTCTGGGGTTCATTTTCTCTGAACCCCATCAGACACAGTTGAGTGTCTGATGCCCTCTGCAGGAAGGATTCTCCTGAGGGAGGGCCGTGTCTGCTTTGTTCCCTGCTGTCCACCCCAGCGCTCCATGAATGGGTATCCATGAGCTCTGGGTGCCAGTCTCGGCTTAGGAGCCCTGTGATCCAGGGAAGTCACTTCCCCACTCGGAGACTGTTTCCTCACCTGTCAAATGGGGCTAAAGATCCCACTGGGTGCCCTCACTGGCCCCGGGGGCCCATGGGGCAGGGGTTCCTGGGTGCTGCCCTCATTAGGGACTAAGGAAGTGGTTCCGAAGCTTTAGGACGCTGTCCTGACTGCAGGGTAACTGCACATCATGAGCTTGTGGGTGGCTAAGGTTTCCTGGGGGCCTCAGGGACATGAGCACTGGCGGGTGCCTAAGGCTCTCGTCCTGGAGGTGTGTTGGAAGCCTCACTGGGGGTGGCTGCTAAGGACCATCTGCCTGCTGGGGCTGTGCAGCTATGCGGACATGGGGGGAGAAAATCTCTTTCATGAAATGATGGTGGTTACAGGTGGTGGTTGAGAAAAAAAGGTCTCCACTTGCCCAGAGGAAAACACTGGCAACCCTAGGTTGGTCTCCAAAAGGCGTGGGGGAAATTTTAGAACCCTAAAATCCTAAATCCCACTCTGTTGGGTTGGCAGGACCAGGGGTTGGGACTTGGGGATCGTGGAAGAGGCTGCTGGGATGGTGTGACCCCAACTCCCGCCCCAACACACATACGTGTTCACACAGGCACATGCAAACACACACATGCACATGTGCCCATAGACATGCACATGTGTGCACACTCACACAGCACGTGCAAACGCACACACGCATGCCCACGCATACTCACAGGGAGGTGAAGTCCCCAGAGATTCCAGAACAATCTTGTGTCTGGCACCAGAAGAAACAGATGCCTCTAACCCCTCCCGAATCTGCAGCTCGGCCGCAGGGCTGCAGGGACAGCCTCTCGTTTCCTGGAGCGAAGGTCACACGGACAGCATGTAAGTGAAGAAAGCGGTTGTATATTCAAATTTATTTAGATGAATGTTCAGCCATGGCCTCCTGTGGATCTGTGTACATTCAGTTTTTTAAAAAACGGTTTCCATAAAAGGATTCTTGGTAATCACCTAACTTTTAATATGGTATTTATATACAAAAAAAACCATTTCAAACTACTTACTGTACAAGAGAAAGTAGAAGCATCAGATTGCATGATTTTAGAAAATAATGAAAATCTATGACACCTGTGGGCTTCAACCATAGCCGGCAGCTTATGGGAATGTTGACTGTACGCCAACCACGTGTCCCAGACAAGCATGTTTATGCTCCCTTCCCTCCCTTCAGTGAAACGTTTGTTTCTCGTGGTGCTTAAGAAATTTCAGGTAACTGGTTAGTGTAATTGTTGCAGATTTAGATGGCTCATATCTATGAGACTTGTTTTTACAAGCCTTGAAAATGATGATTGTCTGATAGTAACATTCCTGTAAGTAAAAATATAGAGAAGTGTTACCAAAATAGAAGCCTTTATTAATAAAAATCTTTGGTAGTAACAGTATTTTAAATTGCTCTCAATGATATTTGGTTAACTAATAAAATAACCTCCTTCCACCTTCGAGCCACAGGAAAAAAAAACCCTTAAGTCCACCATAGAATTGATTCTCTTAAAAAACCCAATAAATATTCTAAAGCTGTGAATGTTCCCCCCGATGCCTTAGGATTTCTTAAAACCCTTAAGGCGTCTTTAGAAGTGCCTGTGAGGTCATCCCCCTGCTCCTTTTCCGGTCAGCCTGGTCTTGTTCCACAAGGGCGGCCGATAATGCTGAGAGCAGCTCACTGCGGTGGGGCGGCGTGCAGGGGCGGGGGGTCCCGACGGCACGGACCACCTGCTCCCACCCCCCTGGGAGACAGGCTGGGGCACTGCTCTTTCTGCCCAGACTGCCTGTGTCTCTGAACTCCAGGAAGGACAGGATGGTGAGAGCCTTCTCCCTTTTCTGACGTGGAGGCAGGCAACCCCTCCTGGGCCCGGTATCCCCACGGCCCTCTCCTTACGTGGCCCTCTGTCCTCCCTCAGGTGGTGCACCGGCTTTAGCCCCGCGCCCTGGAGTGCCAGCTCACATCTCTCGTAGGCATCAGGAGGGTCAATCACAGAGGACGATTTCTGGTGGCCTCTGCTCACCTCCCGCTGCAAAGGACCCCCGAGGTTTCCAAGAACAGTCTCTGCAAACAGAGCACCCGCGTTCACCGAGTCACCACCCTACCCCAGATACCAAAGATACAAAAGTTCCCTGCATAATGGTTTTGTGCAAAAACAAAGGAAGAGGAAACAGAAAAAAGACAGAAAGACGTTCTCCTATCGGAAGGCGGTCTTCTGGAGCCACTGGGCCTCGGGGGGCACAAAGCCACCTGCCGGGAAAGGGTGCCCACCAGTCGGGGTGCCGGGGCAGCTACAGGGCGCCCCCAGGGCACTCAGGGCTGCCCAGGCGGGCTTCAGGCTTGTGGCTGTTGCACGGCCCGTCGCCACCGCGGTCCTTGTCCATCCACGTGTCCAGCAGCTGCTGCTTGCCCTGCTCCTCCCTCATGAACAGCTCCACCATGAGCACCTTCTCCTTGTGCACCTGATGGCTGATGTCCTTGGGGATATCCGGAATGACCCAGTCCACAAAGTCGCTCATGAACATGACCAGGTTCTGGAAGGAGAGTCAGTGTGGGGGTGGGAGGGAGGACACAGGAGACGCCCCCCACCTCCGCACACCCTGCAGGGCCTCACCGCCTCAGCCCTGCCCACGGCCTCAGACAAACCCTTTGAGCTCCGGGCCTCGGTTTGCCAGAAAATAAAGGAGGTGGGTCAGCAGCCAGCAGGCCTCCGGAAACGCTTGCTGACTTTCTTGAAAGAATCTGAGCCCAGTAAATAGGAGAGGCCTCTGGCTGACACTGAATCCCTTGGCTGGGAGACCTGAGAAATGGCCCGACTGGTCATCCATTGTCAAACGGAACAAGTATTAAGGCTTTAAAGTAAATAGTTAAAATAGAAATAGCACAAAAACAGACATAACTTGGTCTCTGATGATTCCACAGGCCCTTCTGCAGTTTGCAAGGTCTCCCAGGATTGCCCTGGACATTTGCCCCCTCCCTGGAGACATTTATGGAATGCAAATGGTCAGCTTTCACAGAAAACAGAGATCATTTTGTTCTTAAACTTCTGTTCAGCCACTGTTTGTTGTAACGTCCGGCTGAGTCAGCTACCTTGTGGACGTGCTGATGCTCCCACACCACCTTTCCTGGTTGGGCTCCTAGCCCCCAAGCTGTGGCTGACACAGCGGTTGCCTCTCTGGGGAACCGCTCCCTCCTGTCTCCCTGTTCCAAGCCACTGGGAGCCACTCTGGCCTGAGTTAGCCCACCACCGTCCCCAGAGACTGGACCCCAGGCTGGGTCCCCTGGCTACCCACTGGGGCCTGGAGTCAGCATGTGGAGCCCACTCCCCTCCTGTCTGTACTGGCCCTGTCCACCGGGGGGCATCTGTGCCACACAGAGATGGGGAGAGACCCAGAGGGGAGGTCAGGTGGGGTCTCCCCTCTTCCTGGTCTCCTTCAAAGAAGACCTCCTAGGTTGATGTCAACCTGCCCTCCCCAAGTGAGTCCAAATCCTCCCTCCACCCGCCTTTCATTCATGAGGTTCTAGGACCTGCCCTTGCACAGGGCTGGAGTGGCCAAGTCCCCTGCTTGGGGGTTCCAGTCAAAGGTCTCTCCAGGTCTGAGACCCAGGTGCCCACCAGCTCCTGACGCCGTTCTGGCCTCTGGGTGCTTCCTCGATGCCCCGATTCCCAAACTTCCCGGATACACATGGGACCCTCCTCACCTGGAAGACAATGACGAAGGCCAACCGGGCGGCCAGGACGGCCCAGAAGTCCTTGGAGATGTCGTACTTGTGTTCTGACCACGGGGGCTCCCGGTAATCTTTGTACCTGCAGAGATGGCGGGAATCAGGGGTCTTCAAGCGGAACTGGGGGCTTCGGCTTGGCGCTGTGGGTGAGAGCAGCCAGGAAAGCTTCAGCCCAGTCCTGAGCCGCCTCCAGGCAGCCCTCCCTGGGGGCTGAGCCAAGCCCAGCACACACACGGCCAGGGAGTCTCTCTGTGCTGTGGAGGGTGGCTGGGACCCATTGTGGGGCTGGCAGTCCTGGGGCCTTTGTGGGGAACACAGATAGCAGGCGGGGTCCCCACAGGCTGCGCCAAAAGCTCACAGAAGTCAGCTGTGTCTAGGGGTTCCAGACTTTTAAAGGCACTTGGAGCCCTTTTTCCAAAAGAAATCTCACTGGTGCAAGCAGGGCCCCCTGGTTGAAATGGGGTGGGATTCCCTAAGCCTGGACCTCCAGCCACATTGTCCACAGAGCTCCAGGCTGGTTCCACGAAAACTACCTCTCTAGTGTCTCCTGTCTTTGTGGGGAAACTAGTGAAAAAAACCTAAACATTTCCTCAAAGTGGCCCAGGTGGGAGGCTGACATACAGTTGGTGCCGGTGGGTCCTGCCCAGCAACTGTCCCCAGGGGCACCTGCTGCCCACGGGCCAGCGCCCCAGGGGCACCTGCTGCCCACCCTCCCCACTGTGACTTCCTGGCTGCTCCCTCCTTATCTCTGCGCAACACCAGCCCAGCCCTGCCCTGCCCGTGAGTATCAGTTTGAGACGTTGTCTGCTGCTTCCTGCCTGGAGAGATGGCACCCTGACACCCCTCTCCCCCAGGGCCCACCACTGACCCTCGTGCTACGGGACATGATCTTTGTCCCCGGTCCCACCAGCGAGAGGGACAGCATGCTTCAGGACTCCTGTCCCATCCTCTTTTCCTCAGAGGCTCCGAGACAGCCAGTCCACAAGGGCACATGAGGATGAGAACGTGGGGAACTGTCTCTACTTAGGCCCCTCGACCGCTCCCTGAATTCAGGGGGTGCCCATGTCCGCCGGGGCTTCACTGAAATGGGACTCACCTGTGCACTGGAAGGGCTCCCCCAAAGCCAGCAGAAAAAGCCAGAGACTGGTGCGGCCCTGCTGGTCACTGGGAAGCTGAGGTCCAGTGGGGAGACCAGGGGAGGAGACAACCGGCCCAGTGAGTAGCAGTCCAGCCTGGGCCCTGAGCCGGTGCCCACCTTGCTGTGTGGCTCTGTGTAATCACTTGGCCTCTCTGGGCCTCGGTCTGATGTCCCCTCACTTGGCCACCTCACAAGCATGGACTAAGAAGCTGCTACATTCCAGCTCCCATTTCATTTGTCAGAGAACATGGTGGCCAGGGCACCGCATCCCCAGAGCTTTGTTTCTGGAGGAAGCTGGATGGGAGTCCCTGACGGCTTGTTCAGTGCTCAGCTGCCAGCCTCAAGATAGGACGGGGCTGGGCACACACACTTCAGTGTCCACTGCTGGGCAACACAGAGGCTGCATAACCCGCTCTCCAGGGGGCACAGGCGGCCTCTGTTCTCCCAGGGTCAGAAGCCACACACCGGTTTCTCCTCTCCTTTCTGTGCTCAAGGCTAGCCTCAAGGGATGCTGGACACTGTGTCTGGGTCGCCTGGCAAACTCCTGTGCATCCCTCAAAGCCCACTTACAGACCTGTCCCCGTGCCACCTTCCACCTCCTGGGCTGACCTCTGTCAGAGATAACCTCATGTTTTTCTTGCATAGCGCTGTTCTCAGCTGCCAGCTCCCATGGGGTGGATAAAAATGCCCTTTCTGGGGGTGGCTGTGGAGATTAAAGGAAACAATGCCTGGTTTTGTGCAAGAATAAACAGTAGCCAGCGGCGATGGAAGCTCCAAGCTCTGCTATGCTGCCTCTCCCACACCTGCCGCCCGAGGCGGGGCTGGGTGCTGCTCTTCCTGCCACCGGTTCCTCTGGGAGGCGGCTTGCCGAGGGTGCGGCTGCGGAGGCCTGGAGCTCAGCACCTGTGGCTTGTGATCACAGCCAGCAGCGGGCAGGGCCTGAGAACCCCAGTCCAGGGCAGCATGGTGGTCTGACCCACAGTCTTCTAACTCCACGGGGTGAAAGCGGTATGACCCTTAAAAACGGGGTCTTCACCCCACGTGGCCAGGACACCCTGACTGACTCATGGGACCAGGGAGCTGCTTCCTTAACCGACACCTGGGACCCCACATCCGGTTACTGAAACCGAGACTTAGGCCATAAACATCAACACTGACATTTCTGAGTGGCCTGCTGCCAAAGTGACCATGTATCTCCCACCTTCAGTATTCTTCTCTGAAATTCACCTTTGGTTAACAGGTCAAGCCTGGGTGGCATGGAATGTTCAAACAGCGTGAGGCGGTGGTGCCGCCTGACTAGCTGGGGTCCTGGACCGGAAGCTGGGGCTCGGGTTCAGCCCGCCTGGTGCACAGCCCACTGAAGGCTGGGGAGGCAGGCATCTCGAGCCCCCCCCCTTGATTGCAGCTCCCCAATGCCTCCCCTCCCCAGCGAGGCCTGCGGCAGATCCGTCTGGGCCCTTCCTACAATGTATGTGCCCACATATGCATACACCAAGGCATGCAGGACTCTGGACACCAGGAACTGTGCCATGCCACTTGCCCTCTCTGGTTGGCGGACCTGCTCCAGCTCATTCCTGTACCAGGTCCCGGAGCAGCTGCTGTTCCCGCCCTGACACAGAACACACAGGCCCTCTTGTCACAGTCCTCCTCTCACGCAGGGCCGTCTGGGAACGCCTGCAGTGCACCAGTGGTGCCTGAGCTGGGCAGGCCCTCCCCCCTTCCCCGAGGACCGCAGGGTTCAGGCAAGGCCGAGCTCTAGTGCACTGGCTTTGGGACGCACGGTTCGGCCCCGAGTCTCCCCTGTACTGAGTCTCAGCGGGTCAGAGGTGATGGAACTGCCTGGGACCACGCCACCTCGGCTCTGCTCTCTTCTCCCTGCCTCTCGCCAAAGCCCGCGGCGGCCCTCTAATCCCCCCGCCCGGCCAGAATGCCACGTGCTCCAGAAAAGGCAGCTGCGGCTTCCCAGCACCACGGGACTCCCACCTTCCTCCCCCTGCCCCAGGGCGGCCCCACCGCATCCACCTTCCCTCCGCTTTTGGCTCCTACCCCCTCCCCTTGTGCTTCTGTTCCCCCACTGCACCAAGGCCCCTGAGTGGCAGGCGTCATGCCGCCCACTCCCGAGTCCCCAGCCCAGACCCCAGGCTGGCACATGGACGATGCACAGGGAGTGGCCAGGCATCAGCTCTGCGCTCGCGCCCCTGTCCCATCCCCATCTTTCTTGGGGTGCTTCTTGCACATGCCGAGCGTCTGGCTTGCTAGTGGGACCCTGCAGGTCTGGCTACCTCAGATATGTGTTGCTTTCGCCTGTCCAGTATCTGATACTCCCTGGAGTCATTGCACCTAGTTTTCCTTGGGATCCTAGTTCTCTGGTCATGACCCCACACCCTGCACATGCTCCAGCCTAGCTAATAAGAACACTTCCACCCCTGGTGATGGTGACCCATTTGGGGATGGGTGTGCGCCCCGAGATGGGCCAGTGAGACTCAACCGCAAGGCCTCTGCGGGCCACCGGGAAAGAGGCTTGGGCTGCTGAGCAGGGGCTGCCGGACTCTCTGCCTCCAGAAAATGATGCTCGTGCAGAGGAGTGCAGTCGGGAGGCAGTGCCGGAGTGGGGCCTGACGGCAAATGGCGGCGCCTGCGCCCAGATGCACCTGAAGCCGGGACTTGTTAAAGGCACTAAGAGATCACCTCCTACCCTCACTCTAGGGATCTTTTATTTTCTCGAAGCAAGGCTGGGCTGTGAAAGCCTTATCTTTGAAAGAATCTTCATTTGAACCGGGGTTTTCCCAGTAACCCACTGGATGTGGCCCTTCCAAGAGATGAGCCGGGAGCGGTACCTGCAGATCTGCACTTCATAGCCCAGGTCCATGGGGTCGTTGGGGGCCGTGCCATTCTGGAAGTCGCTGACGTTGAAGGAAGAGAGGGTGTGGTTGACGAAGCCATGCATGGTTCCATTTTCGCTGTACATGTACAGGTACACCAGGCGAGGGATGAAGTCAGACGTGAAGGAGATCACAAATGCCTGGGCAGGAACAGAAGGTAAGTGAGCCCCAGTGGGGGGTGGGGGACAAGCCGCACCCGAGCCGGGAGGCGCTGGCCCTGGGGCCCGGCCATGTGACACTGCGCACGAGTGGGCAATGCAACCAGAACACAGTGAGACGATGAAGGGTTGGGCGCTGCTCCTGGGAGCCCCTCCAGCAGCCTGAGGGGAGGGCCGGAGGCTGGGAGCAGGACACCCCGAGCAGAGCAGGGAGACCTGGGAATAAACACTGCCTCTCACGCTGTGGCCCTGGGCAGGTCATCTGCCCAGCCTTTCTGTGCCCCCGCTGCCTTCCTGTCAAACTGGGCTCCAGGCCCACCCGCTCAGCGTGCCTCGCCTTCCTGGCCTGTTTGAAAGGGGATGAGGTAGGGAGGGGAAAGTGCTTTGTAAACTGGGAAGTGCTGGCTCAGCTTGTCATGCCCCAGAGCCGTGTCTGGGGGCAGCTGGCATGGTGCCGACACCAGAGCCTGGGCCCCATGGCCTGGGTAAAGCCCAGCTCTGACTCTCTCTGGATGCACGATGGCGGGCAAACTGCCTGACCTCTTGGTGCCTAAGATGGGGCAATAACAGACCCCACCCTGAGGAGTGTGTGCATGCAAAGAGCTTAGCAGGGCCTGGAACATTCTAGATGCTCAATGAATGTCAGCTGCATTATCATTGCTGGTTGTTCTCATGGGATGTCCAGTGGGTTTCTAGCGGCTCACAGCACCTGTGCTCCAGACGAGCTGCACCTTAAGTTCCCAGCACCAATCCCTGCCCCGTCAAAACATGTCTTCCTGCCTCTGGGTCCTGCGCCAGGACGAGGGTGCCACCGTCCACTGTGCGTGCTCTGCTCCTCATCGCCCTGGACCAGGGCTTCAAAGGCCCACCTGGAGCATGTGGGTGGATGGCAGGAGGGCCTGAGGGCTGTCCAAGGACTCTGAGTCCAAGGGACTGAGTCCCAGGGCCTCGCTGTGACCCTGACCCAGCATCCTGGCCATGCAGGCTGCATGTCTGCTAGGGGAAGCTGCCTGCCTGCGTGCCAAGCGTCAGCTTCTGGGGGCAAAGGCTCGGTCAACAGGTAGAGGGGTGAGGGTCATAGGTCCATGGCACTGAGGACGCTCCGTGGCTGCCTGGGGTTCGGATCCCTGGGATTCAGCCTTGAGCTTTGGAGCACGTGCTGGGACCACCAGACAGAGCTAAGCCCAGAGGGGCCAGGCCCGGCAGTCCGGTGGGCCTCGGTGGGAGGCTGCAGGGGAGGGTGAGGGGCAGTCCGTGTGACCGAGGGGCTGACACTCCTAAGCCGCAGGTCCTTGGGCAGGGGAAGCCAGAAGAGGCTGGCATGGGGGGCAGGAAGGTGAGCATGAGATGCCAGATGTGGGCAGGTGGGAGCCTGGGCTTGGGGGGGAGGGCCGATGTGCTCAGCAAGCTCCGCGTGGGGCAGGCTGGCAGGCTCTCCACCTTCTCTCCCAAACCTTTAAAGGGCAGGCGTGTATTTTCTATGAAGAGGGACAAGTAACTTCTTAACAAAGAGCAGATGGTTGCTGGTGAGGAATCGGTCTCTGTCCCTGCTACCCTGTCCCTATCTCTATCACTTCATCTCTCTTGTATATTCTCAGGACTCTGGGGACAGAGTGGGCTTAGGAGCCAAGGTGCCATGGTGGAGAATTTTGCTCAAGGCTGTAGAAAATGGTCAAAGAGAATTTGCTATTCCCACCCAAAGCTAGCCCCAAACTTCTGATACCACCGAGGGATCGACCCTTCTAAGGAAGAGCCAGTCCTGCTGGCCTGGGGCTGCACCCAGGCTGCAGGCAGAGGCCCCGCCCAGCTGCCCTGGAAGGGGTGGTCAGCTGGTGGCCCAGGCTTCCATGTGGCGGAGGCCCGAGGCACTTACGTTGATAATGACGGCAAGCTTCCCAACGCCTCTGAGAATGTTGTACCAGATTCCTGGGGGGAGAAGAAAGAAGCAGTTTTAAGACCCCCGTGGCCCTGGCTCTCAGGAAATCTGGCTAGCAGGCTAGCAGGGCGGTTTGGTCCTTTCCTGGGACACCGTCAGACGTGCAGCCACGAGAAGGTGCTCCCTGGGGAGGCCGGCTGATGACGCAGAGCCCAGGGCTTGTGCCAGCCCTCCACAGCTTCTAAAGGAGGTGCTGAAATACAGCTGATACCTAAGTGGTTCCGAACAATCTCCTGAGAACCTGTTTATATTACTAATTGGCTTAGATGAAGCCTCTTTTGTAGAGAGACAAAGGTTCAATTTGGGTGCAGCTCTTACCCCAGAGAGCCCGTGTAACAGTAACTGGAGACCAGCCCCGAGGCTGTGGCGTCCTAGAACTGTTAGGCAGCCCAGCACCAGGATAACCAGGGACAGGTCCCGTGAGCAAGGCCAGGGCCCCGGCTGGGGCGGGGGCAGCGAGGAGCAAACCGTTTCCTGTCTGGACATCCCCTTGCTTCCATCGCCCCGAGGCTGAGCTGCACCAAAGTACAGGTGGGCAGGGGGGTCACCACAGGGCACCCAGAGAAACGCCTGCCCCCGACTGGCCTCCCCAGCAGAGATGAGAGCTGGCGGGCCGAGGAAGGGCGTGCCTTATCCAAGGGCCCAGAGCAGGCCCTGCTCACTTGCCAGGGCCTTGGGGCTGTGACTCCCGGAGAGACCCAGGGACCCTGCCCCAGCCTGCCCGCCCCAGCGGCACCCCACCGGCCAGGCACATTCACGGGCAGTTGCTGGGTCAGGAACACAGTCCCAGGTGAACCACCTCCGGGATGGTGATAGCCAGCACTTCTCAGAGGGGGCGGGGAGGACAAAGGCCTGCTGTTATGTCACCAGAGGTTGCGGCCAAAGGGGGAGAGCCACTGGCAGTGAGTGCTGTGGGGCACCACCAAGGCCGCGTGGGGGTGCCTGCCAGTGACCTGCAAAGATGAGAATTCAGGCCCATGAGGCCCAGAACCAGAAGCCGAGAGCTCAGACAGCACAGAGACCCATGCGTGCGGCACCAGAGCCTGCCTCCCCAGCCCTGACCAGTGACCCTCCCACGAAAGCAGGCCTTCGGTGCCGGGCAGACCCATTTCTGCTGGCCCACACAGGATGCACCATCGCCTCCCTGCTGCTGTTGGCAGCCCTGGTGGGTGGGGATCTCACCCCAGATGAGAAGTCCCTTGCAGTTGCTGGGTGACCCCGCTAGAGCCAGGGCTCCCAGCCAGTTCCTGCTGGCTCAGGTGGCCAGGCCAGCAGCGGGCTCTGCACACCTGGCACTAGACCGGTGCCCTCCCGTCTCCCCTGAGGAGCACAGGTGGGGATGGAGGTGAGGGGAGATGGCCCGGCCAGAGCGCGCATCCTTACAAAGTCGCCATCTGTGTGCTTCCCGTGACTGCCCGCGGCCGGGTGTCTCGGGGGCCGGGAGCCCGTCTGCAGCCTCCGGGCTCCGGTGGGAGGCTGTGAACTGCGCATCCTTCATCTCTTGGGGGCCCAGCACGGTGGCTGGCGCGTGGGGCTTGGTGCTGCTGGGTGAATGTTTGCTGAGTGACAGCGTGAGCCCAGAGAGCCCTTTCCAACCACACTTCACGCCGGACCAGAGGTGGCCAAGCGGAGGCCAGTGGGCCACACTGGGACGCGTGGCTGTTCTGTTGAGCTTGCTGCTACTTCAAAGATGCTGACCGGTGTTTACAAATGAAGATGATGCATTTTAAAAATCTAGGCTCCTTCTTTTGAGTCCCCACTCCCACCAAGGGCGGACAAGCTCGGCTCTGTGGCCCACAGTGGCGCCCCCTTCAGGCCGGGCTGCACACTGCGTGACCCCTCTTCGTGGCAGGTGGGCCACTTAACATTTCTCAAACTCAGATCCCTACTAAAGCGGGGAAAGAAAAATTCGGAGAGAGCTGTTTCAAGGAAAACGGGGCAGGCACATTGCTCTGCGGCTGTGGGCCCTTCCGTGGGCGTCCCGCTAGCTCGGTCATGCGGCCGCCTGGCGTCTGCGGGATCTGAGACTGGCACGTTAGAGAGTGGGTGAGTGGAGGCAAGCAGTGCCCGGGAGGGGGTGCCACTGAGCCAGCACCCAGAGAGGGCCAGACCTCCGCAGGCCAGGGCAGAGGCTGTGGCCCGCCCAAGTGACAGTCCCAGTGGGCCGAGAGATGACACTTGTAAACGGAAGTGGTGAGGCCGGGAGGTGGGATGGGCCAGTGAGAGATTTCTGGAGCACAGGACCGAGTCTCCTGAAGGTCCTGCAACGTGTCTGTTATGAGCCCCACGCTGGAATCACGGGGTCTTGCTTAAAAAATGCACAGCCAGGACACTGGCTCCGGCCCAGGGATCAGCCTCCCTAGGGGTCCGGACCCTCCCTCTGAGCTGCTTGGCTACACCCTCTGCTGCTCTGACCATCTCCAGGTACAAGGGGCTGATGCTTTGGGGAAAATTTTGGGGGCTTTATGAGAATCACACAGTGGGGAGATGCCTTTCCTTCGAGGCCCCTCAGCCATTCCAGGGGGCCCTAAGCCCCAAAGCCATGGATGCCAGAGGGTGTTTATCAAGCCTGACCCCAGACAGGGCCCAGGAGCTGAATTTCTCCTGCCGAAGGCTCTGAAGAACGAGTGTGAGAGCACAAAGCATGCTCACCTGGTGTCAAAGGTCAGGGATGGGCAGCTGGAGCCAGGTTCCCAGGCACACAGGGGACGGGGTCCCCCCAGTGGCTCGCCATGCCTCCCCCTCCGTGGCCACGCAGGGCGATCAAGGTGTCTGCCCTTTGTGGCAGAGCCTCCCCAGCCACCCCTGGTGCCTGGAGTGGGTGCAGGTCATGGGGGCCACTGGGGCCCTCTGTCACCTCGGGGCCCTGCATGGATCACAGGAGGAATACAAAAGCCTCTTCAAGGAAAGTTTACAGGGAAGGAGCCCATAAACAAACCCGTGAGAGAAGGGCTGATTATGCCTTCAACCAACCGGACAGGGACCAGGAAGCAAGCAGCTGACCCATAAGAACTGGGGAAATACAAGAAGCTGTGAGCAAAAGAGCCAAAGACATGCATCCAAGCCTCGCCTGTGGAGGGGCCGACGACGCGCACATGGCCGCAGAGGCCGGGCGGCGGCCGTGGTGCCCCCTCTCCCCTGCGTGGGTCTGCTGGTTCAGGATGCCGTCCAGGGCGCTGCCAAGCAGAGGCCGCCCAAGCAGACACGCCCGCTGAGGACTGGCCTGCTGCCTCGGGGCGTCTGAGAATCAGGCCTTTGTCAGGGCAGGGTGATGGGGAGGCCGAGCCCTTTCCCTTACTGCCACCGGGCACAGAGCTCCAGAATCCCCAAGGGCTGTCCGGGGAGCACCCGGCAAGCTGCCCCGCCCCTTCCAGGCCTTGGGTGTGCGGGGAGGGCTGGTGAGCGCCGAGGGTCTCCGTTCACCAGCTCTGGCTCAGCTTCATCTACCACCTGGCCTTGGTCTCCCCATCTGGAAAGTGGGACCGAGGGTTTGCTCAAACTTCCTTATGGGGCTCTCTGGAGGCCCTGACAGCTGAAAACCCCGCGAAGGGTTCAGCCCAGTCCCTGGGGCTCCCCTTGGAGCTGGCGTAACGAGCTTAACCAGAGCCCTGGGTGCAATGTTGCCTTGACCCCAAGAGGGCTTTGCAATTCGGCCCGCAGCCCAGGTCTGTGTTTGGATGGCCCGCCTGCGAGGTGTGGCTTCTTAGACGTTTCAGAGTGAAGAGAAGGCAGAGGGCCTTTCTGGGAGTGCAGCTGCTCGCCGGGTCCAGCACGTGGCCTGTTGGTCCACAAAGACCGAACCGTTTACTCTCCGGCCCTTCACAGAAGCCGCGCTGAGCTCTGATCCAGCATAGTAGCAAACCCCGGCTTCCGCTGGTGTCCCCTGGGCCCCGAGGCCACAGGCCCTCTGGCAGTTGAGGGGTGTGGTGCAAGGGACAAGGGGCGTACTCCGCAGGCCACAGAGGAGGCAGAATCAGGGGCCCTGGGGGCTGGAAGGGACTTCAGGGGCCCGTCAGCTCAGGGCTTTTAGAACTTTGGAGATCATAAGCAGAATCTTATGAGGGTGTCTAGTGGGGAGGGTGCTTCTGAGTCTTCACCGATTGCCTGGGCCGCCCAGAAGGGAGGTGACCAGGGAGGCTACAGTCAAAACACAGGGCGATGACCTCTCTCCTTGAGCCCCGGCTCCAGTGTCTCTGGAATACCAAGGTTTCCCGGCCCCGTTCTCCATGTCTTTCCACTGGAGCCCACAGGGCACATGTGGGGCTGCCGGGTGAGCCAGATGAAACCATTGATTGGTGACCACGATTGAGCTGTGAAAATGGCAATTTCATATGGTCCAACCTACGAGATGGCACCAGGTAACAGAAGCCGGAGCCCACGTTATCTTGGAGGCCGACGGTGGAGACCTGCAGTCTGGCTGCCATACCAGGGGGCCATGCCACCAGAGGCCAAGGCATGGACCAAGGAGCCTCTGGCTGAGGCAGCGCCGCTAACAAGCCAAGGAGAGAACTGGAGGGGATGGGACGCCTCATGCCAAGCTCGGAGGAAGCTCTCGGAGTGCTGCTGAAGCCCCCACATTTCTGCAAGGTCACGTCTGGGCTACGAAGGCCCGCCCTGAAGATGTCCTATCACATCGGGATCCAGTCCTTGTTTTGGAAAATGATGAATTACATCTCTAGCATGTAATCTAACCTCTGTTCTAAGAACAGCACAGACGCACTGTTCTGAGGTTGTGTTAAATAAGACATAAAATGAATACATTTTTGTGATTTTTCATCTCATTTCAAGGTAAAAATCCCAATGAAGACTTTGTTTTTACTCTGAATGCTGGGTCCCTGTTCAGTTGATCCCTTTAAGATGGGCAGCGTCCTTGATGAGGGCCAGCGCTGGCTGTGGCACGCGTGGGCTACGGAGCCCTGCCTGCTGGGTCTCCCCATGTCCCTTACCGCTCCCAGACAGACACCTTTCTCTGCTTAAATGCCTCCAGTTACAGGGAGCTCACTGCCTTGCAAGGAAGTCTGCTCCATTGTTGACACCTCTGACTACTAAAAAGTCACCTCTTAGGCTGACCTTCAGTGGGCCGTCCCGCAACCGCACCCCGCCTCCTCCACAGGGACGGACAACGAGCCCCTTCCGACAGGGGCCCACGGGGACGCCGCGCCTGACCCCACTTTGCCAGTGAGGCTCCGGCTTCTGCAGGGCAGGAACCCTCCCCAGACCCACGGCGTGCCTAGAACCTGCTTCCCACAGGGCCACTCACCGATGTCCTTGGCTCTGACAGCCACCGGCCTTCGGAGCTCAGTGACGAACTTTTTGGCATCCAGGCGGATCTCAATGATGTTGTTCAGCAGCGCGAACAGCGGGGCCAGTGGGAAGGACGCCACGAACAAGGTGACAAAGCCGAACTGGATGACTGCAGAGGGAGCAGAGACGGCGGTCAGCAAGCGCCACGCACCCCATCCTGCCACGGTGGGCACCCCCTGGCAGGCTGAGACTCTGGTCCGGCTGACACCCTGACTCCGACGTCCTGCACGGAAGACGGGCTCGCCCTTCATGACTATGGGTGACCCTGGGCCAGATGGGGAGGATTCCAAATTTTGCCCCAGACCTCAGTGTTGACTCTTGAATACTGGGTTTGTGCTCCCTTATATGTCTGATGTTATAAGCCGTCACTAATGGGGAAAAAGGCCCTGTAGGCATGAAGGCCCAGCCTCGGTCACCCCACATACTGGCTGGGAAGCCTTGGGTGGGGCTCTTGTGCTTCCGTCAGCTGGAGGTTCCTGGGTGGGGAGCCTGCCAGCATTGCTGCATCTCCATGAGCCCCAAGCGTCCCCTCCCACGGGTGTCGGGGAGCCAGGCAGGGACGCACTGCCCAGGGCAACCTGGCCCTCGCTCCCTGTCCTCATCAACGAGCCAGCTTGGGCCTCTCTGGGCTTGGATGCTGCGCCCAGCACAGAGGCAGGCCTGAGGAGAGGTCAGGAGAAGGCTGCTGAGTGGGGCCACGTCGGGGCTGGTACAGGACCTGCACTGTAGGATCCTGTCCAAGGAGCTGGGTGGCAAATAAGGAGGCCAGTGGGGTGTCACCCTGGGCCGTGTGAAGGTGGCCATGGTTAGTGGTGGGTGCAGGTTCTGTGTTGCTGGCCTCCCGTTCACCCCCGGGCTCCATGGGATGCTTCTGTGCACATCGCCTCAGAAGACCCTGGACATGACGGAGGCCAGTGGAGGAGCTCAGCGTGTGGGCCGCGTGTGGGTGGGTGTTGCTGGTGCCCGAGGCTGTGGGTTCCCCACTCCCACCGATGCTGGCTCTTCTTCCACAGACAGGCCAAGAAGGACAGGAGGGACGCTGGAAATGGCGATGGGGCCGGGTGACGGGAACATTCTCAGCAGGGCCCTTTCTTCCAGTCTGCCAGCACCTGTGTGTCCAGAGGCCTGCAGGGTCGGCTTGGCAGACTGGCTCTAGTGGGTGGGCAAATGCCAGGGAGAAGTGGAGCACACCTGGACAGTGGGGTGTGCGTGGGGCACGGCGTGGGCTGCTGCTGTGGGCAGGATGAGCCCGTCCCAGGAATCCCAGTTCTCCAAATGGAGACGAACACGGATGCGATCTCCTGCCCTCGGGCACTGAAAGCTGGAATGGCCACCTGCCATCCTTGGCCAGTCTCAGGCTGCTTTCCTCAGTGTCTGCCCTCCCGCTGGTCTTGGCAGGCAGGGGGAGTCTCCCCCAGACCCCAGGGCTGAGTCTGAGCTGTGGGAAGGAGCAGGCCCAGGCGTCTCTGGAGTGCAGGCGGTGCTGCCCTCTGGGACACTGGCCTGGGGCTGGCCCCATGACCTACTCTGTCCTCCCAGCCCGTCAGTGACTGCTTTCTGAACACCCACTGTACACGGGGACCTGTTCCAGGAGCAGGGGATGGCGGGGGGCCTGCTTTCAGAGCTTTGATTCTCCTGGAGAGACGGGTGGGAAAGTAAAGATGGGGGCCACACGTCCCAAGAGAGACACTCAGGGCAAAGGGCTGAGGGTCCGGCTGTGTAGGCCCTTTAAGGGGTTGCCCCCTTCACACACTGCGGTCTGGGAGACCCCTTGGGGGAGGGCCTTTCTGAGCAGAGCCCTGGAGGAAGAAAGTGAGTCACGCAGATATTAGCGGAGAGCACGCCAGTGCAAAGGCCCTGTGGCAGGTGTGAGCTCTGTGTTTGTGTATCAGCAGGGAAGCCAGTGTGGCTTGGGGGAGGCAGGGCAGAGGGAGTAGGAGATGGGCTCAGGGGGAATCCAGGGGGCCATTCGGCAGAGCCAGAGCCTGTTCCCGTCTCTCCCTTTCCCCACCCTTGAGTTACAAGTCACCTCTGGGTACCCGCCTGCCCAGGGACATGGCTGCGGCGAAAGGCTCCCTCCTGGGTGTCTGCTGAGCACCTGCTCTGCACACGGGGCTGCAGGGAGCCCCCCCACTGCCCAAGGCCAGCTGTGCCGCCAGCCCCGGTGCAGCCTGGCTGCCCGCGAGGACGCCGCACTCACTCATCTCCATGTACTCTGGGGTGAGGCCGGCGAAGGGCTCCAGGGTGTAATCCAGCTCGTACCGCTGCTTCCGTTTCCCGTGCTCCTCGTGGTCGTAGGTGCGCTGGCGCTCCAGTCTCAGGTAGCGGATGAACTTCTTCATCTTCCTGAAGGAACATGCGCCACCCTGGTCAGGCCTCCGGGAAGGCGGGCTCTGGGGGCCGGGGGCTGGTTCTCCAGGCCGCTGTGCATTTTAAGTCCTGAGCCAACGTGTTTGCGTTGACCTCCCCATCCGCGGCATCCTCTTAGCCCCAGAGGCGGGGCCAAGTGTCCCTGCTTTATTTCTGCCCCAAGGAAACAGAGGTGCAGGGAGGGCACAGGGCCAGCTAAGGCCCCAGGGAGGCCCGTGGGTGTCAGGGTCTGGCCATGCCCACGCAGACCTCGGGAGGGCCACAGAAAACAGTCCCAAAGGCCCCTGACTCCAGAGGGGACGGGACACAATTCTCAACGGGCACAAGGGAAGGAGGCAGGGCCTCCGGGTCCTCCCTCTGCCAACCACAGGGAGCTGGCACGCAGGTCTGAGGGCACCTGTCAGTTCCCCGAATCCTTGGCCCACTGGGGAGCAGGAGGTCGTCCCAGCCTCCCTCCCGCCTCACCTACCGCGGGGCAGCTACGGCCCCGTCTCCCCGCGCGGCCCTCACCACCTCCCTGCTGCTGGCACCCCCATCCTGGCCCAGGCCCTGCGTCGTCCGTCCCTAGGCACCCCCCAGGAGTCCCGAGAGCCCCGGGCCCCAGCCTCCCCGCCGCCGCCGGGACCGAGGCCGGGCGCTACTCACGGGATGCCGATCTCAAACAGGTTGTTCTGGATCAGTTGCTTCCCCAGCATGATGATGCTGAGCTGGATGCAGAGCTCCATGAGGCAGCCCCCCGGCGCACACTGTGGGCGGACGGCGTGCATGAGGCCCCGGCGCCGCGCGGACGTCAGGATGGGGGGAGTGGGGGTGGGGCAGCATGCGCACTGCAGGCTGAATTGCGTCCTCCACGAAGGGCTGCCTTCGCCCTCACCTGAACCTCAGAACGTGACCTTACTTGGAAATACGGGCTTTGCAGATGTGACCAAGGTAAGAAGAGGTCACACTGGAGTGGGGTCGGCCCTGTCCCAGTGACCGGTGTCCTTATACGAAGAGAAAATATGCAGACACACAGGAGGCCACGTGGAAGTGCGAGCAGACGTGGGGATGGACGTGCCCACAGCAAGGGGCAGCAAGCATGACCAGCAGCCGCCAGATACGGGGAGAGGCCCGGAAGGACACTCCCTAGAACCTTTGGAGGGCGCAGCCCTGTCAACACCTTGATTTTGGGCCTCCAGAAACATAAGAGAATAAATTTTTGTTGGTTTGAGGCCCCGAATCTGTGGTAGTTCGTTACAGCGGCCCCAGGAAGCAAGCACACCTCACCTACAGGCTTTGGGACTGGAACCAGGCTCAGAGAGGGAAGTACATGCCAGGGAGGGGGCAGCGGCGGGGTCCGCCTTCCTCCAGGGCCAGGGTCCAGTGCACACGCTGGCTGCCTGGGGCCTGTGCCGTTGGGAAGCCATATGGCGAGGAGCCAGCTACCCCTCGGAGACCTGACGCCCCTGTTCTCAGTGGCCTTGTACCACCTTGGGCCTGGGGGCCGGGTGGCAGGTGATGGACAAGAAGCTCACTTGTCCACTGAAGGGCACTCAAGAGACAGTGGGAGACCCCCTTGGGGTGCAGCTAACCCCTCTGAGTCCCGAGCAAAATGTTTCATACCATTACCACAAAATTTATCTTGGGGGGTTATCCTTTGATGAAAAACAAAAGAAGTCCTTTGCTTTATTCTACTTTAAAAAGGCATTTCTCTGTCCTTCTCTAGCCACTGAAGGGTTTGGCAGGGTGTCACCTACTTAAAGCACGTGCCATGAGGCAGGTGGGCTTTCCGCAAACATCGTTACTGCAGATGAGGCCGGTGCCCTGGGGTCAGGGGCTGGCACTTGGGGTTGAACCTCTAGGCTGTGCCCTGGGCCGCTAGATCACCTGTACCTGAAGTCCTGTTTCACAGGGTCTTCATCAGGAAGACCCACCCCTCATTTTCCAATAAACTGAATTATTCTGGGAGTTGGAAATGCCCACTGGTGTCCCTGAGACCTAACCCAGCAACAGGCCCTGAAGTCCAGGCTTGATCTGATGGAGCCACTGGGGCGAGTCCAGGGGCCAGTGGCTGGCACACTAGCCAGACCCGTGCTGGTGCCACGTGGCAGAAGCCACAGGTGGCCAGCAGCGTGCTTGGAGGGAGGGAGGTGGGCAGTCAGCGTTAAAGTAGTAAAGATGTAGCCGGGTTGTGTTTTTCCCTCACTAAGTCTTCTTAACCAAAGAGATCAACATTCAAGGTTTTCTAGAAAAAGAAAATTGGTGTAATTTTTTTGTTTCACTGACTAGGAAAATACTTTCTCCTTTTAGGGTAATCCTACGTCGGCTTGCCGGGTGAGAGCAAAACCCACCCCACCGTCCGGGACGCAGAAAGGGTGCCCGCAGGGAGGAAGGGGAGTGGCTGCTCTCTACAACGATGTGCACTGCTGGCCTCTCCCATCTGCCGTGTGCACAAAACGGCGGGGTGGGGGGGGCAGGGAAGTGGGTGCGGGCGCACAATCTCAGTTACCTCCTCCATTCGGAAAGAGCGGAAAATGTACACGTAGTCGCCCGGGCGTCCAACGAACCTGCAACAAGTGGGGGCAGTTAGAGGGAGACCCCGAGGGGGCGCCAAGCCGAGGTGTGGTTGGCGCCCGAAGCCAGAGCCTTAAGCATATCACAGGCTTTGCTTCCCTCCTGTTTCAGGGGCTCAAAACGGCCACAGTGGTTTTCTGTTGGTTCATGGGACCCCCAAACCCACAGAGTGGCAAGGAAGCCGACTTCAGCAGGTAACTGAGAGGTGGTAGGACAGACGGAAGGATGGGAGCCCAGGAGGCACTAAAGCAAAGCCTCCCGAGCGCCGATGGCACCACCTGCCACGGCCCGGCCAGAGCCGTGCCTGGGGCCTTGGACAGGCCTGTCCGGGCGGGGGGTCGGTCCCAGAAGCAGCCTCAGCTTCCTGTGGGATGTGCAGGGTGGGGGGCTCTCTGGGGGCCTGCGCTGTCCCTGTGCATGCTCTCAGGGACCCGGGGGCAGGGGGGTGGCTGTGGCACTGTAACCCACAGACGGCTGAGGGAGGAATGTTTGGGAGGGGCTCTGGGATGCGACCTGCCGGCTCCTGGCAAGAGAGCTGGTGGGGAGTCTTGGTGGGTGGGCCACAGGCCCCTCCAGGCCCAGCATGGCTCCAGAGGGCCCAGGCATGGGGCTTCTCCTGCCACCAGCCTGGAACACAGGGGGCTAGGCTTCTTACACCTCCTGCAGCCTTCACCCTCGGGTCATCCCCACCCACCGTGGAAGCATCTGGAGCTCACTCCCTGGGGTCTCCACTCCCCTGGGGTCCCTTCTGTTCAGGGTTCCTGCTGACCTGGGGTCCCCCATGCTCTGGTACCCCTGCAGGAGCCAGGCAGGCTTCTCTGACTCGGTGCCACTGGGACCATGCTGACCGCCCTGCCCCAGGTCCAGATGCCCCCCACCCACAGGGAGATGGGAGAGGGGAGCCTTCTCCTGGGTTGGGGGAGCCACTGGGGAAAAGCAGCGAGCTTCCGTGTCAGAAGTCCCTACCGGCCTTTGAAGAAAGCCACGTAGAAGATGGGGGTGTAGGAATTGACGAACTTCAGCAGGAAAGCCTTGAAGATCAGCCTCTCCTCGAAGCTCTTCTCTGTCTTTGGAACCTCTGGAAGCAGTGAGATGCACCTGCTGAGCCACCGCGGCCGGGGCCGTCCACTTCCCTCGGCTCAGAGAGGGCAGGCGAGGGGCCCGCAGTCCCTCAGCAGGAGGGCGCCCGCCAACCGGGGGCTCGGGCCCGGAGCCACGGTCGCCCTGGAATGCAGACACTCACCAATCTTGGTGAGCCACCTGGCTATGCAGCCATAGACCTCATCCAGGAGGATGATGACCACCAGGTTGATGATGACCGCAGTGGCTGTGACCGTGACCCGGATGTTGGACCGCACGGACGGAGAGGAGTTCATGGCTAAGGCGGCAGCCATGGAGATTCTGTAGATGATGACGCCGAGGACAATAGCGAAGGTCACTGCGATCTGCAGAGGGAGAGGCGATCTTGGCGGGGCCTTTGGGCCTCATCCCCCCACTTGCCACGCCCTCAGCCCTGCTTGCCCCCGACTCTGCGGCAACTCAGCCGTGAAACACGCACACACGTGTCTTGTCCACCACCACCGCCAGGCGGTGTGGTGGTAACTTCACAGGCAAGAGGGGCTAGTTTCTGTTTTACAGAAGAAGAGACCGAAGTTCAGGACAGTAAGGTAGCCTGGCGACCCAGCTCAGGCCCTGGGATTCACCAGGTGAGTCTGTCGTGCCGGCCCAACCCTGCCTGTGTGACTGGGCCGCCCGCTCCCATGAAGGGTGTGGAGGGCGGGCCTGTCCCTGCTAGAAGGTCCCTCGTGGCTCCCAGACAGTCCTGCTCTGACTCTCGGGTTGCAGCTCCAGAAGGCTGGGGTTGGCCCACCCCAGAGGGAGCCCACAGCCATGATCTCTCTGCTGCTGCCCACTGCAGGGCTCGGGCCTTCCTCCCCACCCTCCGTCCCCAGCAGCACGCAGAAGGCTGCAACCCCAATGGCTGCCCTGGCCTGGCGACGACAGGCTGACTAGGGCTGGGGTTCCTCTCCCTGGCCTGGGTGGCCCTGAGAGGAGCAGAGACAGTCTGGGATGGAGCGCTGTTCCCAGAGGCAGGAGGGTGGCAGTCCGACCCCAGGTGGACAGTGCTGGAGGTCTGGGGGGGTGGACAGACGGGCCCTTCACCCCAACCCCCGGGGAGCCACCGTGCTCTGGCTCATCCCCAAGAGCTGGCCCCTCATCTTGCCAAACCCACCATTGGACCAAAACATCCCTCAAGACTCAGGCCGGCTGCCGAGGGCAGGGGGGGCTGGCTAGGAGGACAAGGTCGTGCCGCATGGGGCTGTCTGTGCGCCAGGCTCCCCTTCCCTCTTCCTCAAAGGCTCTGACTCAATCAGGACAATCCAGCCTGTGCCCTGTCCTGCCCGGGGGTGAGGCTGTCCTGACAAAGGGGGCCGTACGCCAGGCTGCTGACCCAGCCCAACCGTGCCTGTGTGACTGGGCCGCCCGCTCCCGTGAAGGGTGTGGAGGGCGGGCCTGTCCCTGCTAGAAGGTCCCTTGTGGCTCCCGGACAGTCCTGCGCTGACTCTCGGGTTGCAGCTCCAGAAGGCTGGGGTTGGCCCACCCCAGAGGGAGCCCGCAGCCATCAGAAATCTAGGAAAGCTCTGATTTTACACGTGGACCAGAGACCCCACCCCACTCAGGAAAATGTCTGCAGCTCACGTTACACCCTGATGGGGGGAGGCCCTGTCCCGAGGTGTGGGAACCACTTCCGGCCAGCTCCGGGAATGAGGCTTTCCTTGGAAAGTCCCTCGTTCCTGCCAAGAGGCCTCTCCCAGGAGAAGGCCCCACCTTGGCCTCAGATACGTTCCATGTGCCAGCTTGTGGGGGTGCAGACAGGGAGGTCAGGCCTGCACCGTGACTCAGGAGGGGGAATGCCTCCTTTCCCTGCTGGAGCTGCTGGGCCCCCCAACGGGCTCCTGTCCCCAGGGCTGCCTCCGCTGGAATAAAGGGGTGAGCAGGGTTTGCCCGGGGTGCTCGGCTGCCATTCCCAGGACCAGGAGCCTGGCGGGCACATCACAGGTGCCCAGCCAGTCTTTGCTCCGTGAATGAAGCTCCTGTGTGGGACTGATTGATCTGTGATGGGGTCACCAGTACCCTGAGGTCTCGCCAGTTCCATCCCCCAGTGGTGTGACCAGTGAGCAAGTGGAGGCTGTGGACAAGTCTGGGAAAGCATTTCTCAAAGAGGGGCTGCCTCAGCTGGCATCTGTCTCCTTCCCCTCGGCCCTTCCCCATCCTCCTGCCTGGAAGTGGGCATGATGTTGGAGGTGGAGCAGCCATGTTGTAAGCCAGGGGGCACAGGAATAGGACGGGTGAGCAGAGGGTCAGGGAAGCCAGGGCCCGACGGCGAGGTGGGGCCCCCAGACCAACCCTGCACCGCCCAACTTCCCAAAAACCATTCAGATAAGGGACATGTAACCCGGGGGCAGGAGGAACACCTGGCCGGCCTGTCCCTCCACCCACCCACCCGCCTGCTGGTCCTCCTGCAGTGACCCTGCTTGTCCACGGTGGGAGCTGAGCCCTGAGCCTGAGCCCCCGTTCCCTGCACCCTATCCCACACTGGGCAAGCGCCTGGGGTGCTCCGGGCAGGGGCCACGCCACTTGCAGGTTGTCCAAGTTCATGCAGAATAGCAGGTTCTGGGGGCAGACCACCCTCTTGGCTTCTGGCCCCACCACCTCCCAGCTGCGGCTGGAGAGGGCAAGACCTTCGGCCCCGGTTTCACCAGCAGAAGGGGGGAGGTATCAGGGCCTTCAAGGCTCTGACTTAAAGCTCCCAGGCTGGACAAGGGGACCGTTGTTTCTACAGTGACCAGAGGCAGCCCTGACCTCTTGGGGTGGGGTGCAAGCACAGTTGGCTCAGGGCCAAGGCCTTCCAGGGACTCAAGTCCCTGCGGGGAGCTGAGGTGTGGCCCAGTCACTCAAGTCGGCAGTGTTGACAAGCCTGGACTCTCGGCCCTCGGTCCCCTGAGTAGCACCAGCCTGGTTTCTGGCCTGTCTGGGCATTATTTATTTAGTGGTTTTCTCGAAAGAGCTCCTCAGTTTTGTCTTAAACAGTAAGTGTGAAATTCCAGGTCTGAATCACTACTTAAACACATCACTGTCAGAATGAAAGGCGTGGATCAGGGACCACGTGAAGTGACCCCATGTGGCCCAGGGCTGCACAGCCCACCTGGGGGTCACTGTGGAACCCTGGCCCGTCCCGTGTTAGGGGCCATGGTGGAATCCCCCCAGATCCCCCAAATGTTGGTGGCTGACCCCAGTCTCGGTGGGCACCACACGCCTCCCCGTGGGCATCCTAATCTCCTCCCCCACAGCCTTCCGGAACGTACCATGAAGACAATGGAAACCAGGTTGGTGAAGTAGGCTGGGAACCGGTCTCTCCAGGTCAGCTTCACCTTGTCTGTCTGCAAGAGATGGTGCTGGGTCACTGGGCGGGAACCAGCCCGGCAGAGGGGTCCGCGTACATGCGCATGTGTGTGGGGTGAACAAGTCAAATAACAGAAACACTCATAAACGCTTTAAAGAGACCACCTGCAGGTGGTGTGTGGAGGCCAACACCTAGGGCTCAAAGAAGCATTTGGGTCTCACCACCCATGAAATGATGTTACGTAGTCACAGAATCAGTCTTTTGCTAATGTGATTCTTCAGTGTACGGGGGGCATAATAGCGGCAGACACTTTTCTAAATCAGACTACTAGACCGTGTCTGGGAGCAGCCTGTATCTGGAATCCATTTCTTTGTCTGAAAGTCTCACTTCCAAGCCTAGAAAGCGTACGATGTCCTGCTCTTCGCCATCCAGACCATAATAGTTATTTTTCCCTTGCAGGGCAAGTCGAGACAAGTAACAAGCATCGCCAAGTTAAAATGCCGTCTGCCGCGTAGCAACAGTGGCCCATGGTGACATGCGGCCTGGAGGTTCTCTGGCTTAGGGACAGCTTAGTCTGGAGGAACCATAAGTGGAAGCTTGTCACTATTCTGGGACGTTTCAAGAATGGGGGTGGATTTTTAAATGGGAAAATGCATGTTTCAGGTCAAGAATGCTGATGAGTGCATGACACTGCAGGCCACTCGTTCCAGGGGCGGGAGGCATGCGTGTTACGAGAAAACCGGGAGCCACTTGCAGACAGTTGTGACGAGCATGTCCACCAGCTGCAAGCAGAGCCGGAGCCCCCGCCCCCCCACAAGCCCATGGTAGCCATGCAGTGACATCTCAACACACGTCACAGCTTGCTGGGGTGCGGAAGGAAGGCAAAGGAACACAGATGTGAATGTTAAAGAAAAAAAACAACAACAACAATCAGAGTTTGTTGAGAACACAATGGACTTTGGTCGTCTGCAAACAGACAAGACTCGCGTTGACCCCGAAATAGAAAAGTACCAATTTCACCCCCGCCATGGCTGTCTTAACCCTCTGCTTCCATTTGTTTGTCGGCTCCTCTGGAATATGCTGGCGCTTCTGAAGGCGGGTGGAGGGGACAAGAGAGCACCACGGGGTGCAGCGTTATGAGGTGCGGGCACCCTGAGGCCCAGGCCACTGTCACCCCCAGGCAGCACGTCTCCCCCCCGTGTGCTCGCTGCCAAGGCTAACTCTGACTCAGATTCTGGGCGTTTTAAACCGTAAGAGATGGCAAAGAGGCCACGACACAGGTAAGGGGAACGGGAGACAAGGGCTTGGGACAGAGACACCAGCACGAGCAGCTCGGCAGGGCTCCAGAGGGCCCATCTTTGGAGGTGGTCACTGTAACTCAGATGGGGCGCAGCACCCGAAGACCTGGAGCATGCTGAGCGGTTTAGGCAATGTGCAGGAAGCTGCACCCAGAAGGGTACATTAATATGCCACTAAGGTGCGGCTCCTTTTTCTTTTCTAAAAGAATGTGGTATGATTGCTGGGGAAAAACCAGAATGCAGCCGCCGGGAGCAGGTGGCAACGGGGAGAATAAAGGCTGCGGCCCACCAGAAGCATCGGACTTGGGGTCACCATCGGAGCCCTGCAAAACCTAAGCCCCATGCCTTTGCTGCTCTTATGTGATCGAAGCCAAGAGGTGGGTGACTGAGTCAGGGAGGCGCTCCCAGCACGGCTGCCAGGGGAGTTTGGGCTTGGCTAAGTCCCCAGACCTAAATGGACGTGACATGTGCCCCAAGCCTTTTCCCTTAACTCAGGGAGGACTGATACATCCACCCATGCTCATGCTGAGCAGCATCACTGTAGAGCCATGGGGCGGACGGCCTCGAGGCTGTGCTCCTGACACACGCACGGGGCCCAGGATGCTGCTCTGAACGCGGGTCTCAGCGGCCCACAGTGGAAGCTGTGTCCACACCTCTCCCTCTAGGAGGAGGAAACAAGGTCCAGAGGCTCTGACAGGGCTGCTCAAGGCACAAGGTGGCTGCTCCAAGGGCAGCACACACCGGACGTGCACACGTTCTGATCTGTTGAACTGGAAAGATGGTCACCTTCTTTGGGGAGATGGCTCATGCTCATTTGCTTATTTCCTTTGCACCCCAGAGTCCCACTCAGACATGAAGAAGGTGTTCAGGGAGGTGCAGCCCCTTTCTGGCTGTGGCAAGACTTCTGCCACATTATGGGAGCTGGGGCCTGGGGGGTGAGAGGGTTTGGTGTACTCACTTTACCCATCTGGGGGGATTTCGGAAAAACCCTGCCCGTGTGCCACAATGATAGGGAAAGACAGACCCAGGACCATGTCCTGGTCAGTCGCAGAGGCTGGGGGTGCTCACGTGATAGCCGGCACCCCCTCACTTCCCTCTTCCTTCAAGGACTGATGCAGACGTACCTGGCCACAAGCAGGGGCTGGCAAGGGGCTGGCAAGGGCCTGGAACTCTGTGCTTGTCCCAGGCCACATAAAAGTCTCCATTAAAATACAGCCGAGCACCTCTAGAGGTTTTCGAAAATTCAGGCTGCAAACACAAGACTGCCAGTTTGAATGAGAGGTCTGCAGGGAAACAAGGGCACTTATCACAAAGAGATGGCAGCCTTCCCAGCCCCTATACACGGCTCCCCGTCATCCTCACAGTCTGTGAGTGAAATAAGGAATCGGCCCTTTGCTCAGGGACCCTGGTTGGGCAAACCCTTCCGCTTCATCATGCAACATAGGACACAAGGGGTGAACACATGGAACGCCAAGTGTACAGCGGGAAGGGCTACAAAGATACCTGGTTCTTGATGTGGAAATGTTGACTGAAGTTTGAGATCACCCTCGGGATATATCAAGAAGGTAGACCTATAGCACCATTTGACAAGCTTTGCCCAGCGGCCCAAATACAGGCCCCTGCTTGTTTTTCTAAATAAATTTTTATGGAACGTAGCCAGCCCCTTTGTTCACCGGTTTTCTATGGCTGCTTTAGATTGACAGTCTATTACTCAAATCTATGCTACAACAGATGTGAGCAGCTGTGACAGAGGCCTGCAGAGTCCGGCCCCGTGGGGAGGCCGGCCCTGGTCTGTACTGTCGGTGACCATACAGCGCCTTCACTGCTGGGAGAGACAAGTGGCCGTGCTCACCGTACCTCTTTGCTTCTGGATTCTTTCCTAAGTGACTTCTCCAGAACTCTGGCTTCATACTCGGCTCTGGGGTGGTCCTGTGAAAGAAACCAAGTCAACGTGGAGCCTTGTTAATTGTGAATTTGAGATCCTCAGCACGAGCATACATGGCAAATTCAGTCCATACATTTGCCTCGGGCACCCTGCGGGGCCAATTCACAGCTGGCTGCTTATACGACTTCCAATTTAGAATTCCCGGTACACAGTCCCTTGTGGGGAACCCCAGCCCGCTGGCTTCCATGTCCCTGAGGCATGTAAGGCTGTGCCAGGCTGTAGCCTGCCCCATGGCCTGCTTTCTCAGGTGAACACCCAGCTGTGAGCTGGCCCCAAGAAGGTTCTATGAGGAGCTGTGGGGGTCAGAAGAGACAGCAGTGTTGGCAAGCGTGGGCGGAGCAAAGGCACCAGGCCTCGGGGAGCCCAGGGCGGGTCAGCAAAGGGCGCTGGAACAGAAGAACGCGGGTTAAGAGAGCCCCAGAGGTGGGGGGCCAAGCAGAGACCCCTGCCTGCACAGAAGAGCTGCAGGGAACTGCACGGTAGAAACAGATGGGCGAGGTGCACTCAGAGAAGGTCCCTCTCCCAGGAGACAGGCCAGAGGAAGACAGAGGAGTCACAAAAAATGCCAAACCTTAACAGCCTCCTTCAGGGAACCAGACACGCGGAAAAAAAAAGTAAAAAGACTTCATTACTTGTGTTGTTTTTTAAGAAATAGGCCATCTCCTCGAAAGCCGATTTTCTTAGGAACCAGGACGAAGGCAAACGGACTTGGGGAGACAGGATGGGCTCAGGGAATTTGAGGCTGGGACCGCTTTAGGGTGAACAGGGGCATGTGGGTACTTCTGGGAGCTCCTGAGGGACTGACTGTCTTGGGCCCAGGGGAGGAGCAGGCAGGACGCAGACGACCTGACGCAGGCCCCCTTCCCAAGGGCACGTTCCTGGGCTCAGGCCTTGTGGGGCGTGGGTCCCATACCAGGCTCCACCCTCAAGAGCCGTGTGTCAGTGGGCAGGTTCCACTTGTGAATCTGGCCAACTGTCTGCCGGAGGAGAGGCCTGAGCCCGGAGGCAGCTGGCTGGGTGCCTGGCTCTGGGGCGCTGCTCTAAGGGCTTTACATCTGTTTCTCTGTTACAGCCACTGAGACCCTCCGCAGGAGGGCTACTCCTCAGCCCCGATTCAAGAGGTAAGGACACCCGAAGCACAGAGTCTCCAAGCAACTTGCCCCAGGTCACACAGTGCTGGTGGTGCCGAGTCACCTGGCCCCAGAGGGCCATCTTGTCATCGTTCAGCTGCTGAGCCCCTTGCAGCCGACTCGGCCAACCACAGTGTCAGTACAGAGCCCGCACCCTGGCTTCTCCACTGGATGGCATATGCAGCTGAAGAGCGACTGACCCATTCAGCCTCAGGAAGGGGCATGTCATGGGGGGGAATATAATAGGAATGTAAATCGACAGGAGAGGTTTCCGTGCTCTGGGAAGTGACGGAGCAGCTGCTCTCTCACAGCATGAGAATGGTGCTCCATATGTGCAGTGGTGGCACGGGGCATGCCTTCCAGCTCTGATCTGTGCCACCCACAGCTGCTCGGTGGGACTGGTTTCCTTTCCATCCTCACTCATCCCATAGGGAATTCTGGCTGCAGCTGGCAATTTGGGATGGGGCAGTGGCAAAGCTTCTCATGGGGACCCTGGGAGAGGGGTTCCATGCCAGTCCGGTGGCCATTCGGTCCCAAGGGCCCCTTTCTTTGGAACATGAAGGTGCCTAGCACCTGGGTTCCTTCTTTCAGCAACGGATCTGCTCCCACCTCTCGGCCACACCCGGCTGCAGGCAGAGAGCTGCCTCTCAGACTCCCCGGTGTGGCACCAGGGGCAAACGCTCAGGCTGCCCGGGGACTTGGCCTCACGGATGGTGGCAATCCCCTCCCCAGAGCCAGCGGGCTCTCCCAGCACAGACAAGGTCAGTGCCGTGCAGCTTGGCCTGTGCCCCTGACCACGCTGGCAGGCGGCGCGACTGTGTGAGCATGGGGATCAAAGACACTCTAGAGGACGGCAAACGGTTGTCCCGGCAACCACGGGTGATTCGAACACCAGGGGGATGACTGAGAGGCAGGAGGCGAGCTGTAGACCTCAGCCTTCCACGTGAGTTCCCAGGAGGTGACGGGGCAGGGGCTGGGGGAACCTGGGGAGGGTGCAGGGAGCTCACTGCCAAACCCACTCACCTCTTCCTCCTCGAAGCCCGTGAGGTCCCAGCGGTAGTTGAGCCGCATCTGTTTCCGCTTCCAGTGCTCCATGAAGGTGGCAGCTGCAGACAGGGAGGAAAACCAGGGTCGGGGGCCGAGAAGGCCTGGAGATGCCGGGGGACATAAGATCATTCTCCTCTGCTGCACCATTTGGTGCGCGAGGGTGATGACATGCTGGATCAAGAACATCGCATGAACTGAGCTGCTCTGCCCTCCCACAGACTCTGTGACACAGGTATGGTCACCGTCCCGTTTTACGGATGAAGAAACTGAGGCACAGGGAAATCAAGTCCTGGACAGGGTCACTGAGCCAGCCAGTGAGGGACCAGACAGGCTGGTCCCTGAGCCTGTGCTCTTGCTCCATCCATCTTCGGGACCCCAGGTCACAAGTGGGGGTCCTGAGGTCAAAAGGGTAAGAGGTTATCAAGCCTTAAACCCACACAGGTGGTCTGACTGCTGGGCTGTACTCTTAGCCACTACACTCTGCTTTGTATTCCAACAGACTTTGAACACAGTTCAAATGCCACCTCCTCCAGGAAGCCTCTGATCATCCCCCTCAGTGTCAGAAAGAAACCAGCTCCTCTTGGGACCTCTTGTGCTCATGGTGTCCATGCCACCTTTCATCACTAGCCCAAGTAGAGGGGTTCCTCTGGTGTGTGGGGTAGAGATGGGACTTGGTTCATCTGGATTCCCAGCACACAGCCTGGTGTCTGATACAGACAGGTGCCCAAGAGTGCCCACTGCGCGAGTGAACAGCTCTCATGAACACATGACTTACAAACGGAGATGCAACTGGCTGGGTCATTTGTCATTAATGCTTCCCTCCCCCCCCCGCGAAGGGCAACAGGCAGAGGTGAAGGGCTGTGATGATAAGGGTGGTCACACAGTTAATCAGAGTTGAGAGGTTATGTGCCAGGCACTGTTTGAAGAACTAACACACACAGTATTAATCTTATTTAAGCCCTACAGTAATCATAGAGGAGAGGTACTATTCTTTCCCCATTTTATAGGGGAG
Source organism: Manis pentadactyla (assembly GCF_030020395.1). Taxonomy (NCBI): domain Eukaryota; kingdom Metazoa; phylum Chordata; class Mammalia; order Pholidota; family Manidae; genus Manis; species Manis pentadactyla. Next base: position 7,610,971 of record NC_080027.1, on the reverse strand, counting down.
GAATTAAATGGCTTGTCTGGTAAATGGTAGTGTCCAGATGGAAATAAAATGAGGTGTGGAACTGTGACACTTCAGTGCAAATTCCCTGATGTGGTTCTTTGCCAGGAAGGATGCAGCTTTGGAGTCGGCAGGAAGCGGGTCTGAATGTGACTCATTCCCCGGCTCAGAGGACGTTCATCTACCCAGAACATGGCCCCCTCCCCATTAAGGTGTGGTGAGAACGGGGCTCCGAGTTTGCATGTACTTGTGCATTACAGCTGTACTTTAAATATTAGCGGCTGTACTTATTAAGTATAAAAGCCTCTCCAGGTCTACCAAATTGGGGTGATTTAAGCCCAGGAGTCGGTCACCCAGACAATGCAAGAACCGATAAGGACAAGCAGTCAATGATGAGACCATTCAGCAGGAACCGCTGCCGATGAACGGGTGGTGGTGGGACAAGGGACTCCGGGTGATACCAGAGTCAGAAGTTGGAGCCACGCGGAAGAAGCTCGATCATGGAGGCTTTCTGGCAGGAGTGAGGGCCATGGAGAAGGAAAGCCTCTGCTAGGGATGCCCTGGGAAGCAAAGGTTGATGGGGAGAAATACCCAGGCTTCTCCCTTCTTCCCGCCTTCCGATCTCCCATCAAGGTTTCCCATTGGCCGAACCCACCAGAAAACGGGAACGCAAGGGAGCCTGGGAAATGTAGGTCCGCATGATCCAAATACTCAAGCGGACACACACTGAGCGGCATCACCGTGGCAGGGACTCCAGGAGGAGCTGGGCAGCTGCCATGAGGAAGCCAGCGGCCTGAGGGCAGGCCCACCTCTCAAGAAGGAAGACGTGGCGAGGACGTCTGCCTCCTCTAATACGTCCCTTGGCAACTGCAGGAGAAGAGGGCAGGGCCAGCTCAACCTGCACCCATCCGGCTGCCACCCCACCCCCTCGCCGTGTTTGGACAGCTGTCCCTCTCTGTCCTTCTCTGCCTGTTCGCCTTCTCTGTCCCGGCCTCCCTATGTCCTCCGCATTCCCAGGCTCACCCATCCCCACCTCCACCTCCTGACCTCCCCCTCCCCCCACTCACCAGCTTGTCGTGTGATAACAACAGTTACCTTTTAATGAGGACTCACCATGTGCCACGCTCTGTGCTAGGAATTTACCGACACCAGTTAACCTAATCCTCAAAGCAACGCTTTGCAGTAGGAACGATTTCTCTTCATAGGTTTACAGACAGCCACAGAGGCTCAGAGGGTTACATGCTATGCCCAAGGTCAACTGCATTAACAACAGGAGTGGGATATGAACCTAATTCTATTTGACCTGAGCCTACACGTAACCCCTCTATTTGGCTGATCCTCTCTGCACAGATAAGTGACATACTTTAAGGGAATGATAATCGTAGTCAAAGCAAACAGTCTGATTATTAGAGCAAAACATGTATTACCATTTCATGCATGAGGAAACGAAGGCACAGAGGGGTTAAGTGATTGGCGCAAGGTCACATAGCTAGGCAGCTGGCACTTGAACCCAGACAGTCTTGCTTAGAATTTGTACTGTTAAAACGTCTTAAGACAGATCCTAAGTCCCTCTCCCAGAGGTATCTGAGGGTTGACCAGGACCCTGGTGGCCGGGAGTTGAGATGGTATACAGCCCAGGATTGTCTTGCTTGGTTGTGTTTAAGAAATAAAGACATTTTGTATAAAATAATGTATTTCCTACTTCTGCTCTAAAAATCAGAAGCAGTGGCACCAGAAGGCTGCAGCTGAGGAGAGACCATCACTTTTTCAGAGTTTAGGCATATCTTCTCTACTTGGCCACAGACCCCACCATGCCCTATTGCATGGACTCTGTGACACTGAGTGTGCCATGCCTGCTTTGGAGCAAAAGGGTAGAGTTGTGGGGTTCAGGCTCAGCCAGCAGGAGGGGAGATGTGAAGGCTCATGCTGGGCCCAGTGGGCAGTCCTAAGGCCTCAGCTCAAAGCTGGGTATCCTAAGCAGTGTGAAAAGCCACCTTCTGTGACCTGGGCCAAGACAGGAAGGAAACTGAGTGTACATCCTTGGAAACGGTACTCCTGCAGCCCTCCCTCCTCACACCAACCGTGTGGGCAGAGGAGGGTCCTGCAGGGTCTCAATCCTTCTCTCTGAGGCCCCAATAACCATTCTCCTTGCCACCATGCCCACTGCCTCATGCCGACATCATGTGACGTCTGCTTGGTGCTGGGCGCCAGGCATGGTGCCGTTGCATGCCCGATCTCTTTATCCTGCCCCTAAGCCCTCCACAGACAGGTAAACTGGGGCCCTGAGGAATCATGCGACTGGTTAATAAATGCAGAAGCCCGGACCCATGACTTCTGATGCCCAAGATTGGCCAGGGCAGGGGTAGTGGCTTCCCCACCCTGCACAAGGACAAGCCATGTGCCAAATCTGGTCAGTGTACAAAAGAAATGAAGAAATGGCCTCGACCTCAGCAGCCACACAGCAGGCCAAAGTGACAAGACCATCCGCACCAAATGCACAGTCCAGAGGGGAGCACAGACAGTGAAGAGGGATTCCAGGCCAGAGCGGAAGCAGGTGGCTGAGCTATAATCCGTCTTTCTTCAAACATTTGTTTTAATGACACAACGTTAGACAAACACATTCTTTTGGAGCAGCCCAGAGGTGGCAGGTGAGCAAGCCACCTCAGAGCTACCCTGGATCAAGTCCAGCTGTGAGCTTGGGCACAGCACCACCCGCCTCTGCCAGCCTGTCTCCATGTCCGGGCAATGGGCTTTGTAACAGTGCCTCTATTGGGAACCCCACGAGTCAGGCCTCAGCAGCAACTGGGGCAGGGCCCCGTACGTGGGCTCCGCAGACGAGTGTCCATGTGACCTGGCTCCCTGGGGGGTGCCTGCTGTGCCTCCTCGGGAGCTCATCAGAATAAAAGGCCACATTCCTATGGGTCCATGTGTATGACACACCCAGAGTATTTATAGGGAACTCCACAGAGACAGAAAGCAGATTGTGATTGCCCAGGCTGGGGGGGTACCGGCTTTCCACGTGGGGGTGAACATGTTTTGGGACTGGCGATGATCGCACATGGTGAATGCACTCCATGCTGCGGCGTTGTGCACTTAAAACAGTTAAATTACATTACGGGGATTTCACCCCAATTAAAACCAGATCGCAGAACAAAGGTACAGACTCGTGTGCTCCTGCCACGAGTTGGGCCTGCAGAGTAAATGGACAGGAAGGACCCTCTGCCTGCCTCCCACCTGCTATGTGGGGGTGGGGAACCTGGGTGTTTTCCTCTAGGGTTTCTCAGAGTGTGGGTCTGGGAGCCACTGAATGCCAGTCCTCCAGGGAGCTTGTTAAAACAGATTCCCCAGGTGCCAGGGAATCCGCACTGCCACCCTTGGGCACGCAGGCAGCTGGAAGCCTGACCTAACCGTTCACTGTCCCTCTGTCCTCCTGTCCATTAGGTTTGCTGGCCACCCAGTCTCCCCACGGCCGTGCTGTGCTTCAGTTCCCCACCCGGGCAGCACCCAGCCCATTGCTCTCCTACCCTGTCATCACTGGCCTTCAGTCTATGCCCAAGCCTGGCTTCAACTTCTCTCATTCTGGATGCCTCCTCAGCTGGCTGCTGAACCCCCTACCTGAGCTCTCCCTCCCCTGAAAACTGGCACTGCATCGAGGCGCGGATACTTCACTACATGCTCTGTGTTCAGCTGTCCATATGTCCTCCATGCCAGCTGGAACATCAGCCTCAGACCTGACGCCACAGAGGCAAGGCTGGGACCAGTGCTGGGCGCTCCTGCAGCTGAGAATGGCCATGTCTCCCCCACGAGGTCCAAGCTCCCTATGGGCCGGGGTCTTGTCTCCCAAAGCCCTGCTATCCACTCCAGAGCCCACAGGCCCTGGGGGCAGGCAGGCCTCAATGCCCACACCCATCAGAGCAGGGCCACATCCTCTCTAAGCCTCTGGCCCCCAACACAGTCTAATGCTCACTCAGCGTGTACTCCATTTTCCCCACTGTGTGTCCTGGAGCCCAAGTACTGCCTGCCAGCACAAAGTGGGGATGCAGCTCAGCCACAAAGGGCCCCAGCCCTTCATTTTCTCTCTGAGTCACCAGACATCCTACTCACTCATCCTCAGAACCAGTGTTAGCACACGAACCCAGTGCTGGCCTTTTGATTCCAGGGGAGAACCATAGTCTAACTCCCTCCTTCCCCCCTAGCTCGGAGGTCACTCAGCCGAGTGACCAGTCAACTCCATCCAAAGCCACAGGCCCGGCCCCCAGGGAGCAGTTTCCAACACACTTCTGCCATTTCATTAAAGCTGGGACCTTCTTTCTGCAGCTTCTCGCAGCCAGGCTCAAATCAAATCACCTCTTTTGTTCTGCCCAGAACCGACAGGCAGTTAAAACCCCATTATTATGCTGCAATTTCAGAAAATTGATCCTGGCAAATAGCTAAATGGGGCTCAGTGTTGCTTCATGTGACGCCTTATTTGAGGATTTGAATCCCAGGCAGCAGAGAACTGGCAACCCCAGACCAGCATGTCAGCCCCGGGCAAGCCAGCCCCCACCCGGTTGGAAAAGTGAGAGACAATGGATGCAGGCGCGTCAGGGAGGTGACCTGCTGGCGCTCCAGAAGTGACAGGGTTGGGGTTGCGCCCCGTCACTGTGTGAGCAGAAATGTTAACAGCTGGAGGGCAGGAAAAGGGACACACAGCGGGAGAGAAAATACCATTGGGAAAATGATCCACTAGAGGGTAATGAACAAAAAATTGAGGAAGGGATTAAAAAAACAACCTGGAGATCTCTGCCAAGTTCACTTGACAGCTATTGTGAAAAGGCCGGGGGACAGAGGGACGGTCCCCGCCTCCCTCCGCCCCGTGGGCAGGGGCAGCCGGCAATCCACCTCTCGGCCCGGCAGGCTCTTTCCTGTTGCTTCTGTCTTGATTTATAATAAGCTCCTTTTTCCTAAAGTAAGTGCTTCATGGGAGTGGTTTGGCTTTTATGTTATTTTTTTCCCCCAAATGGGAATGTGTCGATGGAACTGGCGCTTGAAAGGCAGGCACATTCTCTCCCACAGGGAAGTAGAGCCGGAGCGGGGGGCAAACAGCAGACACATACATTGGCCCCTTTCCCTAGTCTCAGGGGGGCTGGAATCATGTTTTTCTCTCAAGGACGGGGCTGCTGGTAAGGGCTGGACTGCTCTGCACACAGTAGGTGTTCTATAAAGAAGCGCAGAACAAGCAAGCTGGCCCCAGGGAACAAGGTACACAGGGTTTAACCAAAGCCCCTCAGTACTGACTGCCTGAGCAGCGTATCTGCCTGTGTGCCCCTCGCTAGGGGCTCTGGGTAACTCTCTGCTCCCCTAGAACGGGGCCTGGAGGATGTCTGGATGGAGACGTGACTGGGGCACTGGTTTAGATCTTGGCCGGAGGGCCAGGGCAGGGGGTCTGGCATGTCTGTTTAAATCTGTTAGCTCTGTGATCTCGGGCAAATCCCTTAGCCCTTCTGTGCCGCAGTGTCCTCTGGAAACTGCTGAGGTGACCGGCGCAGAGCTCTTAGCCCAGGGACCGGCACACAGTCAGTCCGCAGGGCAGGCTCGGGAGGGGACGGGAGGTGTGTCTGGGGATAGACTGGGAAGCTAGCCAGGTGAGTGGTTAAGTTTGAGGAAATCCCATCAGGAGTAAGCAAGGCTCGCGTTACACCCACCTGAGAGGTGGATCTAGTTAACACAGGCAGGGGGGGCACCACAACCAAGTGGCCAAGTGTCTGGCGGCTGGCAAACTGGAACGCAGGGGTTCACATCCGGCCTCTGCCTCTTGGTGGCTGAGGTGGGCTGGGGAAGGCAGCTCCGCATGCTCAGCTGCCAAATGGAGCGGTACAACTATTCACCTCCCACCGCCTCGGACCCCCCGCACCCACGATGGTCAGGACAGCGCTGGACACAGGGCGGTTGCCGCTGGCGATCCTAAGGGAGGTGGGGTGGCAGAGCTGAGAGGCCCAAGGCGAGAGGGTGGGTCTGAGCTCCGACCTCCTGGGTCCTGGCTGTTTCCACATTTTAAAAGAGCAAGGGCCCCCTGAACAGATGTAACAGCTAGCTCGGTGCGAGCGCCAGTACCACGTGACCACCAGCACGTCCCTAAGGGCCTCACAGGCAGTGATGCACGCCCGGTTCTGACAGCTCCTGAGGCGGGTTGCATTACCATCTCTATTTCTGGGCCCAGACAGCAGAAACCACAGCTCAGACGTACACCTGCAAGTGGCCAGGAACTGTCACTGGGAGCTGCCTGGTGGTGTCTACCCATCCTGGGGCACAGCCAACCCAACCGAGGGTCGAACTGGGCCAAGCGGTCAGGCCCCAGGCCACCATGGGAACGTGAGCTGTCAGGTGAGCCCTCCCAGCTCGGAGAAGGGGACCCAGGAGACCGGGCACCCAGCCCAGGGGTTCCAACCTCCACCCTGGAACTTCCTGGGTCCATATCAGAGGGTCGGCGTGACCAGCGTTGAGGTCCTGAGGAAGGTCTGGGTGCTGGGAATGAGGAGCAGAGGGCGGGGTGGGCCAGGGGGTGTTTTCCCTGGACACAGGGCCCAGACGGGTGGACAGCGGAGGAAGCACAGGCTAGGGAGATGTGGGCCCGGTTCCTGGCCCTGCCTGTGGGGCCCCACTTTCCTCATCTGTGAAATGGGCACAACTTCTCAGCTGAGGGGATGTGGGGGGACGAAGGACGAGAAGCAGCTGACCCAAACACATCAGCAGAGTGACTTACAGCCATTTGATCCTAAATTTGCAGGATGATCGATCCCAAAATTAATCACCAGAGCTAGGTCATAGCTCTGGGAATTTTCTAGAGCCACCTTGAACCAGGCACAGACATCACCTCTTCCTGCTCTGCAGGAGCTCCAGCAAGGAGCCCTCCAACCTTGGCTTGAATGCCTCCTGGAATGGGATGCTCACCACCTCCCAGGCCGGGCAAGCCCAGCCCAGCCCAGCCCAGCCCAGCCCAGCCCAGCCCTGCCCAGCCCAGCCCTGCCCAGCACGCCATCAGCCCGGCCCACCCAGCGTTCACCATTGATAATCTCTCCCTTATTCTGAGCAAACACCCTGTGACTGTCATTCTCAGTCTCACCCAGAGATCAGATGCCTCCACCCACAGAGAGAGGTGCCCGTGTCCAGCATGAGGCTAAGCTGATTTCTGAGTCTGTCTGTCTGCAATTCTGAACAGACTTCCCGGAGTGCAAGCCCTGCCCCATGGCCTTGCCCCGCTCACACCCGGACGGCAGAGTCCAGCCCAGCCTGCAGTGGAGCCCCTGCTATGTGACTGAGGGCTCCCATGCCTGTCTTTGCCGAGGTGTGGCCCTGAGTCCCAGGCCCGGTGACGTCTGTTGGGAGACCCCGCCCCCCAGGCTCTCCCTGGGGTCCTCACTGTGAAAAGAGGGCTGTGAGCTCTAGCTTAGGTCTCCCGCCTTTCAAGTAACCCTGAAACAGAAGCCACAGGTAGCGTCAGTAATGGGACTGGCAGCATTCTGAGCCCTGGCTGGGACCGGGATGAGGCAGGGGGCACTTTTCACACGAAACTGGATGACACACCCAGGCCGGGCCTGACAGTGGGTGCCAACGCCGGGCAGTGCCCAGGCACCGTCCCTGCAGCGCCCGCACGCCGGCTTGACCGCCTTGTCTAGCGGGGACCCCACAGAGGCCTGCATGACCCATTTGGAGAACCATCGGCTTTTAAACTTTCAGGCCCAGACTCTTTGCTCAGACAAGCCCAGAGCTGCCGCCACCTAGACAGCAGGGCCGAGCGAAGCTCCAGGAAGAGCTCTGGGAGCCGGGTGGCCCCGCGGCCCCACGTGTTCTCCGCTGGCCGAGTGTCCCCAGCCTGCAGGTGCCCAGTGAGCGGGAGACAAGGCCCACCAGACCTCCTTCCAAACAGCCAGGCGTTAACTAGTCTGCTGTCAAGTGGGGGCAGCCCGCGTCCACTCTGAGGGTGACCACACACAAAGGAACTCCGAGGACAAGGTCCAGAGGATGGAGGCTCACCGTGTGGGTGCAGCAGCCCACGGGTGTCCCCCAGGTGTCCACAGGGGACGGGGAAGGCACGATGGTGTGTCATGCTCGTACTTGTAAGAAACCTGCAGTGGCCTGAGGCCAACAGCTTATCGGGTTCCCCAAGCAAGGGCTGCACCTGCCCTTACCGTGGAGACCTCTGCCTACCAAGAGCTTTAAGCTGGGAATGTGCTCACTCCGGCCTGAGATGGTTTGTTTCTTCATGGTGCCCATTGCCCTGGGAACAGCCTCCCAGGGGGCAGGCACCTCTTGTAATCGAGGAGGAGAAATGAACACAGTGGTTCTTTGCAGAGGAGGAAGGCCACGTACCTTTATGTTATTTTGTGTTTGGAGAGGCTCGGGGAAGCGGGCATGTTTGGGGACAGCTTCAGAGGATGTCAGCCAGGGGACCTCAGCTGGCCTGTTGCCAACCCAGCCCTGAGGCCACACCAGGGGTGCCAGGACTCGGAGGCCAAGGCTTCAAGTCTGGCTTTCCTGGAACCCTTTCCGCCTTTTACTCATAAGGAGCGTGGGGCTGTAGTCATGGCCCGGTGCTTCATGTGACCCCAGACCAGCCGGCTGGGCCACCAGCATCCCCTTAACTGGCGGAGGGGTGGGGGGAAGGGTGGGCGTGAGCACCGAAACCAAGCTCAGAGGCCTTGGGAATTAGACTGCCCTTCCCACCAGAGGCCCTGTATTTGGAGAGGCGCTTACTGGGAGGCTTGGTGGCCGGGCTCCTCTCTGAGCCTTAGAACGGGAGAGTGGGAATGGATGGGACAGAATCGGGGTTTCCATGGCAGGGAGGGTGGGCATGAGGAGACCTAGTGACCCCCCGCACCTCCCCATTGGCCTGTTCCCAGGGTCTGTGTGCGACGCCTGCCTCGGGATAGAGCGGCCTCTCAGCACTGGCTCCCGGACATGTGGCTGGCCTGAGCATCTGCCACGAACCTCACACCAGTCTCACGTGAAAGCTGGGCCACCGTCCCCAGTCAGAGCTGGGTCGGTGCACCCTTCACCTCCTCGCGAGCTGCCTCTTACGTTTGCCGTCTCTGATGCGGGTATAAGGTGAGGAAATGGCTTTGACGCACTAGGCCGGCGGCACTGGCTTCTGATTCCTCCCGGCGAGAATGCTGCGGTCTCCACAGCGTGCCCTCATGGGCCTCTCAGGGGTCCTCCTGCACCCCATCAGGCTCCTTCAATAGGCCTTGCACACCTGCCACGGGCCTTTGCACATGCCGCTGCCTCTTGAATCCTAGACTGTAACCTTCCGAGGCAGTGGACACATCAGTTTTGCCTCCCATGGCTTCCTCCAAGATGAGCACAAACATTTAGGAAGTACTCGTTGATAAACACCCCCCCCCCCAAGTGGGCACCTCCACGTACATCACCTCACTTAGCTTTGCTACCACCCCAGTGTGACGGGGGGCGTTACTGGTGGTCTGGATTCTGATAAGTCTGCTGTGTGCTAAGCACGGGCTGACATGGCAGTCAGTCTCCAATCCTTATGACAGCCCCACTTTACAGATGGGGAAGCTGAGGTTTTGGGTGATGGCAGAGCTGGAGTCCGGGCCCCAAAGGCATGTATACACGCACTGGGCGACACCCGGTCACCAGGTGGCTCTCTTTGACCTTCCTGTGGCTAAGGTGTTGGCACCACAAGGTCACATTTGCTCTCCGGTCACCCTATGGACCACCAGTGGGAGCTGGCCTGGCAGCACATAGGCCCAGGGACCCCAAATGAGGGAAGAGAGGGGACTGGGGTCCTATGTGGAGGGTGCTCCTGTGAGTCTGCTCCCCCAAAGTGGGGCCGAAGTGGGGGGCTACCGCGTAGTACTTGGGGCATAAGGCCTTGGGGAAGGGACCCACGGACAGGCCGCTGACAAGGACATGGAGCCTCTCTCTGGATCCGAGGGTGGGGCGGGCTGGTGGTCTGCAGAGCACCTGAGGGCGGGTGCTCCCGCCGGACCAGAGACCCTTCCAGAGCTGGAGGCCCATGCCCCGCCCATCTCCAGCAAGGGCAGAAATGAGATCACCAGAGGGACTGGCCCCACCGCAGATGTTACCCTCCTGTGCCCACCTGCCCCACCTCGCAGCGCCTCTGCCCACCCCGCCAAGTCACATGGGCTCAGAGCATAGGCTAAGATGAATGACAACCGTATGCTCCCCTCAGATGCTGGGTCCCTCCCCCTCCGAGAACTCTCCTCAACAATGGCCAGAGGAAGCCCCAGCGCCGCACAGGACTGCGGGCCCAGGAGGAGGCTGTGTGCACGGGGGCTCAGGGCCCGCAAGGGTTCAGGCAACGCAGTGTGGCCCTGGAGCCCACCGCCTGGGCGCTGTGCCTCGGAGCCCGGCTCCGCGCCTGCCATCCCTTCTGTCCTCCTATGACGACCTCTCCGAGCTCCTGCCTCCTCCAGGGAACTGCTGAGTCAGGGAGCAAAGGTCCCGACTTCAAGAATTCGGAGATTCTGAGGACTCGTCCCTGAACTGAAGGTTCTGCGCGTCGCATTCCACCTAGCCGGAGAGTGTGACACGGAATTCTCTGTCTGCTCGGACTGTCACCACCTACATCACTCTGGCAGGTAATAAGAGCTGAGCACCCCGCCGACCAGCGGCAGCCTTGTCCACATCCGCGAAACAAGCGGCTTCTCAGTCACCACTGCCCCTCGAGCGCCCACCGTGCACGGGCACGACGCCAGGTCTGCAGAGCCTGGGCAGGGCCCTTCAGCAAGAGGCAACATGAGGCTCCAGGAGGTCCCAGAAGAGCAGCTTTCAGGCCAGGTTCTACCCTGGGTCCCTCTCCTTGAATGCCCCCATCCCTGTCCCCAGCATGGTCAGAACTCAGCTTTAAGGGACTGCACCCCTTCTAGGAAGCTTCTCCCGACTTCCCGCCCCAGGGCCCTGACCCTCTGCCCCTGTGTCCTCCCAGTGCCCAGCTCCATCTCCTACTAGATGGGAGTCCCCAGAGGCAAGGACTGGGCCTCACCATCGGGCTCCCCAGGGCCCAAATCCCGAATCCTCCTCTGGCAAAGGCTGTCATACAGGGTCACAGAGGAGGGTCAGGCCTGTTTGCTAATCCAAAAACTTCTGCAGAAATGCATGCAGCCAGTACGTGCCAACCTCCCATACCCCTCGGGTCTGAGTCAGGTGCCAGGGGACTGGGGTTGGGGAAGTGCCCTGGAGGAGCCACCTGCCCTAGGCTTGGACGGCAGAGGAGCCCAGCAGTGAACAGGCTCTGGAACCCTGCATTCAGTCCCCACCCTGGACACTCAGTGACCCTGGGCAGCTCACGTCAGGTGTCTCTGGGCCTTGGCCTCCTTGCTGTAAAATGGGTACATGGAGCCTGCAGGGAGCTGCGGGGCTTGAAGGAGGGCTGTGCCCCACATCGCTGGGGAAGAGCGCAGAGCCTGCCGCCTCCCTGTTCCAGCACGCTGCCTTCCCAGGCCGACAGACCCCCGTGACAGGAGGAGACCCCGTTTCTAAGAGCCAGCAGCTCTGGGGCTCTTCTTCCAGGGCTCTTGGCTCAGTGGTGATGACTGCTGTGCACCCGGGACACACACAGGCCCTGGAAACGCGCATACAAACCCCCTCGCCACCCCCCCCCCCCCCCCCCGTGTCCCGTGGAGAACCTCAGAGGAGGAAGGGGGAAATGCAGGAAGCCATCCAGGTCGGCCCTGCCCCAGCGGCCCAGGGCACGGGGCTCTGCTTACCCCAGAGGGCCATGAAGACGGAGAAGAAGACTGTGGCGGGGTTGTCGAAGAGGTGGCTGGCGCGGGCAGTGGCACAGGCCGAGCTCATCTTCCAGTAGCTACAGGTCTTGTCGCACAGCGGGCACATGGTGATGTTGCGTGTCTGGTCGCACATCTCCATGCTGGAAGGCAGGGGGCACCTGTGAGCCATGGGCTGGACACGAAGGGACTGTGGGCCCACCAGGGCCGGGCCTCCGGGGAGCCCCGCTGGGGTGGCAGAAAGTGCTGGGCCCTGGCCAGGGGGTTGGAGAGGGTGGGCCTCCTGCCCCAGTGGACATGGCAAGACAGGCCAGCCAGCATCAGGCAGGGGGCGACGCCACGTCCTTCCTCTGCACCCAGGGCTGGCTGCAGGGATGTGCACGCTGTGCTGTGATATATTCCCTGTGCTCGGGAGGGCCCTGCTATTGGTTTCATGCTCTGCTATTAATGCCCTTAAATGATTTTGGAACCAGGGTCCTGCGTTTTCATTTTGTATGGGGCCTGCAGCTTCTCCAGTGGGCCCTGGGTGTGGACCGTCCAGACTTGCCATGTGGCTGGCAGTGCGAGTGAGTTGCACGTGACTGTTCATCTCTGGGGGTGGGCGGACCTTGGGCACTGCTTCTGGGAGACGAGAGCCCCAGGCCGGCGTCCCGCTAAGCACCAGGACGGTCAAGGCGTGGACTGATAGAGTGCTGTCCCGCCCTCACATTATGAGGCCCCAGGAAACTGGACAGGGACACAACAGAGCCACCAGATGCCTCACCCTTCCCCAGCCTGTGCTGTGTGCCACACGCCGTGCTGAGTGCCACTCTGCGTGTCTCAGGCTTGCCCTTGCAGGGTGCTGGGGGGCAGCTGGCCCTGGGTGCAGATAAAGGAGGGGAAACGGAGCTGCCAGAGCTCCCAGGGGGAGACAGACAGGTGGCTGGGTTGGAAGGAGCGTGTCCACATGCTGCCTGGGCTGGGGGAGACCCGCCCGCCATGTGATGCCCAGCACCTTCCTCTTCCAATCTGCCCCCAGCACCCGGGCTCTCTCCTACTAGTGCTGAAAAATACCAATATTAAAAGGCCATTAGCTATGTGAGCAGATGCCAGCACAGGCATCCAGGTGGCCGGAGTCAGTTCTGGAGACCATTGCAGCCCATCTTCATGGATGAAGAAACACCCAGAGAGGGGAGGTGACATGCTCAGGGCCACAAAGCACAGTGGGAACTGGGCCCTGCTCTCAGTACCTGTAACCTCACACCCTGCACGACTCTCATCCATGGCCCAGAGGCCACAGGAGGGCTCCCACCAAAACCGAGGACTGGGCCCGGGTCCTTGCTCAGCTGGACCTGCCCTCCATGCCTCCGGCCAGGCCCTTGGGTCTCTGACTCCATTTCTCCTGGAAGAGGAAGAAAGGGACCATCCTAAGCCCCTTTCAGCTCCGGTTTGCCTGAACTGTCTCCTCCCTGCGAACTCGGACAAGACACTGACCTCTAAACAGATGCCAGGCATTCTGGGTCAGGTGGTTTCCTGGGGACGGCTGAGGTGGGAGGGAGTGCTTTGTGTTTTTAACTTCTGGATGCACTCGGCCTTATGCACTGAACCATGCCTGGCCCTCAGCAAGTGGTGTTTGACAGGCTCCTGCTGAGCAGTGCCCGGGGACCCTCCTCTGCCCAGCACAGTGGACATTCTGCCTCAATTCAGTTCTTCCAGTCACACTCACTATGTCATTATAAAATGTCTGTGTGTTGTGTGTGCCAGGCACTGTGCCAGGCATGGGACATGGAAAGAGGAACTGTGGCTGGGCTGCTGGCCTGGAGCACCTGGGGAAGTGTGAGCACACGGCATGCGGGTATGTATGGGGGGCAGGCACATGCACATGAGGCACGTGTATGTGTGGGGCAGGTGCACAAGGGTGGTAGGGCAGCAGCTCTGGCTGTGATCTGTGTTGGCCTGGGCAGGTTAGTTGAGCTCTGTGAGCCTCAGTTTCCCCATCTGCAGAATGGGGATGCTGAGTGAGGGGTGCCCATGTTACTGAGCTGTTAGAAGGTCAAACAGGAGAAGGCACGTGGAGCCCTGGGAACGTGCTGGCATGCACACGCCGCACTCCTGCCGGCCCTTATTATTGGGAGTAACAGCATATGGCAGCTGCCGTGAGCTTGAAGGGGTTCGGGGGCCGCCTGGAGGGGTCCACCTGCTGCCCTCGGCCAGCTTCCTCTCTCCCAAAGGTCTCTCCTGGGGGGCACAAGGGGCCGGTGGGCACAGGGCAGGATGACCTGCTGGTGCATGACCTGAGCCCCTCTCAGGGAACCTCAGGAGGAGGGACCCCAGGGTCAGTGTGCTGCCCAAGGTCACAGTGATCGCCTGGCTCTAGGGAGGAGGGGGCCCGGAGCCTTGAGGGTGGGCGAGGGCCAGGAGGGCAGGGCCATGCATCTCACTCGCCCGCGGGCCCGCCCTGCCCCAGTCTCCTCCCTGCCGGTGGAAACAATGCCAGCCAGACAAAAAGCCTTCTGCTGGTTTTAAACCTTCTGCCTCCCCCTTCAGTACCTTCAGCCAAAATAAAGACAAGGAACAGGAAGGCCTGTTCTTTGGCATGGATGGGAGGGGCGGGGGTGGCTCCCCGCAGGCAGGGGCACTGGCTTCCCTACAAACTGGACAGATTGGACTCTAAGGGGAACACACACCTCCTGTTGTCTAAGGCACCGACCGGGCAGAGACCGAGGTCAGACGGCCTCCGGAATCCCCAGTAAATGCTGTTTGCATCTCTGGCGATGTCGGGAGGCTTTGACGCTGGCCCGGCCGGAGATCTCAGCTCCCTGGTGGGGAGTCAATGCCCACCTGGGCAGAGCCTCCTGGCTGAGGCTGCTGGCTCTGCTGGCCCTCCAGGGATGGTGGGGAGGGAGACGGACAAGTCCCCGGGCTGCCTCCCGGGGGTGGGGGGCACTCCGCAACTCCAGTCGCCATGTCCCCTGGAGCTCAGGAGATCAATCCCTACCAGTCCAGGCTACTTTGACCAAACCCAAGCACAGTGGCCTGGGGTCCCATTAGCAAAGGGACAAGCTTACACCTGCCTGTGCCCAGGTAGCCCCGGAGGGGGCATGAGGCAGATTCCTGTAATGTTTTGGTTCCGGGTGGGTGGAATATTTTAGGTGTTATTCATGCTTTAAAACATCGTTCACCCTGAAGTTTACCGGATACGGCCTTTCTGCGCTGCTGAGTCACGCCAGCCAGTCCCTTTCCCAGCTGAGACTCACTTGCTTTGTACTGACTGGAACTAGGGATGGATTTTCCAAGCCATGGCTCTGCTTTAGAGCTATTGGGCCGAGCAGCAAGAAGTGTAACTGATGTGTTAGGGCTTCTCCCGGAAGGCTGCAGGCTCGGGAAGGCAGGGCCAGAGGGCACTCACCTTTCCAAACACCGTTTTGCCTGTCGGCACAGTGTCCCTGATAGAGGCTGGGGGCTGTAGCCCCAAACACACAGCAGTTACCTTTGGGTCAGCACCACCAGGTCTAGGAAACAACTAGAAAAGTCTCCCATGCAGCGTCCTCCTAGCCCCTACCCGCAAAACCCCCCAAGCCGCGGAGACATGGGAAGCTGTGCCAAGCGAGGCCCGGCAGGCTGAGTCCTCTGCTCCGACCGCCTGAGCGGTCAGCTCTCTCCTCTCCTGACCTCACCAGGAAGCAGGGAAAATAAATCTCAGAAAAGGAAAAGTAGTCAGCTATTTATTTTATGTCTTCCTCTCGACAATAAAGTCTCTTAGGGCGTCCGTGCCTGAGAAGGACACCCACACTTTAGACGGCCACGGAACCCTCTGGATCCCGCGCCTCCATCCGGCAGGCGATTTCCCAGGGCGCTGCCTGTGTGAATGGCAAATCTGTGCTGGCAGGACGGGAATGAATGTGCCCAGGGAGGGGGCTGCCCGCCTACCTGGGGATGTTCTCGTCAACCGTGGCACACCCATAGAGGAACACGATGACCCCGACCACGGAGGCGGGGATGAGCATCTGCGTGTACACGCCCAGCCAGGCGAAGTAGAGGCCGATCTTCTCCCCAAAGTACTTCCTGCACCGAAGGAGCCGGGGACAGGCTGTCATTCCACGGCCACGTCATGTGGCTCCCCAGCAAGGAGCAGCTCGAACCAGGGCCACCTGCCCTCTCGGCCGACAGCCAGAGTAGGTGGGCTCTGAGCCAGCCGTCGGGTGTGGGCTGCCCTCTGCCCTTCTACCCACCCCCTTCTCCCCAATGCCCCGGGAAGGCGGGGACATCTCCAGGTGTGACGTCCACACCGGTGGGCGCCATGGACTGGCCTGGGAGGGTGTCTGCTCCATTCCACGTCCTGTTCAGCACACGAACGGGAATGAACAGAGGCCCCAAGGCACCGGGGAAAGCAGTGCCTCTCAGGCTGAGTGTTTCTGGCACCTCAATGGGCTGTTTCCACGGGCTGAACTCGGGTCTGCGGTCCCCACAGGACACACACTGCCTCATCTACTCACCCCCTCCCTGCCCAGGGACAGAGGTCCTCTTGGGAGGGAACAAATTGCCCAGAGGGGCAGTCCTTACATATTTGGAGGCAGCTCTCTGCCGCCTCTTGACGCAGCGATGCAAGAAAGTGCTGTAGCCGTCCAGCTACATCAAGCTGGGCTGCAGACTTCGGAGATGCTGGACATTGTCTGGGAAGAGCCCAGCCTCCAGCAAATCTGAATAAACTGCTTAGCTAGCTGTCCAGGCTGCCAGCTGCCGGAGGCCTGGGGTCCTCACACGGGCTCTGAAAGTTCACATGGGCTCCCAGGTGCCAACTTATTCCGTGTGGTCGAAATACACAGGGACATTTATCCAACTGATGCCCAAGGAGGGGCTTGTTTCCCAGCCTCTGCCCAAGGAGCCTGGCCTGCCCATGGCATCCCCTCTTACCTGACCAGGTCGATGGGCTGGTACTTATAGAAGACCCTGTAGCTTGCCCACTCTTCATACAGGAGCTAGGAGAGAAGAAGTGGTGAACAGCTGGTGGAGGGGTAGCTGACGCTCCTGATCTGCTTCCTGGACGCCTGTGCGTGGACGTGCTCAGCCCACGGCCACATCAGTCCTCTGTTCAACAAACACCTCTTGAGAGCTGACCACGGCGGGCACCGTCCTGGATGCTGGGCTTTCAGAGGTGGGCATGGGAACATAGCCCGGAGGCCCGGAGCTCCCGTTTTGGTGGGAGAGACGGACACAGAGAAGTGGGTCAGCTCTTGGTAAGGGTCTCAAGGAAACTACACGTGGGAGGAGCTCAGCTGGCACTGGAGGCCGGGTGGGGGGCTCCCTGGGCAAGAACAGGCCGGTGTTTTTAGGTGAAGGTGGGCATGGGAACGAGCTCTTGGCATCAGTACGGAGTCCTCACTCTTTGTGACCTGATCCAGAATTGATCTAAAACGGCCTGACACTGCGAGGTGTTGCCACTCAGGGTCCTCAGTCCCCCGCCAGACACCATACCATTCCCTAGAAAGGACAGAGACCCCCCGGCTGTGGAGCAGAGACATGCAGGCAGCAAGATTCACAGAAGTCTCTTGGGATGCAAGGCGGGTTCAGCGTTTATCTCCTGAGATGGGCTGTCTGATTAACATGGCCTCGTGAAATAAATGAAATCTACACACACCGAATCATGCCCCAGGCTTCGGGCAGGGACGGTAATGAGCCTGATGGATCGGAAGCCTTGCATGAACACGCAGAGGGTGTCCTCAGGAAGATGCCGTGTTAGGACTGCTGGTTTTAACAGAGCAATCCCATGCATGTGGGCAGGGCATGCCTCACCAGCCTCACTTCAAAGCCCGAGGCCACACAGCTGCAGGAGAGCAGCTGGGACCCAGGCGGGACGTCTGTGCCTCACTGTCACCCGGCTCTGCTGGGATCAAATGAGGAGTGAGCAGGGGGCAGGTGAGGGGACGCGCGTGGGGCCGTCTTGGGCTCCTCTGCACCTGCCAGCTCGCTTGTTTTCTCCTTTCCTTGATAGTCAAAGTTTGGGGGTTCTCCCAACCCTCATTCTGCTGTGATCCCATGAGAATACACCCCATTCACTTTCATCATCTCAAACATTTTATACTGTGGACTGAATATCTGTGTCCCCCCAAATTCATAGGCTGACGCCCTAAACCCTGTACTTGAAGATAGGGTCCTTATGGAAATATTTAGGTTCAGTGAGGTCACGAGGTGGGTTTTGATCTGGTGGGACTGGTGTCCTCATAAACAAGCAAAGGTCACCAGCGCTCTCTCCCTCCACAGGTGCCTGGAGAAAAGGCCCCGTGAGCACACAGGGAGGGGGCGGCCTCTGCAAGCCAGGAAGAGGCCCCGCCAGGCGCCTGCCTGCCAGCACCTTGACCCTGGCCTTGCCATCCCTGGAGCCAGGAGGCTGCTGTTCAAACCGCCCGTCTGTGGTGGTGTTAGAGCAGCCTGTGTGGACTAGTACACTCCCCCACTGACTCGGAAAATCCAGAGCTGATGGGATGGCTCTCTCTTCCCAAAAGTTATCTTCAAGGACATCTCTGAAAATTAAAAATTTTGCTGGAGGGGTCCAGCCCCCACAGACCAGGGAGCTGGGGTCCCTGGAAACGAGCTCCCAGCAGGTGTCTCCATGCCCTCAGTCTCCTCCCGGAGCCCGAGAAGTGACACGCGGGGAACACAGAGCTGCCTCCCCCAACGCCAACATGTGCCTCTCCGAAGCCAGGAGGAGAGAGACTTAGAAAAGCAACATGCGTTCTTAGTGAATTACAAGTGAACCTGGCTGTCAGATTCCTGGGTTTTGCCTGTTCTGATCTTTGTAAGAGCAGCTCTCTCTAGATCTGAAGTCTCCCTGTAAGTGGAACAGACAGGATGTATTCAGCAGGACTCCAAGCTCTGAGAAGCTCATGGTGAGGCTCGCTGCCCAGCAGTGGGGGGAGTGTTTGCAGCTGCCCTTAAGGAAGCCGGATGCATGGCCTCCCCCGTCCCAGGAGAAAGGGGCCAGGAACGGACGGGCCTGCTCCTGTGCTGGGACGCTGGCTCTGTCGAGCCTCTAGTGGGTGTGTGGGGCTTGCCCCCCGCTCCGAGCCCCACCGCCTCCTTTCTACTGGAGGATGCTGCCCTTCCTCCCAGCTCACGGCTGAGCCCAGGGGGGCTCGTGCACATTCTGTTCAAGTGCTTTGAGAAGGGCAGTCGCTATGTCTCAGAATGCGGAATGTGATGAAAGGCCTGGTCTTCCCCTCTGAATAAGTTCGTCTGTTCATGGGGTGGGGGGAGCACAGCCACCTTTGAGGAGACTGTGCCATCTCTGAGCTTGGCAGCTTCCTGCCCTGGGCTGAAATCCAGTGGCTGGCTTATAGCAGATGGGTGCCACCACGCACTGACAGATGTGACCAGGGGGCACACCAGCGCTCTGCATGAAAGCGCTTTGCTTTGGCAGTTTTCTTTCTGCCAAGAAGAGACCATCCATCACCCTGCAGCTGTCAGCACTGAGAAGTAAAGCTACAGGTTTCCCTGTTAGGGCTGGCAGCAGAGCATGCCCCTCGGCCTGTGAGCAGGTGGTGGGTGGCGGGGCCCTGGGTGGGGCCAGCCAGTGACCCCAGGCCTCAGAGGGATCCTGGCTCAACCCACGGGCACCTAGGCCCACACGGCTGGGCAGGCCAGTCTCAGTACTGACCCTGTCCTAATTACTGCCCTCTGCTGTCCCACCTCCCTGCCCAGAACGGGGTCCAGCAGGACCGGGTCTGTGTGGTCCCTGATGTCCCCGCTGCCTCAGTCAGGGCCTGGGGCACGGAACAGGCTTCTAGTAGGTAAGTGCGTGAACATGAGGGAAGGCTGGGTCAGGGCCTGTGGGCCTCAGTGGTCCTCAGAGGAGCGTTCGGCCAGGTGGTGGCTGTGGCCCCCTCGGCCTCTGTCCAGCCTGCCTCGGGCTCACACGTTCCTCCGTGTGCTCCTGTCCCTTCATCTCAGCACAGGAAGATGGCCTTGGCTGGGCTGTCCCCCTTTCTGTCCTGCAAGGCACCTGGCAACAGGCACTTGGGCCTCCTGTGGCATTGGGGAGCCACCTATCTCACGATTGGAGAGGCGTGACACCCAGAACCGGGCCCCCTGTGATGGAGCCACAGAGGAGAACAAGTTCTCCAAGGCCCCGAGTTAGGGCCCAAACACCCGCCTCCTTCACCCACCTGCCCGTCAGCCCTCCCTCGGCCCATCTATCTGCCTGTCCAGTCCTGACTCCCCCACGGGCTGGGTCTTGTACTCATTGCTGGGACATAAAATTAAATGGGCTGGGGGTGGGCAGCATTCCGTAGGGGGTCAGCTGAGTCCAACAAGCCCGCAGTTGTGTTTGCTGCGCCCGGCACACAGCAGGGCCCAGTAAATAGTTCCTGAGCAAGTAACACAATGAGCTGGTCTTGGCACTGATGCGGCCGTCGGCCGGCCAGGGTGGGGGGTGGGGGCTGCAGCCCGGAGGACTGAGCTGGGCCAGCAGGGAACCGCAGGTGCCCACAGAGGAAGCGCATTTTGGGAGAGGAAGGGCATCAGCAGAGTGACACTGAGGTGCAGAGGGACGAGGGGGTGGCCTCTGAGGCCAGGCCCGTGGAGGGGATGGTGGGACTGGATGGGGGGGGTTCTGCAAGTCACGGGGTCTCAGACGAATGCCAGATGTTCCACTAAAAATAACCGACTATGTCATTTTTGTGCTAAATCAGATAGCATCTTCTGCAGGATTCCTCGGCAGGCAAGTTCTATCCAGTGCCAAAGGTTTAGAAACACACATGGGGGACCGGAGGGGGGCCGGAACGGAGAACATTCCATATACACAGGTTCCTGGCCCCCGGGCCCTGGGACAAGGCCACCACTGTGAGCTTCTCTGGGGGCGTCTCCACCCCCCGACTCGGAAGGATCTACTCCGGGGGCAAGAGGCAGGGCGGGGGCCTTCCCTGCAGGGCCCAGGGAGGGCTGTGCTTGGCTGGCGAACCGAGAGCAGCTCATGTGGGAGCGCGGAGGAGGCAGCAGAGACGGCCGTGGTGGGGGGTGTTCATGGGGTTGTGGGGGGAGCACGGCTTCCTGGAGAGCCTGGTGGGTGGAGTTAGGGAGAGCCACCAAAGAATACAAGGATCACCTGGTATTTCCCAAAGTGTATCCCATGGAACACTAGCTCAACAACTTTGCCATTAGAAAGGGTTCTAGGTCAAGCGAGTCTGAGAAACGCTGTGAACAGCGGCCTGCTTCCTCAGCGTGCCCTGGGGGCTGGCGCTGTCTGCGTGGCTGGCCACAGCAGTTCCCAAACTTATTTGCCTGCGAGCCACGCAGGATTAGGCCACAGGTCAGCAAAGAGCGCTGGAGGTTGGCTGTCCCGGTGAGACGTGGGTCTGAGCCCCGGCCGGATCTGGTGCGGGAGGGACAGAGTGGAAGGGGCGGCCTTGGAGGAGGCCAGGCTTCGCGCACACGTTCACCACGGCCACCGAGGGTGCCTGGTGAGGCCGGCCCACGAGGCCCGGTGCGGGCTCTGACCCTCCCACGGCCTGGGAGCCCTCCAGACCCTGACAGGGGCTGCCCTCTGGCTCCAAATCAACTCACTTTTCTGTCATTGAACCGCACGTGTTCACCTTCGTAGTCTCCCTGTTAAAAAGGAGGAAAGGGAAGTTCTCGTTACCCAACAGAGCTTTTGAGTAGCTCAAATCCGTAACATTTCCAAACACAAACTCTAGCCACCTCGCTGACAGTTACCGTGGTCCTAGGGTGTGACTGCACACCAAGCAGAAGGTAAGCCAGGCCTCCCTGGTCCTCTGGTAAGAGCTCAGCGCAGGGGCTGCCCGGCCCCACCCGCCATGGCCAGTGAGGCCCACCCTGCTGTGGCCCCGGACACCGACGCGAGGTCCAGGGGAGGACGCATGGCCAGTTCCTAGGAACGGGCACACAGAAGAATGGGGTTTTGGGGCTGGAAGAATCATATCGATAGGTCCGCGGGCCTGGCCCCTAAGGCCCCATCCAGGTGGCACCCCTCTCACCCTCAAGTGTCCCAGGAGGGACAGTAAGTTATGTCTGGAGGGGTGAGCCTGACACTCCCATTTCACAGATGCAACCATGGAGGCTCAGGGAAGCTTGCTGACCTTGCTGGGACAGACAGCTGAACTCGGCCAGATCGGGACTTGGACCAAGGTCTCCAAATCCAATGGAAGAGAAGGAGGGACTGTAAGTCTGAAGCGAGCTCAGTAAACTGAAAGTTGGTGCCAGTGTCTGAGGAGGAGCCGCAGGACAGACGCCCCAGCCTGGCCCTGGCGTGGCCGGCCCGGCCGATGGATTTTGAGGATTGCTGGGCAGATGAAGCTGGGACCTCTTGGAGGTCCACCCGGTGCTGATGAGTCTCCAGCTCCACGCCCACCAGCCCCCTCCGGGTGGGGAGGTCTTGACCACCAGGTGGGTGACCTGTGGCCTTTGAATGCAGACGCTCTGAGAGCATTTAATTAATTCTTCCTCCAGTGTCTTCGGGAGACAGCCCCTGGCCCCTGCCCAACCTTCTGGCCTTCCCCAGAGTTTTTCTCGAGGCTGAGACAGCCACGAAGTTCCAGGAGCTCCTCATTTTTCCAAAGGTCAGTGAGCGGGTGACCTCGAGGAGTAGATGCCAACCAGGAAGCCAAGAAGCCACCAAGCAGCCGAGGGAAATGATGAAGCCCTTTCCCCGCGGTTGATACACTAATTACAGGGCCTCCTAGGGCCTCACTCGGAGCAGAAGACTCATACACACGCCGTTCTAACAGGCAGCTACCTGGCTGGCAGTGGCACCCAGAGCCTTGCCCCAGATTTTCCTGATGAATGAATGAATGAATGGGCACAGGGACCAAGCGTGCATGTGGTGGGGTGCTGTGGGCCAGGCCCCTAGGGCAGTGAGTCGTGATGTGGGGCCACTCAGTGGTGAGTGCACAGTGACGAAACATTCAAAGCAGGAGGAAGCGGCCCAAGGCGAAGAGTCTAAGGCCCCCGGAGGCCGAGTGTGCACTGCGGCCAGTGTCCTCCATTTAATAGGCACAGCGTGCGCCTGGCCCAGTTCAGTGTTTTCTCTCCCCAAATGTTTGAGCATCAGCTTTGGTACTTAACGGGGTGCGTGCCCTTCAACTATGTGGAAAACTCGTAGACGTGAAAGTCTGTCTCCCCTCCAGGTGCCCAAAGTCCATGATCTAGCTGGAAAGAGGGCCTGGGCTCCTCTCCTGGCTGTGCGCCCCTGGGCAGCCCCAGCCTGTCTCCCCATGTGAAGTGGGAGTATACCCCACATCGAGGGCTTCTCTGCTGCTGCGTAAGGTACAAAGATGCTGCTGCGTGAGGAGTTTGAGATGCGGACCCTGGAGATGTTTTGCATGGAACTGGCTGTCTGATGACAGGCCCGGTGGGTCAGGGTGCTATATCTGCCATGGAGACAGGGAGAGGGGCTGACCAGGCAGAAGAGGCAAGGAAGAGCATTGCAGGCAGGGGGAATAGCATCTGTGAAGGCACAGAGGTGGGAAAGCTGTGTCAGCCAGCCCCAAATCTCTGCAGTGATGGGGAGCCCGGATCCCTACAGCGAGAGGTGAAGGGATGTACAGCTGGTCAGCTCAGAGCCAACCATCTGGGGGGATGGCCCTTTGGGTGCTGGCACCCTCTGTTTGTCCAATGTAGCATCTGACTGAGCGCCCTGTCCTATTTCGTCTGACACCCCCTGTGTGGTCTGGGCAACTGGACAGAGTCGGTGTTCTCCCCAGCTCACAGATGGGGACACTGAGGCTGCCTCCACTCGAGGCCCCCGGAGTGCGTGGCCAGGCCTAGATCCTGGGTCCTCAGACTCCCAGCCCTGCCCTCTCTCTCTCTTGCTGCTTGGCTCTAAAGCCTTTGTAGCAACACATTTGGAAAGTTCCAGAGATCCTCTGTCCGGGGTTCCCACACTGCTCAGCCACCACAGTCCATTCCCAGTGTCCTGCTGAACTCTAGCCCCCGTTTCCATAGAGACGATAAGACGAGAATCGTCCCTCCCCACGGAGCCCAGCCAACGCATGGCCACAGCCACAGGCTCTGCTTGTCAGGGAGTCCAGTGGGGTTTGGAGGATCAGCCCAGGAAGCTGGCCACTTGCTCGGCAGAAACAGACAGACAGAGCCCTGGTCATTCTGCCAGAGCCTGGGGCGGGGGGATGGCGCCAAGGAAAACATTTTGTGGACAGCTGGCCACAGGGTTCCGATGAAGCCGGGGCAGAGTTTCTCCCACAGATGCCCCTCTCTCGGTGCGATTGGTCCACGAGAAAAGCCAGCCCCCTTTGCCATTTCTCAGTTCCCCTTTGGGGTAAAAGGGAAGGCCTGTGCACAGTTGACATTTACAGGGGAGCTTAAAGCAGGAAGCTGAGACCGCAGGATAATGAGAGCTCCCTGGGGGGTGTGGCCCGCTGGGATTTGGGGAGTCAGATGACGCAGAGATAAACTGTTTGTCAAGGTTACTCACATCGTGCAGGGGGTAGGCGGCCGAGTAAACGCCATTGGCCAGCAGGCTCGTGATGCCTTAAAAATAAAGACAGAGAGAGGATCAGGAACCAGGCCTGCCCCTGGCTGCTCGGAGCGCTCCCAGGACCACCTCAGGCACCACGAGTTGGGCCAAAGCGAACCGCGCCTGGCTGCGCAGAGCCCAGCCACCTTGCTGGGGTTTGCTCCCAAGGTTCAGCCAGGAGAGGATGAAAACATGCTCTATTGGCAGAATTAGGAAGACACAGAGGAAACCCCAAGAAGAAGTCAGGACCGGGAGGAAGGAGGTCTCCCCGAACCTGCAATTCACCAGCTACCCCTGCCTGCTCAAGGGCAAGCCTGCAGATCAGAAAGATGGGGTTCAAGTAGTTAGAAAAGCTGAATCATGAGATACGGATGGGAAAATTGATGGTGTCAGAAAACACACATACAATTTGCAATTTGATTTTAGGTTGATTGGAAAAGCCGAAGAGGAGGCCTGCGGCCCGTGCGGGGCAGGGGCACTTACCATACTGACCACATTTTCGCCTTTTACTTAAAAGGGCAGAGTCCTTCTTTCGTGCCTCTCCTGGCCCTGTTTACACAGCCGGCCGTCAGTTACACGGAAAGGGGCCCGGGAGGCTCAGAGCTGCGCTTGGGGAAAGGGCTCGTGGCGGCCACTGCTCCTAGGGGCAGTCAGAGGGTGGCCGGGCCCATTGGCTGACCTGAAGCCCTGCACTGGGCACAGTATGAAACTAACCACGCCCGCACGTGCTGAAATCCTGAGGTGTGGACTGGGCCCCCAAAGACAGTGTGGTTGGGGGGAAAGCAGAGCCCAGCTGGGCATGGGGATGGGGTCCCTGGAAATCTGCTCTTAGTCTGCACACATCACTGGGGGCCAGCGCTGCTGAGGAGTTTCCATGAAGCCGTTGGCCGGTCACAGCACCCTCGGCCTGGCTGAAGAGGTTTTCTAGGTGGGAAGTGAGTCAAATTCTCAGCGGCCTGGCTGACCCACCCTTTCTAGTCTACTGTGAAACTGGTGACTTCCTGAAATCCACTTAGAAACAGACTGTCTCCTCAGTCAGTGGTCTGGAAAGGCAGGGCACCTGAAGGGTGCTTAGAACTCCAAACCAGACACAGGTGCATGGCTACGCCCACCAGTGAAAAGGTCACCTGCGATAAAAAATGGGCGTGGGGTCCTGTTCAGGGTTGTGGGCGCCTTCCTGCTTGGAGAAGGCTCTCGCGTCATGCTGCCAGAGGGCCTTTGCACAGGCTGCTGCCTCTAGCTGGAAGGCTCGGCGCCCCCTTTCTTCAGGTCTCTCCTCAAACGTCACGTCATCAGAAAGGCCTTCTCAGGCCACAGAGTCTAGATGCCCCAAGACTCCCGATGCCCCCCACCCCAGCCTGCAAGATTCTGTTCTGGTTTATCTGAGTATTTGTCTGTTTCCTCCCGGGAATATAAATCCCTTGAGGGCAGGGAGCCTGAGGGCAGGGCCTGGTGGGTGACAAGAGGCCACCCAGACTCGCTGCGGGTGAATGAATGAGTGTGGGGGTCTGTAGGGCTTTCAGACAAGGCCCCAGTGGGAAATGGGGGTGTAGGAAGGAGCTCTCGGTTCCGTGGCCAGGCACGGGGAGCCAGCCCTGCCAGACAACCGGTGGGACACAGAGACGCCCACCTGCCCAGGGGCGGCCTGGAGGAGGGCCAGCTCCAGCTGAGAAGTCTGCAGACCTCGGACTCTGCACACCTTCACAGCACCCCACGTTTCCACTGGCAGGGACTTTGGAGGTCCCACGGGGAGATGGTGGTCTGAGCCACAGCAGTGGGACGGGAACATGCTTTGCCCACCTCTGGCGACCTGGGCCATTGTGGAGGCTCTCGCTCCAAGGGAGGTGGGCTGGGCCTACGGGGACAGTTCTCCTGGGCTCCTCTTGACCCCTGGATGGACGCCCCCAACCCCCCCCCACCAGCCGATTCCCACTGGTTTAGGACTGGAGCTTAGAGGTTTCAGGCCAGGGAGTCCCTGTGACTGACCACAAACACACTAGCCCAGGGGCATGCACCCCGCCAATCCTTAGCCTGTGGACACGGTCGCCCGTGCCCTCTGCATCCTGGGCCTGGCATCTCTGTTGACTCACTGCCCAGCGTTCTCCCTCTGCAGGGCTCTGTCCTGATGTGCAGCCTCTGCTCTTGCCAGACCTGCCCTGTGCCCCTGGCTGTTAGCAGAGCTCTCAGTAGGAATGGCATAGCTCAAGAAGGTGAAAAGGTCTGGAAAATGGCACTGTTTTGCTCTGAAACGTTTTGCTTTAGCAAACTCAGCCTACAGCTGAGGGGGAGGGACCCGCGTTAGGGGGTGTTTTCCCTCTACATGCTTTTGACTGGAAGGTTTTGCATCTGTGGCTTGAGATGTTCTGTCAACTGGCACCCAAGGAGGCAGCTGGGAGCCTTGGGGGCAGGTTCTGGCCTGGGGTGTGTGTTGAGGGCCGCGCCTTTCAGCAAGGCCTGATGGGGAGCTGCCTTGCCAGGGTGGGGCACCTCCACTTCAGGCTGGGGGTGCTGCTTGGGGCCCATCTCCCCCCACCAGGAGCCACTGCTGGACTGTGGAGGCCAAGAGAGGGCTGAGACCCCTTGGTCACCCCTACAGCCCCCCGAGCCAGGACTGACCGCCTGCCACGGGGGGCTCCCGGCACCAGCACACCACAAATGCCTCCAGCCAGAGGACACCCTGGGCTTTAAAGTGCCGGGCCATAAAACAGCCAGTTCCCCGGCCTGAGACTGCTACACGGGCTTAACTCAAACCCTCTAAAAAACCCCCAGCCTAGCTGCCCACCTCCCACAGAGATGCTTTGGAGGTAAGATCACCCCTCGGGAGCGAACGCCGATCTCAAGCTACAGAAATGTCCTCACCCATGCTGTACTTGGCCTTGGCACATGTTGTCCTCTTCAGGATTTCGTAGACCTGTTGCGGAAACGAGGAGGGAAGGACGCTGACTCCAGGTAGCCAGAGTCACGCCACTGCTGAGAAGGGTCGCGGCCTGATGTGGCCAGAGCCCACCTCCCCGGCTCGCTCCCCAAGGAGGCGCGGTCAGCAGTGCCAGGGGGCTGGCGGCCTCAGGGACAAGTAGGGCCCGCTTGAAGGGCTCCCCCGCTTTCACTTCCCTCTGTGACACACCCGCTGCCACCGATGCCCTGAGACTCCCAATGCCCCCCCAGCCTGCCAGATTCTGTTCTGGTTTATCTGAGTATTTATCTCCCCAGGAATAGAAATCCCCTGAGGGTCAGGCAGGTGTTCAGGACTAAGAGTTGTCCTACGCGCCCTGTGCGATGGGTCACCGTCCCTTTGGGCTGAGAGGTCAGGTGGAATCAGAGGCACGAGGACCCAGCCAACAGACCACGTCCAGATGCAGCCCGGAATGTTCTGGAAACTGAGTGGGGGCAGGCCTTGGAATCCCATTCCTCACTGTCGGGAGGTGGCAGAGCTTCGGCAGCTGCCTGGCAGAAGCCCCTGTGGAGGGTCCCCCACCATCCCAGTGCCGTGCCCCCTTTATGAACAAGATACCTCGCTTGCTGGCCTCAGGAGCCCTGTCTGGTCCCGGCTCCACAACATGTATCTGTGTGTTCTTGGAAAAACTACCTCGCTTCCCTAGGACTCAGTTTCCCCATCTGCCAAATGGAATGAAAATAACTGGCCCAACACCATAGGGTGTGAGTCAGAGCACAACCCCCTGCCCGGAGACTTGGGCCTTCCAGGGACCCCTGCCCTCCATCTCCATCTGTCCCATCCCACCCCAGCAACCCGGCCTCCTGGCTGCCCTCTCCCAAGGCCACCGGGCCTTTGCCCTGATGGTCCTTCTGCCGAAAGAGCCTGTCCCCTGAGATCTAAACAGCTCCAGGGCCGCCTTCATAAACAGGCCCAGAGCAGCTGCCACCCTGCGGCTCTGGGCTCCAACTCAGCTCTCCTGTCCCGGACAGCCCCACCCCTGCCCCATATCACTCCATGCCCGCCAGTGCTGGGCACACACCAGGTGCTCAGGAGCTGCCTGATGGATGAACAAATGGCTCACCAGTCATCTGGCCCCTTGCCCTATCACCCCGGAATCTAATCGGTGGCCTTTGCTGATTCTCCCCTAATCACCTCCTCCCTTCCATGTGCCCACTCACAACCACGGCTGGGACCCCACACCCGCCTTCCCACAGCTGGACGTTGGCAGTGATCTCTCTGATAGATCATGGTGATCATCAGCGATCAAAGAAACAGATCTGACCACATCCTAAACAGCATCTTCCATGGCTCCCTAGTGCCTAGAGGCTGACAGTCTATGTCCTAGGACCTGCATGCATGGGCCTTCCCCATCCGTCCCTGCTGACCCTGACTCCTACCCTCTTGAGCACTGGGCCACCCAGAGGCCGGGCAGGAGGTAGGAAGGGCTGTACCTCTGCCCAGATCGATGCCACTCTGATGCCGAATATTGTCCTGTCCCGAAGGCCATGGGGCCTGATTAACCAAGGGCAACATTTTGAATCGCCAAAGACTTTCTCTGGAGCACTGGTAATTTACAAACTGGCCTTTGAGGTCTCTGGGGGACAGCACACCCCACCCCAGAGGTGAATGGAGTCACGCCCATTCACTGAGTACTAACTGGCCCAGAAAAAGTCGCCTTCTACGACTTGGCGATCATGGGCTGAACCTGACTTTACTGCAGATTCCCAGTGAGATGGGGACTACAACTTTCCATTTGTCTCAGCTTCTTGCCCCAGCTCCCAGGAGGCAAGAGTGAATTTACAAATCTGAACCTTGCCCTGCACTTTCTGGCAGCCCCAGTGAAAAGCGGGGATGCACATACGTACTGAAACGCAGGCATGTGACTCAGTTTCCTCAGCTGGTCATTCCAGTTCTCCCCATGTCATGACGAAGAAGCAAAACAGTTCGGGTTAAACCTGCGGCTGCTTCTCCCAAGAGGCTGGCATCTGAGAGGAGTCACCTCTTACAGACAGAGGTCAGCCCCAACGGCCACTGGGCCGCTGATGGTTTTGCATGAACAAGTTCTTTGTTGTTAATTATAATGAGATTTAATTGCTAAAATTAATCGGTAACTCTACTGATGATAGAAACCACAGCAACAGCGTGGCTCCCGGCCCAGGTTACCCTCTGCGGGGGCACCCCACGGCCCTTGAGCCGGAGCTGGGATCGTCCTGGCTGTGACGCAGGCTCAGTGGCTCCCGAGGTCGCCAGGCTGAAGGGGGCGGGGTGGATGGGACTTGGACGCGCCTGTCGGCGCAGCGGCCTGAGCTGCCCATGCCAGAGTGACCCACACCGCTGTCCTCTGCCTGGCCACCTGCCAGCCTCGGGATGTGGCGGTGAGGGCCGGTTAATGCCCAAGGTCAAGTGGCTACCGCCTCCTAGCTGCACGCACCTCTCCCTGCCAGGCTGGGCTTTCAGGGTGGGGAAGAGAGAGCCAGCAGGGGCTTGGCTGCAAGATTAATTTCTTGTTTAGATAAACGTTGGATTCTGAGCCATGCACGGCCCAGGTTGGCTGGCAGACAAGTTGGCAGCCGATGGATAAACACTAAACCAATACTTTGAATAGGGCAGGGTGGCCTCGTCACATTTCAAGCCTCCGTTGGCTCCTCTGGCAAAACCCCAAAACTCACCCAAACCCAGACACCTTTGCCTCCACCACCCATCACCTCCGCCGGGCCTGCCTGGCCCGACACCTCCGAGGCCTGGGGCCCGACGGTCAGGAACATACAGATTCAGGGCAGTGGTAAAGTGGCTGGGCCTACAAAGGTGGGGCAGGCTGGACATGCCAAGCGTCCAGGCCCCGGGCCCCTGCCCGCTGGTCTCCGCTCCTCTCCTGTTCTCCTCCCAGCCTGGGCCATGGCCATCCCCTGGGCCTCTCCCGGCTCCCTCAGTTTTATTATTGTAATTATTTCTGTCACAGACAATTAGAGCTGGCTTCCACCCAGAGGAGTTTCGCAGAAATGAAATTATCATCTGTTTCCCAGGGCCACCTTGCTGGCAAGCAAGCGATTCCCAGGAGCAATACTCACTATTGTACTCCGGGTTTTGCTGTCAAAAAAGGAGTCCTTGTCAGACAGGTCAAATCTGTTGAAACATCGGAAGAAAGGAGACTCAGTGCACTGGAGTCGGCGCTCCCTGCTTCCACGGCCCTGGGAAGCCACACTGCTCCCGTCGGCAGGAACCATGAAATTGGCGCAGCTGCACCCCGTGGCCCGGTGGCACCGGCCCTGGGCACTTCGACAGTGTTTAGCACACCCCCCAACCCAGGAAACTGGGAGACCCACATGGGTGGGACGTGATCCCAGTGGCAAGTGTGGTCAGACCTCCCTCCCAAGAGTCCTGCTTCCTCCTGGTGACACCCTCAGCGGCAGTTTTTAGTCTCTGCTTGAACACTGGGTCACTCCACCCTCACACGTTTCCATTGCTTAAGATCATCTCCTGTCGTTTACAAATGGTCCCGAGGTCGTGGGCTGCATGGCGATTTCCTCAGGTTTTCTGAGAGCAGCTGGATGGCTCTGGGATCCCCTATCCAACCCCCAAGGTGCCCATGGTAGGGCCTGGGGCTCCATGAGATGCACCAGCCAGGGCAGAGCTGAGAGTGGTGGGGGCACCAGGGGCTCTGGCAGGGGGATATCACCTCTAATGCCTGGGAGGCCCCGTGCTGGAGTTGGTTGGCGGAGCTGGGCTGGGGGCCACTTCTTCTTTCTGCTCATCACCAGTAGGATCAGGAAATTCAGCACAGTGAAGCATGTGGCCCCTGCCCTGTGATTAACCCCTTTGCTAGGGCGGAAGCCCCAGTTCCGAGCTCCATGCCCCGTGAGGCCAGCGGCATCCTGGAGCCCCGGCCCCTAGAGCCGGCCATCAAAGTCCCACTGGGCTCCCCGAGCCTGAGCTTTCTATTCCCACCACTGCCCACACTCCAGCTCTGCCCAGCCCTGCCCCAAGGAGGCCTTGCACTGCCACCGACCCAGGTGGCCATGCCCCACTGCCCCTTGGGAGCAGGGCAAGTGGGAAGGTGCCAGCACAGGTGCAGCACTGCCAGGCAACCCCACTGGCTGCGAGTCCCTGGGGCCTCGACTCCAGCTGGGGCAGCTTTTCAGTTCCTGCCTCCCAGAGCTGGAGCTCGGTGGCCTCAGGAGGCGAGGTTAACCAGACGCTCACACCGGACACGCCTGAGAGGGACGGAGCCGGGCAGGAGGGTGGGGCTGCAGGCCACTGCTCTCGGCCGCGATCCGAGGCCCGTGCATGCCCTCGCTTGGGTGCGGGCTAGTCTTCCTAAGTGCTACTGGCAGAAGGACAAGACTCTGCCCCTTCACTCCTCAGTTAACAGTGACCTTGGACATCACCCCCAGGGTCTCTCCTGCGCTCAAGAACTGCAAGGTCTCATGAGCACTTGCTCTGGGGGAGGGAGAATCCCCCACCCCCTCCGTGGACGCTGTCCGACAGTCTGCATCCCTCGTGCCCAGCACGATGCTACAGGGAGGTGTCAGCACACAGCTGGGCCCTCTGGGGCGGGGCTGGAGGGCACTCACAGGTGCTGCTTCTCCCGGGAGAACGGGTAGGAGAGTCTCTTCGTGCTCTGGGGCCTGTGCTCCGCCACCTTGGGCTGGATGGGGTCCGTGATTTTCTGGAGCACAGAGTTGATCTTTTTCAGAAGGCCACGGGTCTCATTAATGTGATACAGCTGTAGATGAGATGGGAGGGGAGGGCACCCGTGTTACCCACCGGGCCATAACCTTTGGAATCTATGCTCAGACGGTCAGAGCCATCCCGCCCCACCGAGGGGTCCTGTCCTGGGAAGAGAGCGCCGGGTGCGCCAGGATGCCCGGTTCTCCCCTGAGTTCCAGATGAGCCCTGCAAACACGGAGTTCCGGGACAGCCCAGCCAGAAGGGCAGCTATTATACCATCCAGAAAACTCTCCCCCAGACCTTACTTTTGTTTCAGAACAGGTGATCCAAACTATTTCTGCGGATCTGTGGAGCCAGGGGTTGACTCACTCCTGGACCGGCTTCATCCCTCATGCTTTCCTCCCCACACACCCAGCTAGGCTGCGGGGGACACAAGGCTGAATGTTTCTTAGCCGGAAGTTTTCGGAGTTCAAAAAGAAAAATCCCAGCAAGCTAGGAAATGTAGTTAAAGTGAGTCTGTTGAATTAGCTGAGGCACCACAAGAGCAAACAACCGGAGAGGGAGGCTGAACCCTGTCTGCACTTCACTAAGGTCCTGGGGTTCCTCGGCCTGTACCAACCCCTGGGTCTCTGCAGACCCCTCCCAGGGCGGGCCTGACGCCCACTCGGCCTTTCACAACTCAGACCCTCATGATCATGCTTTCCCACCGGGCACCTGTGTGGCACTCGGGCCTGGGGGTCTACCTCGGGGCAGAGATGTTGGCACCAACCTTCTTTGTTGGCATCTTCAGTTTCAAAAACTCCGCCTCTCGGCACAGCACACTCCAGGGTGCGTGTATCTTCACAAATCCAACCCCGTGCATCTTGGTCTAGAAAGAAGAGAGCAGTTCTCGGTCAGGGCAGGTGGGCACTGGTGAAAACCCTTTCCACCTCCGGGCACAGCTGCAGCTCACCGGGCAGCTGAGACCCCTGGCTGCCGTCACCCAGCACCTCCCGGGGACTCCCTGCAGGTGGCACAAGGAAGCTTGAGGGTTAAATGGACTCCCCCCAGATCTCATGGAGGGTTTGGGGGGAGGTCCCAGACTCCAAAACACGTGGGAAGTTTTCAGGGGGTCAGCTGGGGGCCCCCCTAACAGCCAGGCCACACAAGAGGACCTTTTGCGACAGAGAGCCCAGACTCAAGCGGGGGCGAGCTGGCGGCGGCGAGGACGCCCCCCCCACTGGGCACCTTCCCTCTGCGGGGTCCAGCCACACCTCCGCCTGTGCCCTGCTGATTCCCTGGGTTCCCTGCATCTGTACTGCCTTCATCCTAATGTGAGTGGTCGGCCTGCTGCAGGGGCTCAAGGGCAGGCCCGAGTTCAAGTCTAACACACTCCATCAACCTTCTCAGGCAGCTCGATGAGGATGACGTGACACTGCCCCCTTCACAGACGGGGACACTGAGGCTTGGAGGGATTAAGTCTCGCCGAGGTTCCCCCCAAATTAAATGGAACGACCACATGATCCAGCAGTCCCACCCCGGGTGTGTGCCCAAAGGAAACGAAACCTGGACCTCGGGAAGACACGTGCACTCCCGTGTTCACTGCAGTGTCATTCACAATGCAAACAACTCAGGTGTCCATGGACAGATGAACCAGGATAAAGAAGATAATGGTGCACACGTACAAGGGAATATCATTCAGCCATGAGAAAGGAAACCCTGCCCTTGGTGACAACATGGACGGACCTGGGGGCCATTATGCCTAGTGAACGAAGCCACACAGAGAAAGACAAGTCCGGTCTGGTACCACTCATATGGGGAATCTAAAATTTAAAAAGGCCGATTTCATAGAAACAAAGCATAAAATGGCGGTTGCCAAGGGTTGGGTGGGGGGCCAATGGGGAGACGGAGGCAAAGGGCTCGACCTCCAGCTTCAGGAAGGTTGCTGCTGAGGCCGATGTGCCATGGGCGCCTGTGGCCCCTATTACTGGGTGATGCACTTAAAATCATTTGAGTAGGTCTCACAAATTCTCCCCAGACACACAAACAAAGGAGGCTGCTCGGAGGCGGTGGCTGTTAATTTTCTCCTTCTTGGTGGGATCATCTGAGCATGCATGTACATCAAGTCACTATGTCCCACAGGTTACATCTGGCACCTGCTCCTCAGTAGAGTCACGGAGAAAGAAAAGTCGGGGCCAGCATCTTGCAGCCGGCAGGTGTGGGGCCCATATTCACACGGGGACCCTGAAATCCTCACTCACACACGAGTCCCGCAGTGCCCCCAGTGACTATCTTTCTCTATTCCCTCTTGAATTCAAAATTTAGGAGACTCCCCTCACCAAGTGGACGGTGTCCATGCGGTAATGGATCACCCACAAAAGGCATGTGCAACATCATCAACACACTTTCCCATCCCTCCAAGGTAACTGGGGGGTTCCCCGTGGCGTTGACGTTGTCAGAACAAAAAGCAAGGACACACGACGCCTCCCTGAGCCAGAACACCCTACAGCAGCGGGGTCTGCAGCCCCCCAGGCTCCTCCAGGGACCCCAGGGGCGTGGGCCCAGCTGGCCCCCAGGCGCCCCCCCACCTCCCGTCCCCACAGTCCAGGGGTGAAGAGCTGAGCGGGAGCCGGGCCCAGGAGGGAGGGGGCGCCGCACAGGGACGCGCGGCCAGGGTGAGCAGGGCCTGCCACTCGCCTCTCGGTCCCTGTCACACCCCCAGCCTGGAGGGCCCTGCGGCACACCGGCTCACTGCAGGGCTCTGGCACAAAGCAACTGAGCCAAAGTCATGTGGGGATGGATTTTAAGAGAAAGACTCTTAAAGCTGAGGGCCAAATGCACCCCTCAGCTGCAAGTGACGCTCACAGGAACAGAGGACAGCCTCTGGGCACGCCTCCCTGGTTGGGCCCAGTGGGCAGAGCCCCTGGGTCAGCCCCACAGTGTTCATGCTCGTCGGGAGCGCATGAAGGCCAACAACCAGACAGCAGTAATGGTGACGCTGGTGCTGAGGAGGCTGAGGCCCTCTGAGCGCTCGTGAGCCATTCGCCCTTCCTGCACTGGGCCTAGACAACAAGCCTGGGAGGCTGTCCCAGCACACGCTCACTTGGGAGCGGAGGAAACGGAGGTGCAGCCGTGCGCCCCACGCAAGCCCGTCAGAGGCGCGACTGGGCCGCTGTAACAACACAAATACGTCTCTCACAGTCCGAGTCAGAAGCCCTAAATCAAGGCGGCCCCAGGGGAGGGTCCTTTGCGCCTCTCCCAGCTTCTGGGGCCCCAGGCATCCTGGGCTGGTGGCCGCGTCCCTCAGCCTCTGCCCCCTCTTCACAGGCCCCTCCCCTGTGTGTCTCTGAGTCAAATGCCCCCTCCTTTGTCTTCCAAAGACACCTGTCACTGGACTTAGGGCCCACCTTAACCCAGGAGGACCGCTCAGAGATCCTTAACTTACATCTGCAAAGACCCTCCTTCTAAATAAGGTCCCATTAGCAGGGTCCAGGTGGACGCAGCTCCTGAGGGCTGCCACTCGGCCCGCGGCGCTCCCCACTGAGCTGCTGCTCAGAGCCCCACAGCGCTTCACTCAAGGACCCTGCCTAAGCAGTTCTTGTTGGGGGAGCCCCTAGTGCTCTTTGCACCCCTGCCTGGTCCCCCAGCTGGCAGGAGAGGTCAGTACAGTAAGGGGCCATTGCCTCTGCTCCTCTCCCTGGCCGAGCGGCAGTGGAGACCACGCCTGCCTACGTGCACAGGCGCCTTCAGCCACCAAGCTTGAAGCTGCCTCCCTGTCCCAGGAGCCCTGGAGGGCATGGGACCGGAGAGACAGCGGTGCAGGCCTGGGGACTCACGCGCACCCCTGTAAGCTGGGAGAAGTGGCCATCTACATCCCACGTGGGGCAGAGCCCGTCTCTTCCCATTACAGGTTTATTTCTGTGCATGGCTCTCCCGCACGCAAAGACCCAAAATATATTCTCCCGAGTCCATGGAGATTTCCCTCGATGGTGGTCAAGGGGCTGACGAATGCGGCCGGCTTCCCTGGGAAAACATGCTCCTGTTTACGTGAGCAATGGGGTCCCTTCCAGGCAAACATCTGGCAGCATTTGGGAGAGGGGTCGTGGGACCAGTTGGGAAAGAACACATTCGGGATGATGTAGAACTCAGTGACTGGCCTGCCTGCAGCCTGCCCCGGGGGGTGGGGGGAAACCACGGAGACAGCCGGGCCCTCCTGCCCAGGCCAGATGCCCCAGAGCATGAGTTCTGTCCTCACCCTGGCTCCTGTACTGGGGAACTCAGAGGCTGCAGACCCGTCCAGGCTTGGGGCAGGCAGGGCCCAACCTGGCCAGGCCTCCAGGCTGTGAAGGGACAGGGTCAGGGGCACCGATGTGGCTCAGAGCCAGAGGGGGTGGGAGGGGGCGGCAAGGGTGCCTGCCTTGGTTCGGAGCTCTCCCAGCACACACCAAATATGCCTAGACCTCCCTTCTGAGCCCAACTCACAGAATTCTGAGCTCACCAGAACTGTTCCTGGTGCTTCCTTAAGGAAGAAAGCACAAAACAAACAAACATTCCCATGGGGGACTTACAGGGTCGAGTACATGGAGGGACCCCCTCTGTAGGCCCTGGGGGTGTCAGTCCCCACGCTGGGCCATGTGCTTCCACCACCTGTTCACTATCACCTACGGCAACTGCAGCGCAGGCTTGGGAGCTGCTGGAAGGTTTGCGTCCATAAGGACAGGTTGTGGGCTCCAGGCACTACCTGCTCACCCCACACTGCCCCACAGGACACCTTTGCTGTAGATGCCTAGTCCTGAAATCAGGGACTTAAGGGTCTCAGGGTCCTGGTGCCACTGGGAGGGCCTCCCCAGAAGGGCCCTGTGCGCATGACTCTAGCCGGCTGTGGTCAGGTGGGGGCTGCAGGCACAGTGCACGCAGCAGGGCCCCAGAGGCCCTCCCTGAGCGCAGTCTCACGGGGAGGCCCAGGAGGGGGTCAGGCTGCACCCCCGACTGCTACGGGCCCTTGGCTCACTCCTGCTCTCAGCTGCTGCCCGGGGGAACGCCCCCACCCCCAGCAGTGGGCCGTCTGAGAAGGGCTCTGGAGCTCCACACCAACAGGCCTGCAAGGCGGGGGAGCCCGTGCCACGCCCCCGTCAGTCCCGTAGGATCAGGCAGCAATGGCCTCTGGCTGCTCTTCCCGTTGGCACTGGCGACCCGCACGGATGTGGCCAATGTGTCCCTGGCATGGGGGAGGTGCCTCTGCTATTTACTGAGTGAGTGGGGAAGGCCGGGGCCGGTCCCTGCTGGGCGCCCACTACATGCCAGCCAAGGGTGGCCGGAGGCTCACATGGTGCTCTCCTGACCTTCCGGCAGGTGCTGGGTGCCCGCCTTCACACCCAAGGCTGAGGGCGCAGGAGGGCCTGGAGCTCTGCCCTGGGGCCCACCTGGACATGCTCCTGCCCGAGGGCCCCAGAAAAGCTCCCAGTCGCTGGGCGTGGAGCGTCACTCCCTAGATGGCACCGTGCACTGGTGCAACCATGTCCTCTACATGGTCACAGCGCTGCCCAGACTCATCCAAAGTGAGCCCTGGACCCAATGAGCACAGAGCCTGGGGGAGGCCGAGAACGTGCAGGGACTGGGCGGGGGTGTCCCTTCCCCTCAGCCTTCCACACAGGGTCTGGTTCCAAGGCCCTGTGTCTCAAAGGAATAAACAATAAGTAAATCGGCAGAAAATGTTCACTCACAGTCTTGCATCTGTGACAGGCAGGTAGGTGACTCAGAGCCACCCTTTGGCAGAAAACAATAAAAAATGGACAAAGAAGTAAAATAAAATAAAGTGAAATACCCTTAAAATTGTTTATGAGGTGAAAGCAGGCTACTGCCTGGCCCGGATGAGTGACCAGGCCCCGACCAGGAGGTGCCCAGGACAGATGCCCTGGCGGCCACTAGGGTTGGAGTGGGGCATGGAGTTTAAGCCCCAGGCCCTCCCAACATGGGAGTCTAACAGGAGACCTCCACAAAGGGCACCCCTCCGCCAAGCCCAGGGAGTTGCAGGAAGCACCATCCTGGTGAGAGCAGAGCAGGGGAGAAGACAGTGTGAAAACCACCAAGAAGTTCTGGCCTCCAAAGGCCATGGCCCCAGTGGGTCTGGGACCTCAGCGCATGACCTCGGTTCAAGGTGATTCCGTTGATAATGCCCTGAGATGTGTGACAGACACAAGCCCCCAGCCTGTCTGCGTAAGGGACCTTCCTCCCAGGCCATGGGGTCCCTATGGCTGTGTAAGGACAGCGTCCAGCGAATGTGTGAGCCAGGCCACCAGGACCTGGGGACAAGCAGCAGAAGGGACCCTCAGCCTTGGGAGGCTGAAAGGGTTAGAGGATAATAAATCAGCCACACTTACCTCTTTAAGGGAATAAGCCTCACCACAGAAAGGTTTTGCAAAAGACCGGAAACTATTAAAAATGACACAGCCAACTTGGAAAAAAACCAAACAGAACTTCCAGAAATAAAACAGTGTCATAAGGAGAATTAAAAACTCAGCCGACAGGTTTAAAAATACCCACCCCCTCCACAGAAAGGCAGACTTGTCCAGGCAGGACAGGGGGTGCTGGAAAGGTGGGGACCCTGCTTTCCAGAAAGGACAGAAATGGTCCCTCATGTAGCTGTGGCATTTGCCAATTTTCATGGTGTAAATACTCCAGCTGTGGACTATTTCAAGCTACCAAAGGGTTAATAGCCAGCTAACAGAATTCCGAGTCTGGCACCCCACCTGGCCTGGCACCCCACCTGGCCGGAGTCACAGGGATTTTACCCCAGACGCCTGGGACCCTGGCGGGGCACTTTAAAAACTTGGTTTTACAAAGAATGTCCAGAATTCACTTTTCAAAAGAAGTGAAGTCAGAAGGGGTGTACAAAAGCCTCAGCAGAAGGCTCAAGAGACACAAAACCTTTAGGACCAAAGAAATGAGCGTGTAGTGGTAGAACTGTGAACAAGTAGAGAAATGACAGCTTCAGGCCTAGCCTAGGGGTTCCCAACATCCCACGTGGGACAGGCCCGCAGGGGAGGCGCTCAGCCTGGAGTGGGGTTGGGGGCTGGGGCAGATTGCGTGGTTCCAGGTAAAGAACACAAGGTTAGGAGCCAGGACCCAGGTTTGAGGGCTAATCCTGCCCACGACCAGGCTGGTGGCCCTGGTCTCCTCCCTGTGTCTCCCAAAGCCTCAGTCCCTTTCTTTCCGTCTGTAAAGGGGAGTCTGATTCCTGCACCAGCTACTTATGGTGGGGTTCGGGCACCCACATGGGAAGGGTGGGGGTTTGCCTCCAAACTGCCAAGTCCCCCTGAGAATATCTGCTGCTCATTTGCTCTCATATATGGACATGTCGGCATTAGACCTCAGGTTCCTCGGCGTGGCGCCCCCACCCACTGCCTGGGGCTGTGAGGAGGCTCGCTGCCCTCCAGTGCTGAGAGCCAAGCCCAGCACCCTCCAGACACCTGCCTCCATCTGCCAGGCCTTGGCTGCAAAGGGAAGGAAATGAGTCCTCCTCCCTGACATGTGATCACGGGCCACCCCGCCCATCCTGTCCCAGTCTCCTGGGGCATCTCCACATGCAGGGCACCTTTCCCTTTCCAGGCTTGCCTTTCTGAGTCCCGTGGGGCAGGAAGGAGGCTGCAGCCTGGGGGGAGGACCGCAGGGCTGCCTCGTACCGCCACCCCCATTTCACAGGTGGGAAACTGAGTCGAGGTTGCTCGGCCAGGAAGGGGCCGGTAGGGTCCCGGCCGGCCCTGGGAGCTCGGGGGCCGCGTCCCCACCCATGCACTGGAAGGCTGGAGGCAGCTCCCATTCTCTGCCCTGTCCCGCACTTTCAAGAGAACGTTTGCAGTAACAACAGTTGGGGGGCAATGCCACAGGACCGCCCCAGCTCCGGGGAAGGGGGGCACCGGGAACGGCAGTCCGGGGCACAGAGGGGAGCCCTGCAGCAGCACGAGGGCAATCAGACTGCAGGATGTCCGCAGCTGGGCAATGCCACCAGAGCCAGGGCAGGGCCACCCTCGGGGCCGTGTGGGCCCTGCCGCCCTGGCACACACAGCCCGGTGTAGTGGGTGGCCTTCTCAGCAAGGACCCACGGACGTAAATAACGCCCAGCCTTTGAGGCCAGACTTGAAAAACGCTGACGGGTTCCAGATGCAAGGAAACTGCTGGCCACAAGCCGCTCTCGTCCGTGCAGTGGGGACCCTGGAAACTGACCCCCTGCTGCGGGAGGGCGAGGAAATGAGGGCGAGATGAGGGCAGAGAGGCTCTCCTTGAGAAGAAAGGCCTGGGCCTCCTGCCCCATGACCCTTTTTCTCCCTGTCATTTCCTCTCGTGCGTGCTGTCCAGGGCTGCCTCTGCCAACATGCTCCTGTGAGACCCGTCGATCCCCCGCCTTGTGGGCCCTCAGCCCAGGGTAGCCAGGGCCGGCGTCTAGCTGGGGCCACCTCTGGGTGCTGAACAGTAGACAGAGGGCCCACCTCTGGGGAGGCTTCTGCTGACTCCAGGGGAAAAGGCTGCATGTTCCTTACACCTCAAATCATGACCCTGGGTTGGCATGTGCCCTGGTAGCAGGTTAGAAACAGTATCAGGTCCTCCCCAGACCTACTGACTCAGCGCCTGCATTTTGAAAAGACCCCCTTGGGATTCCTGCACATGGGCCCTGCAGCGAGGCAGCCAGGCCGAGGCTGCACACCCAGACCTGCCCCCAGCTGTGAACCACGCCTCGCTCGCCCACTGCCAGTACCTCCAGGCAACCTGTGCCAGCTGCCCAGTTCCTGGGACAACCCGGTAGTCTCAGCTGTTGCAGTGGGGCAAGCTGGGGCTCCCCAGAGGTGTCCATGTCCTCACCCCCAGAACCTCAAAATGAGACCTTATTTGAGTCTTTCCAGATATAAGACAAGGTCATACAGGATTAGGGACCCTAAACAGAAAGACTGTGTTCTTATCAGAAGAGGAGCAACACAGAGATACCCAGAGGAGTAGGCACGTGATGACGAGGAAGGGGCTGGAGGGAGAGGCCGCGCGCCCAGGAGTGTAGGAGCTGCCAGAAGCTGCAAGAGGCGGGAAGGACCCCCCGGCCCCTCCAAACCTTCAGGGAAGCATGGCCCTCGACACCCTGACTGCTGACTCTGGCCTCCAGGACTGGGGGAGAGTCTGTTCGTGTTGCTTTAAACCCCCTGACCCTGACACGTGGTCCTTTGTTACGCAGCCCCAGGGCACTAACTGTTCTGTGTCCCTAAGAAGCGGCCCCCTGTGCCATCAGCCAGGCCACCCCAGGATGTTTTCACAATAAACCTCCTGTCCCGGGAGAAAGGTGGGCACACAGGGCCCCAGTGGTGGGCTCAGAGCCGCCCCGCCCACGAGCCGTCCAGCACCCCACACGGTCGGCCGCTCGGGGAGAGCACACCTGAGCCCTGGCGCCCTCCACGCGATGGCCTGGTCATCGCCGCTGAAAGCAGGCCGGCAGACAGTGGGAGGGGCCCCTCCACGCAGGGAGCCTTCCTGCCCCATCCCCACCCCTCTCCCTCTCTCATTTGCTCTCTTCCCTCTGCCTCCCTGTCCAGCCTTAGCAGGGTTTCTCTACCAGGGGAAGGCTGGCCCATGGGGAGATCTCAGAATGTCTAGGGACGTTTTGGGTTGTCACGAATTGGGGGTGCTACTGGCCAGGATGCCACTCAATACCCAAAGCCAACAGTGCCAGGCTTGAGAAAACCGGCTTTACGGCCACGATTCTTTGTCTTCGGGGTCATGGAGCGTCTGCGTACCTGGTGGGTCGCATGGATTTTCCTCCCCGGGGAAGCGCACAGAAGCCCTGATGTGCTTCAGTAAAGCCTGTGCAGTTGGTTGATTTGGAGGCTACCTTATTTTCAAAACTGCAAACGCTTCTGCTCCTTGGGACCCAAGCACACTCCTGGGAACGATTCATTAGCAGGGCGTCACCCCTGAAATAAATGCACCCATGGCTATCTGCTGATCAGGCTGGCAGGGGCCCGCACACCCCTCCAGGGCTGCATGCGCCCCAGTGGCCTTTCACAGACTCCGGTTCCTCCTGGCTCGGCGACGGCAGCTGAGAACCACAGGCAGCAGCAGGGGAAGGCCTTTCCTGGGGGCCTGGGGCCTCCTTCAGCTCAGGTGAGAGCTTGGGGATCATAGGGCCCGTGCAACAGACAGCTTATGCTCTGAGACCCCAGCAGGGGGACAGTGTGAACCTGGCTTCAGCCGCTCTGAAGGCCCGAACTGCCTGTCTATACCATAGTGACACTAGCATCTGAAAAACAGCCCAAATTGACCCTGTAAAGCCTCTTGCAGCTGCAGATCCAAATTATCAATGACATTTTGGGTGACAGCAACCAATGTCTTTATGTTTGCTTTTCATTCCAAAGTCACATAGAGAATACAAAGTTTAAAAAGGAGTATGTGTGACAAGGCAGTTCACTGGGACGGGAAGGCTCTCTTCTCCCTCCGGGCACTGCTCTTCCTGTGTCCACATGAGCAATAATATGGAATTTAATCAATATCAGCCAGTAAGAAGCTGCCACGTGCCAGACTCCAAGCTAGCGCATTACACACGACGACCCAGCGATGAAAATGATGACGACTGTCATCTCCACTTTAGAGACTGGGAAACAGGTCTAAGCAGCTCTGTGTCTTGCAAACGAGATAGGGTCTGGGATCTGGCCAGGGTCAGTGTGAATCACCAGGCCTTGCGGGGCCCTTTTAAACACAAGGCTTTAAAGTTGTCGACAGGGAAGAATGACCAGGACAGGGAGTAGACACCCCAGTGAAGAGACAAGGTGCACAGAGCCCGGAGCCCAGCATCACGGCCCTGCACGCCCAGCTCCTGGGAGAGGCCTCCCTCCAGCCTCTCCTGCCTCTGACGGAGCCCGTTTGCTTCTCCAGTTATAAAGTGACATGTTGAAGTCAAGTCTGCATAGCGGTGGCATTGTTCTGGCAAAAAGCCATAGGGCTGGCCAGGCAGAACAATGTGAGAAGTCCCGCAGCAGGCGACTGCTCCTCTCCTCCGAGCAGCCCCAGCCGGCCCAGGTC
Organism: Manis pentadactyla; assembly: GCF_030020395.1. NCBI lineage: Eukaryota > Metazoa > Chordata > Mammalia > Pholidota > Manidae > Manis > Manis pentadactyla. Next base: position 7,568,130 of record NC_080027.1, on the reverse strand, counting down.
TAGGGGGAGACAGAAAGCTCCAGCCAGGGAGGGGCCGGCACACGCCTGCAGCAGCCACTGCCCCGAGGCAGGTGCTCTGCAACCCTGCTGGGGTCCAACTGTTGCTTCCCAATACCAGAACTGTTTAAGGCCCCTCACACACCCTTGCAACTCCAGTGGGAGGCATGCTTGCTGCAGAACTCACCAGCACTGCCTGGCCGCCAACCTCTGAGGTGGACGTTATCCAAGAGATGCTTTGTGTGGAACACCAGATCCCCCGACCACTGGGTCATGGCAGAGAGAGGCCCCGATGAGCATTTTTAGTTGCTCTCAGGGGCAGTACTATGGACCTGTCATGAAACAGAGCTCACATCCCAGCCCTCTCACTGGCTAAGTCGCTGGTGTAAGTCTCCCAGAGGCGTCCTTATCACCAGACCCAAAGCGCTCCGTATTCAGGGCCACTGGGGTTCTCATCAGTGAAACAGCGAACCGAAACCAACTTCTATTTCAAACGTCCTTGGTTGACTCGCGGCTCCCTAGGTTAGCTCACTGGCTCTGCTCTTCACACGCGGTAGACTTTTGCTGACTCTTGGTTAATCTGCACAGTGACCCCTCTAAAGGCTACAGGCCTGTCACCAAATGGAAGGAAGCCTCCCCTGCAGGCACAGAGAGGTTGCAGAGCCCGGGGGGGGGGGGCGGGGGGAGCGCCAGCAAACACCTGAGAAGACCAGGGAAGCAGCCACTGCCCAGGACTGCCAGGCCCTTCCCCAGCACCACTGCCCTGCCTTCTGCCACCACGGGATCCCCACATGCCAGGTGCATTGCCCTTTTCTCTCCCCAGAAAGCTTTCCCTTAGAAAATTCCCAGGCCTTGCCAGGGGGAGGGGCTCCAGGAGACAGCATCCTGGGCAGGAGATTCCAGAGCCCCAGGGCCCAGCACACACACACGGAGAAGCTGAGCCCCGAGAAGGGCCAAGGCCAGTCACCAGGACACCTCCTGGGAGAGCTCTGGCCCCCAGCCCTCCGGACGGGCACAGCTTCCCAGGGAAGGACTGACCAGAGCAGGAAGTATCCTGACCCCAAAGGTCATCACTGAGGCCAGCCCCTCCCCCAGAGCAGCTGGGGCTCCCCAAAGCCTCCAGGAAGCAGCTTTCACCCCACCCAACGGCCAGCAGTGGCTCCAGGGCCCTCTCCACTCCGAGAACAGGCTAGGGTCAGAAGCTCGCCTCCCGCACGCCCTCCGGGACGAGCTGCGCGGCCCACCGCCCTCCCCAGTGCGCCCAGGGCATAGTTACGTCCTCGTCCCGCTCCAGCTCCAGGCCTGCCTCCAGGAGGTTGCCCTCGTACTCCTCTCGGCGGAAGCGCTTGTCGTCCTCGTGGTAGTCCATCGGGGGCTCGGGCTCACCCGCGCCCACCAGGGCCCCCTTCCCGGGCAGGGGCTGGTCCTGCTTGCTGCTGCGGGCCGCCAGCGTGGCGTCCCCCTGCTGGCCCCTCCTGGCCAGCGTCCTGCTGCCGGAGGGTCTCTTGTGGTGGTACACCAGGATGTAGTCCACTTTGCGCCTGCCATCGCGGAAGTACAGGCCGTACTTGCATTCAGCATCAGGGTCCACGGACAAGGAGTTCAGCAGCTGAGGGGAGAAGACAGACACCCGCCTGCTGTCAAGCTGTTCAGGATGGGCCTCCGGAGGGCAGAGGGCTGCAAACCGAGCTGCTCCACCCATGTGCTCCCTTGCTCATTCAGCAAAGGCCTACTGAGCACCTGCAGGAGCCCCTACACTGCGGCCAGGCGACTTGGGGGCCAGAGGGAAGGTCAGGGAGGTGGGCAGGGAGGGCTGCTAAGAGGGTCACTGCAGAGGCAGCCCCGCCTCAGTGTCCTTATCTACCTGGAGGATAAGGGATATTCATGGGACAGCGAATTAAAAATCAAGAACTCCATGTAGATGCAATGACACATGGCTGCTGGGAAACCCAACCCCGATTTCTAGAGCTCCTGCTGATGACTGAGGGCAGACAGGCTAGTCAGCAAGCTGGTCTCCATAAACAGGAGAAGATAAATGAAGTCCGCTGGGGTGCAGTCTAATGAGCAACACCTGACAGTCCTCGGCGCTGAGCCTCGTGCCCTGCACCTGACCGCCCAGCTGGACGGCGCCCTGCCGCACCTGGGCCCATGGCTGGGCGCTGGTCACGGGGCAGCAGGGCCGGCCAGCTGTCAGCCAAGACTACAGCAAAGACACCTGGATGGCCGGGGGACCCCCTGTGGTCAGGATCTCTCCAAGCTTTGGGCATTATGGGCAAGGGATGGAGGGGAGGGACAGGAACAAAGTGGGTGCTTGCTGCAGGGGAAGGAGGCAGGAGGGTCCACTCCTGGTTAGGGAGGGTGGGCTCATGCCCCTGAGGCTCAGGCTGTGGGGTTGGCCCCAGGATGCTGCCTGCTGGACTCTGGGCATTGTTCACAGCCTGAGCCTGAATAGTGCACGGCCAGCAACTATGGCTGGCGGGAGGCTGGACATAAGCAACAGACTTCAATCCACAGGGTCCAGCGCCAACTTGGCAGCCTGCACGGGACCCGACCCAACGTGGATGCCCAGCTGGCCTGCTCCCGCAGGTCTACATCCAGAGATGGCTGGGAGCTTAGGGGCCAGGACCATCCTTTCTTAGGCAGACAGCCCTTGGAGGGCCCAGGGGGCAGGGTGGAAGGGAGGCCCAGGCTGGGCCCAGCCCAGGGCAGCACCAGGGAAGGCTCCGGCATCTTCTGTGGGTTAATATTGCACGAGGTGGGGAAAGAGTTGCACGAGGTGGGGAAAGGGGAACAGAGGTATAGGAGGTAAGGACCACCCGAGGTTAAAAGGCAGGCAGGAGGCCGAGCTCGGCCTTGAAGTCCATCTGCACGCCCTGGGCGCTCTGTCCCCCAGTAGTAACAGGGGCATGTCCTCTGGGACCGAGCCTAGGAGGGGGCCCTGTAATAGGCCCACTGGACCTGGAGGAGGTTGAACTCACATGGCTGAAGCAGTTGGCCCCTGACGCCCCACTAGGGGGTGGCCCTAGGGACCAAATTCCTGCTGGTTGACCCCCAATGGCCTGCTCTGCTTCCAGCACTAAAGCGCACAGGGAGGGTGCAGCCATCAGCCGGGCCTGGCTTCTGCCCCACTCTCTTGGGACCAGCAGGTAAGGTCCGCATGCTGCAGGTACGGGGTAGTGCGGGGGGCCTCAGTGTCCACCTCTGTAAACGGGAGGGTAATATCAGCTCCCCAGCTGCGGCCAGGATTAACTGGAAGAAAGAACCCCCGTGCTGGGCGGACTCTAATTCCTGGGGGCCTGTGGGCACTCGGGGAACGAACCCACTGCCAGCCGGGCAAGAACGTGGCAGGTGGTCTGACCATGGTGGACCCGTGGTCTGCAGGGCGGTGGGGGCGGGTGCACCTACAGGCTATCAGCCTCCTGGGCCCTCCAGGTGCTTGGCTTCTCCCTATTTTCCGAAAGGGGAACTGCGGTCCTCTGTTTACAGCTCCCAAGGGCCGACCGCCCACCCTTCTCTCCTGCCCCACCGGCCCCAGCTTCCTTCCCACCCCTGGCTGGCACTGGAGTCAGGTCACCCCCTCCTCTGTGCCCCTGCACATGCTGCTCCCTGCCTGCGTGCTCTCCCTCCCTCCTCTGTCACAGCTGGCCCCGCCCGGGACAAATTCCCCCACCCTCCATGCTCTGGAGGTCCCTGACCCCTCCGGCCAGTGGGGGTCTCGTGCACCGCGACTGCAAGGCCACGGCGGGGTCCTGGCCAGGGACTGCCCTTAACACTAGCACCAGAACCTGCTACACACGGCGAGCTCAGGGCCTGGTGGGGGCCCCATAAACACCCCTGAGTGGCCAGAATAGCAACTAACACTGAACAAAGTGGACCAACAAACCCTCAGAGAATGGGAAGGAAGTTCAGAGTGACCCCATCCAATCTGAGAGCAGGGAAATTAACCGAGGGAGTGGCCAATGACTCCCTACCAATGGGAGACAGGAGGAGGCCTCCAGGTTCAAGATTGAGCATCACCACCTGCCCTCTGGGGCCTGATTGAGGGCCCTCAAGGCCTGACAGTCTGCGGCAGCACAGAAACATCCCTCCCACCTGGGGGAGCACAGCACAGAGGCCTGACCGGGGGTGGGCATCAGCCCAGCCCTGGTGCTCCCAGTTGTGTTAACCCAGGCACACTAAATAATCTCCTCGTCCCTCAGGATCCCCTTTATAAAGTGAGGGCCAGGGGACTAATCAGACTCCCTCATAAAACAGGACTTCCCTCAACAGGTTATTGCAACAGGGCCTGACCTATGGGGACCTCTCAATAGAAGTTGGCTCTGATTTGGAATTAAGACAGAAGCACAAATAAACAACTAGGGGAGGACACGGGAAAATAATCTCCTGGTCAAACTGGACCACAAATGAAAGATGGTGGCAGTGCCAAATCCAGATTTTAAAAAGTTACCAAAGGGAGCTGGATGGGCTGCAGGCGGCAGTAGGCAGCCCGATGCACAGGTGTGAGTCCAGACCCTCCCCTGGGCTGCCCCTGGCAAACTGCTTCACCTGTCTGCGTCTTCGTTTTGTAAAATGGGATGGTCCTACCTGAATAAGCAGGAAGTGTGGGCCGTCTTCCCACTACACTCTGCATGGGCTCAGTGGCTCCCAGGCTGCTGGGAGCCATCCAGAGCTGGGCTCAGCAGGACCTGGGGAGGTCACTGCACCGTGGGCACTGCAGAGGCTGCCGTAGTGGCTGTGTGGGCAGTAGAGTGGACCCTCTTCTTGTGCAGGACAGGATGAAAAGGCAAAGGTGTAACTTGCCATAGCAGGGGTACAGGTTAGACTTGGTGCAGGACTTCCCAACCCAAAGGCTTGGGAAAACTTCACAATGTTCTCCCTTTCATATCCTTGAGAAAGGAGGTGGGTAACCTCTCCACACACTGCTGTCGAGGGTGAGGGGTTTCTTGTTCATGTCTTAAATGGCTGGTGCTGCATTTATGGCTACAGAATGAAATAATGTCTGCATGAATGAACGGGAGGCTTGGGTTCTGCACAGTAACTGGGAGGGCCACCAGACGGAGGACACGGAAGCTGAGACCCAGCCGGGCCAGCAGCCTGGGCACAACACTGCCCCGCTCTGAGCCTCGGGTTTTCCAGTTGCAAGGTAGGGACAAAACCTCTCCTTGCCGGAGGTCACAGCTTTCTGCGAGGACCGAGTGTGATGGGAGGTCTGAAAGCATTCCACAGGTTTCCTGGAGTATTTGGGGGAGACACTCCTGGAAGGAGCTTCCCAGAGGAGGACAGAAAGAGGGTGAAAGAGAAACAGCTCCCCTAGGTTACGTGGGACAGTGTCAGGGGACAAAGGTCCCCTCTCGGCAGGAGTCCCCTGTCCCACACCTGCCTCTCCACACTCCAAGAAAAGGGTAGCAGATGGACTGGGTGCCTGTGTTCACATCCTGGATGCTAGACGGGACCGCATTTGGTCACTGGGCTTCCTCCCTGGAGGTGGAGCCGTAGGAGCAGAACTCACACATTTGTGTGAAGTCACGAAGGCAGAGCACATCTAAGTGCCACACTGACTCTTTCCAAAAATGGGGAAACTGGAATCAGTGACCTGCCAGATTTCTTTCGGTTCTGGGAGTCTTTGAAATTCACATCCATGGGGAACATCACTTTTAAGCTTCATCTGTATTTCAAAGAGGTTTTTAATTAAGTCACTGGCACACGTATCAATTTATCTCAATTTATCGTTGTGGGGCAAACGTGGTTATCTATAACCAGATCACCCCAGTGGCAGGTAAACAGGGAAGCGCTCTTATCTCGCAGGCACTAGCATCAGGTGCTTCTCTCGGGGTGGCTGGGCTTGTCTGGGCACACAGACTTGGGGCCACTGACAGCTGTCAGTTTGAAGGAAGAAAGAAGAAACACCTAAACATTAACACGGAAAAAAGTTAATGAAATGAATTGCAGCCAACCTAACCTCTGGCTTTGAGTCACTTCTTAGACCTCTTTGTACAGAAACAAAGAAGTGACTTCCACCCTTGAACTTGGCAATGACGGGGAAGCCAAGGTACAGACACACAAGCTGGGAACAGCAACTTGCCTGGGATGGGCTCTCTCTGCCAGCCAATTTGAAGTACGGAGACACTGCACGTATGGGATACATGTCTGGGACCCGGAGAGGCACTTTCTGAAACGCCTTTACATGCACAGAGCCGCCTTCACCGGGTGACTCAAGGTAATTATTGGCTTGAGCTGTGCCGGGGATGCCCTTGGAGGCACTCCTTGTCAGTCTCCTGGCCCTGCACAGACAGGCCCCTAGCTCCTAGAGCAGCTGCTTCCGGCGTGTCCGTGGCCATTTCACCAGCAGGACACTGCTTGGCCATCTCTCCTTCCTGCGGTCAGTGTCCACAGTCAGTGTCCCTGATTCACAGTCCTCCAAGACCACAATACCTGAAACCTGCTGACGGTGAGAGGTGTGTGCAGAGTAAGAGTCAGTAGTCTCATCTGGGCTTGGCTGCATGTTTCTGGGCTGTGAAGACCTTGAATGAAGGGCCCAGTCTTTGTGGACTTTGTGGTCCTCGCCAGGGCTTGGGAAAGCCATCATTTCCCAATCCAGATAAGCCACAGGTCCCTAAACTAAAACTCCAGAGCCCAGGGGCCATTTGTTTAGGGCCCCATTTCTTATTTCACATCCAGTTCATCATCAAGGTGAACCTGGTCTACCTCCAGGATGTCCATTTCTCTCCACTTCCCTGGCGGCCACCACCGGCTCAGGCCCCCTGACTGGAATCTCTGTGTTCCTGTCTCTGGGACATAAGCAATTTCTTTACCTCTAAGCTCCGCCCTCCCCGCCCCAACCTCATCCCCATTACAGGTGTAACTAGCTCCTTCTCCAGAACGTCCATTCCTCAGGCAGCCTGTCCATGGCCACTGCCTCTGTGCCCCAGTCCTTCCTTGCTCTCCTCCCAGCTGGGGGGGACTTGGAATGGTCCATGTGTCCCGTCCCAGCCTCAGGTTCCTCATCTGTAGTAGCAGTACCCCCCCATACAGCTGCAGTAAGAGTTGAATGAGTTAATGCTCAGCTACTGACCTGCTGCAATGGGCACAGCCCTTTGTCACTGTCCTGGGGCACGATTCATCAGAGCACTCCTTAAGCCCCAGATGGGCGCGGCTCCCATCTCACGCTCTGTGGGTGCCCAGGACCCAGTGTGGCCTGGCACACAGCAGGCACACGGTTAGTTGAACTGATGGCCCCTGAGCTTGTAATGCTAGGGGTGTTCATCACAGGCAGACCCCTTTCCGTCCAAACCTCTTACCCGTGCTCCCCACACCTCTGTGCAAGCCCAGCTACCCAGGAGTCCCCAGTGCCCACAGGAGGCTCAGGTATGACCCAAGGGGGTGTAAGGCCTTCCCTGGAACACAGTGAGCCCGCCCTGCGGGAGTCCCACCTGGTAGGTACCCCCAAATGCTGGGGCCCTCCAGCCTAAGGGGAGAGAGCAGGGCAGGCAATCCCAGCTAGGTCAGGGCAAAGCAGAGGCTGGGGTCGGGGCCTGGGCCTGGCCTGGGAGGGGCCCTGGCAGCTGCGGCGGGAAGGACGAGAAAAGAGAGGCTGTTTTCCCTCCTGGGGTGAGCTGCCGGAGGCTCCCTGGCCAAAGGCCCCCGCTCAGCCCGTACCCCTTCCCGCAAACTTTGTCCTAACTTTAAGCCAAGTCGCCGAGAGATGAATTCTGTCCTTCAGGAATCCCTATGACCTCTGGGTCGAGCCCCGGACAGAGTGCTGGGGGTCGCGGGAACGGGGAGAGGGGTCCCCAACCACGTGGCCCGCTTGGCGCCAGCGCACGCGGCCCGGCTTCCACCAGGACTGGGCGCGGACGCCCGGCGGGGACAGGGACCAGCGGGAAGGGGTCTCCACCGACCGGCGCCCACCTGCCCGGGTTGCTGGGGGCTCCCGTGCCGGGGACCGCGCCCCGCGCCCTCCCCAAGCCCAGGGTAGGTGAGGAAGACGCCGGAGGGTGGAACTCCAGAGGGGCGCGGCTGTCGCCTAAGGGTGGCGGCGTGGTGGGTCGTGGAGGCTGCAACCGTCCGCGGCGAGGCGCCCCCCAGCCCCAACCTGCTGTTCTGCCGCCGCCGCGTGAAGGGAGTGCCCCGCCGGGGCCCCAGCCGCGGTCTGGCCCAGGCGCACGCCCGGAGAGGCGGCTGCGAGCGGGCCGGGGGCCCGGCGGGGTCGCGCGTTCGGCGGGGGGGCGCCCCGCACACCCCGAGCCCCGCGGGCCTCCGTCCGCGGCGCAGGTGCGCGGCCGTCCCGCGGCGCGGCCGCCCGCACTCACCGTGCCCTCGGACGGCAGGTAGCCGATGTCCTCGATGGCGCAGATGTTGATGATGTGGACGCTGCGGTCCTCGGCCGGGAGCGTCGAGTACTTCTCGTGGACCCTCATCTCGCCCGTCTGTGCGCCGGGACCGCCGGGCGGCGCGCCCTCGCCATCCACGGCCCCGGCGGCCTCTGCAAGCGGACACGGCCGCGTTCGCGCGCTCCCGGGCCCGGCCTCCCGCCCCGCCCCGCCCGCCCCCTGCCGCCCCGGCCCGCGCCGGGCGCCCCCTGCTGCCACCCCTCCGCACACACAGGCCCGCGCCGGGCGCGCCCCGCTGCCCCCCAGGCATCCCCTGAGGTCCGCGCCCCGCCCCCCAGGGCTGCCCCCTCGCCCCGCAGGCGCCCCCTGCTGCCCCGGGCGGGCCAGGCCCGGGCGCGCCGGCCTCTGCCTTCAAGAACAGCAGCGCTCTGCGTCCGCTTATGGCAGGGGCGGCGGCCACGAGGGACAGATTTTCCATAGAAATGCTTTTCCATAGAAATTTAAACGCAGAAAGAAAGGTTTCCATTCCAAGTTTTACTTTAACCCGGAGAAAATGCTCCGTGTATTGTTTCGAGGGCGGCCAAGGTTTCACACCAGAAACTTCCAGCAGCCCCCACCTCCAGTAAAAGTCTCCAAAAGTCGCCCTTCTGTGCCTGTCGCCCCGGACGGGAGAGAGGCTTCTGAGATGAGGCGGTGGACGCCCTTCCCCGCGCGCACTCACGCTGGGAGCCCCCTGCGGCTGCATACCTCCTCTTCCAGGGAGCCCCCCCTCCCCCGCTCTCTGCAGGCCTTCTCTCTCCAGCTGCCCTCGCTCCTTGTGCGTCTCCCCCCCTCCCCCCCACAGTGGGCGTCTCTCGGATACCCTAAGGCGGCCTGCAGCCCCACTTTGGAACGCTTAGTCTTGGGTGACCAGGCAGAGCAGAGCCCTCTACTTAGATCACCCCATCCTACCCCAGAGCATGGTCCTTATTCTGCAAAAAGGGATAGGGGCCTAGGAGGCCAAGGGAGGGAGTGGGAACTGTGCAGAGCCACAGGCACTCCGTGCACGGGGCTCTGCTGCCTCCCGGAGGGAGGGACGGGGTGGTAGGTTGTCCTCCAGGACTGGCAGGGGCCTAGTACGTGGTAGGACTCCTCAGGGTATGTCTTTTAGTCCTCTGTCCCTGCAAGAAGAGGATGGGAGGACACATCTCTCCAGGGGCAGCCACGCTCAGGTTTAGTCCCAGGGCCACATCGGCAACCCTGCCCAGGGAGAATAAAGTCTCCCTTTCCTCTGCATCCCTACAACCCTGTTAGTTCTTCAAGGGGTGAGCCAAATGCCACCTCCTCCAGGAAGTCACCCTTGATTGCCTCTCACCAAAGCCATTCAGGCCCAAGAACCTGTCTGTTCCTCAACTACAGGGCTTCTTTTACTCCACCTCACTTTATAGTGGGTTCAATAATTCACAGTTGATGCTCAACAACTGCTTGTTGCGTGGCCACTGAGGAACATTCAGGTCCTACAAACGTGATTATAAAACTGCCTCCCAGGGTCATGATGTCATCAGCATGCTGGGGTTCCAAGAGTGGATTCTGGAATCGGATGGGGTGGGGACAATAGGGTGGGGTCTGGTTCCAGCTGTGGCACCTTGGGCCGTGACCTCAGGCAGGTCTCCTTAGCCACACCGAGCCTCCCTCTTCTCCCCTAAGCACCAAGTGTGCAGGAAGCTGCAGCTCAGCTCCAGACACGGGGTGGCTGGGCAGTGGTGGCCATTGTTTCTACTACTGTCATCTTGTCATTGTCATAACTCCCCTCCCCCAATTTAGGCTCAAGTCTGTGACTGTCTTGAACTTGGGGAGGTGCAGGAAGGTTACTCTGTCCTTGGGCTGGCCTTGCCAGTGGGCACTAAGTGGCCTTAAAGGACCCGTTGTCTGCACCTTGGACAGCAGGAGCAGGTTTGGAGAAGTGCACCAGGCTGACCAAGTCCCCACTGGAATCAGCCCTTCATGGTCTCTGCCATACTGGAGAGAGACCCTAAAAGTTCAGGTTTACAAGGCTGGGAAGAATGACGCGTGCACACACACACACACACACACACACACACACACACACACACACACACACACACGCAGGATTAGGTAACTTCATTTTCTTATCCTTGTTGGTAAACAACTAAGATTGTGTAACCCTATGTACTGTCTTTCTAAATTTATTTTCAAGTGGCAAAGGTCTTGCAGAAATCTGAGGCATAATTTGTGTAAAAAAGAGTAAAAATATAATTCTTCCATTCTGAGTACATTGGCATTCCCAAACATTTGCGAAGGACACCTGACCGCTGACCCTGGGACGCTCTGGGACTTTGTGCTTGCGCCATTCTGGGGGCTGCAGGGTAGGGGACAGGCTCTTAGCAGGCCGCTGCAATCTCCTCCCAGGACAGCGCCCCCTATGGCTCTGCCCAAGAAGCTGTGTCTCACCTCCTGCTCCTGTCTCTGGTGGCTCAGCTGTTCCAAGGCCTCGGCTGGCCGGCAAAAGCCTCCCTCTGTAGCCTCCCCAGCTGTGTCCTGCTCCCTACATGCTGCCTCCTCTGGTCTCTCTCCCAGTGCACCCAGGTGGACAGTATGGAAATGCTTCAGCAAGTGGAGAGGACATGCAGGGTGGCCTCCATGAGCAGGTGAAAGGACAGGCCAGCAAGGATCAATTCCAGCCCCAGGCCACTTCCCGCCTGGGCTGGGGGGCCAACCAGTCGTACAAGCAACTAAAACTGGGAGAGAGGATGCGCATCTTCTCCATGGAGACGTATCCCAAGTTAGAGGGACTTCAGAGCACCCTTTTGGTCCTGGCGATGGCCTCCCATTGCTGGTTCCCTGCCTCAGGCAGCACACAGGAACCCTCTTGTGATTCCGTTTCCTCTGTGAGTCTCTAGTTACTCATAAATAGGCCCTTTAGATCAACTGTTGCATTAGTTTTGCATTTTCTGTTTTTTGACTCAGTGGTTCTCACTCTGAAGAAATGAAGGGGCAGATTTCACCAGCAGGACTAATTCCCTGCTTGTGAATTAGCAAAATCTTGTCTCGTGGGTCTAACTGTGCGCTTTATTATGGGAACTCTTGGGCTTCATATTTTGCCACAATGTTGCCCTTCCGTGTCATTGTGACCTCACCTGCCACCAGGCATTTATGTCTTTGCTGACATTTTAATAATCACCAGAAGTACAGGTGCAGAGTGACAAGGGACGCAGGAGATGAGATAGGCGAGCTGCAGGGAGGAGGCTCAGCAGGGCCTTTCCAGAGGGTCTGCGTGGACCTCGGTCTCACCTGCTTGCTATTGCCCATAGAAAGGACATCTTGCTCTCAGCCCTGCCCCATGGCAAATGCCTGAGCGTCACCTGGTGTCTGCACTTGGTGAGACAGCAGCAAACCAGGCTTTGCAAAGCCAGGCAGAGGCCCTTTGCTAGCCTGGCCCTGGCGAGCCCGGGGTTCGGGAGGGTCCAGAGAGCTGGACTCTGATGCAGAGCTCTCCGCAGGGCAGTGGACCTAGAGGGCTGGATCGTTCTTTGCCCCAGGGGCCAACTGGTGCACTGTAGGGTGTTTAGGGGCATCCCTGGCCTCCCCCGCAGATACCAGCAGCACCCTCCCACCCAGTGTGGAAACCAAACATGTCTCCAGACATTGTCAAATGTCCCCTGGGGAGGGACAAGCCTGTGGTTCTGCTGTGGCTTGCATGTCCTGGATTGCAGTCTCTGCTGTTACTGAAGAAACCCGTTTTTGCTGGTAAAAAAAAAAAGTCCCTGGGGGGCAAAATTGGCCCCCGTTGCCAACCACTGCTCTTGGGCTGACCAAGGCCCCCCCTGCCTGCATGCTGAGGCCCTGGGGGGCTGATCTTAGTGCCCATGTTTCTCAGGTGGGTGAGCAGAGGCCTAGAGAGATGACTACTTACATCAAGAGGGCAGATTAAGCCTTAAGTCTAGATCTCTTGAGCCCAGAACTGGTTTTGTTTGTTTGTTTGCTTATTTACAAAATACACAGATGCCCCCAGTCTGCTCTCAATCAGTGACGGTGGGGGGACTGGCACTGGCCAGGGCCCCCTCAGCTTTCTCCGTGTACCATCCTGTCCTCAGAGGTGCTAAATAAACGCTGCTGACTCACGGGCAGCCTGGGTGGGGAAGGAAAATGGAAGGAGTGAGCCGCTCATGACTCAGGGCTATTGTGGGAGCCCAGGGCCCCTATCCGGCTCCTGCGCTGGTTCCGCACCCCCTTCCAGTACCCGTGGTGGGCAACCCACGTGAGAAAGAACCAAACACCAAACAGGTATATGACCTAATGTGCTAAAAGCACTCGGGTGTAATTATCCCTGGGGAAGACGGCCGGCAGAATTAATTTATAACTGAGATAAGGTGGGCGGGGTGGCGGGACCACTGTCATTTCCTTCCCTCGAATGATGTCAGAACCCAAAGCAGAGGCCAGGGAGCTGCAGCTGGCCGGGGAGCCTCCGCGGGCATGGAAGCTGCCAGCCCAAAGTTCTGGAACGCAGCCAAAGCATGAAGTTCTGTCTGGGGGATTTTTTTCCCCAACAGAAACCATGGGCGTTGTTTCCATCAAAGGGCTTTCAGACGCTTCATGTGTTTTGCTAACCCTGGGCTTGCCTTCTGAGAATTCCTAAGAACTCTAAGAACATGCTCTGGTAGGCTAGAGCTTGGCCAGCTCAGCCGCTTGCCACCTCCTCCCGGAAGCCTTTCTGTCCCACTCAGTTGCCATTACTCATCTCTGTTCCGCTGGCCCTGCTCCTGGCTCTGTCCGGGCCCTGGAGGTCATTGCTGCTCCATCATCCTCATGCTCTGCTTTATTTCACTTCCCTGCCTGCCCTTGGCACACTGTAGTGTTCCCCATTTGTGTTTACTTATTGAACATGCAGTGGTACAGTGTTTACTATGCGCCAGCCCCACACTCAGCTCCACAGAGTTCTTTGGAAGGCTGGGGAGAAGTCCAGACTGAGCCTCAGACGGCTCCCTGCTCCCCAGTGACCCCGTGGGGATGACGGCGTTAATCCCTGCATTGATGGACGCTTGGGCATCAGAAACACCACCTGCCCGGCGGGGGGACAGGAGATGCTGGGAACAGCCTCCCCGAGCACAGAGGCTGTGCTAACCCGGACCACCCAGCCCAGCGCTGTGGAAACTCCAAGCCAAGCTCTGCTGACTCCTGCTTCTCAGAAGGAAAGCCGCTCCCAGTTTAACTCTGCTTCCAGGGGCTTGAAAGAATAACAGAGCCTCAGGCTGTCCCACTCTCAGGAGTGGTGACTCCCTTTGGGCGGTGACGAGAGAGAACAAACACTCGCAGCCCCCACAGCTTTCTCTGAGCTTACACCACTCTTCCAGCTGTGTGCCAGCTCCGGGGTCCAGGGGCCTCTGAGAGACGAGGACAGCCCTAGGTCCCGGCCGAAGGTGACTGAGGCCCCCTGGCTGCTGAGCTGGGGTGGGACTGGGACCCTGCCCGACTGACAATGTGTGACTCATGCAGGCAGCCCCACTGCCTGCTTCCCCCACATGCTCCATGAGTGTGCGTTTGTGTGCGTGTCGGGGCACACGTGCTTCATGCCTGCATTATTGCCCCTGGGGTCAGTGACACATGAGACCCTTAATTTCTCCAAAGACCCATCCTTAGGTGATGGCGGCAGCCTGACCCACTCAGGAGCAAACCCTCTGGACAAGTGTGGCCTCATCAGCTTTCCTGGAGATCCACAAAGCCAGAGCCCCACGGACAGCCACGAAGTTCAGGCATCTATGCAGGAAGATCCCGACACTTTGCTGTGGCACCCTAGGACTAGAATAGGAGATCTGCCAGGGTTTTGTGGGGCCACAGATAGCCTCTCCCCGGACACCATGGGTCATTTGTTTGTGCCCTCAAGTGTGCACGACTGGGTGCCAGCTTCTGTCTTGCGTCAGGGCCTCTGCTAAGTCTAGAGCTTCCATCCAGCAGCCGAGCTTCAGGGCTGCCAGCTTCTCATGGGTGGACACCATGTCCTGCAGTCCCAGGCACCCAGCCCAAAGAGACAGCTCGAATTTGCAGGAGACATGAATGAAACACGGGCTCACCAACAAGTCAGCGGGACTTCCTGACCCAACACTGGGGTTCAGACTCTGAGCCTCCCTGTCTGGGACCTCAGCCCTCACCCTCCTGATGCAACGTTCCAGCGTACTAACAGAAGTGAGTTCCCAGATCCACAGGACGCATCATCCACCAGGAACGTGATGTGAGCCACAGAGGTAATTTGAGAGAATCTCGTAGCCACACTGTAAGAGTAACACTAAACAGATGAAATTAATAAAATACCTGACAGTAGCCTGTCACAGAAAAAAGACTGTTTTCAACGTGTAACCAACATAAAAATTATCAATGAGGTATTTTACATCCTTTTTTTTCCCTACTAAGTATTTGAAATCTTGTGTGCATTTTATACTCATGGCACATCTCAGCTTGGACAAGTCACATTTCAAGGGTTCAAAGCCACGTGTGCTCAGCGATGATGCACTGGACAGTTTAGCTACAAAGTCTTTTAGTATTACTTAAGGAAAACTGTATTGGATGGCTTTTATTTTCTGTTTTATATTTTTCTGTGTTTTCTAGGATTTCTGCAATAAGCACAAATTAGATTTACCATCAGGAAAAGGCTGACTGTTATCGAGAGCCCAGATATGCCGCAAAGCCTGCAGGCTTACATCAGACCCTTTTATTGCCTAAGGAAAAATGGCCAATTTACTGGGATTTTATCTGAACACCACCTATTTAGAGGGTGCCACCTTTCCTAAAGGCCAACTGGAGGTGCAGTCCAAAACAGTCTGATAGAGCAGTCTTTAGTTACAAGACATATCTGATTACACCGCTGGTCACACAGGTTTTTAGGTGGAGGAGGTAAGGGAGCACTCTATTTTCACCTTGCCTGCCCGGCCCACCCATGGGCGTCCCCCCGGGCCCTCACTGCACCCCTGAGCTGCAGTCAGTGCAGTGCACAGGGACCCGGCACTGTGAGGGCTGGGCTGGCAGGTGGGGCGCCAAGTGTGTGGGGCTGGGGGCGTCCGACCCAGCTGCCCACCCCGGAGGACCCCAGGGGGACAGTCTCAGGCCCCTGCCTAGTAGCATCATTCCCTCCCTCTCTAGTTCCCTCTGCGCCTTCTCAGACCCCCTCCTGGCATTGCTCTTCCCCCCAGATCCCCCACCTCCCCTCTGCTGCGTGATTCTCTCCATCTCTAGTTCTGCTCCCACTCCCTCCCTTGTCAGTGCCAGGCTCCACGTATTTTGTCACCATGCAATGGCTCCAGATTGTCACGCCTGAAAATGACACCAGAAGTGAACCATAGGGGCCAAGCACAAAGGCACAGAATCGGCCACTTCTTCCATGGGCTCAGGCCTCACAGCATTTTCTCTTAAGAAGCAAAATGTTTGACTGTGTGACAGAGTGACCCCCGGGACTGAGGTCTGTCTGTGCAGAATGCATTATGAGCCACAACACATTAACTTAGCCCTTATGCTGACACAGACAGAACCCAGAGGTCCGTGTCTATCTATAGAGTAAGTACACACACACACGCGCACACACACATGAGTCAGAGACCAACTCATCCCTCCAGGCTTAAAAAGGGGCCCAAAGTGTATGACCTCCTTCCCCTGTGTGTGATTACTGGTCCCGACATCCTTCCAGAAGGTCACGCTGACTGTAGCTCATTGCTGCCCAGACCCTGCAAGACTTGTGGGTATGCAGACGTCAGAGGGCCACCTGTTTGTGGTGCCCACTGCCCCTGCCCTAATATGATCGCTCCCAACAGCCAGGCCTGAGAGTCACCCCTTCCCTTGGAGGCAGATTGACTGATTTATTCTCATGCCACGGTTTGATGCCCAGTGCAGGCTCTGCTCTCTGCTGTCCCCAGACTTGGTGGAGAGGCTGGCCTCTGCCTTCAGCACTGCTCTGCAAAGCCCAAGCCCCCTCCTTTCTGTGGGGACCCACTCCGGCCCCTTCAGTCACTTTTCAGAAAGGGAAGCCCGGCCAAGCTTTTGTCAGGGAGCATGCAGGTGCCTCCAGTTCCTTCCACAAGGAAGGCAAGGGGCAGCAGACCTTGCGTGGTGCCCACTGATGGGCCTCACGGGGGTGGTTGCCATGACTCATTTTCTAGGACCAAGTTTAACGAGGGGGGCTGGGTGGGTCTCCACCGCATCAGCGACCTCTGAGGCCCGTTTTCGAGGGAGGGGCCAGGGGGGCGGCCTTCCCTTGCTGCTGCCCCAGGTCACAGCCTTGTTTACCCTGGGACCCGACCAAGGGGACTGCGCTCCCTGAAAGGACCGCTGGGCTCTCCCCACTGCGGAGCACCATTTGCGGTGGGTCACAGGGGTTCATTCCCCCCGCCCTTCCAGGGAGCCCTCCGGTGGCGCTCTCAGCCCCTTCCTCTGCCCCGGAGCGCTGGCTGCCTGACTGTTCATTCTCTCCTGCGCCAGCAGAGCAGAGGCTTCGTCCGCCTGCCTTATCATCCGCTTTGGTCTCAGCACCTGGCAGAGCCCACCCAGCACGCGGCAGGTTGCTCAATATGTGTGCAAAGCACAAATGAGTGAATCACTTAGCCAGCGTCCACAGATTCTAGTGCCACGCGGAGCAAGACCTGCTACCACACGTCACTTTGTGTCTGCCTCCAGCCACCCTTGAGCTGCCCGCAGGGAACCCTCACAAACAGGGCGCCCCAGGAGCAAGCTGTTGTCTTAACATTTCAAGCTGATGGCTCCGCTCTGCTGGGGAAGGGCCACTGGCTCAGCTGCCACAAAAGCCGCATTGATAAGTTCCTGTCAGGCCTCTAACCTGGGGCCCTCCCGGGGGAGGGAGCAGGACTGGGCCTTGCAGGTGGGAGGGAGCCTCCCTCACCGCCGGGCTGCCAGCATGTGTACTAAGGCCCTACTGTGCAGCCCTGAGCACAAAGGGAAAGGCCTGCCCGCAGGCACACAGCCTTCAGTTGCCTGGGACGTCAGAAAGCCAATGGGCCCGGAAGAATGAGAGGCCTGGAAGGTGAGCGTGCGGTGAGCTCCGGCAGTAACTCCAGGGGCTGTGGCTCCTCAGCTGAGCCCTTTGGGTCACCAGGAAGATGACCACGAGGGGGAAGGAGGGCTGCTCCGCCGCCGGGCGTGCACCTGCACGTGCGGGGAGCTGGCAGGGAGAGGGGAGGGGCTGGAGGTCCGTTGTCAGGTAGCTGTCCTATAACACAACACGACTCGGGGACACAGCGCTTAGAGGCTGCAGCGGGCTGCCCGGAGCAGGACAGAGGGTTCCGAGGTCCCCAGAGGCGGGGTGGGCGATTCCTCATGGTGGCGGCCGTGTCCCGCTGCCAGGAAGACAGTCACAGCCGCTCAGGAGACGTGGGAAAGCCTGTGACAATCACGACTCCATTTTTATATCCATGCAAGGGTTTTAATGGCATGCGTGGGGGCTTCCTGTCCAGGGCGAGGGCCCCCCGCAGGAGGACATACCTGTGGGCGCAGGTGAGCAGCACGGGCAGCCCTGGAGTCATTCTGGTGCCAGTAGCTAATGGGCCTCCTGCAGGAGCCTTTCCTCGCTTCCAGGCCCCTTGGCACGTTTGTAAGGGTGGGCACGGTTTTCCCCACTGATCCGACAGAGCCCCCCACCACGAACGCAGTGGGGCTGGGCCGGGGGGTGCCTCTGAGCTGGGACCCGCTGCGAAGCAGAATGTCACAGTGGCCGGATGGCCAGCGCCTCTGCCCGTGGCCGTATCTTAGAGTCCACAGGAGAGCAGAAGCCGGCAAGGTGCCGTCAGCCAGGTAGGGCCAAGGCCGGGTGCTCGCCCCGCCCCCACCCGTACCGAGGAGAGGAACACCGTGGCCCTGACACAGGGCAGGTGCTGGATGTGCTGTGGGTGGGGCAGCCCAGAGGGCTGCCGAAGTGCTCTTAACTCATCCATAGGCATGGAACTTTCCAGAGAACCCAAAGATCAGCCTCTTCCCGCGAGTCCCTGGGTGTCTGAAGGGTGACCCTGGGCAAGTCACATAGGCTGTCAGGCCCAATTCCTCCTTGGTCCCAGTAACAGACAGGCTGTCGGGGTGCTGGGAAGGGACCCAGAACACCCAGCCTGGGTCCCACAAAGAATACAAGCTCAGTCCCCACCCCCAGGCCCTGTCTGCTTGTAATAGCTACTTATCATCACAACCATCACAGATCAGAGGGGCGCTGGTCCCCCAAACCTGGTCCCTCAGCGACTCATGCACCCTGAGTGCCAGGCTGGAGACAGGCCCCTGCTTCCATGGGGTTCACAGCCAGCAAGGGGGGGATACAGAACAAACGGGAAAACAGGAGTACTGGGGTGATGGCAGCTCTGGAGGGGCTGGGGCAGGGGTGGTGGCAGCCCGCCTGGGGAGGTGACATCTGAGCAGAAGCCAGCCCCGAGAAGGTCCGGGGGACACAGCTGAGGCAGAGGCCACAGCTGAGAAAGCCCCGAGGCTCGGTCAAGACTGGAGGCGGCAGAGGCTGGTGGGGGACAAGCTCAGAGGGGCAGGTGGGCCGGGCTGCAGGGACTCTGGCCCTCTGGGTGAGGGGTGTACAGAAGCGGGGTTGACGGGTCTGAGCACCAGGGCTAGAGATGGATGGGCAGATGGGCTGTGCATTTAGCCACAGCCCCTGACGCCGTGCAAGGCCTCCTGCAGTGATGGCCGAGCCCAGGAGATCTCAAACCCCATGGCCAGACTTCACCTGGGCAGCTGCACCCATCGCACAGGGAACCTGTTCCACAAGGCAGCTCTGCTTTCAGGCTTGGGAGTCAGAATTACTCCTTCACAAGAACCACAGCAGAGACGGAGTCAGGTGTCAGCTATCTTCTAAAGCTCCCTGCCCCTCTCTCTGCCCAGCTAAGCAGCCCCAGGACTCTCCACTTCCTGTCCCTGGTCATGCAATAAATTACTTTGCACCACATTTTCAGAATCCTTTGTCCAGAATGTGGGCCTGGGTAAGGGTTCAGCGTTGGCAGCTTGCATGTGTGAGTGCCTAGGCTCTGCAGAGGTCCTCTAAGGTCAGCCTTCCCCTCCATCCCTGACTCCTGTTCTCCTGTTACTGCCCCAAATGTCTATATGGCAGCCCTAAGCTGCTCATTGACTCACAGAGCAAATAACCTTGAGAAAATGTGAACCACTGAATCTAATTCATACTAAGGTGTAAATGACCCCCCCCCCGTAATTTTAATAGGTGAACAGCGTAATCTGCATCAGGCTAAGGAACATACAGGGTTGGAAGAAGTGGAGGAAAGGAAAGACCTTCGCACAACAAAGATAAAGGGAAGAAGGAAGAGGTTTGGGGGAGGGGGACAAGGAAAACCTTTATTCTGGCTGGTCTGGCTTGGACTGAGCCCATTGCCTTGACTTTGGAGGCCGACACAGCCCGGAAGGGGGTCGGCATCTGTCCGCCCCTAGGGACAGTCTTAAAGTTCACTGCTGTCCAGGGTGTTCATCTGAAGGATCTCGAGAGCAAACACAGGACCAAGAACAAAGGAGAAAAAATGGTTAAGAGCAGCTAAGGACCACACGGGGACTGAGGAACCTGTTTCTCAGATAAGCATCTGGCCTTTGGAGAAGTTTCCCTGGGGGCTGGGAGGGGGTGGGCACGGGCTCTTCCCGGCAGAGGCCATGGTGCTCCTGCAGCTCGACCCGGAGTGACCCCTGCGGGCTGGGGCTCGGCCCACCCGGGTGAGCGGGGGCCCTGATGGCCGCAGGAAGGACTCTGCCTGATGTGTGGCCTTCCCTCCAAACCCATAAACCTGCCAGCTCAGCAGGAGGATCCTCTCAGCTGCACGCTCTGTGAAAACAACCTCCAAATGTCGGGGAGGAAGCGATGGATGCGCCCCTCCTGCATTCATCAGCCCCCTTCCAGAGGGGCAAGATGGCTTCCCAGAGAAAGACAGAGAAACCAGAGAAAGGAAGAGAAAAGACAGAAACCAGGGAAAGAGGGAAATGAAGAGCAAGCAAGCAAGCTTCCCAGAAAGAGGGGCGGCCGAATCCCCAGGAGGAGGGGCAAGGAGGCCTTGGGCCCCTTGGCACCCGTGCAGTGTCATATCTTGCTGTGGCGTGTGGCCTGATTTTGATTCATCAAGAAACGATCAAAGAGGGGAAAAAAGACTCAGTGTGACCAAGTTCCACTTCCCCAGAACAAATGGGGTCTGGAGAACAGCGTGGGTGGGGTACGGGGTCACCCGGCGCCCTGAGTGAGAGGCATGTGTGGTATCAAGTGCGACAAGATACCAGCAAAACAGCCGGAGACCCTCGGGGCTGGCTGGGTCTCCAGCCAGAGGGCAAAGCCTGTGTAACGAGACCTGCATTAACGTACGTTCAGTCGTATCTTTCAGAAAGTCTGTTAGGCTCAGCTCTTGCAAGGCCGCTGGTCACTGGAGGCAGCTTCTCAGGGCGGGACTAGAGGGCTAGGCCCCAGCCGCTGGGACCCAGCTTCCCTAGAGACCGCGGGGCTGTGGGGTCCGTGCCCCTTACCGAGACAGGCAGAGCCCCTGGGAGCCCTGAGGACAGGCAGCTTCGGGGCCCTGCACCCTGCCTCGCTCCAGCCTGATGTTTCCAGAACACGCAGCACCAGTGTGCAGGGTTTCTCAGTTGTTCTTTGCTTGGTGAGATTCGGCTCACTGGGAAAGGGTCTTCAGGTTCTTCTGGCAGGGGGGGAGGTTTCCTGGGCCACACCCCATCCTTTGCAGATGCTGTAAATGTATATCAGAGTGTGGCACCTTCACAGACCAGAAAACTTGTCCTGACTGTTCCCATACACGGGGCCCATTGCATCTTCTTATTTAAAAAGAAGCTTTTTCTCTATCGTCAAGTACTCCTGGCCGCACCCCCTATGGCCCGTCCTCACACAAGTCTGTGAAATAGGCGTCATTACCCACTTTGAAGGTAAGGAAAGTGAGGCCCTGACAGATCCAGTGGCTTAGACAAGGTCATAGGTCATGCAGTTGGAAACACAGAGGTCGGGATGCTCCCCTGACAACTGGACCCCAAGAGCAGACATTTCCTCTGCTGTCAGTCTGAAGATCCCCCCTCTGAGCCGCTGTCTGTGCGCACACACCCCCTCCCCCTGGCACAAAAGGGAGGCAGGAGGCAACTGTTAAGATGCACAAGGGGGAGACTTGCTCTGGCCACACAGAGTGGCAGCTGTCAGAGTGCTCTTTCCGTCAAGAACAATTACAGAAGCTGGGCACAAATAAAAACAAAAGGAGAACAACCTGGTATTGGAAGGACCTGGGGGACAGCCAAGGCAGACAGGACTCAAGGGCTATGGTCCCAGAGAGAAGGGAGCCGTGGAGAAATGAGCGGAGCGTTCTGCTCAGGTGATTCCCAGGCCGCCCATGTGCCCAGCTGAGCGGCTGTGACCCACAGCAGAAGGGGCAACGTGAGGATGCAAAGGCAGGCGGAGACTGCAGCACTCCTCGCGGCTGGGGAAGCCAGCCCTGGAGCTCCGGGGCTGCCCCAGAGGTGGGGGTCCCGGTAGATTCTCTGGCTCTCAACGGAGAACCCAGGAAGGCTGCATTCCAGAAGGAGACCAGCCTTCCCCAGATCCTGAAATCTAGCCTCAAATCATCTCCAGCCCAAATGGAAACAAGCTGATCCGTCCATGTTCTATCTGCCAAAATCTTCTCTGAAAGAAGCAAACATCCAGAACCACCCATGCTTCACACACAATATCCCAGTTCAATGAGATATTACCCCAAGTGCCAGGAATCAGGGTCAAATAGTTTAAAATCAAGCAAAACAAACAAACAAACAAGTAACAATTGCATTAGTCCAACAGCAGATCCAGACACCAGGTGTCATCAGACATTACTTGTTGAAGAAAATACATTATGGAAATAACATTAATATGTTGAAGAAAGTAAATGAGAAGATGGGGAATTTCACTAGAGAACTGGAATCTACCAATGGAATCCAGTGGAAATACTGAAGCTGAAAACAAGAAATCAAAAGACGGGCAGAAGAGCAAATCTTAGAGGGTGGAAGAGATCGGGAAACTGGGAGTCAGAGCCGCAGACAAATTCAAATCAAGGCACAGAGAAAGTGGGCTGCAAGACAGATCAAGCCCGTGGTCGACACGCCGGCTCCGGTGAACATGCCTCGCGCACGTGTGCTTGGGGTTCTGGAGAAAGAGAGAAGACAGAAGGGGCAGAGGCAATATTGGAAAAGAGTAGGAGAATTTTCCATACCCGATGAAAGGCACCAGGCCATGTTTCATGATGGCCACGGAAAGCTCTATAAACACCCAAAGAAAAACATATGCAGGCACCTCATAGTGAAACTGTTGAAAATGAGGGACAATAAAAAAAAATGTTAAAAGCAGCCAAAGGAAAAAAATGAGTCAATAATGAGGCTAATGGTTGACTTTTACACACAACAAAGGAGGTCAAGGATAGTAGAACAGCACACTGAAATCACTGAATGAAAACAACTGCCCACTTAGGATTCTGCCTATAGAGAAAATACCTTTAAAAAATGAAGGTGAAATAAAGATGCTTTCCGATGAACAAAAACTGAGAGAATTCATTGCTGGCCTTGAAAAAAGATACTAAAGGGAGTTTTTCAGACAGAAGGGAAATAACCCCAAGTGGAAGAACAATGGAATGAAGAATGTTGAAAAGTGCAAACACATGAGCAAATTTAAATGAATATCGGCGTATGAAAAAGCAGTAATAGTGTCTTATGGGATTAAAATATAAATAGATAATATGACAAAAATAAAACACAAAGAGAGACGAATGAAGTGAAAGGCATTGAAGGTTCTACATTGTCCAAAAGTGGTAAAAGCACTATTTTAAGACAGACTATAAAAAGCCAGGGATGCATTTAAAATTTTTTAGTACAACTACTAGAAGAATAATAAAGGAATGCATAACTGACCAGTGAATAGAAGAGAAATTAGGATTTAAGAAAGAATTGAGTAATCAAAAAGGAGGAGGTAAAGAAGTCCAAAAAACAAACGGGCAAACAGAAAACAAAGTGTGAGACAGTGGGTGTGAACCCAGATATACATCGATGATCATGTTAAACATAAATGGGCTAAATACTCCAATTAAATGACACAGTTATTAGATTAGCTTTTTAAAAACTTCAGCTCTATACTATGGACAGAAGACACACCTTAACATAAAGACCCAGAATGATTCTGAGTTGAAGGATGGGAGAAATATATACCACGCAAACACAATCAAAAGAAAGCAGGTAAGGCTATTCTCATATTCAATTTTGAAGTAGAAAGTTTTCTTAGAGATAAAAAGGAATGTTTTATAATGGCATATCAATTCAGCAGAAAGACATAACAATTCTAGGTTATGTTTACCTCTATGTACATAAAACAAAAACTGACAGAACTAAAATAAGAAATGAATCTTCAATCGTAATTGTACGTTCGACTGTTAAAATTGAACTCTTTCGGTAAATGGTATAACTGTAGACAAAAAAAAAATCAGCTGAGACTACAGAATGCAGATTCCTTTCCAAATGAATGCAGACTATTTGCCACAATGGCTGGTGTTGGGCTGTGAGGCTGGGCTCCACATGTTTCTAAGGACTGAACTATGGATGACGGTGAAAACAAGCAGCAACCAGTAACAGAAAGACAGCTATAAAAAAAAAAAAACACCAAGTGTGATAATATATAGGCTAAAGAAGAAATTGCAAATGGATATTTTGAACTGCATATAATGACAATATGATATCCCATACCACATTACCATCTGATCATACATAGCTAAGCCTGTGCTTGGAGATAATTGTAAAGCCCTAACCTCACATAACCAGAAAGAAGGAAGGCTGGAGATCAGTGATCTAAGTGTGCATATCCAGAAGCTAGGAAAAAAGCAGCAAATCAAACCTGAAGTAGAAGGAAGCAAATAACAAAGAGAAGAATGGACATCTGTAATTTAGAAAACAAATGTATCATGGAGAGTGGAACAGACTCAAAGTCAGTTCTTTGAAAAGACGTTGATAAACCTCTATCAGGACTCAGGCCTGCCTGTGACAAGCCTAGACCTTATGACATATATCTAATATTTCAGCCGTAAATCATACTAACAATCTATTAAATCAAGTATTTTCTATCCTCCTACTTTGAGAAACGTACCTTTGCACAATGGAGATGGTAAGGTTTAGAAGCCAAGAACCCCTCGGAGATCTGTGCCAGAAGTTGAGGTGTGGGGAGATGGTCTCTGGACCCCTACTCTTGCCACCTCGGCACCACCCCAAACCACAAGGAGCCTGCCCCTCCAAGCTCCACCCGTGAGCCCACAGACAGCTGGCTCCCAGCCCCTGTGGGGGCCTGCACAGCATGCCCGCAGTCCGCCTCTGAGAGGGCAGCTGGAGAGAAGGCCCATGCGGGCTCTGGAAGTGGGCCGGGGCCGCCTGGGCAGGGATCTCTGGAGGCTGAGTGTTGGAGTATGGGCTCAGGGTGGGCTCAGGGTGGGCTCAGGGTGGGCAGCCCCTGGGCCCTGCAGATTTCACCCCCTGGGGAAGGTGGACGAGCAGTGGGGGCTGAAGAGGGCCTTTCTGGGGCAGAGAAGGAGGACACGAATGATCACCAGCAGGAACGAGGGGGCGGACATCGCTACGGCTCCTACAGACGTTAGAAAGATAGGAAGTACATCATGACTAATTTTATGTGAATGAATCGGAAAATTTAGATGAAATGGACAGTTCTCTAGAAAAATACAACTCCCAAATTTTTCTTAAAAAGAGATAAACAAATAGTCCTAATCTATACAATGAATTTGATATGTGAATAGAATCCTTTTCACAAAGACAGCTCTGGGTCTATAGGCTCCATTGGTGAAATTTTCTAAATATTTAAAGAAGAAATAACACCAATTTTCCACAGTCTTTTCTGGGAATGGAGAGGAACTACTGGCCAACTCATTTCAACCTGAAAAAAGATATCAAGAAGGGAAAATATCTCTCATAAACATATATGCAAAAACCATGAAAAAATATATTAACATACTAATTCCATTAACAAGGGTAATATATTATGGCCAAACGGCATCTATTTCAGGAATGTGAGGTTGGTCTAGTATTTGGAAATTAATAAAATAAAGAAAAACCAAATGATCATCTCCTTATGTGCTGACAAAGACTCTGGTAAAATTAAACATCATTTATAACAAAAAATGCCTAGCCAACTAAGGGTAAGTGATTAGACAAAAATAGCGTACTGAATGGTGGAATATTGAAAGATTCCCTGTGAGGTTGGAATTAAAACATGACGACGTTAAAACCTGCCATCTCCACTTCTAGTCAACGTTATACTGGGGTCGTAGCAGGGAAAGGAGGCAAGAAAAATAAATGAAAAGCTATGGATGGGAAAGGAAGACGTAACTGACAATGTCCTCATCCACAGACAATGCACTTTTGAATGGACGAAATGCTGAAGTATCTACAGGTAAACTATTAGAATCAGTAAATGAATTTCACAAGGTCACGGGATACACAATTAACATTCAAAAGTCAATTACTCTTCAATACTAGAAGCAAACAAGATCTGAAAAACATATACCTTTTTTTCAATACACCAAAAAATTAAATAGCTGGACAAAAGATACGCATGACTTCAACAAAGAAAGCTACAAAACATTACCAGGAGAAATTAAAGACCTATACGTGTGGAGTGACATTTGGTGTTCACGGATGGGGAGGGTCAGTAAGCTCCCCAAATCGGTCTATGGACTCAGCGTGGCCCCCCATCAGAATGTCAGAATGTGTATGAGGGTGTGTGTGTGTGTGTGTGTGTGTGTGTGTGTGTGTGTGTGTGTGTGTGTGTGTGTAAAAAGATCAGTAAGCCAATGCTAACATTTATCTGGAAATACAAAAGGCTGAAGATAGTGCAGACAATTTTCAGTTCAGGTCAGAGGACACGCGCTCCCTGATAGGAAGCCTCGCCGAGCTCCGGGAGTTGGCAAAGCGCAGCGTGCAAGGACGGCGGTGGACGGCTGTAGCCGAGTGGAGTTCAGAGACACACCTACCCTGTCCTGGCTATCGATTTACTGCAAAGTGGCCCCCGGGGGAAAGGGCCATCTTCCCAATAAATGGTGTGGGCTGCCGTGTGGAGAAAGGTGAACCTCAGTGTCCCACCGCACACCGTACACACAGCCAGTTCCAGATATAGAAGCACAACGACACACTTCCAGAGACACCTTTGCAGACTATCTATCTTCATGACCTCGGGACACACGGACGTCTCTTAAGCAGGACACAGAGAACAGTAACTGTAAAGGAAAAGATGGGTACAAGCACTTTGGAAACCTGGCGAAAATGCCTGAAGCTAAAGAGAAGCGTGTCCTGGGCCCTGCAGCTCCAGACCAAGGTAGGACCCAGTGGGAGGGCATGTGCAGACTCCGAAATGACTCAAATGCCCGTCAGGAGGAGAGCTGCGGGGCGCTTACTGGGCGGAATGCCCCGGGGTCAGCTGCCGACACTGGGTGGCTCCCAGACACAAGGCCGAGGAAAAGCCAGGTTCCACTGACTCCACGGGGCAACCGTGTGTGCGGTGTGGGAGGGGCGGCAGCCGCCAGGCAGGACCTGATGGCGCTGATACTCCTGGCGCAACCTGGCGGTGAGGACCAGGTGCATCCCCTTTGTGCAGATCCATCAGTTATGAACTTACGATTGGAGCACTTTTATAAATGTCTGTTTCATTTCAATAAAGAATGTTTCCCAAATAAAAAAATGCCTACGACAGTGTGTTCTTGGAGCACACTTGTTCATGCAGCCACTTGTCATTGGCCAGGTACTACTTCTCTACCCTCTTAAGAACTTCCAAGACACGCCTTCTCTGCTTTCCCCCAACCTTACGGGTATCCCCACTTTACAGATGAGGACACTGAGGTCAGAGATGTGAATGAACTTGCCCAAGGTCACACAGCTACTGAATGGCAGAGCAGAATTTGAACCCAGGCCTTCTGCCTTCAAATGCCATGTCCTTTCTCCCTTTCCTAAGGGGAAACAGAGCCATGAACCTCAGGGGCACGTTAATTTAAGCACTGACCCCTGTCAGGCATGTACGTAATGCACTATTCTTAAAGTTCCAGGAGACAGAAGGACAAGGTGGGGAGTGTGGGCCTGCCCAGGGGAGCCTTGAGACAGCCCAGAGGGGAGCCCCAGGCTCACCAACGGCAGGGCCACAGTTCCCAGGCAAAGAGCAGACCTGGGCACCAAGGCGCCTGGCAGGTGGCGGGCATGGGCCAAGGTCACCCGAGAATGGGGAGAGATGGGGTGGCTCTGGAAGGAGGGGACATGGGGCTAGGCCCAGGGATGACAAGGCGCCAGAGGAAGGCAGCCCCTGGGGGGCAGCCAGCAGCCATGCCCTGGGTGAGGAGTCAGGAGCTGCGCCGGGGGGAGGAGCAGGCCCTCCACTCCCCAGGGCTCTTCTTCCCAGAGCATCCGTGTCAGCAGGCCTCACAGCTCACACCCCACCTGTCACGGGGAGAGAAAACAGCTGTGGTGTCACAGCTGCCATGCACTGGGGTCCCGCTAGTCTTGTCTTATGTAACTTGCATCCCAGATACTGGTTTCCACCTTAGGGAACCGGGGCCAGGCGGCAAAGCTCCAGGTAACATTCCTAGAATCATGCCCCAAACAGCGCAGGTGCCACGCCTGTCACTGGCAGCACAGATGGCATGTCTATTTGTAGAAGACTAGGGTATTCGTTCCCTCACTTTCTGGAGTAGTTATCCCTACAGACACCTTTTACCATTTGTCTAGTGAGGTAAATTCAATACTAATATTTTAAAATCCATCGCCAGTGCCCATAACAGTGCCTTGGGACACGGCTGGTGCTCACAGCACCACCTGCTGAACATCCCAGGCAGGGGTGATGAGTCCCACTTGACAGATAAGGAAACTGAGGCACAGAGAGGCCAAGTAACTTGGCCAAAGTCACCTGGTTGCAAAGAGGGAGCACCAGGTCCTGGGGCCCCAGGGTGTCCGCTGCCCCACGGGCAACACGGGCGGTGGTGGACACCGAGGGCCCTGACCCTATTTCACGCAGGTCCTGCTTACTCTGCTGAGCTGGGCATTGGGCACCTTTTTGGGCCTTGGATTTTCACTGCTCAAGTTTTGCAGCCAACTCCCAGCGTAAGCCTCAGTCAGACGCTGCCACTGGTGGTGACCGCCGTGAAAAAACAGTCGTGGTTCAGGAAGAAAACACGTCCTGCTTGTCTGGGAAGCACATGCCCGGCTGTTCACAGGACACACACCAGCCCCAAGAACCAAGGCACAGCCCTTGACGTTCAAGAAGAACCTGTTTCTGCTGGCAAACACAGGGCCCAGAATCCTGCCCACCTGCTTTCTGGAGGGGCAGCCCGGCCCCAGCTACGTCATTTCCTGAGGGGCAGGAACCCGTCACCACCTGAGGTCTCCAGCATGCCTGCACAGCACCTAGTGGCCAGGAAGGTAACAGCGTCCTGCTCTGCCCAGCTCGGGGCAGGGACAGCCGAGGTTGAAGTTTATTTCAAGTCTTGGATTTCCTGGCATTCAGTCTTCCGTCTAACCAAGAAACCATACCCCTCTCATTGCCTTGCGTCAAAAACTCGGTTAAGCACAAGCAGAGAGGGCTTCCTCAACCATTTTTGCAGCAAGACGGGGGAGAAAATATAAACTCATCCATGAAAAGAACACTGCATGAACCTTAAACTTTAGTCAACCCTAAAAGAAGTGAAAACATCTAATAAATTGATACAGTTTATAGAAACTAGATAGAATATTAAATAGGAAAATGTTTACTATGTTTCAAAAACTCAAATCCACCAGTTCATCCATTGGGTAAATGTTTATCTAAAAGTTCAGGGGCAAAGTTAAACAGTTGAAATAAAATGGAATTAAGCCTTGATATTTTGTTTTACTTTGAGTACAGATGGAAGACAAAAATAATATCTCATAAAGCAGAAAGTTCTATTTTCGGCAAAATATTTGGAGAAGTCATTTTATTTTTAATTTGGGTACCTAGAGTCGGTGTGACTTGGGAGGGAGGTTTCAGCTGAATCCTGTGAGCTGCAGTGTCTGGAAACGGGCTTGGCTTGTTTCAAACATTCATTCCACAAAGATACAATTTGTTTCGAAAAGTATCATGCCAGCCAGAAACTGCCAGGAAATTCGTGCTTGTAAAACCCTAACGACTCCAGGGGAAATTCCATTCTCCCTTTTCTTTCATTTGACCGTCTCAGGTACACGGGGGCACCGCTCCAGTCCACGCAGTCCTGCATCGGCAAGCTTTTCCTGGGTCTTTTATTTGTGATAAGGATTTTGTATGCAATCACCGACATTAGAGTGTCCCGGGAGTGCTGAATTGCAGGGAAAGGTCATTATGATTCAAACAATTGTACAGAAAATTCGATCATTTCTTTTCAGAGACCCAAAAAGTAAACAGAAGGTCTTCTTCACGGAAAGTCCTTGTTCAGTCTTTCTTTTTCTCTATACCAACTGCTGAGAAACAGCTCCGTGGCCCTTTTCTCTGCCTTCCTCATGTCTTTCAGGAGTTGGCCTCACACATGCTCTCTCTGATGACTCAAAGATTCTTATATCTTCGATGTGTTTCCATCTAGTATGGCCATTATTCTTATTTTCCCAGAGAGTTATATTTTTTGTCTGTTTTTAGAAGAGTTTCAGACTTCCAGAAAAACGGAGGAGCTAGCCCAGAGAGTCGCCGTCTCCCCAGCACCTTGTTTCCCGTTACTAACAGGGGACATCAGCCTCTCCGCTGGTTACTGCTACTGAACCAATAGCAATACCTTCTGGTTAAATATAGTCCCTACGTCATCGAGATTTTCCTGGTTTTTGCTTAATGTCCTTTTTCTGTTCCAGGAGCCCATCCAGGATCCCGCTGGACATCTTTATTCTTTCTGATGCTCCTGTGGCTTCATCTCCAGCCTATGCAGGGGCACAGCCAGGAGCCTCAGTCCAAGTTTCATGTTCCTTTTTCTTGACGTGACAACACTGCAGGGGAAAACAGTCCTTCAGGGCTCTCTACTGGAGGAGAAGGGAAAACAGGGAAACTGTTCTTGCAACAGTTTTTCATGGAGAACTCCTATACTGTCAGAGTCTGTTCCAGACATGGAGGACACAGTAGCTATCAAAACACAAAAATCCCTGCCCCGATGGCTGTCACACAAATAATGGCTGCTACAGGTAGCTGTTCTGAGCCTACACCTTCTTTTCCCGTGCAAAGTGGCCATTTCTACACAGTTCCAACATCCACGGGAAACCTGGCAACGTTAATAAAATCACTTAAGTATGTGTGCATTTAATCCCTTAGATGTGTTTCACGAGACTAAATAGCTGGGTGTGTGTGAATTTGTTTCAAATCTCAATTACATTTGTCTGCCCTGCTAAAAAAATAAGTGACATAAACCCAGATGTTAAATATCTAGTGAAAAGAGTAAATACTGTTGTGGGGAGCAAACCCTTGCTTTGTTACAAGGGGTCAGGGTTGACATAAAATGTTAATTTGCTTGCACTCTCATATTTTTACAGACAAACCAAAATGGGACGTGAAGGCAAATGTTGCTTGTGATTTCCAGGGCATGCGGGGTCAGCGCCCTCCCCTCCCAAACTCCACACACGGGGAGCAGTCAGAACGCACAGATCCAAGGAGTCTCAGGACCATAAGGAAATTGGGAGCCCACCTGCTTTAACGGCTTTCTCAACACTTGAATCCTCTGCACTGGGTCGCCACTGACAGAGGCCCTGGAGCCGGGCTGTTTAGAAAGTTTTCTCTTTCAATGAGACATGTGCTGGCGGCTTCTTTACGATTTCAGCCTGCTCTTCTGCGTTCTGAGGCTAAGTGGAATACACGCAGCCGGTTCACGGCATTGCCTTCAGATGGTTTCACGGTCTCTCATTCAAGCCAAGGCAGCTGCGCCCACTTCTGCCGACCAGTGCTCAGGCCAGGTGGTTCCGAGCGCTCGCACATCCTAACTGTCCTCGGCATACGCTTCTGCGCTCAAAGTCCTTTACCAGAACTCTGAGCTGCCGCACTCAGGGGTCGCGCTTTAGTTCTCCTTCTGCTCCACCTTTTCTTTCGCAGGGTGAGAAGGGTTCACCGCCTTCTCCTTGGGCTGGAACCCAAGACTCTGCCATGGAACGAGCCCTGTGACCGCGGACATGTCTCCTGACCACTCTTCGTTGCCTCAGTTTCCCCATCTGCACATGGAGGCGCTCATCCCAGTGGGCTGGCCGCCCAAGTCAAACAAGCGGGGCCCCTGCTGTCCTGCTCGCTCTCCGAACGTGGGTGTTTCCTCCCAGTGTGCACATTCTTTCAGGGCGACTGTGTCTCACCTGTTGTTCTGACCGCCCCACATGTCAGTTACCCCCAAATCCAAATTCGTCTCCAGTTCTTGTCTTTCTCCAGAGGTTCAGACCTCCATTTCCCAAGTCCCCCTGCACGGCTCCGCCCGTGCCCCACAGGCCCCGCTCCCAGCCTGCGTCCTCTTGGCACACACATCTAGCTGGCAGGGGCGAGAAAAGCCCGGGCACCTAAGCCAGCAGTCTGCATGCACGTATCCGAGCGCCTGACCTGCCCGAGGAGAGGCTCCCACCTCCGCAGAGGAAGCCCGACAGGCGCGGTGCCGTGGGTGTCAGCGTGGGCGGGGGTGGGGCCACGGTCCTCAGCCCTTTCTGTCTTCAGCCCCAAGAGGAGGAGTCGCCGGCCAGGCCTCATAGCAGGGGCAGGAGTGGTGGGCTGCATGGTAGCCACACCCTAATCCCTAGGCCTTGTGAGTGGGACCGTATTTGGGATGAGTCTTTGAGGATGGAGGCAAGGATCTGTACATGAGATCACCTGGGATTGCCTCGGTGTCCTTACCAGAGACACACCGGGGACAGACACAGAGGAGGAGAAGGTGGTGTGACCCCAGAGGCAGAGGCTGAGGGGTGAGCCACAAGCCCCGGACTCCTGAAGCCCCAGAAGTTGGAGGTGGCAGGAAGGAACCCCCGTGGAGCCTCTGGAGGGAGCGCAGCCCTGCCCACCCCTTGCTCCTGAACTTCCGGCCCCCACACACCTAGGAGAGCAAATCCCTGTTGTTGTAAGACCCCCGGCCCCCGGTTTGTTATGGCCGCCCTGGCCACTCATTCAGCAGGGCCACCAGCACAGATGAAAAGGTCCCAAGGGGCTGAAGGACGGTCCCCTCTGTGTTCCCTTCAGACACTCAGCCCGTGGGTGTCCTAGCTTTGGGCTGGCTGTCCACTGGGGCTGAAACCTACAGGAAGAGGACACGAGCCTGGCAGAGACCCAGACCTATGGCCTCGCTCCCATCCAGGGACCGAGCGGCTCCGTGGGGCACAGGCCTTGGCGGGCTGGAAGGCGGGACGCTGCTCCCCCCACTGCCGCCATTCCTCTGCGCACAGCTCACCAGGAACCCGCAGGGAGAGACGGGAGGTTCAGCCCGCGGGGTCAGGCCCCACTGGGCCCCTGGCCATCAGAGTGTCTAAGAGCACCTGAGTCCGACAAAAGGCCCCGCTTTAGGCCACTGGGATGCAGGGAAGAAGGTGCGGCCACTGGGTCCTGCTGACCTGCCCCACCCCGGCCCCCGGTGTGGAAGAACAGCACGCCTGTCAGTTCAGCAAGTGCCCACGGAGCGGCCTGGTTCACCGCTGGCCCTGGCCACCGCCCTCGGCTTGGGCTTTTCCTGGCTCCGGACCCCCTCTTCACATTTATACCCCATTAGAGGGAAAAGCCCCAATATTTCAAGCCACTGCTTGGGCCAAAACGCTGACTTTTTCTGTGTACAGTCTGGAAAGAATGTCTGCTCCTTGCTCCCCCTTCTTGAGTTTTCTGCCCTTCTGATGTGTGACCTTGGTCCGGCTGTCCTTAAAAGAAACGCCTTGGCAGCCCCTCTCCTGCGGCGGAGACCGCCCCAGACTGTGGCTGCGATGGCACAATAAACGCCAGGGAGGTGGGCAGAAATCAATGAGTAATTGCTCCCTTTCTCTTTCCATAAATAATTTATGTTGGTTTTGGACACTGCGTTGATCAGGGAAGAGGGAAGCTTGCCTCTCCCTCCCGGCACAGCGGTGCCCCAGCTGACTGCGGTCCGTGCATGTCTGCCTCCCCCACCCGACCTCTGGGTGCCCAGGCACCAAGGGCCCGTGAAGCTGTCTGTGTCCCTCGGCTAGATGGTATTTCTCTGCCCTCCAAGCTCCTGGGATGCTGTGCCTGCCCCTCCCAGACCACATGCAACACTTCCCACCTTGAACCTGCTGAGTCGGGCACTTGTCTTAGTTTCCAGACCAATCATTGGCCAACTTCTGGGAAGGACCACCTAGTAAATCATTCAGGCATTATTGGTCATACAGACAGGATGGTTGCATACAGGATGGTTGCATAATCGATGGGACTCAGTGAAAAATGAAAATGCAGGGCCCTTTGTTAAAAAATTATTAACAATTTCAAGATTGTGATAGCAGATGATGAAAATAGTGACATGGAGTTCTTTTAAGCACAGGCCCTCATGTGACTATACAGGTCACATGTGTATGAAGTGACCCTGTATATGGCCTCTGTAGCAATGACTCACCTCTGCCACTGCAGCGCAAAAAGCAGGCATAGATGATATACAAACGAATGTAAATGGCTGTTTTCCAATAAAACTATTTATAAAAACAGGCCCCTGGACAAAAGTCTGCCAAACCTTCCTCCATACAACTGCAAGTCCCTTGGAGGCAGGGCTTTGCCCACTCATACATTCATCCATCCACCCACCCATCCACTCATCATCCGTCTGTCCACCCATCCATCTGTCCACCCATCCATCCATCATCCATCTCTCCACCCATCCATCCATCATCCATCTGTCCACCCATCACGCACCCACCCACCCATCATCCATCTATCCACCCACCCATCCTTCCATCCGCCCAACAAAGCTTTGCCGCGCCCCTCCTATACTCCAGGCACTGCGCTAAATGGGAGGTTACAGAGAAGAGAAGCCGTCCCCTGTCTTAGGCACATCTCAGACTCAAGGAGACACATAAGTATCTAGTGCAACGTGGTGTCAGAGACCCGTGGTGGACTTTGGAGGATCTATTGCCACATCCTGCAGGGCCTCCCCGGCAGGAGAGGAACAAATGCCCATCGAGTGACTCAGTGAATGAGTCCTGACAGCCTGCCTGGCCGGTCCAGCCTCTTGGCCGTGGAGGACCGGCCAGAACTGCAGACATCAGCTGCATTCCATCCCACCTGCACCTTCTGTACTTTGGGAAAGTGACTTCCTCTCTCCGTGTCAGTAAAATGGGGAAGAGCAGGTCCCCTGCCAGGGAAGTTGGAGTGGGAAAACCCAGCTGTGGGCACTGGGCCTGACCCCTGCACGTGCACTCCACCTGGGTCTCCTTCCTGCCCAGGCCCGGCACCCAGCGGGCCCTGAGGGAAGCGGGCTGGCCTGGAGCACTGGAGATTTGAGGAGGCCTAGTGGTGGCTGAGCCCCGGGCCCAGCTCACGGGGTCCCCTTGTCCCCCTGAGCTGGTGGTTTGTGTGCTGGATCTGAGAGAGGGGCGAGTGTCCCACCTCCCAGAGGCTCTGCTCACGCCCCACCCCCCGAATCAGGCCCTCCGAGCCTCCAGCCCCGCCGTACGGCCCTCATGGGGCCCCTGGAAGATGCAGTGGCACCTCTAGGTGGCTTCAAGAAACTCAGCACCTGTGAGGGCAGGAAGGCCCTGGGGCTTCAGGGCTTGTTCCCTGGTTGAGAAGCAAAATGAAAAAAGCAACTGACCTTTCTCTTCAAATATCTTTTGATTAAATTCTGGATCCTACTTATATTCCGCAAACTTTTAAAACAACCCAAACTAAGGTAAAGAAGTGGAGGGGTCCTGATGGGTTCCAGCCACCCTGGGACGTGGACCATCTCTACACACATGGGCAGTGTGCACACACACACACACATGTGAACTTAGGGCACACATACCTACCCTTAATCTTAGCTCAGCATTTTGGAAATGAGAAAAGAGAAAGATAGTGGATGGGTTGGAGGAGAACAGACCTCGCTGGTATCCATAAGATCAACACTGAACCTCCAGGCCCGCCTGTTAGTTATCAAGTCATTAGGCCTACGTGTGACAGACCTGACTTTAAAGACACTTCACTTTTACACCCAACAGATTTTAAAACGTATCAGTCTGTCTTTGACAAACAGGGCTGTTGTTTATTCAGACATTATTTTCCCTGAGGGAGGTTGGTAGTAGTTGGAAGTTGGTAGTTTTAATGAAATAATCTATTTTTTAAGAAAACAAAATACCTTCTACCTTAAAAAAAAAAACATATGGACATATTTAACTTAATTATTTTACGTACAAATGAAAAGCACTGGTTCAAAACCTAGATGCCTTAAAATAACACAAATTTCAAAATGACGTTATACAGAGACTAGGATTTTTACAGTGTGCTTAAAATGGCCTTCACAACTGTCCACGGTGGGGGGGTTAGCCACTTTCATGGACGGTGAGCACTATTTCACACCCTCCCACTCGTGGGAGGTCCACCCACATCCACGGCATCCCGAGGAACGGCCCGTCCCCCGCAGGTGGGACCGCAAGGCGCAGCCCGCCCCGATCTGTCATCGTCTGTTTCCAGGGTACAGAAATGGCAACTGCTATTGCTTCAGTCACAAACCGTGGGCCTACTATGTGCGAGGCACTGCTCCATGTGCCGAGGAAAGAGTACCCACCTCCTTGTGGCTTATGAGTTGGTGGGGCAGAAGGACAGCAAACGGCGCCCCAGGTGGTGTGTCTGGAGTGATGGGCCGTGTGGAGGAGGGCAGAGCAGGAGAAGCACCTAGGAAGCATCTGACACAGTGCAATTGGGGGTGCTGTGCTCACACTTAGGGGTGTCACAGGACACCTCTTTGAGGAGGGACCTTCGAGCAGAGACCTGAATGAGAGGAGGTCAGAGGAGGGCAGGAGTCACGTGGAGAACTTGCAGAAAAGTGCTGCAGGCAGAGGGAACAGGCAGCGCACATGTCTGGAGGTGGAGACGTGCCTGGTGCACCAGCAGACTGGTAAGGTGGCCAGCAGGTCTGGACAGCGGGGAGGGTCCTGGGGCATGAGGTCAGGGCCGCGGGCAGGGCCAGACCAGGTAGGGTCTGGGAGGCCACGTGCAG
Organism: Manis pentadactyla; assembly: GCF_030020395.1. NCBI lineage: Eukaryota > Metazoa > Chordata > Mammalia > Pholidota > Manidae > Manis > Manis pentadactyla. Next base: position 7,531,673 of record NC_080027.1, on the reverse strand, counting down.
TGGACAGTTTTTGGAAGGTTGTGAGCCAGACAGACGCAGAATCCAAAGCAGCTTAAATAAACTAGGAGCAGAACCCTGATCCAGGTCTGGCTGCTCAGGGCAATGTCCTGACTGCAGTGTGTTTTATCGGTTTGAGAAAGTGACCCTAGTCTCTCGAGTAACAGCAGCAGGGGTGATATGAACCACCATCATCCTCGCCACCCCCCATCACCAGCCCCACCTTCCCAGCAGATATCAAGTCGTCCCGCATGTCAGGATGGTGCTAAGAGTTTGGACAGAGGCTGGATATTCTGTTACGTGCCCTTGCGAGAGAAGAAGTAACTTGCTTCCGGCCACCCAGCTTGCGAGGAGAAGAGCTGGGCGTGGGACTTGGAAACACCACTCAGGCTTGTCTGATTTCCCCAACAGCCACGGACAGGCCTTTACTTTATTTACCTGTCCTTTCCCTCCAACTGAGACTCTCCAATGTTCTGCTGCCATCCTGGGAGCCCAGCATCTCAGCACTGCGCCTTGCAGCTGTCTGTCCCCTCCCTGCTGCCTTCCAAGTGCCTGCGTGGGTCACTCGTGGCCCCTGGTGGTCTCTGCCACATGGGCTCGCAGGCGGTGGAGGAGCAGACCAGTCCCCCCACAGGTGGACCAAGGACCCTGCTCGGGACGTCTCCCTCACAGGCAGCCCTGCTGTGGGGTGCGCCCAGCCCCGCCCCAGCTGTCCGCTCAGCCCGGGTTTCTGTGCATGGCGACCGTCCCGGGGGATGCAGCTCGGGCGAGACGCTGGCAGCAGTGGTGACGGCTAAGAACTTGGGGTTCTGGGTCGGTTTTCTCCTCTGTGAACCAGGAGGAGAGCCATGAGCCCCGGCCTCCAGTGTTTTTGTCAGGATTAAAGCGGACGGTACCTTTGGCACAGTGCCCAACCTGTCAGTGTGAGAGGTCTTGGCCGCTCTACTTCTTTTTGGCTATTGTCTGAGGGACCCTGGAGAAGGACCTCCTCTCCGTGGGGTGGCCCCAGCCCACTGTGCGAGGGTGCTCTGCCCAGCCTCACCCCCCGGCTCCTGCAGCTGGCATTCCGGTTTCCCTTGAGGAGCCACCAGCCCCTCACAGCCCACGTGGCTTGCGGGCAGTGCCTCCCACCTGGCGCCAGGGGCGGCCGAGGGCTCTGCTTCTGACCAGTCACAGCTTAGCATCCCCCAGGCCGGGGGACTCACTTACGGACGGGCACAGACCCAAGTCAGGGGAACCAGAGCTGACCGTCTGATCTTGGAACTCTTGCTGGAGGGCCTGGGGGACAAGTGCTCCCTGTTCACTGGGACTGCACTGGGTGGAGGCCGGGGGGCGCGGGGGCCTGTCATCTGGCCACTGGGAGGGAGTCTTCCCGAGGGTGGATCCAACCCAGAGAACAGCAGAACCAAGAGAGGGAGAAAGATGGAATTTTGGAGACATTGAGCCCCTGGATCCAGCTGTGCCTGAAGCCGGTGTGCTGTCCCTCGTTTACCCTGACACTCCTGAATAGTATGGGTGGTCACACTGAACCACCTGTATCCTCTTGTTTGGTGTCTGTCTGGCAAAGTCCCCCAAATTTAAAGCACCAACTTCAACTACAGGTTGGTTTATTCCTTGTCCTCCTCCTAGCAGCCGGCCGCTGGCCTGGGACAGAGAGACACACTCTTATGCAGATTCTGGGAGTGAGAGTTCTACGTGAATTCATTAACAGAGCCTTTATTATTTTAAGCCATCTAGTGATGGTTTAAATATTTGGCATTTCTTAAAATAAACTGAGATCTTCCCAGATGGTTCGTCTCACAGTCTGGGTGAGAGGCTGTGACTCTAAGACCAGAACAGAACAAAAGCCCACCTCCCCGAGCCTTGACATTGGCAGTGACTGGGCCAACTCAGTGTTGGGGCCAGCCCACCCTGGGAGGAAAACAAAGGGACACCTGCCCCCACCCAGAGGGTCCTGCGGTCACCTGAGTCTGGGGAAGGCTGCCCTCAGCACCTGCTGGAGGGCGTTCGCACCCGAGAAGACCTGCAACGAAGAGATCAGCTCAGCGTGGTTCAGTCTGGGCTCCCCCAAACCACTCAGCTCCTGAGGGCAGGGGTTGGGTCAGCCCTACCCCTGGGGCATGAAATCAGGGCGGAAAGACGGCTGTCTGCCTTTCCCCTTTGCTCCTAAGGCAGCATGTATTTCCTGGAGCTGCTGTAACAAATCTCAGAAAGATAGGGCTGAAAACAGCACACATTTAGTATCTTCCGAGTCTGGAAGTCAGGAGTCCAAAAGGGGCCTCAACTGGGCTAAAATCACGACATCGGCAGAGCTGTGTTCTTTCTGGAAGCCCTAGGGGAGAATTTGCTTCCTTCCTTTTTCCAACTTCTAGAAGCCGTCTGCATTCCTTAGCTTGTGGCCACTTACTCCATGTTCAAAGCCAAGAGTGCACCCACTCCCCCCGCAGGCATCTCCTGACTCTGACCTCCCTGCTTCCTTCTCCCATGTTTAAGGACCTGTGCTTCCCTTGGGCCTGCTGCACCCCCAGGGTAATCTCCCCTTCTCAGGGCCAGCTGATGAGCAGCCTTCATTCCATCTGTAAGATGTTCACAGGGTCCAGCAATTAGGACACAGGCTTCTTTGGGGGCCATTATTCTGTCCACTACACCTCCTAAGTGTGAGCACTGCTGAATACAGGGAAAAGGATCGGAGTAGAGGGTCTCGAGGACCCTTCATTCATGCATTTGTTCGTCCAGTAAATACTGAGTACCTGCTGTGTGCTAGGCCCTGCCATGGGTGCTGGGGATTCCACAGCCACAGGCCAGACCAAGTCTCTACCCTAAGGGGGTCTTCGAGTCACAATAAAAAGGCTAAAAGACACAAGAGCCCAGTGTGGACACGTCCTCAGGGCAAGCTGGTGTTGTACCCATCTGAGGCCATCCACGACCAGTCTCAGGAAGCCTTGTTTTTTCCTGGGAGTTCTGCCTCAGAGCAAAATGTGGAAGGGCCAGGAAGTGGAGAGAGGAGGAAAAGGGACATTTTCCTGAGAAGCAGTGTTTTCTGGGTTCAGGTTGATCTGAACAATGAGGAGGCCCACCTGCACCTGCTCTTGGCCTGTCTCCTTGCTTTTTCGGACATCGTGGCCTTTCGGGGCAGCAGGCTCTCATGCGACAGCAGCTGGGTTTTAAAATGCTCCAGGCCCTCTTTGGGATTCAGTTCACACACTCTTGACTTTGGATGTCAGGGTGGCGGGAGGCGGAGGAGTTCTGCACGGGACCCCACAGGCTGGCGTGTGGGGCTCAGGGTCACGGTTTTGCTGGGCTCTCACCCTGCATCCCTGGAACCCTCCTGGGCAAGGGCCTGGCTCCTGAGGCCTCGCCCAGCCATTGGCCGATGTCTAATAAACCTCACCGCTGGGATTTCTTGGATGAATAACATGGGAAAAACGGAGGGAGCAGGCCGAGGAAGTGGATAAATTAAAAGTAATGAGGCTGCTTTAAACGGACACAGGTTCCGGGAGAGAATGTGAACCAAGACATTGGTTTATTTTAAAATATACTTTATTTTCCATTCTGTCTCTGTTTAATCTCCTCTGATAGAGCTAAAAAAAACCACAAAAAACCTATTTAGTCCAAAAACTGAAATTTATATATAGTTTAAAAATGAAAAGGGGGATGGGTGTTGGTCAAAGAGTATAGGTCAAAACAGCATCCCACAAGGACAGTGGCTGTCGACAGGTGTTGGATCAACAGGCAGATTGACACTCGAGGTCTGAGCTGAGACCCCAGTCTTGGCCCTACGGCAGTTGGCCCATTCGAAAGTTCCATCACTTTTTTTTTGCCTTTTCACAGAGTGGTATTTTTTTCTTTTCTAGATAATTCTATGGCAACATAATGATGATAAGCATTACCTGGGGAGTTGGGAAGATCAGCTGCTCTCTCTCAGCAGCTGGGTGACCTTGGGCAAGTCATTCAACATCTCTGAAAATAAGTACTAATTCCTACAGGTGTGTCCCGGTGCTAACGCACAGCGTGTGGGTGCCATGCTGGGCTCAAAGCAACCCCTTGATAAATAGCACTTACTGTCCTTCGCAATAATTAAGCTGTGAGAGTAATAATGATCCACTGGCTTGTTTTTCTAATAAAGATCACTCTTGCCTTCTTTGGATAATCTAGTCTTTTGATGCACAGAGAATGATTTTTTTTCTGTGCTTGGTTCTGATTTAGATTAATGACTCTTGCTCAGATTCACTCACCAAGAGGGTGACCCGCACCGGTTTGGTGACTCTTAGCCAGACACCATCCTCAAGGGTGTACAAGGGCCCAAAGCCACAGCGACCAGGATTTCTTGGGAGAACGTTATCTGAGTTATTCCTCCCTTGCCTGAGGCTGGGGGAGACTCAGGGAGTCTTGTGGGGGGGCTTGGCTCCCGGCGCTGGGCTTGGGGTGACAGTGGGCCAGAGGCCAGCTAGCACCTCCAAAGCCTACTCTGGCAGGAGGCCGGCTGGGGCACCCTGGGCGGAGGGGCGGGGGTGCTGCAGGCTGGGAACTGCCGCCCACAGACAGTGAGGGGGTGCGGGGCAGAGGGAGCACGGGTGTCGGAGAGGTTCCCGGGGCCGGAAGTGGGCTTCTGGGAGGAAGCCGGCCAGGAGTGAGGACACCGCGTGTTAACCGTCAGCTGCGGATACTCAGGGAGCCCGAGGGGGATGTTTTCACGAAACCAGGTCTAAAAGGACCACAGGAGCACCGAGTCAGCCCCCAGACAGTCCGCTCCACACATCCACCTGGCAGCGAGACTCAAGCGCGGCTGAGTGCCCTCCCCATGGCCGCCTCCGTTCCCTAAGCCGGCCCTGGGGGTCCTTGGCAGAGAGACAGGAGAGGCCCAGGAGGAAAATGGGAGAGAGCTGGATCCCCCTGCAGCCTCTGCCTGAGGCCTCCAGCTTCAAGCTGGGTAGGCCACGGAGGGGGTAAAGCGATGCTTCCAAGCGAAGCCTCCCAAGGGACCGGACATTTAGTTGCCCTCATGAGACCTTGTTTTGTGACTAAACGTGGCTGGGAAAGCTTTTATTACGACAGTGACCAGAATTCCGGGGCCTGCCCTGGAATTACCCAGGGGCTGGGAAGAGGCAGTCCCCCCAGACAGGGGCGCTGGGCAGACTGGCTCCTGGAGACACACATCAGACCTGACTTGAGCATGTGATCGCCGTGGTGCGCACACGCCCATGGTCGAGCTACCAGCGTGGCATCACCGAATGGGAGGAGATGCACACAGCCGGCTCCTGTGTGCGAGTGGGTGTGAGCAGGTGTGAGCTGGCTCTGGCACCCCCAGAGAGCAGGTCTGAAGGGGCAGGGGGAGAAAGAGCAGGTCTATTCCTAAGGGAGTTCTGCTCCTTTAATGCAATGGCTCTGGCTTTATTTTCTGCCAGAACACCCTTCACATTTTACACATGTGTGTGCTGGGGATGGGGGCGGGGGGCCTTACTTCTCTCCCCTGTACCCGGGCACACTGTTCAGATCGCTGCTTGATCCCTACTGCATGCATAGGTCTGCATAAGTCTGGCTCTAAACAGGCCCTCAGCATTTGTTGAATGACTAAATGAGTAAACGGGGCACCTCCTCCAAAAAGCCCTACCTGGCCCCCACGTGAGGACCAGTCCCCAGCCATGTACTCCCACAGCACCACGGACGTTGCAGCAGTTAATGCAATAGCGTTTAACAAGTTGGTGGGCTCCCGACGCACACATCCTATGGGAAGAAAGCCCCCTGACAGTGGACACTGCCCTTGACTTCTTTATGGCCATATCCCCACTGCTGGCTCCATGCCCAGCACTTAGAAGACCCTCAGTAAATATTCCTGAAGAGACGAACAAATGCCTAATTAATGTGTGGTCTCTTGTTGGCACGGGTGGGCTTCAGGGTGAGCTCATGACTGGCTGCCGAGGATGAGGCCGGTGGGCAGCTTCTGCCACAGTAACGACCAAGCCTCGGCTCTCAGACGGCACTTTATTCCTTGTTTGGGCTTCTAGCATTCAGGCCACATTGCCAGGTGGCCCTGCTAGTTGCCTGGTCACACAGGGTCTGGGCAGAGGGGGCTCCACCATCACAAACATTGCCAGACACTGTGCCAAAGGGATGAGAACAAGACAGCGTCTAGAAACAGCCAAGAAATGTCCTGCCCAGAAGGGACCTGATGTCACTTCCACTTGCTATGCGAGAGCCAGACTAGTCCATGGCCCATCCTCCATGGGGGCCAGGAAGCATCGCCCATCCATGCTCCTAGAAGGAGGGAGACATGGAAGTGTTTGGTGAATAGCATCGTTGCTTGTTACTGGAGCATAGGCAGGACTGGTGAGAGCCAACACCGGCCAGAAGCACAGAGCACGTGGCGTCCTGGTCAAAGGCCGGCGCCAGCCCAAGGCTGCCCAAGTGGGCCTGCAGAGGGACTGGGTGCGCTGCAGGATCCGGGGAGGCATCCTGTGCGTTTCATTCAGGGACAGCTTCCCGGGGTGCATCCCACACAGGCACACAGGGCTCTGGGCTCCGAAGGGCCCCTGCTTGGTTTAATTCTCTGCTGTTGCCATCTTGAAAGTTTTTGTAATTTTTTGACAGAACCCTGCATCACTGTCCCCATGAATTATGTGGCCAGTCCTGACGCGATGGCATCAGATGTGGGAGCTGGTGTTCCCTGGAGGAGTAAAGAAGGGTGTCTCACTGTATCTGGGCAAGCAGCCACCACGCTTAGAAGGTGGAAGAGCTGGCGTGGGACGCCAGTGCCCTGCCTGGAGCCGCTGGGTGCTGACATATGGTTTTATACAGAAACGGATGCATTAAAATGGGAAACACTCTCTGAGCTTAAAAAGAATCCCACTTGGCTCCCAAAGAGTTTGCTTTAAGATTCACTGCGTAGGTGTTGTGTTGTGCTGCTCTGCTGGAGAAGGGGAGAAAGAACGTAAAACTGTTCTGCTTATGTCTGCAAGAAGACACGTCGGGCACCTGGCCTTTGTGTAGCGGCTAAGCCCCTTCTCCCTGTGTCGAGGCTAAGACCCACTGGGACATACTGGTTCATTCACCCGACAAGGAACTGATGAGCCACCATGCGCCAGGCATCCCGCTAGTGAGACAGGCAGTGGACAGAACAGGCAATACTGCCCGCAGACGCTTGTTCTAGTCAGGAAGAAAGACGGGGAAAGAGAAGAGGGAAGTGGGTAAGGTCTGTGGCGTGCAAGGTGGAGACAGAGCAGAGCAGGTGCTTCGGGGGCAGAGGGCTGCTCTTGGGATGCACGGCTGGGAAACAGCACGATTACTAACAACATGGCAGAGGCCGTTCATCGCAGGCTCTGTGCATCCCTCCTCTGCCCACAAGGCCCAGGGTGCAGCCAGCCTGGCCTGGCCCTTGACCCCCTTCGATTCTCCCACAGGCCTGATGGCAAGCAGACAATCGTGCAGGGAGCTAAGTGAGGCCCGGACCCCCGGGACCCCCAGCTCGGAGGCAGACACACAGGGCCCCAGCAATGTCCTGGCTTTACTGTCATGCAATTTTCCATCCCCAGCACCCTGGGCCTCCATCACAGTTGAACGACTGGGGTCGGGCAGAGGAGTGGGGCTCTGAGAGCCACCCACTCTCTGTCTCCAAGTCCCAGGTCAGTGGCATGTGGAAGTTGGCTTCCTGCCACCCCTTTGCTCCCCAGCTTCAGCTCATTTTCTCTTTTTTGGCTAAAATGCAGATTGGGAAGCAGTAAACCAGAGCTGTGCATCTTCCGCGTTGGGCAGATGGCTCTGAGGGGCCACTGCGTTGCCCTCCGGCCACCCCACCAACAGGGATGGGAGGACGTGCCGCTGGAAGGACCCTGGAAGTTGTGCAGCCGTGGATGGACCTCCCGACCTCTGTGGGGTCATGTGGCCCCTGCCTCATTCCCTTTTCCAGGTCATCGTGTCCTGGCCCTCAAGGGCCGCAGGACGATGCAGGTCCCAGAGCACCGTAAGCCTCCGATGCCACAGCCTTCCTGGTGCCGGCCAGTAGCAGGGGCAGTGAGCCCCGAACCTGCTCAGCCTGGCTTGGTGCGCAGAGCTGGAAGACGGAGCCTGAGCGAAACAGCTCTCTGGGCAGCCGAGCTAACAGTGTGGCAAGCCATGGCCGGACACCCCCAGGGGCCAGGGGCACAGCGAGCTCAGCAGAGGGGCAGAGAAGAGCGGGGTGCCATCCTTCCCCACCACCCTTTGGGGCACCAAGAACAGGGTCTTCGTGACCCCTCGCTGGTCACTAAGTGAGCACAGAAATGCCGCTGAGCTTCGTAGGGCCACGTCCTGGCTATAGCCTCCTCCACGACCCCTGAGGGGCAGGGAGCAGAACTTAGTCCCCTGGATTAGCGAAAGATGCCCTGCACACAGGAAGTCCTCAATAAATCAATATCCAGTAATTAAGCCAAAAAAGGGCGGGGAAAATTTCCAAGAAATTTAACTCAGTGGTACTTAACCTGCTTTCCTCCTAAGTCTTTTCAGAAAATGATCACAAAACCAACAAACACCCACCAGAGTCTCTGAGAGTGGGGCAGGGAGAAGACGGGGCTACGGTGAGCGGCACAGACCGTACGCGAGAGGGCCACCTGGGTCTTTCATGACACAAGGCACACAGAGCCCTGGGCACAGCCCACATCTGGGTCCCCCCGGCCACCACCCCCTCTGCAGGGAGCCTCAGGAAAGCCCCACCCAGCTGCCCGTCCTCCACATGGTAGCCGGTAGCCGCAGTGGTCTTTTGAAAAGGCTGACAGGCGGTGAGGCTGGGGAGCGTCCCAGTGCTGCTGGGAGCAGCCGTGCACGGGGAGTTGGGAAAACAGCGAGTCATAACCCCCCAGAGGTCCACCTGTGCACACTGATGACCCGGCCACCCACTCCTGGGCATGGAGCCGACAGCAGGGTCTTCCTGTGCTCGCTAGGCCTGCGCAGGAGAGGCCCTGGCAGCCCTGCTATTGACAGACCCCAGACCGCATGACATCGGCAGCAGGGTGGGTAAGCAACGTGTGGTACACACACATGCACGGGGCAGTGCTGAAGTGAATGGCGACACGGCGTGGCGCCCCACAGACAGACCTTACAATGTACATTGAGTGAAGGCAGCAGACACAGAATATGAGCCACGTGCCTACACTGGAATACAGGTCAAAACAGACAAAGCCCTCTGGGCCGTTAGAAGGCATGGGAGCAGTTTCGGTGGCATTTTTGGGAGGAGGATCTGGGGTCACGTTCCTTTCCTCATCTGAGTGCTCATTATACTGGTGGGTTCATTTCATCAACAGTCTTTGGGTTGCACTGTGATGGCCTGAACTGTGTCCCTCAAATGCACGTGTTTGAGCCCAAACCCCGAATGCAACCATATTTAGACATATGAGTCTTTACGGTGGTAATTAAGATTGCATTAGGTGATAAAGGTGGGGCTCTAGTCCTAAGAACTGCTGTTCTTATAAGACCACAGTGCCCCCTGAGAAAGCATGGGTGTATGGAGGAATGGGAAATGGATGGATGGATGGATGGATGGATGGATGGATGGATGGATGGATGGATGAATAGATGGACAAATGGATGCATGGATGGATGGGCAAATGGGAAATGTATGTATGGATATAGGATGGATGGGTGGGTGGAGGGAGGGAGGGAGGGGTGGGTGGGTGGACGACTGGATAGATACACCAACTTATGAGCATATGGATGGATGGGCGAAATCAATCCCCAGTAAAAATACCGCCGCCAGCAAGCAGTCTGTGAGCCGCTGTGTCACTGTGACCACACGGAGACCTGCGGTGTGAGCGCTGCAGGTGAATCAGCGCCGGGTGCTCTGCTGAGCCTTAGGAAGTGATCTAAGAATACATCTCCGAGCTCTCATCGATGAGGCAAATGGCGGAGGACTTCTTTAAATATTTATGCTTTTAAAGTGCTACAGCTTGGAAACACCTGAAAACTCTCCTATCGTGTATTGCCTGAGAATGCTTTCTGGAGGCCTCCCAGCTATACGGAAAGAGGAAAAAAAGAATTTTTTGAAAATGGCTGAAGGACATTCCCCAGCACCTGCCGGGGGATGAGAGAAGGTTCTGGTTCCGTACCTGGGCGTGAGGGCAGCCGACGCAGGCCGGGGTGGTGGCTGCTGCGGCTGACAGAAGCCCAAGGGACACTCCTCTCTCACTGCGAGGTCAGACAGGCAGAGGCAGGGCGGGTCCTGAGTGCCCCATGGAGATCACGGGCACTGGACGCTCCGACGCCCGCACTAGTGACAGTCACTCTGCACCCTCTCTGCCCTCCCTCTCACTGTCCTCCAGCCAGACTCCCCATCTTTCAGCACCTCCATCCTGCACATGCTGTTCCCTCTGCTTGGAAAACCCTTCCTGCCCTTTTCTACCTACCTCCCATTCATCCTGTGAGTTGTCACCCCCTCAAGGAGGCCTTCCTGAAATCTCCCCAATATCCTCCGTCAGACTCTCTCTTCCCCAGCAGCTCTGCAGCACTTGGCGTGCCCCCAAACATTCAGTCTTCACTCACAGAGCACCCCCTGTGTGCGGACAGGCATCGAGGCACCGGGAGTGGCAGTGAGCAGACAGGCAGCCCCGGCTTCCAGGAGCTTACTTCCTAGGTGGGGGAGAGTAACATCCACCATAAACACTGGCGGCAGACCAGGAAGTCCGGTGGCCACAGCCAAACAGGCTGGGCCCCAGGAAGAAGGGCTGGGCCTTGCGGGGCTGTGTGGTCAGGGCAGGGTCCTTTTCGAAGGGGCACAGCTTTGTGGGGGATGAGGGACAGCAAGAAGCAGGGCTGGGGTGGGAGAGCTGAGTGTGCTGGAGGGAAGCAGGAAGGCCTGTGCCCACTCCCACCTGCTCTCCTGCTGCTGCCTGGGGGTCTGTCTGTCTGTCTCTCCAAGGACAGTACAGTTTCCTCCAGGGCCTCTGCTGGGCCCGCCCTCGGCAGCTTCCTGTGGGCGGCTGGGGCTCACCCAAGCCCAGGCAGAATCAGAGGGAGCTGCGGCGGCTGCCGGCCCCTCCCTGCGGGCAGAAGCCTCCAGCCTGTCCCCAGGGCTTTCTCCAGTTCTCCTTCCCTCCTGCCAGCCCACCGGCCCGAGCTGCGGAAGGACCCCGGGGGACGGAGGGGCCCAGGGCACCGGCAGCCACACCAGCAGACTCCAAGCATGCGTCCGCCCCACACCCACAGCTGCGGGGAGTGGTCCTGGCTCAGGGGGCGCGCGGACACAGGGCCGTGTGAGCAGGTGAGCTGCCTTGGCTGTGAGGCCAAAATGAAGGCTCCCTGTGACGGGCTGAGCTGCGTCCCTGCAAAACCCCCATGTCGGGGGCCTGACCACCAACCAGCAGCTCAGAATGTGGCTGTATTTGGAGGTGGGGTCTGCACAGAGGTGCTTAAGGTAACATGAGGTCATAGAGTGACCCTAATCCTGTGTGACTGGTGTCCTCATAAGAGGAGGTCAGGACACAGACGCGCACAGAGGGACGGCCACGTGGGGACCCAGGGAGGGGACGGCGCCCACACACCCAGGAGGCTCAGGGGAGCCGGCCCTGCCCATCCTGGGTCTCGGCCTCCAGCCCCAGGACCGGGAGACAATGAATCCTGCTGTGTAAGCCACCCAGGCTGCGGTATTCATCACAGCAGCCCCAGCAAATGTATGTATTTCCCTTTAAGGGAAAAAACAGATGTGAATGCAGTAATTCCAAACTTCGGTGACATCTAAGGAATACTCTGGAAGCCTTGAAACTTGGGTGGCACAAGCTACAGAGATGGTTCCCAGACCCCTTCTGGAAGGCCTGCTCGTGAGCAGGGGCTTCCCACTGTTTCGGGAAGATAACAATTGTAGCGGCGCGGCTGCTGGGGTTTGCTGGCCTGCAGCCCCTCCAGAGCCCAGCCCTGTGGCCCCCTCTGCCCGGACGGCCCCCCAGGAGAAGGCGCTTCCCGGCCACACCTCGGGAGGCAGAGCCGGGTCCTCGCTTGTCCCCAGCTCAGAGGTGGCCACGCCCTGGTGTGACCCGCGTCCCGCCCGGCTTCGCTGGCATCTGTGGAGGCCTTCCAGTGACCACACTGGCAGGGTGGCCATGCCTCCCGAGAGGCTGCTCGGCTCCATCACCCACCTTCAAGGCCATCAGGAACCCCTCGATGGCGCTCCCCCGCCTCAGAGGCCCTGGGGAACCCAGCTGTGCCCAGAGACTCAGGCCAGCCAGCCCACCGAGCCTTTGTCCTTTGGTCCCCAACTGGTATGAATTCTGCTGGGCGTGAAGAGGAGGAAATAATAAAACCTACCATGGCTGTGTCACTATTTCTACACGTCTGGGGACATGGGTGGAAACCGCCTATGGCGTCTGGCCCCAAGAGGACTGTCGGGTACCAGGGCCCACAGCTAGTCTCCTGTCTTGCTGCAGAGTCTGTGGCTGGGCCATGTGCACCCTCAGTTCCCTGACATTCCCCCTACCGAGATGCTGAGTGCCGCATCCAGGTGGGCTTTCTGGAGGCCGTGTCTCCGCTCCCTTGGAGGGGGAGGCTGGCGGAGGTTTCACCACAGACAGCAGCCTGGACAGCACTCAGGAAGGCACTTGGGACTGGCACAGTCTCCCTTGGGAAGGTCTCCATGGCCACCGCCTGTCCCCAAATCTGCTTCTTTCAAAGTTGGAGAAAAAGTGGAAGCAGTATAAGGCACATATTGCAAAGATGAAGGCAGACACACACCTTAGAAAAAGAGCTAATAGCTCACAGTGTGGAGGTGGTAGACACAGGCATACAGACCAGTGGGACAGAATAGAGAGCCTGGAAATGGCCCTTGTGTATGGGGTCAAATGATCTTTGACAAGGAAGCCAAGACCATTCAGTGGGGAGAGGGCAGTCATTTCAGCAAATGGGCTTGGAAAACCGGATCTCCACGTGCAAAAGGGTGAACTTGGACCCTTACCTTACACCAGGCACAAAAATTAACTTGAATGAAGGACCTGAAGGTAAGACTCGAAACTATAAAACTCTTAGAAGAAAATATAAGGGCATAGCTTCATGACATTGGATTTGGCGATGATTTCTTGGCTATGACACTGGAAACACAGGGACCTAAAGCAAGAACAGACCAGTGGGACTGCATCAGTCAGAGACTGTGCAGCAGGGGCACCGAGAGTCCTCCCAAGCCACGGGAGGGAACATTGCAAGCCAGTAGCCGATGGGGGTTAAACCCCAAACATACCGAGAACTCCTACAACTCAACAACAGCAAACCAAAAAATATGACCAAAATATGGGCAAAGAACTTGAATAGACATTTCTCCAAATAAGATACATACATGGCCAATAAGCACATGGAAAGATATTCCATATCACTAATCATCAAGGAAATGCAAATCAAAAAGCACAGGGAGATACTGCCTCATACCCATCAGGATGGCTACAATCAAAAAATCAGAAAATAAATGTTGGTGAGGATATGGGGAAATTGGAGCCCTTGTGCACTGCTGGCAAGAAGTGTAAAATGGTGCAGCTGTGAAAACAGTGTTGAGGTTCCTCAAAAAATCCAAAATAGGACTCCCAGGGGATCCAGCAATCCCACTTGTGGGTACATACACAAAATAATTCAAGGCAGGATCCCTAAGGGATGGTGGCATTATGCTCATGGTAGCGTGACTCACAACAGCTGAGAGGTAGATGCGACCTGCATCTGCAGCGGGTGAACAGGTAAGGATATGTGGTTCAGCCTTACAAAGGAAGGAAATCCTGACACGTGCTCTGACACAGATGAATATTGAGGACATCATGCTAAGGGAAAGGAGCCAGCCACTGAGAGACAGAGCCTGCATGACTGCACTTACAGGGGATCTAAAACAGACACACTGCTGGACACAAAAAAGTGGAATGGTGGACTCGGAAAGGAGGGGCTGCCGTTCGATAGGGACGGAGCTTCAGTTTTGCAAGACTAGAAAGTTCTAGGAATGTGCTGCACAACAATATGCATACAGTTAACACTACTGTACACTTAAAAATGGTCAAGATGGCAAATTTTATGTTGTGTGTTTTTTACCACAATAAAAAAAGAGCTAAAGGTTCTTCGAAGGATCAGATTTTGGCAGAAAGGTCCCGACGTGTGGGGGTGGGACAGAGGGCAGAGTTGAGGAGAGGCGGGTGGGCAAGCGGACACGGGCCAGGGCAACTTCCCAGGTGTGGTGTCCACCCCGGCCATCCCTGGATGTGGCAAGTTTGCCTCATGGAGCTGGGGCCAGGCAAGGTTTGAGTTAGTATAGGGAAGACACAGGCAGGAAGAAGCCACAGGGATACGCGTTATAATGGGAGGGAGGGAGCAAGCCTGGCAGCTGGGACGTGTGGTCGGTGGGAGTTTGGGTATCAAATCGGATGTGATCTCTGGAAGCACCTGCCACATGGGAGGCCATGTGCACGGGCAGGCGTTAGGCTGCAGGTGGAGAGGAGCTGGCTCGGGGGACAGGTACACAGAGCTAGGGACCAGGGCTTGTCTCCGGGCACGTAGGATTGAAAATGCCAAGTGAAGGCAGTCTCAAAAGGGTTCTCATCCCACAACATCCTCTTCGGTTTCCCAGCCGGTGGCCATTTCAGCTGGGAGCTACGGCCAGGGCCCCAGCTAACGACTACTGGGAGTTTGTCTGGGGTGTTCAGTGGCTGGGGCCTCAAGGGGGCTCAGGCACCTGGTGTGGGGAGGGGAATCCATTCTGGGCCTGCCTTGGGTCCTCAGAGATGGAACTCAGAGCAGAGTGAATCTGCCTCTCGGGGACCGATGCCCCGTGACCCCACATGGGTGCAGACTGGTATACAGCCTGAGACATGAAATGGTTTATCACCTGGTCTACAGCTGTTTGCAGTTCAAAAAATGGATTGCTTTCAATTAAAAGAGAAACAGCCCTTAGTGGGTAGCCCCCCTCACATAATTATCATTAAAAATGATCAAAATGCACTCCTGGGTGGGACGGAGGCTCACTATTGACAGGTGTGTAAAGCCGTCTCCTGGGCTCCAGTGCAACAGCTCTGTCCCTTCTCTGTCACTCACGGGAACTTTCTATTTTGACTTCCTGGGAGCTGGTAAACCCATGTGATTGGTCAACGTGTGTATTGTGCAGAAAATGAGAGGGGGAAAAAGCCATGGCTTTATTTATAGAAATCTCAGTTTTGCTATTCATCAAAAAAATAAACACAGCCCACCTCACACTAAAAATATGCATCTGAAGATCAACAATGAGGCCATGTTTGGCTGACTCCATAGAGAAGTGGAGATTTCAAACTGTAGGAATTCCTCACAGGCGTCCCTAGAATAATCTGAGACAGTGTGCCAACAAGTGCTTTTTTTTTCATTAACATTTTAAGCAACATATCACCATCTCCCTGATTCTAAAACTGGCAAAGAAAAGTCTCATGCTCTGATAAATTAGTTCAAGCTGTGTGACCTTTGCCAAGTTACTTAACCTCTCTGAACTGCAGTGTCTTTGTAGAACAAGGATCTACCTTTCAGGAATGCTGTGAGGAGCAAGCTAGGTGATAAGCCCATAATAAAGTTCCAAACAGAAAGGAAATGCTCAGTACCTGGTAGTGAAATCATTACTCCTGGAGGGAATTTTTCTATCACCAATTCTAATTCCAACTTTAACTTTGTGTCACCAAGTCCAATTCCCCAAGTCAAAGGTTGTTCACAGACCTGCTGGTGAAAATCAGCCTCAGTTGGGACCTCCCGTGTTAAACGTCTCCCGGTGGCACTGAAAGATTGTTTCTAGGATTCAAAGAAACCAGGGAAGTTGCAAAAAGGGTAGGCCTGTTGCTCCAGGATACACTTTGAAGACAGAGCGATGGAGAAGCCTGTGGTTGTAAGGCTTAAGAAACAGAGGATGTGGTCAGCTCCCGACATAGTTCGCTTGTATTGCATCCACCTGAGAGCTGGCCTGGGCTGGGGATCCTGCTGTGCGTCTGTGAACTCTGACCCCACCACTTCCTACCTGTACTGTTTCCTCATCTGTAAATGGGGGAGTGGCGGCACCTGCCAAGGAAGGACCAACGACAAGGGCCCAGACGACCCATGTAAAGCGCACACCAGCACCAGGAATGCAGTCACACACAATGAACCTGAGCCACCGACGTTACCCACAGGGATAACACTGTACAGACTCTGTTTCTCTCTCTGCCCACATAACCGAGTTCCGGACCAGGTCTGCTGATTCACCACCATGAACCTGACACCATAAACCTGACACCCGGCACACACCAGATGCTCGGCAAGGAGCTGGCCGCCGAGGCCAGAACACGCTCTCACAGAGACGAAGGCTAGTGGGCGAAGGAGTGAGGCCTGGGCCCCTGCAGGACTCAGGGACTTGAGGGGGCCCCTGCGAGCTCCTGGGGGTGAGGAGGGTGCCAGGGAGGAGGAGGAGGCGGGTCCACGGGCAGTCCCTCACTAGTGGGCACTTAGGCTGTTTCCAGTTTTTCACTATGCAAAGCATGTGTCACCCGCCTCCTGCTCCATCACCTCCTCAGGATTTGTTTCTAGAACTGGATGGACTTGGTCAAGTGCAAACACCCATTTTATTCATGCCATCATTATCAGTCCACCCACCCACCCACCCATCCAAACATCCATCCATTCATCCACCCACCACTATTTACTCAGCCCCCTCCCAATATAAGCTCTGGAGACAGTGAGTGGCCCAGCCGGCCTCTGTTCTCCCAGTGTGCGGCTAGTTCCCCAAAGCGTGGGGAAGGTTATACAAGGGAAGGCTTGTTGTAGAAGAACGTTTTGCACATAGTAGGTTCACAATAAATCTGTGGGGAATGAGTGACCACATGCTGCCAGACTGCTCTGAGATGAGGGAGACCATGTCGGAGTCAAGGGCTGTTGGTGGGAGACCTTATTTCCCAGGCTCAACTGTGCAGATATTGACTGGCAGGGCCAATTTGATGAGCAGAAATGGGCATCTCAGCTGCTGCAATCTGCAGTGCTCTGATGAACAGTAAAGCTGTCTTTTCTAGATATTTAGATTTGTTTGGAGTAAGTTACCTGTTTTGATCTTATACCAATTTTCGTGCTGGTCTTTTTTCATAATTGATCTATAAAGACTTCTATCTTTGAGTGATAAAAGTAACTCTTTATGGAATATTTAGTGAATAATTGCCCTCAGGTTATTCTTTTTCTTTACATTTTTTGTGATCGCTTTGTTAAATCTATAAAAGTTAAATATTTTTTCCTTTACAGATTTTACATTTCGTTTTGTGCTCAGAAAATCTTTCCCTAAGACCACATAAATGCCTATCTTATTTTCTTCTAGAATATTTATGATTTTATTTTTTAATACTCAAATCTTTTAATGCATCTAGAATTCACTGTGGTGTATTTTGGGGTTTGGTGTAAGACAGGGATCCAGATTCGCTTTCTCCTTAATGGCTGTTGTTTGTTTTCAACCAGTGAAGCATTCCAGCCTGTGTCTGTGCTAAACTTCATCCAAAGGGTCTTCAAAGCTCTTCCCTGACCTGTATCTTCCAACTGGATTTGAAAACAGACAAGCACTCCCTCCAAAACTGGGATTTTTTTCATTGGAGTTACATTTCATTTATTGATCATTTTTGGAAAAATTTGTATCTTTACAATATCTACACTTCATATATAAAGTGTGACTCTCCATTTACTTTTCTATTTCATCCCTGCTCTTCTGAATTGGATCTTTTATCTGTTGTGATTTCTAACAGTGCCTCCTGTTTAGGCCGCATATCAACTCTTTTGTTTACACCTTATGTCCTTACCGAGCTCTCCTTTTAGTTCTGCGTTTCAGCTGATTCTTTTGGGTTTCTCAAGTAGGCCATCATATCATTTTCAATCAGTAATCATTTATTTCCCTTTTCAATAGCTATAATTAGTACCGAACTTACTTGCACAATAACACGTTCTAGGTACTGATAAATAACAGAGCTGATCATAGCATTCTTGTCCCCAACTTTAATGAGACCACTTTTAATGTGTCCTTATCAGTGTGGTAATGTTGGGTCTTGGCTAAAAACAGATGTTTTCCATCCAGTTACCAAGGTATCTTTTTTTTTAATGAGTTTTGAGTGGGTGGAGATACTGAGTTCTAGTAAATGGCTTTTTCAGTATCAAGTCAAGAATACACAAGTATAACAGGTTGTAGAAAGGCTACAATTCTCCCACCACCACCTGTATGCACACCCTTTGCCACGTCACTTTGCAGTGATTGCCGTCAAGAGGCACAGGGCACTGAGTCTGGCTGGCCTTGTGACCCGGTTTGGCTAACAGAATGAAGCGAAGGGACACAGGCAACCTCCCACTCTTCCTCTGGACCCTGCCAGCGCCATGTGACCAAGCCCGGGGCAGCCTGCTGGGGGATGACAAGCATCACCACCTTCACCCCGGCCAACAGCCAGCTTGTCTGTCATTAAGAGTGATCACCCTCGAGCAGCCAATCCCAGCTGAGATGCCGGCTGACCGAGGATGAGTGAGCGAGCCCAGCTGAGATCGACCAGGCCTGGCCCAGTTCGGCCCCACTGACCCGTACCTGATGAGCAATGACAAACAGCTGCTGTCCGAAGCCACTGTGTCTGGGCAGTTTATCGTGCGGCAATCGGCAGCTGTGATGGCTTTTCTCTCCTGACCTGTTTAACATGACTTTTACCATGCCTTCCAAGGGGATCCTGAATGAGCCTGCATTTGTGATGACATCCAATCCTTCAGACATCCTGCTAGGCGGCCCTAGACCTTAGCAAGTGTGGCCAGGCACTCCTAGTCAGAAATGGCTACCTGAGACCCTGTGAAATTTAAGCCTCATTTATAAATCTTACTGTCTCAAAAAGTGACAGTACAATCAGCTCGTGGGAGAGGGTGGGTGTGATCCCAGCATCTGCCCGTGAGCACGGGTTCTGGGTGTGCCATGGTCAGAGAAGAGTGAGCACAGTGCCCCTAGTGAGGACGCGGTGGCCGACACCCAGGTCTTGGGGCCGCACAGGCACAGGCCAGCTGAGGCCGCACTCTGGCTGGGCGGGACCTGCAGACATTCGGTTCCACCCTGCAGGTGGTCACAGAACCTGATCCAAATGAGCCCCCAGGAAAACAGCGATATAATGAGTTACAAGAAATACATTATTCGGCTATTCAGAAGACCAAAATATATCTCTCGGGCATATTTGGTCTCCATCCACCATTCCTGAAAGAGCTTCAGAGCCATAAGGATGAAATGGGTATCTTGTCACGTCAGTGAGACTCTTGGACCCGCACGCAAGGGCAGGGGCTGGAAGTTGAATCAGCCAACAGCCAATGATTTAGTCAGTCATGACTATGCAATGAGACCCTCACAAACCCAGGTGAAGAGCATTTTACTCTTTACTTTGCACCCTGCTTCTCTGTTGGAGAGCCTTCCACGCTCAGGGAGCCAGACGCTGCCACGTGCCACCAAGCCCGGCGCCAAGGTGCAGGAGGACAGAAGCTCCTTTATTTGGGATCTTGCCCTGTAGCTCTCTTCATCTGGCTGTTACCCTTCATCCTTAAACTTAAATATAAGTGCTTCCCTGAGCTCTGTGAGTCACTCCAGCAAATTAACTGAACCTGAGGGGGAGGTTGCTGGAACCTCCAATCTGTACCCGGTGGGTCAGAAGAAGGTAACTACCTGGGGCTTGCAACTGGCATCCGGACTTGGGGGTGCAGGGTGGGGGGCAGTCTTGTAGGATGGAGCCCTTAACCTATGGAATCTGTTGCTGTCTCCAGGCAGACAGCATAAGAATTCAGCTGAGCTCTTGGACACTGCGCTGGTGTTTGAAAATTGCTCGGTGCCATGTGTGGGAAGGCCCCCACTGGAGGTCCTACACACACTGGCACTGGGTTCAGGAACCTGAACAGCGTACCCCTGACCCTACTGGAGTTTTACTGTGGTGGTTTTAAAATATGTCCACAGATTCTGCGATGCATCAGCTCGGAAGGTGGAGCCTCAGCCTCCTCCCCTTCGGTGGGCTGGACCCCGTGACGTCCTTCTAACGACCAGACCGTGGTGGAAGTGCCAGTGACGGCTGAAGCTAGATCATGAAAGGCTGTTCAACCTCTTCCTCAGTCTCTACTGGACACTGGCTCTGGGGGAAGCTGGTCGCCACGCTGGGAGGACACTCAAGCGCCTGTGGAGAGGTCCCCGTGAGCAGTGCCCTCAGCCCACCTGAGTGCGGCCCCCTAGAGGCGGGTCCTCCGGCCCTGGCGGGCCTTCACCTGAGACGGCCCTGGCTGACACTTCAAATGCAACCTGTAAGAGACACCAGGCCAGCACCACCCACCTAAGTCATTTCCGAATTTCTGAGCCCCAGAAAGAAGCTGAAATAATACATATGTATTTTTTTAAGGTACTAGGTTTTGAGGCAATTTGCTACACAGAGTAAAGTCAATCATGTACTTTTCATGGAGGCTCTGAATGGTGAAAGCTCATCCTTATAACCTGTTCTCCTTCATGAAGTCACAGGCCTGGCACATTTTTCTCATCTCCAACCCTGCACTGGGATACACGTCTTCATTTACTGGATATGCCACATAAAATGCACGTCAGTGAGTGGCTGGCCTGACAGGACAAGCCTGGGTTTCTCAGACCAGATCTGTACAGACGACCA
Organism: Manis pentadactyla; assembly: GCF_030020395.1. Lineage (NCBI taxonomy): Eukaryota > Metazoa > Chordata > Mammalia > Pholidota > Manidae > Manis > Manis pentadactyla. The sequence continues at coordinate 7,511,088 of NC_080027.1, read as the reverse complement.
TGGAGAAGCTGACCGATGTTTGTTCTAACTGCCTTTGCCTCGCCTCTCACCTGTGCACAGAGATTGGCAGTAGGCTAAGCTCCACAGGGAGATCGGGGTACCCACAAGTACATGGAAGCCACGTCGTAATCCCACAGTGGGAGCCGGGGTCAGCAGGATTGCTTCCTGCAGAGCTGCCTCAGAGGGCTGAAGGCAGGGTGGGTGCGGCACTGCCCGTTCCTGACTCCATAAGAGCATCTTACGGAAGCACCACACACATGGAAATAGGCACACATCGTAAGTGTGCAGCTTGGTAAACACATGCGTGCGGCCAGCCCCAGGCACCCTCTTCCCACGAGGCGGCCGCCATCCTGATTCCTGTCCCCACAGCCTCCTTCAGGCTGTCTGTGCATGCTGTATGAATGGGGTCATTCGGTGAGCACCCTCCTGCACCTGGCCCTCCTTGTTCATCACACTCTTTGATTCTTCCTGATTCTGGGAGCCGTTACAGGCAATGCCCTCCAACAGCTGTGGGGTGCTCCGGGGGGGACCACATCTGCGCACCCCCCTCCTGTTGGTGGGCACCCAGGGAGCTTCCGGGTCCGGGGCCATTGTGGGCAGTGCAGCTAGGAAGGTCTGTATGTGTCTTTGGTTGAACGAGGGTCTGCGTCCCAGGTGAGTATCTACCTAGGAGTGGCCCGGCTGGGCCATCAAGGACCATTTGTTCAACAATAGTGAACAGGCCGGGCCTCTCGATTGTCCAGAGTATCAGATTGCACTCCCATGAGCGTGCGCAAGAGTTCCAGGTGAGCCGAGTCCTGGCCAGAGCTTGGTTACTTTCTGTGGTGTGCATGTTAGCCCCTGCGGTGGGGGTTACCTGGCAGGAACTGTGGTTTACCTTTGCTGTTCCTGATGGCTAATGAACTCCAGTGCCTTTCTATATGCCTGCTAGGCCCCTTCTTGAAAATGCTTTTTAGTGACCTGACATGGATTTTGGATTAATGTGACACATTCCATTTTCTTCCGCTAAGAGGAGCCCAAACACACAGGGACGTATAGCTAATTAGCATCAGAAAGGAGGCCCATGGGTCAATCCTTACCCTGCAGGCTCATTTTGCAAAGCTCCAACCCCGCTTTAACACCCCCTCCAACAAGCGCTCTCACTCAGGTAGTTACAGAGGTTTTCTCCTGAAGCTCCCCTGGGAGTTGGTTCTGGCAGAGGTGCGCATCTGGTTACACCCGGCTCAGAGCCCTTTCAGAACCCAACAATGCTGGCGGAGCCGGGTGGAGCACACCTGGGGCTTCCCTGCCCTTCTGTCTTTGAGGAAATCCTTAGCACTGTTATCAGACACCCCCCAGGCCGCCTCTGAGAGGACATGGGATAGCCCTCCGTCCAGCTCTCATGATCTCTGCTTTCACAAAAGGGTAGGGACGCTGGCCAGCTTGAGCCTCCGTGAGGCACAGGGGATACTGGCCCGTTAGCAGCAGAAAAGAGTAGAGTAGATGTATTTCATTCATTTGGCAAATGTTGACCAAGCACCTACTATGTGCCCAGCACAGTGCTAGGTGCCTAGAAGGGTGGATGTGCAGAGAGCTGGTTCTCCCACACGATACACTCAGCGCCCCACTACTGGCATTCGGGGAACATATGTTGTGCATCAGAAGCTGGACAAGGGAGAGTCCATACTGCATGCTTTCATTTATATGAAGTTTAGAATAGGCAGAATTAGTCCGTGGTGATAGGGTGGGACATTGACAGGTATGGCACAAAGCCCCTCTGGGGGTCACAGGAATATTCTGTAACTTAATGGCATGTAGGTCACACAGAGGTATGAATTTGTGTTAGAAGTGATAGAACTGTGCACTTGAGGTCTGGGAAGTTTACTCTATTTTGATTACACTGCCATTTGAAACATCTAATTCCAAAGTGTGGTCACAGCTTCATGAAGGAGAAAGAGTGGTGTTGGGGGGTGGCTGGTGGGGGCTCCCCGTCGGAAGGAACGGATCAGGGAGGCCTGTCAGGTGGCATCCAGGCAAGGGGATTAGGACACAGGGAGGTGCCCCAGGGCACGGCTCTGCTGGTGCAAAGGCCCTGCGGCTGCTGTCAGGAGCAGCTGGGGAAGAGCCTTTCCTGAGCCACCAGTTGGTTTTCATTTCACGGCCTGGTGGCTGGTGTGCCCAGCAGGTGTGGCCCCTCAGAGCCCCAGCCAAGCCTGTCTGCTGGGGCCCGGGTGCCCCCGGCTCCCCTCTGCCTCCTTCCTTCATTTTTTTCTTTCATCCTGACATTAATCTAGGCTATTTTCTTATATTTATTCACATGGATAGATGACTGTCGGGGGATGGGAGGGCAAAGCAGGGTATTTTTAATCACTAGGAAGTGAGGGACGTGTACCACGGGACCAAGCACACTTATGCTTTGGGGGCCCTCCACGTTCTCCTCGAAGAGAAGAGCCCGGATCGGAGCAAACGCTTCAACACTGCAGGGGGTCCCAGCCCCCGTCACCCCCTGGAGCGGGTGTCTGGGGGCCTAGCCGAGGGGGGTGAACCTGCTGGTCCTCGTTCAGGCCCCGCGCCCTGCGCCTCGGAGCACGCTGCAGTCTCTCTGTCCCGGGAGCCCAGCCTTCGAGGAGCTGTGTGCATTCTCCACACGAGCTGCCCTCTACACTCAGGCTAAGAACTGCGTCTGGCACTCGGCTGAAGAGAGCGCGTCTCACCTAAGGCGGCAGGATGCGCTGGTGGTGCTGAACCCGTCTTAAAGGCTGGTGTCCAGTGTGGCTTTCTGGAGGGACTTTCGAGGTTAATCATCCTTAGGTGCTAACCTCGTCCTCAGATTCAGGAGGAGGGCACAGAAGGCTGGGCTTGGAGCAAGCACACATGAACTCTAGTCCCGTCTCTGTCACCAAACTGCTGTGTGGCCTTAGGAATATCACTCAACCTCTCTGAGCCAATCTCCTTCTGTTGCCAGGGAAGTGAGGTGGTTGGTCCTGGCTTTTTCGTTCTGGGATCTCTGGGACATTATTAGCCTTTTTTAAGGGAAGAAAAGCACCTTTTTCAATGCCTATTTATTAAAATCAATGACATAATTATTTAAAGATTTCCCCCTTTGACATGGAGATGGAGAATCTGTGTAAATGAGGTGGTCGGGCGGAGGTCCTAACTCAGGGGATCGCTCAGCTCTGGACACTTCCCCTTGCAGCTTTGGCCAAGCACGAGTACAAATCGTTTTGTAATCATAGTCATATGTTGTTTGATTTATAACCATGGCCAACTGTCTGTAGTATAAAGAACACTGTCATTAAAATACTAGTTAAGGAAGTTAAGCCCACGTTTGATAACAATCCAGCAAATTCAGCTCAGGATGGTTTTGTAACATGATGGCTCTGATCTCAGCCCTACTATGACCCATTAAATAATCTCCAGTACTTTACACCAATGTTCAAGAAAGACCCGAGTGGCTCGCTGTGGGGCAGCCTGACCATCCCCATCAGCCCGGGAGCAAGGCTGGTGGCCTAGGGGTGAATGGCGTGGGCAGCACGTGCTGTGACCTGATGGGGTGGGGAGGACACAGCACTTCATGGAGTTGCTCCCAAGCCTGTCACCCTGGTCCGATCCTGAGAAAAATGTTCTCATTAAGGGACATTCAAAATGACTGTATGGCAAAACCGTCCAGGTCACCGAAAACAAGAAAGCCTGAGAAGCTGCCCCTGCCGAGATCTGCTACAGACACATGACAACTGAATGTGATGTGGCATCCTGGACGGGGTCCCGGGACAGAGAAGGACGTCAGGCAAAAGCCAAGGAAGTCTGCATACAGCATAGACTTTATTTAATAACAATGTGTCAATGTCGGCTCATTAGTGGTGACGATGTAAGAGGCTGAGAAGGGGGCACGGGTGCGGGCTGGGATGGGCACTTTCTGGACTGGCTGAGCCACACTTCTATAAATCTGAAACTGTTCTAAAAGAGAAAGTTCCTTTAAACAAACACAGTAACGATGGTGACAATCATCCAATAGGAACCGGCTGGCAAGGAGCCCCGGCTCATGCCGGCTGGGGGCTCCTGGTGAGAAGAGCTTGGGGAACACAGTCTGAACTCCCCGCTCACGTTGTCACACAGAAACGAGTCACAAGACATACGAAACCAAGCAGCTGGTTTTTAAAATGCGTCAGGTGAGATGACGAAAGAGGTTTGGAATGATGTTTCATGTGACAGCAGTGCCACAAAGCAATCCCACGGATGATGGTTTTTAATTCATACACACCTACATCTACCTACATAGAGAAATCACATGTATCATATACATTATACAGCAACCTCCCTCTATACCCATCTTTCTATCCATCCGTCTGTCTAGGAGGTGGAAACCTTTCCATTCGGTACCAATATCCAAACGAAGTATTTTTCACATAAAATCATGTCTTTCTCATGGAGCACACAAATGAAATACAGCGGCGTGTCTAACCCCCAGGAGCCCCTCTGAGCCTCGAGCACGGGGAGAGGGTTTCCTGAGCCCAGCGGGTGAGGCCCAGGTCTCCCCCCGCTCTGGTCACGGGGGCCCTCCGGGGGTGTACCATCACACTGGCAAACCGAGCCCAGCCTGTCCTTGGGGGACTTCGCTGAGTGCAGAGGCACAATGGTGACCAGTCACACCCGCAGGTGTGGGAGCAGCTGTTAGGTGCTTGAGGGTGAGATGGAGCTCCAGTCTGAGGGGCTATGTGTGCCGAGACCCCAGTGGGGTGGGGAGATGGGGACAGAGGCAGCGAGGCCGTGGGGGGTGAGGAGCAGCCTCTGCAGATACCTTGGAGAGGCAGGTGAGCCCCATCTGCAGGGCCAAGGCTGGGGGAGGCCCAGAGGAGGCCACCAAGATGGACACAGACGGGTCAGTGTGAGTGCGACAGTGGGACTGAGGAGAGGGGGACGCGGACTTGGACAGCAGAGGGTAGGTTTGAGACGTGTGGAAACTGCAGGCAAAGGGCTGGACGTGGGGACATACCACCCGGAGAGGCATGAAGGCGGGAGGACCTGAGGGCAGAGCTGGGGTTACCCAGGCCCAGGCTCCAGCCAGGAGCCCAATCCCCAGCCCCACCACCGGACAGTCTGTGTGTGGGACCAAAGCACAGCCCGGCCTCTGCCCACCTGCTCGGCCCTGCACTCCTAATAGGCTCTGAGGCTGGTGGATCACGTCCAGGAAACACAATGCGACCTAAGTGTGCCTAGATATGCCCCCTCCCTCGAGCTCACAGTAGCTCCATTTCCACTGCAAGCAGCGCGTGCAGACCTGTGCGCGGAAGTGCCATGTAAATGCGTGGAAAGCCAGTACACAGCAGAGGCCGTGTGTGGGCAGGAGCCGCGCACAGCGCGCAGAGGACTGCCTCCACCCCGGCTGGGTGTAGAAGGGAAAGGGCTGAGCCTGGGGTCAAGGGTGCTGACTCCACACCACGCCCAGAGGACGGCGCAGCTGGCGAGAGGAGCTCTCGGGCGGCAGCTGCTGGAGCGAGCGCCGGGGCCGGCGGGTCGGGCTGTGTGGGGGATCCCTGGGCCCCGCTGGAAGCGGCGAGAGGCCCAGAGGGGGGGCAAACTGTCCTCCTGGGCTGCAAGAAGAAAGCAGGTGCACTTCCAGGCAAGGCGCCCGCACACTCAGGCCCCTCCGAGGGCTCGGGGCATGAAACCAGCAGTTTGTCTACCTAATGGCCGAACGGGTTTCTCAGGGTCGGAAAGCTCTGAACACTTGATCGCGCAGCACCAAGACCCTGACATGAGGGCCCAGAGCGGAGGTCTGAGGGCCGTGACAGCCACTGAGCGGTGAGCCACGCAGGCAAAGGCGGGTGTCGGGTGACGCGCAGGCCTCGTGAGCCACGCCTGGCTCCCTCCTGGGGCTCCAGCGGCAGTAAGGCCCCCACAGGGGACCATGGGACCCTGGAGAGCTGGGAGGCAGCAGCCAAGTCTGGAGGGCCCGGTGCCCGTCCTTGTCCGGCTGCCCCTAATTCTCATCTGAGTCTCAGGGCGCCCCCTGCACAGCCAGGCACGGCCATCTACCCTGAGTTCATGGCACTCCGGGCCATGTGGGTGTGGCTGTGTACACTGCTCTCTCTGTGCCTGTTTCCTCACCTGTCAAAAGGCGCTCACAGTATCACCCACCTCATGAGTATTAGAGGAGGTGTTATAAATAAAGGGTCTGCAGCTGAGCCTGGGATAGCACGAGCTGGCACAGACTGTCAGCTACACCCACCCACCAAGAGTGGCCCACATGATGGGCGCAGTTAACTGAGACCACCTACTGTGCGCTCTAAGGGAAGTCCTCGGCACACACGGCTCACTTAGCCAGAATGAGGAAGCTTCCAGCAGGTAAATCACATAAATGCGCACAGGCCGTGGGCCCCACGAGGGCAGGGCCTGTGGCCGCCCTGTATCTCTAGCTCCCGGCACTGCAGGGGCCCAGAGAGATTCATCCGCGTCTGTCCGACTAAATGAATTGTGCGTCTAACCGCAGCGGTACGAGGCAGCTTCCTCAATGAGTCACATCCCAGCAGAGAAGAGAAACTCACTGCACGGGCAAGCGCATCTGAAGACTTACGGAGAAAATAATGAAGAAAATGGTGGGAATGTCAAATGGTGCAGCCACTGTGGAAAACAGTTCGGTGTTCCTTAAAGATCGGATCCAGCTATGCCCCCAAGAAGAGAAAACAGGGAGTCAAACAGATACTTGTATGCAAATGTTCACAGCAGCATTATTCACAGTAGCCAAAAGGGGGAAATAACTCAGGGGCCCATTGAAGGGTGAATGGATATCCAAATGCAGCCTGTCCACACAGTGGAATATTATTCAGCATTGAAAAGAAATAAAGCCCGGACACATGCTGCAACCTTGAAGACATGTGAAGTGTGATATGCCAGACACAAAAGGCACATATTGCCTGATTCCATGCATGTGAAATATCTAGACACGTCAAGTTCTAGCAGACAGAAAGCGGGAGAGAAGTTGCCAGGGGCTGGGTTGGGGAGGGAAAGAGAGACTTACTTCTTCTGGGACAGAGCTTCTGTCTGGAAGGGTAAGAAAAGTTTTAGGAACAGGTGGCGGTGATGGTTGCACAACATTCTGAATGGACTTAATGCCACTGGGGATTGTACATTTAAAAACGGTTAAAATGTTCTGTGTATTTTACCTCAATTTAAAAGAACAAAAAACCAAAGACAAGCTCGTCATGTACCACCACCCAGCGACTTCTCCTGCTCCGTCCAGAGCTCTTGGGGCCGTCCTGACGCTTCTTACTCTCACACTGCACACCCAGCATGTGGGCCAATTCAGTTGGCTCTACTTTCAACACCTACCCTGGATCCGGCCTCCCGCTCCCCACCTGTGCCCCCAGCATTTCGCACCTGGATTATTCCAAAGGCCTCCCAGCGGGCCCCTGCCCTGGCCGCCTCAGCCCATGCTTCCGAGCGACCAGAGGGACCCAGCCCAGGCCTCAGTCCGTCCTGCCCCTCCCTGTGCCAGACCCTCCCAGAGTTCTGACGCCAGTCATGACAGTGGTCCGAGGCCATCACAGTCGGGGCAACACCTCCTGCTCCGTCCCCCCCTCCCACAACTGTCTCCTTGAGTCCATCTTGAACCCACAGGCACGTTTCAGACCCCCCAGGTGAGCGGCTTTACTCCTCTGCCCAGAAAGCTCTTCCCCCACCTCCTCCAGGTGGGCACCCCCAGGCTGCCTAGTAGTGAGTCCCCCTAGTCTCCTTTCCCGCTCTGCATGTCCCCACGGGGCCCATAGCCAGCCAACGTATTAGACACTTAATTCTTCACCATGGTCAAGAAAGCTTCCCAAGGGCCTTGCCTTTATCTGCTCTGTCCCCTGCTGGGTCTCAAGCTCGAGGACGCAGTGTCAGACACCCGGCAGGTGCTCCGGGACTAATGAGGAGGAGAACGAGAGATTCAGGAGTGCTTTCCCAGCGCCCCACCCAAGTGGTTCGGGGTGTGAGATTCAATGCACAGCCAGCCTTTCTGGGGTTCAGACCCCGCCTGGGCCACTTAACAGTTTGACCTTGAGTAATCTCTCCATGCCTCAGTTTCCTCCTTTGTATTCAGGAAAGCAAAGGTGTCCACCTCAAGGAATAAGGGAGGGCTGCAGGTGGCCATGCAGTAACAGGCCCCTATGCCTGGCCCACAGGGGGCCACTCCACTGGAAGTTTAGCCATCTTTATTCTCCCCCCTCTGCCTCCCTCCTTCCCTTTAGCTTCTTCCTCCTTTCCTTCCTCCCTCTGCACCCAGGTGCCAGCAGTGTAGAGAGGCACATGGGGCATCCCAACAGGGTTTTGAGGGATAAGCAGGAGCTAGTCGGGCAGACATGTCCTGGTGGAGGGGTGCCCCCCCACCTCCCCTAACTCCACCTGCCTTTGCAGGTGGTGCAGACCCCTAGCTTATGAATAAATCACTTATCAATAAGTAATGAGGGAGCTGCTAAGGGGGAGTGGGAGGCGGCTTCTGCAATCATCAATTGCTCCAGGGAATTGAGAACCAGCTGATCCTAGGAAAACCTGCAGAATGTTGGAATGACTTCACACCTGGGATCTTCTGGCTGAAGCTCATAGATGATAGAGATGAGGATGTGGGGTGGGGGGAGTGGAGACACCACAGCACAAAGCCTACAGACTCAAGTCATCTTTGTAACAACCCTTGGGGTTTAAAGACAGGGCACAGAGTGGTAAAGTATGTTGGCCAAGGGCACACAGCAGTGGGCAGCAGAGCCAAGATTCAGAACGCCGGCACTACACTGTAAGTGTGCCCCTCCCAGAGGAGCAGGGCTTCACCTGCCAGCGCCAAAGGCAGCCCCTGGTCTGAATTACATCGACAGAGCTAAAGAGCGGTGTGATGCTATAAGGGTTTGTCACAGCAATTTTTGTACATGCCCCTGGTGGAAAACCCAGGAACAGGGGCTGGAGCACCCATCCCAGGGTCTTTCTTACTCCCGAGGCCAATGAAACCCAAAGCAGGGGCAAGGAGGCCACGAGCCCCTGCACTGTGTGCAGACAAGCTGCAGGGGGAGGGAGGGAAGGGCCTGTGCTCCAGGAGAGGCGTCTGTGGGGTCACCTGTCCCCAGTTACAGCTCAGCCAATCTCCGACGCCCTCCACTAAGGAGAGTCTCCAGGTCTTCACATCCGAGATGTGGCCTGTTGCCTGATATAGAGATTCTAAGGCCCGAAAAGCAGGCCCCCAGCTGGAACCTCCTGTGGGTGGGAAGCACAGCTTTCCTGCCATGTCTCAGCTGCCTGGGCTGCAGTAAGGGAGCCGAAAGCCCCTCGGGAGCCGGACCCGGGTGCTCTGAGTTCTCGTGCTGGTACCACCGGGTACTCGCTGTGTGGTCTCGGTTTGTCTGTTCAGTGGGGACGGTTCTGCTCCCGCCTGACAGGGTTGTACTAAGGATTAAACGTGTGAAGTGTGTGATTCAGAGCCCAGCTCCAGGTAAGAGCTTGATTAGACAGACGTTCACAGATGCCGGTTCGGGGCTCACATAACCATCTGCTTCCAGAAGGGTCGTGTCTGCACGTGGGCGGCACGGGGCCACCGGGAAGGCCACACCCTCCAGGCTGGCTTCTCAAGCCGCCCCTTCCCTCTGGCACCCAGGTCTGACCTCCTCCCTTTGGCCAGCAGGGCCCTCTCTCTTCCTCCTGAGCCCTTAGTTTGATGAGCATACAGTGTCACTTCTAGAAAGAAGCTAAATTGGGCTGTTTAAGAAGCAGTCATCAGGATAGTTTCTCCATGGGAATCCAAGAAGAAAGAACGGGGGGTTCGGGGGAGGAGAGAGTGAGAAGCAAGAAATCAGAGGAGGCCCGGGGCTATAGTTAGCAGTGCCAGCTCGGGGTGGCATTCTGATTGCAGGGCACAGAACCCTAACCAGGGTGCCCCAGGAGGGTGGAAGTCAGCCGTGCAGTTAAACAGAGCTCCGTGGCGGCTGCAGCCCCCGTCCCTGCCCAGCTCGCTGAGGTTTTCCTAATCAATCACCTCTGAACTGGGCGGGGAAATCATCCAGGAAACACTGCTCGGGTCATTTATTTTAAAAATTATTGGTATAAAAATACCCAGGGTAATGATTTATGTGCAGCGATGGGCCCAGGAAGTCAGGAACCCCCCCTCCCAAGTCAGGCCAGCTGCCCCCTCCCCCCAGGTCCTCCGCAGTTTTTCCATCATGATTTCAAGTCATCGTAGTTACTTCGTATCACAAATAAATCTCCAGAATAGCACGGAAATATTATGGGTATTAATAGCGCCTGTAAAAACATCCGAAAACCTTCCATCCGCTCGGGCCGCGGAAGCGGCGCGCGGGCTGGAGATGCTCTCCCGGGACAGGGGGGCCGCCGCCGGCCTGCGGATTGCAGCCCGCCCCGCACCCGGCCCGCCCGGCCGCCGTCTGCTGTGCGATGTCCCCGGTACCCCGCGGCCGGCAGAGCCCCCCACCCCGGAGCGGCGCGGGGACGGTCCCGCCCCCAGAGACGGGGGTCCCTGCCTCCCGCTCCTCGCGCGCCCCTCGGTCCCGGGGAAGCCGCCGTCCCCGGGCGTCCCCGACGCCGACGTCGCGGCGCGCGGAGTCCCTCGGCCCCCGCGCCGCCCCTGGGTACTCACGGGCCGAGGGGGCTTCCTCGGGGGGCAGCCCCTCCAGGCTGATGTCGCCCTCCAGCATGGCGCGCCCCGGACGCCCGGGTCCAGGGCAGGAGGCGACGAGGTCACCCCCGGAGGCCCGGGTCCAGGGCAGGAGATCACCCCCGGAGGCCTGCGGCGGCTCTGCGGGCCAGGGTCCGAGCCCGGCTCGGGAGGGGACAGGCCCCCTCCGTCTCCCCAGGCGCGGGACGAGAAGCCGCGCGCGCCGGAGCCCGACTCGGCCGCCCTGGCGCTCCGCCGCGCCGCTGCTCCTCCCCCTCGGCCTTTTGGGCCGGGGTCCCGCCGGCCTCCCCGCCCGCCCCCGGGGCTACCTGCCGACGCCGCCCTCGCCCCGCCCCGCGCACAGCGCGGCTCCTCCGCGGCCCCCGGACGCCCAGCCAGGGCGCGGGACGCTGGAGACCCGCTCCGCGGGGCGGGTCTCCACCGGCTCCCGACCCGCTCATCAGTCGCGGCGGCCGGTGGGGCCCTGAGCGGCGGCGTCCCCAGCCCGGCCCCAGGAAAGGGGTGCTGACCTGGGGGGGGGTCGCCCCAGCCCCGGAGTCAGCACGGCAGGGGGCGAGCCCGTGGGCGGGCGTCCTCCAGCGTCCAGAGTATGCGGGCCCTTCCCCCAGCCGCCGACCCTGATTCACTCTGACGCTTCGTTGGAGGAGGAGAGAAGCCAGGGATGGGAAGGGGACCTGGAGGTCACAGGGCAAGTGTCTGGGCTGGACTTGAGCTGCAGCCCGTGCAGAACTTGGGGATCTGGATAAAGTGACAGCTGTCCCCAAGCAGGAGGAAAATCCTGCCATTTGAGGACTCCAGTTAAGCAAGAGCTTGGCCAGGGGCTCAGGCAGGGATTTGGGACCCCCGTCACGCAGTCCTCCAGCCGCGGTCTGTTTAGAAAGCACCGTCTGGCCAGTTCGGCACGCTGAGGACGGCGGAGGTGTGGGCCGGGAGCGCTCAGGGCCCCAGGGAAGGCGCCTCCTGTGTCTCTGCAAACCTTACACTGTGACACGTCCAGATAAATACAATAAATTCTGAAGGAGATCGCCTTCAACAGAACGCTTAACGGCTCCCTGACCACACACACCGTGGGCAGGTCCGGGGCAGCCCCCCTGGCCTTTGGAAAGGCCTTCCACACTTCCTGCACAGTGTGCGAGGAGCCCACCCGTGCCAGGGGCCCCGGGTCATTTGCCAAGTTAACACCCCAGAAGCCCCAGGCTTTGGCTGGCTTGGGACAGGGTGGGAGGGGAAGGGGGACAGACCAAGCTTACTTCCCAGCCCAGACCACCAGCATAGGAAAGGAGTCTATGCATCATTGAGGTTGGCCAGTTCTCCCTGCGCCCCACCAGGCCTGCTGGGATTGGTACCCACGTGCACTGGGAGAAAACAGCTCATAGTAGGAGCAAGACCGCAGAGAAACATCTCCAGCGCGGAGCGTGCTACCCTGCCCCCCACCCAAGGTGCCACATGCAGAGAGGAGCTTCAGGCCTCCTTCCCCCACCCAGTCCAGGGAGAAGGTGACCTGCCATTGTCCTAAGCGGTTATCTGCGTCCAGTCTGGACTAAGAATTTGGGAGGCTAGGCACCTGGCAGGATCTCTTATTTGCTGCCAAGGAAGGCTCACCCCGTGAAGAGTCACCAAGAAGCCCTGAGCTGGGTGCTGTGTACCCCAGATGCCTGCCCCAGGAGGGCCTGGGAGGCTGATGGAAAGCGAGCGTTCTAGCTGCCAGGGGGCTCTAGCTGGGGCCACATGAGTTTCACAGAGCTTTTCTAGGACTGGAGATAAAAACTCACTTTTTTGGAAGGGTCTGATAGTCAACAGGATACATAGCAATAGCTCAGTTGTGTAAATACACAGAGAAAATTTTAGAATTCTAACCCCTGGAATGATGAGCTATAAACCAAAAAGGCCCAAGGGGAAAAAAATGTAAATAGGAACCCAGGCTATTTTTAACTGTCATTGTTTACCTTTTTGGGGCAGGGGTGGGCTATTGTATATTTAGCCAGCTTTGAAATGCACATTATTTTAATGCATTATTATTAGCAGAAATATGTTAAACCGCCATTAATAGATGTGGATTCATTCCAATTGAAGCCATTTTTCTTCTTCTCATTTTCTTGGCTCCAGTTAAGTTGCGTTCTGATGAAACCCTTCAGCCGTGTCCAATATATGCAAGAAAGCTGGTCGCAGATCCAGGCTGTTTAAAAGGATATTTAATCTTACCCAGTTTGAAAAGATAGTTTCCTGAATACCTGAACCAGCTCATTTTTGCAAAGATTGACTTCGGCTGCTATTTTGGTAAATGTGAAGAAGATGCCAGGCTGGGAAGGGATGGGGCTCCTGTGTAGCCTGAACAGGGAGACAATGCCCTTGGAGGGGGAGGAGGGACTCCCAGGGTCCTCCAGCCGGTGTTCTGGGGAGCCCCTCGTGGCCGTTGGGAACATCCCACATGTGTCAGGAAGCTGTGTCAAATGTAGGGGCAAGTGGACTGGCGCAGGGAAGGGGCATGCCTGTCGTCTCAGCCACAGCCATCATTACAGGATCCAGCAATCACGCCACACAATGTGTGTAATTATGGAAAATGGTTTCCCTTTTCAGCAAGGCGGCAAGGCGGGGAGAGAAGGCAGCTCCTGTGAGGCTGGGGCCAGCGCCCATGCCCTGGGGTGGGCCCAGGTTTAAAATAAGCTTTGGAGGGTGAGGCCCGGCCTGGCTGGGACAGGGACCGCTCTTCAGTCCCCAACCCCTGGGCCTTATCAAACACAGGGGCTGCCTAGACACTCTGACCTGGCACATGAGCAAAGGCCACCAGCCACAGTGCCGAGCCTCCTCTGCTCCGGAAGGCCGCTCAGGAAGGGGTCAGAAGCCAGAGCACACTCGACAAGCAGGGTGTCACTGTGTCTATAGCTGCCCCCTCTGCAGGCCTCCCAGTGCATCACCGTGGCCCCTTGAGTAAACCAGGACATGCCCGAAGTGTCACATACACTTGGCTCCAGTCATCCATCCACAGAACACATATGGGTCATGGGTCATTTACGCAGTGATTTCCTGCAGTCTGGGGGAGTCCGTTTGCAGTGCAACCTGGTTCTTTGACCACTTGCTGTGGGTTGTGCCCTGACTCAGGGATGGGGGTGGGGTGCAAGACGAGGCTCCAGCCCCTGGAGCTGTCATCCAGGTGGGGGAGGTCAGCCCGGGGCCTGCAGGGGGAGGGAAGAGGGCTGGAACCCGGTTGTGGACAAGTTGCTTTTTAGCACTTCGGTTTCTGCATCTGTCTTTCAACAGGGTCTTGGCAGCAGCTGCCTCCTGGGGTTTTGTGAAGCTAGAAAGAGAATCCACCTTCTAGCCCAGACCGTGCAACCCACAGAGGCGCTGGTCAGAGGGCGTCATGGGCGTATCATCCTCAGGGCCCTCAGGCGGGGCCTGCTGTGGGATGCTGGACTGCAGGGGCAGCTGCTCCTGAAAGAGCAGTGTGAGCTGGGGGGCCCCTGGCCTGGGGGCCATCGGGTGATGGGTGGGCTTCTCTGGGTTGAGGGTGGCTTTGGGGCAGAGGCTGGGAGAAGACACGGAGGTGCAAGAGGGGCTGGAGCAGGCCCGGAAGCAGGTGTTGGGGGGCCGGGGAGTGATGAGCCTGGAGGCAGGGCCCAGTCACACCCCAGGCCCAGCCGGCTGTGCTGAGCAGCCCCGAGCTGATTGTTTCATAAAATTAAAAAAGAAAAGTGTTGAAGTGAAATTCACATAACATGAAATTAACCATTTTAAACTCAATATTTTAGTAGCATTTAGTACGTTCTTGGTGTTGTGTGACCACAGTCACTAGCTAGTCCGGGATATTTTCACCCCCGACAGTCAGACCCCTCACCCTGTTGTCCCCACTTCTGCTGGAGCCCCGGCACCAGCCAAGCTGCTCTGACCCTGGGCACTGACCTGCTCTAGACATTTTAGGTCAGGGAGGTCACACGGCATGTGGTCTTTTGTGTCTGGCTGCTTTCACAGTGTTTTTCTTTTTTCTTAATTTTCTTCATAATTTCCTTTTTTCATAATGTTTGGGAGGTTCATCCTTGTCCGAGTGTATATCCCCATGTTCAAGCACTCATTTCTTTTTGGGATTGAATAATATTCAGTGGTCTGGCTATGCCACATTTGTTTATCCATTCATCCATCGATGGACATTTGGGCTGTTTCCGAGGGGTAGTCTGAAGGGCTTGCAGGGCTGGGCAGAGAGCTCAGGGGCTGGGCTGTGCAGACAGCTGAGCGGGGAGGGATGTGGGGGTGCTGGAGAATGGGGAGAAGCTGGGGAGGAACCAGCCCAGCCTTCCCGGCAGCTGCTCACTGCTGAAGCCAGGGCCTCTGCACAGTGGCACACGGTTGCTGGATTGCTGGAGGGAGCCTGGGCCCCAGCCTGACGCAGTCTATGTCCACGGGGCCCCTGGACCAGGCCTGTTGCCTGCGCTTCCCCTTGGGAGTTTGTTTATTTAATAAGCACTTAGATACTTAGATAGCACTTGTTGTGCGCCAGGCCCTGTTCCAAGCCCTTTATAAAGATCGGCTTTCTGCAGTCTGTGTTGCAGTCATCTCCACTTTACAGATGAGGAAACTGAGGCTCAGAGAGGTATAGACACTTGGTGGAGGTCACACAGCAGTAAGCATAGAACTGGGACTCATACCAGTTCCTCAGTGTCCCTGATTTGAGCCTGAGCTGGGATCCTTCTAGCCTATGATTTTACTTTATGTTTTTCTTTAATCCAGCTTATGTTTTCAAATTGTGTTTTTTTATTGTTATTGTTATTTTTTAAACTTCAGTAAAATATATATGACATAAAATTTACCATTGTAACCGTTTTTTGGTGTGCAGTTCAGGGCCATTAAGTACATTCACATTGTTGTGCAACCATCCCCACGACCATCTCCAGACTTCTTATCTTGCAAAACTGAAACTCTGTCCCCCCTAAACACTAACTCCCCATTCCCATCTCCAGTCCCCGGCAAACACCATCCTTCCTTCTGTCTATGGATCTGATGACTCTAGGGCCTTCAAAGAAGTGGAATCACACAGTGTTAGTCCTGTGCCTGGCTTATTTCACTCAGCACCATGTGCTCAAGGTTCATCCATATTATAGCAGGTATCAGAATTTCCTCTTTTTAAGGCTTATCCAACTTGTTTTCAGAGAACCCACTATAGCTCTGGGAAATGGAAGATTAGAATCACTGGCATTAACAGAAGGTGATAGTTTGATAAAGCACAGTAAAAATGCAACAGTATTCAAGTCCACTGGACACTCTGCCCTGGGGAAGGTGGGGCTGAATCTGAGATGAGGCCATTGGCCCGGACGCTGGCCTGGAAGATGGGACAGACCTCCTGGCACCAAACCTTGTGTCACCTAAGATGGGTTCCCTTTGCACTTAAAGCAGGTTTGCAGAACTCGAGCGGCTGGGCTGCATTTAGGGAAATATGAAAAGGAACAGCGATCTCATCCGTGTATGACACAGGTTTTGCGAGCTGATGCCATGGCCACAGTCACCTTTGCTCTCTTTCCTGTAGGTGCAGGAAGGCAGCCTCAGGCTCGAAGACCTTGGGCAACACCATGTCACTAGAATTACCTAATAGCTCTATTATTTTTATCTGCGTCTCCCCAACCACGTGAGGTATGAATTGTTGTTCCCATTTACCCAGAGAGGAGGAATGGCATGCCCAAATCCCCAAAGCTGGTTAGAGGGCAGACTTGGGAGTCAGAGCCAGTCCAACAGATTCTAGAACTTTCTAGTCAACTCCAGAACCCTTTCCACTGCACCATACCAACCTTCTGTTTGTTTCTCTAGAATTTGGAATTAGGGTGGATGGACCCAACACATCAGTTGCAATACATTATTAGCAGAACAGTAAGGAGTCTATGGAAACAATAGAAAAAAATCCATATTTACTCCCTTTAATTTGCTATATCCAAAACCCAGGCTTCAGGCTCCTTGGCCTCTCCTTGACCTTCACCTGTGGTTTGCAGTATGAAGTAGGTGCAGGGCCTAGGGGAAGACACTCAGCCCGCAGTCTTGCAGGTATGAGTAACATCTCCCGGCCTGTTTACCCTGAGAGGCTGCCCATATTGCTGGAGGTTTCGGAATTAAGCAGCCTCTAATTAACGGTGCAAATATTTACGCTCAATGGTCCATCAAAGAACACACAGCCTGGTTTTTTTCAGAGTAAATAACGCTGAGGCCAAGGCTGTGGGCAATAAACCAGAGGTGAGATCACAGACACTAGATAGGTTTTTAAGTTATTCGAAGATGGTAGATTTATACATAAAGCCCCTTCTCTAATTCAAAACACCTGGTGCTCTTTTCATCCCCAAAAGACCAAAGGAATATTTAGTCGGTCCTCAGGAGCCGTGTCAGGCTTTCATTCAGGAGTCCATGGTAAAATCCCTCTCCAGAGAGGGATCACTCCACTTGGAATACGGTTTAAAAATAAAACAATCAGGTAGGCGGTCTGCCATCGCCCAGGGCATCTGCTTCTTAAGACTGGGGCCCTTTTCAGGGGCTTTGCCAGCAAGAGCTGAAGACATTGCCATGAGATCCGAGGTGCCTGCCTGGCGAAAGAGCCCGTTCAAAGGCTTGGAGCGCCAGCCCTGCCCAGAGCGGGGGCGAGCCTCAGCTCCTCTAGGGGGGCTCCTCTTGGGGGGGGCTCCTGCACAAAGCAGCGATTTTGTCCCGAGTGCCTCACCCTGTTCTCCCACGTGGGCTGCGGGAAGCCGGTTCTCAGGGAGAGAAAACGCCAGCCGAGCTGCCGCAGGCCGGGGTCCTTGAGGGTCCCTGGCCGAGCCCTCCCTTCTCCTTCCAGCCACAGCCTGCAGATGACGACCAGCCTCTCCTGGGAGACAGGGCTGCTCACAAGCCCTCCTCTCCCGAGGGTACCGCTTTCCTAGACGGTCAAGGCAATCTGAGAAGGAAAAGCAAAACTCAACCCCAGGTATCTACCTCCAAGGGGCTCAGAGCTGCCCGGACACTCAACCCACAGCGCTCTGGGCCGGGGGGTGGTGCACAAAGCCACGGCCATCCCTGGGGACAGCCCTGCCCGGGAGTCAGCTGCCTTTGGCCTTGAAAAGCAGAGGCTGAGTCCGTGTCCCCAGGCCACCCTTGCCCTGCTCCTTATGATACATTGGATTTTAAATAAAAGCTCACGCTCAGAGAATCAGGCAGCGTCAGCCCTTAGCTCCAAGGCCACGGCCCTGGCAGGCCTCTGGCGGTGGGCGGGCCTGCTGCTCAGGGCCCACTGTGCAGGTGGATGGGTCCCGGGGTGTCCCGCTCTGAAAGGGGAGCCTGCTCACGCCTGGATCGCTAGCCCGCGGCTGCCTGGTGCACGGGAGGCCTGCTGGGCCTGTGGCCCATCTGGGCTCTGCACGGGCAGGAGGCTCAGGGTAGAAAGAACGAGTACTCCTGTGGCCGCGTCTCGGGGTCACAGCCATTTACCATCTTCCTGGTCTTTGATGGCGGCAGCTGGGGTCATTTGGGGACTGAGTGACATGCACACAGGACGCGGCTCTTGGATCATGGCCTGTGCCAGGGTTGATCCGACGAGTCAGGCGTGTTCAGAGCTGGGTCCTGGCCCCTCTTTCAAATTCAATATAAAGGATTCAGTGTCGTTTGGGGCCAAGTGGGCGGCTGCCTTCCCATTCTGGCCCCTCTCACAGCTGGGAAGTAAGAGAGTGGGGTGTGCATGGGATGGAGGTAAGCCTGCTCCTGAGTCCAGGGGTGACAGCAGCGCTGGAGCCCCTGCCCTGGTTGGGGCAAGGACGGAGGGTGCCTCCAGGGAGTACTGGCCTCGCGCCTCCTGCAACCTTGATCAGAAGCTGTGATATCAGGGCCTGGCGGCAAACAGGTGGCTTCCTCCCAAAGGGTGTTCCTGTGTGTCCTGGAGCCACCATAGTGAATAATGCAGGTGATGTGGCCTAAACAGGAGACATTAGCGACCCTCAGGCCTGGCGGTGGAGGCGGAGACCCTGGGTGGGCAGGGCCAGATCCCCCCGTCCCCCCGAAACCTCTCCTGGGCGCGTGGACACCATCCTCTCCCTGGGTCCTCACGTGTCTGTCCCTCTGTGCGTGTCTGTGTCCCGACCTCCTCCTCTTATGAGGACACAGTCCTTTGAGGTTAGGGCCATCCTATGACCTCATTTTACCTTGATCAGCCCTTTAAAGACCTCTACCTCCAAATACAGTCACATTCTGAGGTGCTGGGGGTGAGAGCTCCAACACAGGAATGTTTCAACCATCATGGGTTTAAGGAAAGGATGGTTTAGGGGGGCGTGGGTAAGGATAGGGAACGAACAAGGGGCGATGAAGTAGCAGACGCAAGCCACAGTGGTGAGCTGCCCCCTGAGGGCAGATGGGGACAGGGCCTGGGGGACGCGGGTGCCCGTGGGGAGCTGTGGCCCTCAGACCCAGAGCATCTCTCCTCCTGTCCTCTGGTCCCGATAGCCAAGCAAGTCCAGGATCCAGAGGGCAATGGGGACAAGTAGACATAGTCCGCAGAGGCCAGCGTCCCCCATCCCTGGGGGCACAGAGCGGAGTAGGCAGGTACAGGCCCTGGCCTGGCCGTTGGTAAGAGCACTTTGATCCCAACCATGCGGATGGTGTAATAAACCAAACACACCAGAACAAACTAGAACAAACTGCTGGTCAGCAGCTCGCCCCTGCCAGTTGGCAGGTCTTGAACAAACCGTTCTAAACCACAAATCACCCTGCCTGGTAGATGGCTCCCTGCTTCCCGTGTTGGTCCCAAGGCCGAGGATGCTGCTTGGGGTGGTTGGTCCAGGAGCGCACGGGGCCCAGAGCCAGTGCACCACAGCCCTCGTGTGCGTGAACACCCCAGCCTCTGCGAATTTCCAAGGGCCAAGGAAGGGCTGTCCCTCTGCAGCCCCAACCACCCATAAGTCTCTGTCTAAAGGAGCCCAAATCGCCCTTAAAGGGGGCCAGTGGGCCGCCCTCAGGGCCTGCTCAGCAGCCTCCGTCCAGGGGCATCATTTCCACAGTTTCCCAGACAGAGCCTGCGGTTCTCAGTGGCCCCCATGGGAGGCTGTCCTGGGGGACTCCTTGGGGAAGTAAGGTGCGGGCTTCAGTCATGCTGGGGAGGGTGCTGCCCAGGGTGCTGCCCAGGTGCAGTGGTGGGGGTCCTGCAGCTTTGCAGGGCGGACTCTTACCCTTCCCACTCATAATCCTCCCAAGCTGCCTTCATTCCCGCCTCTCCGGGGCTCCCATCACATTTCTGAAGAGAAAACAGGCTGGATTCCTGTGGCCTGCAGCCAGGGTTCCTGACCCGCAGAGAGGGACGCTTGCACCAGGTTGAGAAGCCCACGGGTCCTGGGCACCTTCCTTCTGAGCAGCTGCTGTGGTCTTACTTTGTGGTCAATGTGAATTAGGCCCAGGCTGCTGTTTCCCTCCTAGAAGTGGCTGCTGGGAGTCTCGGAGACAACTTGGAGAGGTGCCTGGAGCAGGTGTTTAGGACTCCATGCCACCTTCAGATGGGCCCCACATTCCTCCATCTAGGTGCCAGGGCCAAGAGCGCAGGCAATCCCACTTGCTAAGAGTGACTCTATTGATTCACTCACCTGCCATTTGCCAGCTTAGTGATTGTAGGCAAGGGCCTTTTCTTTGCTGTGCCTCAGTTTCTTTATCTATAAAATGGGGGCCCTTTATAGTGCTTACCCACAGCACTGGCATGGAAAGCAAGGTAGAGCCCTCTGTTCTGTGCCCCCAGCAGCCCTAGCATTTTACTTCCAGAAACTTACTTTCCCTGTTCCTCCTTTTCCGCATGAACTGCCGAGTTATTTCATTTCTTCAGGAATCATTAAGGTCTTGGTAAGCTACCTTAAAACCCTTTTAAAATGAGATGGAGTCTAGAATGCACACACTCCAGTGGAACACGTGCTCTGCCGTCTTATACTGAGGGCTGAGAGCAACTCCCTGTAATTGCTAGATCAGGGGCTTTAAAACGTTTTTTTCATCTTTAATATAGTCTTTAAGACCATTAGAAAATATTTTAAAAAGTGGAAGACTTCATGCAGTAAGTATTGCCCTGGCACAAGTCTAGGTGTTGGGACACAGGGCTGTAAGAAGTTTTGTCACTATGGAAATGATACTCTCATGCGGGAGAGAGAGAAAGCAAATAATATTGTGCTGCAGAGCAAGGGTTTTTTTTTTTTTTGAGAGGGCATCTCTCATATTTATTGATCAAATGGTTGTTAGCAACAATAAAATTCTGTATAGGGGACTCAATGCACAGTCATTAATCAACCCCAAGCCTATATCTCAACAGTCTCCAATCTTCTGAAGCATAACGAACAAGTTCTTACATGGTGAACAAGTTCTTACATAGTGAATAAGTTCTTACATGGTGAACAGTGCAAGGGCAGTCATCACAGAAACTTTCGGTTTTGATCACGCATCATGAACTATAAACAATCAAGTCAGATATGATTATTATACTTGATTTTTATACTTGATTTATATGTGAATCCCACATTTCTCCCTTATTATTATTATTATTATTTTAAATAAAATGCTGAAGTGCTAGGTAGATGTAAGATAAAGGTAGAAAACATAGTTTAGTGCTGTAAGAGGGCAAATGTAGATGATCAGGTGTGTGCCTGTAGACTATGTGTTAATCCAAGCTAGACAAGGGCAACAAAACATCCGCGGATGCAGAAGATTTCTCTCAGAATGGGTGGGGGAGGTTCTAAGCCTCACCTATGTTGATCCCCATTTTCTCACCTGATGGCCCCCCTGCGACTGTGCCTGTCTTAGGTTGTTCCTCCCTTGAGGAATCTTACCCGTCTCTGGCTAACCAGTCATCTTCCGGGGCCATACAGGGAAATGTAGAGTTGGTAAGTGAGAGAGAAGCCTTATTGTTTGAAATGGTGAGCTTTTTATTTCTTTGCATATTTGTGCCCTGTAGCTTCTAAGCCCAGCATTTGTCTTGAGGTATCTTTACCACTTGGAAGAATTATGATACTCGGTAATTTCGATATGAGGCACGAATTCTACTAAAGGATTGATTAATTAGGAAGGAAGAAGAGAAGCTATAGAAGTAGCAGATGGAAGAAAACATGGGAAGATTGATTATTTCTTCGACATAACTTCTTGTAGAGTAACTTCAACATGTATAGGTTTTAAACTACTAATTAAATTGCACACATACATTAACATAATAGGAATACAGCTACATAACCAAAGCAGACCTACAATTACCAGCCAGCCATCCCCAGTGAGGCCAAGAAAACCAGTTAGGTACCCTAGGCATTTGTGAAAACTTATCATTGATATGATGGATATTGTCTAACTGAATTTGAGAGCAAGGGGGTTTTGAAGAAAAATGAAGCAGGCTAAGGGGATGGAGAATGACAGGCTGCCATAGACAAGGGTCAGGGATGGGGTGTTTGCTTGGAAGTCTGAATGAGGGAGGAGAGGGTGTCGAGCAGGCATCTGGAGAGGAGCATTCTGGGCCCAGGCAACAGCCACGCGAAAGCCCCGAGACCAGCTGGCTGTCGCTTTTACCACCATGCTTCATTCTCTTAGGAATGCAGAATCCTCCTGGGCTCAGGAACCACCTCTTCAGGCATAATCTCAGGTACATGTTGATACAGTGTATTTACACGGAAATATCTTATCAGAATACAGTGGGAAAGCGACAAGAAATTCCAACTGGTCACAGATTGTTTTACAACTCCAGGAAGATGGCACATGTGATGTTGGTTCCAGTATTTTACAGTTTCCAACACGGGGTGGGGGGCACAGGTGCCATGTAAAACCTACCAGGGAAATGAAGTCATTCAACTGCCCGTGAGGCATTGCCTCCTCATGCACGCAGTGCCAGCTGCTTGTGATTTGAAATAACATTCGCATTTTGCCAGGACTGAAAAATATGTATCCCAGTGACTATGTGGTAGGTGCCCACGGCTCACTCTGTGTATGTTCTAGACTGAGATAACAGTGGCGTTTCCCAATGCAGCCTGTTGGTCAGATATGCCTGCAGTTTCTCTGAGCTTGTCTTTCCTTTACTTTCCAATGGAGCCATTTGCCCAAAGCAGAGGCCATGGGGGCCAGGCATCCCATTTTCAGATGAGAGCCCAGGGCTCTGAGGGAGGAGGGGAAACCCAGGTCCCTGCCCAGTTAATGGCCCACCAGCATCAGACCTGGGGATTCGTCCTGAACCTATGCCACAGACTGCCTTGCTCCCCTCCTGCCTGGCCCCCAATATTTATTCTTTGCCTTTTTCTTAGTAAAAGAACTCCTAGTTTTTAGCTGGCCTCTGACCACCCAGAACCAGGACAGCATGTCCTACCCTCTCTTGCAGCATGGTGAGGCCACAGGACTAGTTCAGCCTGGTGGGAATGAGTGAAAATGTGTGGGCAACATCCAGGGACAGAGAGTGCCCTTCTTTGCCTTTTCTCTTTTCTGCACTGGAATGTAGATTTGATGGCTTGAACTTAGGCAGCCATGTTGGGTCACGAGGTGGATGCCTTTGCTGAGCATGGCAGGGCAGCCTGCGAGAAGGTCCCTGGGTCTCTGATGACTTCATGAAGCCAACTATCAGCCCTGGAGTCCTGAAATGCCCACCTCTGGACATCTCTTATGGCAGAAAATCACTTCCACCTTTTTAAAGGTAGCTTTTCTGTCCCTCACTGCTGAACCAACAGGGGCTTCCCTGGGCCTCCTTTCCCTGCAGTGTGGTGGTTTGTGCAATTCCTCATCACGATAAAGATGAAGAAACAGCCCCAGGGGTGGGAGTGTGACCTGTCCAAGGTCACAGAACTCGGTTACGTAACACTTCACATCAACATGCGTGTGCTGGCCATGACCGTGGCCTGGCGGGCATTGCCTTATGGGATATTCAAGGGAGCACCAATCGATGAGGCTGACCACACTTTGAAGACCTTTACCCCACGGCTGCTGTCCGCCCACCTTCCCTGAAGGTGCCCCAAAGGGTCCAGGTGTGGACCCATGGCTCTGAGAAAACATTTCCTGGAGGGTCAGCCTCCGGGGCAGCCAGGTGCGTGGACGCAGCTCTGCTGGGCCCAATTCTCTGACCTGGGTGGTCCTCAGGAGACAGAAGTTCCTTCCGGCCGCCCTTCCTGCCGGACTCTCTTCTTATTTGCATTCAGGCCTTCCTTTAGGCCTGGGCGTGCTGCAGCGCCCCTCCCCACAACTGCCCATGACCTTCAGTGACTCTGGACCTCCCCTTGCGCACCCCTCCTCTAGCCGATGAGGAGTAGCCTCCGCCCCAGCCGCGGCCCCGCCGTCGCAGCTCACCAAGCGCCCAAGGTACCTTTTCCCTTCCTGAGGCGCCCTGGCGTCATCCTGCAATTTCTCTTCTTAGTGAAAAGAGAGGCAATTCCTGGTGGAGCCGGAGCCTTAGGGTATTACTTTGAAGAGGAAATAGACGCCATAGAGAGGCCCTTCCCAGCTCAGAAAATGAGCTTCCCCAGGGGAAACCCTGCCCTGTGTGTCCGCCCTTCCAGGGACTGAGGCAGGGACGCACAGCTTTACAGAAGAGGAACCTGAGCGCGAGGTGCGGGGACATGGCCCTGCCCCAGACCAAACCCCATATTCTCGCTACCCCCTTGCCCAGCCTCCACCCTGGGAGGAGGGCTCTACGCATGGCCCTGAAAGGGAAAACATGGGTCTGGTGACAGCTGGAGAAGGGGCGTCGCTCCTCACTGCCCACCGTGCCCCTGGGCTCCTTGTCAGGGGCCCCTTCCGTCCCCTTCCTCCCCTGCTGTCCCGGAGACATCCTGCAGCAGAGCCCACTTCTGCTCAGCCAGGAGTCCTCGGGCAAAAGCTGACGCTGAGCTTGTGGACATGAGGGTGTGGCTGACCGACATACGTCCACCTGCTCCCCTTGGGAGATGCCGGCATTACAATCAAGGGCTTTGGGAACTTAGTGACAAAGGAGTGAAGATGGAAGGATTCAACTTCCAACAGCGTACAAGGGGTCTTCCCAGGGGACCCCTTAAGTTACAGGCCTGTGCTATCAGCAGGGAGGTACTTAATGCCAGTCTACAGGCTATGCAGTTGGCACAGGAGTGTCAGCTCCTGGGCAGAAACCCCACCCGAGAAGCGCTCCTGGGTGGGTGGGGGGCCGGCATCTGCCCCCCTGGACCCCTGGAGCTCTACATGCTCAGCCCCTCCAGATGGAAGTGGTGCGGGCCACTGCAGGGCAGCCCTTCCCTGAGTGGATGCCCTGGGGCGGCCCCTGCAGCCCCCTCCTCCAGCCTCACCCTCCTGATTAAAGGACTCAGGCATTTGCCCTAAGATTCCGCATCTCCCAGAACTCCTAGACCCGAACCCCTCCTCCTCTGCGGGCACAGCACTGTTGGAGGCACAGCGGTGCTGCCGTGGCCGTCCCGGGACCACCGGGAGGGAGGCCCTGGCACAGTCTCCGTGCAGGGACCTCAGCGGTCTGGCAGCCCTCCGTAGCTGCTTGTGGGCTCCTTCGTAAACATTTGATCACTCAGCCTGCATTCCTCCTCCCTCTGCCTTGACTCTCAGACACTTGGAGAACAAACCAAAAATAAAGATTAGTCTTTTTTCCAGCTAATCTGCTCAAATTTGGAAATCCTCACTCTGTCCCCCTCTGACCTTGGAAGTCATCTCCCAAAGGAGGCCAGAGGGCCCGGGAGACGGAGGCTCACTCCCGGGGGCTGCTCTGGCTTTGGCCGGGGAAGTCTCTGGGAAGGCAGCTGCCCTGAAGACCCGGACCTCTGACCTCTAACCCCTGAGGGGGAAGTGCAGAGTGGGGGCCACTGAGAACCACCTCCTGCTGCACAGAAGGCGCCCCAGCTCCTGCCCTGGGTGTGCTGCCTCCTGCATGGAGCCATTCATTCACTGATTGCTGGAGTGATGTCATTCATTCATTCATTCATTCATTCACTGCTCGGAGGAATGGGGGAGGAGCTAGTCGGACAGGTCCAAGTCTTGATGTGGTAGCTGGACTCCCATGAGGCAAGAGGTCGACTCTGTCCTCAGAAATGCCCTTGGCCCTGCCCCAAAGAGTCTCCAGCAGGCCCCGATACCAGGAAGGCCCTCGGAGGCAGCTCCCCCACCACAGGGCCCCATCCAAGGACTACAGGCAGGACGCGGGCCACAGAGCCACGCCAGTGCCCTTCCTCCTTGGGGCTTCCCAGCCCTGGTCCACTGGTGGGGCAGACAGGCCCACAAGAAGGAGCCTCCAGCCCCGTTAGGCAGGCCACAGGCCCTCGGTGCATGCTGTAGGGGATGGAGGCCACTGCTGGGGACAGCGAGGGAGCTGCTCGCTTGGTCCTCAGTCCCCCGCAGTGACCCCCTTCCACATGGGGTGGTAACGGGAGGAGGCTCTGGAGAGAGGCGGCTGGGGCCACTCACGGCACTGACCCCACCAGTATGTGACCCTCGGGCCACTGACCTCATCTCTCTGGGCCTCAGCTTTACCCTCACGTAAAAAGAATCATAGCAGCGCTCAGTAGGTACTAGGCCCGTGCTCAGAGCCCTTGGCATGTGCTGACTCCAGCATCTTCCTTTGGGTGGACGCTGTTATCAGCCCATCTCACTGGTAAGCGAACCAAGGCACAGAGAGGAGAGGCAACCTGCTCTGGGCGGTCAGTGGTGAATAAGCGAGCTGGGGTCAAACGAAGGGGTCTGGTCCCAAAGCCTTGCACTGGGGCCAACCACTAGGGCCCCATGAGGCTCAAATACATCATGCCCGACAGCTCAGCTGGTTGTCTGGTGTACAGTTAGGGCTCAGTACACGCAGTACACTGGTTCTCGACAGAGGTGGGTGGATTGCGCCCTCAAGAGACACTGGGAAATGTCTGGAATCGTTTTTGGGTTGTTAGAACAGAGGGTAGAGTCACTGGCCTCTACCAGGCGCAGGCCAGTGGTGCGCACAGGACAGCTCCCCCCGGCAAAGGACGATCCAGCCCTGCAGATCCACTGTGTCGAGGCTCGGCGCCCTGGGGCTGTGATTACCGCTCTTAGGAAGGGTCTTGCCTTTTGGAATATGCCCACTTCCACACCTGCCCGCCCTGGGCGCATGCTCTCCAGGTGCACTTAGATGCATCTTAGGACCTCCCAGATCCTGAGGGCAGACTGCATGTCCAGCCTGGGTGGGGCTGGCAGAGAGAGATGCTCCCCGGACCCCACCCCTGCAGACCCCTGTGGACCCCATCCACTCCTTACTGGCTAGCAGAGGGTCCAGCACCGTCTCGTCCATCTGAGTGCCTCCGACGTGTGGGCCTCCAGCAGGCGCCAGCTCCCCAGAGCAGGTCGGGACAGCAGGGCTACAAGACACCTCTGTGCTGGCATCTCAGTCAAGGTGGCAGAGGCCACTCCCAAAAGAGAGAAGAGTTTACAAAATGAGTCAGAGGGTGTGAGTGTTCACAGCCAGGTGTCACGCGTGGGTTAATCATTAACGTGCAGCTCAGACGCTTCCCCAGCATTTCAGTGCACACCATCCCCCCCACCGGGCCACACAGCACATGGTCCTGGGTGACCCAGCCCCTCAGGGCCCAGCTTAGTCTGGTTATCGGCTGAAGGGGAGGGTCAGAGCCCAGGGACCCTCTCTCCCTTCATCCTTGTGGCTTTGGCTCTGAAAAGTCAGGGTCGCAGAAGGAGGGTGGTCCCATTTCACGGCCAGCACTGACCCCCTGACAAGCGGTGGTCCCTTCAGGTCATTCTCCACCCTTCCTAAAACACCACCTCTCTTCCCCACACAGTGCCAGGCACTTAACATACATACGTACATTATTTCCTTGAATATTCGCTCCAACCCTGCAGACGAGGAGTTGTGAGCCTCCATTTCTTGAGTGATGGGGGTGAGGCCCAGGCAGGTGGCTGTCCAGCACCAGGTCTGGTTAAGAGCAAGGGAGGAAAAGAGCGAATCATTTCCTCTCTTGGGGTGTCTGTTTCCCCAGCTGACAGGCAAGGGAACGGTAGTGCCTGCCTTGCAGGGCTGCTGGGAGAGTTAATGAGGAAATGCAGGAAAAATGCTGGCCATGTGTCCCCCAGCACACATTAGGTACTTAATAAATGCTTTTGATTTTGTTTTTCTTGATGCTGCTTTTCACGTCACTGGGCCACCTCTTGATGCCAAGGGTCGTTGCCTGGTTTGTCCGCCAGTGTGTCGGCACACGGGCAGTCAGTGAATGGCTGTGCCAGGTGCCCAGGCCAATGCCACCGAGCAGGGACAGAGTCTCTGTGCAGGGGGGTCTGACTCCTAGCGACACTCCCTTTAAAAATGCCGCATTTGGACCCCAAGATATTATTCACTGTGTGAGAAAGTGAGTTACACTTCCTCTGGGTGGGTGGGATGGCTGCAGGGCTGCACCCACACAGTCAGCTGGCTGGCCCCCCACTGGCCGCCATCTGTGCAGACTGCCTGCCCACAAGCTGTGCTGTCCCGATGGGCAGAGGGGTGTGCAGGGGTGGCAGGGGTGAGGTGGTGAGGGAATGCAGGCAGACCTCTCCTCGGGGGTGGGGGAAACTCTCAGTCAGGGACACTCAGGAACTGACTGGCGTTGGCCATCCCCAGAATCAACCCTGGGCTCAGAATTGTGTTGGAAAGCTGGTCCTGGCTTGCTCGGCAATTGCAAAGCCATCCTTGCACAACCTCGGATGAGGTTCGAGGCAGGTGAATGAGAGGCTGCTGTTGGGAGAGATGCATGATATGTTTCATCCATCCATTCATTCTCCCTTCCAGGAGACATTTCCTGAGCACCTAGATGCTGGGAAAGGATGTTCTGGGAAGAGCACAGACATGAAATTAGCTCCCATTGCTGACACAGCAGGCCCGGGGCAGGGCGGCTGGGGGTTGGGAGGGTGGAGTCCTTCTGACGAATTCCATTTGGAGGTGAGACTGATGCGCTCCTATTCATTGCGCCCACTTTGTGATATCTGTGCCCCGGAAACTATCATGGCTCTGAAACATGGTCTACACAGACAGCACCCGGCCACGCTGACGCTGCAGAACCCCTGGACTCGGAGCTGTCTCTGCTGTAGGTTAGTCCACACGCTGGGTGCGAACGCCAGCAAGTTGAAGGTTTGTTTAGTATTTAAAGCCTCCTGATGGGTTTTCAACATTCACACTTGTCTTATTATTAATACCAATTACTAGAATTCAGCTCTGTCCACTGCGCATCTCATTTAAATACTGTCGGGACAGGAGGGTCACCCACGGCTCTTCGGGGCAACCGAAAATCTTATTTGCAGAAGAAAGTTTGAAATAAATTCTCAGGGCAGAAAAAGGCACCTCACAAATGGGGCTCTGAGGTTTGTCCTTCAAAAGGTGTCTCTGTTTTTGCTCAAGTGCTGGGATTAAACTTTTAGGGCTCTCCCGACCTTTACATCACGCGTGTAGAAGTTCAAAGCCAGGTTCCGCCCCCCCGGCTGCCAGGAGGTGAGACAGGGTCACCTCCTGGGTTTGTTAGTGTATTTAAAAAGTGACAAATGGTTGTTTCTGTGGGGAAATTATAACTGGCTTTGGACAGAGTTACTGGATGTGGGGAATGGAGAGACACCGAGAGCTGCGTTTCCCTCTGGTGCCCTCTGGGCCGCCAGGCTTCGTGGGCTGTAAACAGTGAAATGTAATATCGCCTTATTTGGCCACGAAGCCAAGTCACCACTTGCAGAGGCCGCCCTGCTCCTGCCTGTGCGAGAAGCAGTTAACTCCAGTCCCCGCTGCCCGGCGATGGGGTGGGGGCCCTGCCTTGGTTGGCCCTCCTGGGGCCCCAGGGCCCCGTTCGGACGGTGCCAGGCTCAGGGCCCTGGCAGGCTTGTGCGGCTCTCACTCACGCAGCCCAGGATGGTGCCCACATCAGGGGGGTCGTCCGGGCATCCGGGGCCCCTGGTGGGCTCTGCAGTGGCCCGGGTGTCTAGTTGCTGGGGACCTGGTGTCAGGAGAACAGCCCATTTCTTTAGTTCATGTGGAACTCACCATATTTTAAACAATGAACCTGATTGTCCTGGAGCAGAGCTGGATTCGGGAATGGCAGGTGACCCGGATTTCAGGGGTATTCAGGGAACTAGCGCCCCAAACCTGGGCAGGGGAAGCAAGGGCAAGTATCAGTTGTGGTTGGCGTTATTGGGGTGCCAGGCTCAGGGCCCAGCGCCTGCCAGGAATCCTGGCCACTGAAGAGGGCGTGGGTCCTGTGCTCACCACACAGAGGAGGGGATGGACCACAGACACATCGGTTTGAACTTGGAGCCTGGAGACAGCCTTGCAGGGGACACACCTGTACCCACAGCAGCAGCCTGGCGGCTGCCCAGGCAATCCTGTGGGCATCCCCACAGAGCCAGCTGTCTGATGCCCTCGGTCCAGGGCGGGAGAGAGCCTCATGCCCTCTGTGAGAGGCCAGCTTCTGTGGAGCGGGCGGTCATCTGCTCAGTCGTCACTCTGTGCCCAGGCATTTCCTCTGAGGATCATCTGGGTGGGCCAGGCAGTGTGAGTCACACGGAAACAAAGAAATGTGAAGGGGCCATGACTCATGGGATGGCCCAGAGCGGGCACAGAGTGGTGGGTAGGGTGGTGGAGCTGCCCGGGCCTGGCACCAGAGGGTCCTGGTCCGGCTCCAGCCCTGTCCCGCCCTCCAGCCAGTCACTCTCTCTGACCCTTGGTTTCCTCATCTGTGAAACAGGCTGACTGGGACCCGCCTTAGCAGGCTGTTGTGAGAAACAGGTAAGATGAATGTATATAGAATGGCCAGTGGCACATGGTAGGTGCCAAATTGATGTTGGTAGGATTAATTAAATAATTTAATGAGAAAATGTCACCTAAGGTTTTCAAAATAGCCTATAGTTCATTATGATGGTACATATGGATGCAAGCTCCAGGAAGTATCGTAAGAGACGGACGTGCCTCTCCCACTTCCTTCTGACTGGGATAGAGCTGTGATGGCTGGAGTGGAGGCAGCCATGCTGGACCATGAAGTGGTTTTGGGAGTGGAGGTTTCACAAAGAAGAGCAGCAAAATGAGAATGCTGGGTCTCTGAAACTGGGGAGCACTGGTCCTCATCCATGTATCCCAGGACTTTTACATGGAGAATAAAGAAACTTCCATTTTGCATAAGGTAGTGTGTGAAAGCAGTTTGTGAGCAATGAAGAGCCCTGTGACGCTGAGTCTGACATCCAGGGTGAAGGACTAGTTGGTTCAGCTCCCGCTGCCTTCGTTTTCCACCTTTAAAATGGGCCCGACTTTTCTTCTTCTTCTTCTTCTCTCCTTTTGCCCTTGCCTTGCAGTGATCTCTTGGCGCCTACTGTTGTCACTCGGTCTTCTAGCTCTGCTCTCCTGGGTGCCCAGCACCCCACCAGGTGGGTTGTCCTCCCCCGTCCTCAGCATTCAGAACAGATCTCTGACAGAATCCTGGGGCTTGAGGGGACCTTAGTGTCGGCTGCAGCTCTCGCTCCATGTAGGGTAGGCCATGCAGCATCCCCTCCCCTCTGCCACTTAAATGCTCCCAGGGACGAGGAGCTCACTACCTACCCTGCAGCCTGATTATTTCTGGCCAGCAATCCATGCCAAGAAGCACTTCCCAGAGCTGAGCCCCAACCATATGCCCGGGGACTCCCCATGTGTCCTGGGTCTGCCTTTTGGGGTTCATTCATTCCACAAACCTTCACTGGGCACCTGGTTTCTGCAGTGCTGTGCTAGCTGCTGGGGGACAGGGACAGAGCAGGGTCTTTCCTTGAGGAGCTCATCTTCCAGAGGGGAGACCATGCAGCACAGGTAATTCTGAGAGCAATTAGCTAATAAACTGAAGTGCAGCAAGTGTGACAGAGAAACCCCGACAGCTGTGGGTGCGACTTCGGCCCGACTCAGCCTTGGGGCTGGTAAGGAGTGCTCAGGGCGGGCCAGGAGACCAGGGCCCCGTATGGCCTGGGACTGTCCTGCTTCAGCACCAAGAGTCTCGCACTGTGGGTAGCCCCTCCGCTCTGGGCCAACTGGGGCAGTCGGCACCCCAGGGCAGGCTGTCCACCTGCGTTAGGTCCCTGGGGCTGCTGAAACAAACTACCACACACTGAATGGTTTTAAGCAACAGAAGTTTATCTCTTTGCACAGTTTTGGCGGCCAGTCTGAGACCAAGGTGTCGGCAGGGCTGGTCCTCCAGGAAGCCCTGAGGGAGACACTGGTCCAGGCCTCTCTCCCAGCTGCCTGAGGCCACCGGCGATCCCTGGTGCTCCAGGCTTGTGGCCACTGGCCTCTGAGCTCTGTGCCATCTCAGTGGCACCTTCCTCCGTGTCTGTCCACCCCTCCTGCTGTCTCGTCAGAGGGCACCTGTCATTGAAGTTAGGGCCAGTCCGTCCGAAGTCCGGTGCGTTACCATGCTGCAATTCTTAACTGCGACTGCAAAAGCCCTATGTCCAAACAAAGTCACATTCACAGGGACTAGGGGGTAAGACTTGGACATATCTTTTTGGGTCCACCATTCAACCCCCTAGGAACAAAGCTGATGCTTCCACTGGAGGGACAAACATGACTTAAGGGGTGAAGAGGTGAGGGCACGAGGAATTCCAGGCAGCAGAAACAGCACATGCAAGGGCCCTGTGGCCGAAGGCAGTTGACACAGTAAGAAATGTGTCTGAAAGAAGTCTAGTGTTGCTGGAGCAGGAGGGAGAGGAGGCCAGTCCTGGGGCAGCCAGGCAGGATTGGACAGGCCACCAGGAAGGGTCTGGAATTCCCAGCTACTGATAAGCTGCCATGGCCTTGGACAGCCTCCCTGTGCCACGCTGGCTGCTCCAGGGCCCAAACCTTGACCCCTTTCCTGGGCTCTTGGGCGATTCCAGGTGAGCAGACAAAGCTGCCTGGACTGACTGCTCCTTCTTGTCCTGGCACCTGCTGTTCCAGACAGGTGGAACACGCGCTCCAGGTGCCCTGGGAGGCAGCCGCCCTGCTGGGAAGGGCTTGCCGGGGTCCCCCAGCCCCCGGGGCCATGCCTTGAGCCACTTTTACCTCCCTGGACACTGGTGCCCTCATCTGTAAAGCCAGTGCGGCGGCCCAACGAGGGCAAGATGATGGACGAGTTTCCACCAGCTTCCCAGCATGTGGGCCCTCGCCCGAGCCTATTTCTCATGAGGTGTTTAAACCCACTTACAACCATTTGGCCGGCAAGAAAGCGGACACTTGAAGAAATCAAGCGACTAGGCTGAGGTCGCCCCTGAGATAAGGGTGGCAGTGGGCCTGGATCTGGGCTTGTCTCAGGGCTGGGGGCCTGTGGGGTGCCTGACTGGGGAGGCTCGGGGCCGCTGCCACCCGGGCAGGCTGGGCTAGCTCTTGGGTGAGGCGAGGATGTTGGGTCTTGAGAAACATGTCTCTGGAAACTTTAAAAACTCCCCATCATCACACAATTATGTGGGTGGCCAGGGGCAGCACCTGCAGACATCTGACCTGACATCTGATCTGAGCACTGTCCATTTTCTAAAAATCCTCCCAATCACTAAAAAGAGTGGGCTTCCTCCTGCCCATTACGCCTGCAGCCCCACCCACCCCCTTCCTACACGTTGAATGGTTGTTTTGAATTGTCGGCGAGAATGCCCGGCTGCGGGGTTTGGCAGGCCGCCTGTGCAGCACTTTTGTTTGGGCCTAGAGATACGCCTTCAGCCGTCTCACAGAGACCCAAGCATAGGAGAAGAGTGGCGTTTTTTCTCTCTAAGATACCTTCCGAGTTCTGCCTTCTGGGCTGGGATCCTGGGCAAATGCATAGGAGACCTTATTTGGGAATATTGAGTTCCTTGGATTTTATGGGCATCCAACCCTTGCTTCAAGTGCCGTGTCTGAGCTCTGGGTTCTGTGGCAGGGTGGTCCTGCGGGAGGCCGGGTGCGACGGGGAGGTACTGCAGGCCTGGGTGCAGCCAGGGACTGCCGTGGGGCTGCGCATGCTGCTTGGCCGCTCGGGGCCGGCGCTTCTCCTGCGTGGTGGCAGCGATGGCAGCCCCGATGCGGCAGGAGGCGAGATGCCGCGTGGCTGTGGCCTTGAGCTGAGTCTGCTGCTTGTGGGCTGAGAACAGACAGCCGGGGTGTGTCGAGCACTCGCTGTGGCCCAGAGCCACCCCAAACCTTTCAAGACTCGTTCTGCCTTCACAACAGCCCCGCGGATGGATGAGGGACGTGAAGCTCAGAGAAGGTCAGAGACTCTCCCAAGGGCACACAGCCTGTGCGGTCCTGCAGAGCCTGAGTCCAGATCAGAGCCTGCACAGACCGTGCTTCCAGCCGTGACCTTTCACACTCCCCCGGCGCTCGACTGCCTGAGAGCTCAGAGACTGGGCCCCACCGAGGCAGTTTCCCAGGGTTACAAGCCAGGCTTTGCACAACGCCCGTTTGGGAAGGTAAAATGGTGCAGTCACCACACACACAAAACAGTTTGATTCTTCAATAAACTAAACAGGGAATTTACCACCTGACCCAGCAGTTCCACGACCGGGGTGCGTATCCAGAAAGACCGAAGACAAGTGTTCGAATAGAGCACCCCATACACGCGTTCATGGCAGCACTGCAGTCGCCAGAGGGTGGAAACAACCCAAATGTCCATCAAAAATGAGTGGACGGACCAAGTGTGGTCCATCTCTGCAGAGGAATATTATTCATCCATAAAAAGGAATGAAGCCCGGATACAGGCTCCCACAGGCATGCAGCCCGAGGACATTATACCACGTGAAGGAAGCCAGATGTAAAAGACTAGAAATTGTGGGATTTCATTTCTATGAAATGCCCAGAAAGGGCAAGTCCCCAGAGACAGAGAGCAGGCCGGGAGCTGCCGGGGGCTGGGAGCAGGGGCAGGGGGAGCGGCGGAGGTGCCCCGGGTGGCCTTTGGGGGGACGGAGGTATTGTGCAACTAGACGGCGTTGATGGCTGCACAACATTGCGAAGGTACTGAATGCCACTGAATGGCGCAAGCTGAACAGTTAAAATGCCAAATTTTCTGTATATGAATTTTACCATAATTTCAAAAATTCCTTTTAGATTTGAGCAAACGGATCCTTGGTCCCATAGCCAGCGGCAGTTTGGGGGTAATGGTGGTGAGGTTGGTGGGGGGACCTCATGGGCGCTGTGGGTGGGGGGGTTAGGGAGAAGAAACATGTCCTCCCGGGACTTGGCAGGGGCAGCAGGAATCCCCCGGGCATGCGATGTAAACACCCCCCTCCACCTCCGCCAGCAAGAGGCCCTCCTGGCAGACTCTCTGAGGTGAGCAGGCCTTCGCAGTGAAGGGCGGGCATGTGAGTCCGGAGGTCACGGTGCGCGGAGGGAAAGCAGACGCTGTGTCCAGGGGCTGCTCACGGGGCCTTGCCCCTCCCTTGTAGGCACCCGGGTGCCCAGTGGAAGCATCAGTACCGGTCTGCAAGGAGCGGCTGTGGGGCTCCCCCTCCCAGACGCATCCAGGGGCCCCTTCCCGCCCTGCCGTGTCCGCGGTGGGTTAGAGGCGGTGTGCGAGGTCTCCCGGGCCTGAGCAGCCTCGGCTTCCCAGCACCCAGTCCAACGTCCAGGGCCTCCGCTTCCTCTGGGGACCGCCCTCCGCACTCAGGTCCTAAGGCCCAGATGGGGCTGAGCCCTCTCTCCAGATGCCAGAGGCCCGTGACCCAGGTGGGCCTTGAGCCCTGGGAGTTTTGCTAGAATCCTGGGTGACACAAGCCTAGAGCCACTGATGATGTCTTTGTCACCCCATGGGGACAATGCGGGGGGGTAGCCCAGCCAAGAGCTGGAGGGACGCAGATTCCTAATGCTGGTCCGGCTGGGCCTTCACGAGTGGACCGACCTTCCTGGGGAACCCGTCTGCTCATACCCTCGTCTATGTCCTGGTTAGGTCCCTGTCACCTGTGGCAGAAGCACGCTGAGAACGCGGGGCTGTGCCCCATGGGCCGGGGTGAGAGCCGCTGGCTGACCAGAGGAGCGCTGTCCTCAGGAGGGACGGTGAGCTGGGGGCCTGCTTTGCTAACACAGAGCAGGGCATTTGGGGTAACACCCTCCCTCACTGCCACCATGGAGCCCATGCCCTCTCGGAGGGCTGGGCCGGCCTGCCGTCCGGCTGGGAGGAGGAAGTCCGCCTTCCCAGCCACCACCAGCTGTGTGACCTTGGGCCAGACTCTTGTCCTTGAGACCCCAGGGTCCTCACCTGCAAGTTGGGGGCTCTGACCTGTGACACCAGGGCCGCGGCCCCAAGTGCCGCCTCGGTCTTTGGGCAGCCTGGCGCAGATCCCGGCTCCATCACTTACTGGCCACATACCCGCCTCCTGCCTTCATTTCCCTGCCTGTAAAATTGACAGAGTGAGGGTGTCTCCTCCCTAGGGCAGCTGCCAGCAGAGCAGCGTGTGAGTGTAAGTGCTCAGAAAGGCCATGGGTGTTACCTGGTGAACGTCAGCTGTCACTGGTCCCTGGCGAGGCTGTGGTGGGGACAAAGGAGACAGTCTGAGAAGGGCACAGGGCTGCCTTCCACGTGGGAGTCCCCCTCTGCACCTCACCCGCAAGCCACTCCAGGAGTTGGAGGTGGCGGGAGCTGGCCTCCCTCCAGAGTGGCCGATCAGTCACCCAGGGACAGCCGTGCCTGCAGCCCTTGCCCAGACCCCAGCTGTGACACCAGAGTCCAGGAATGCCCCGTCCCCAGCCTTCAGTCTCTGCTCGGGGAGCTCATGCATCATGGCTGAAAGATAAACACATGCCGTCAGCCTTGCTCTGGCTGCCCACCCTGTGTAGGCATCTGCAGACACAGCGGGGCCACCGGCCACACGCTGGTGCTGCCCAACGAATTGGACTGCTCCCCGTTAAAAATGGGGTGTGAAGGAGGCCCGGCGGAGGGCCTGGCGGCAACCTCGTTTGTCCTGTGGGAGTGGGCGCCCGCCTGACCCAGCCTGACCCCGGCCAGGGTGTGTCTGGGGCCCCTGCAGACCCTCGACCATGCCTCTTCCTGCGCCCCTCAACAGCCTCCTTCCCTGCCCCTGTCCCCCAGCCCCCATTACACCAAAGCTCCCTGGAGACGCTGCAGCTGCATGTTCAGCCGCCGCCCCTCGCATCTGCCGAGGTGGCTGCTGGAGGGGGGACGGAAAACTCAGAGAAGCCAAACAAGCTCCTGCCGGTCCTCAGGGGTTCGGATAAAGGCAGATTTGAATTAAAATAAGACCTGACTAGGTCTAGAAACCTTGATGTTAAAAAGAAAAAGAAAAAAAAGGAAGACGTTAAATTAAACCCGTGCCCCTAATTTTACCCCGACGGGAAGGAATGTACTCATTAACCAAGGACGCGTCATTTATAGGATTTCTGACCCAGATAGACTCCAAACGTGCTCCAGTCTCAAGTAGACCCGTTGGCATCAAGCACAGGCCAAAGGGTTCCAAGAGGCAAGTAAGGGGAATGCTGGGTTCCAGAGTGGGCACTGGGGGTGCACCCCGAGGGTCACCTGGGGCCCCAAGCCTGGCTGACTCCATCTAAGCTTGTGCTGTCTCCATCCTAACATTCTGGATCACTGTGTGTTTGCACTTGTGTCTTCAGTCCGCTGGAGCGGGCATGTGGGCTGGGGGCTCGCCCTGCTGGCTGCCCATGCGCAGTTTGTGCCCAATGTGGGGGTTCGGTGACCCTCAAGTGAGTACAGGGTAAGTGTGTTCCGTCCAAACTGAGCGAGGGGGACCCGAACAGCTCCGGGGAGCACACCTGCCCTTCAAGGCATGGGCGTGGACCAGGACACCTCCGGGTCCCCCCTGCTCACGTCCCTTCCCAGCACCACCCAACCGCCTCTGCTCGAAGGGATGATGTAGAAAGAAACAAAAACGGTCGGAACAGTCTGGGCAGCGTTTCCACTGCTCTGGTAAAAGCAAGGCACCTGTGTGTACGAGCCCCCAGGGCATGTTGTGTGATGTTGGTGGTTCTGCACACGTGTTAGTGCTCTTATATTTGCTTTCAAAAGTGGCGCTGCCCAAGATCGAGAGGAACTGTAAAATTCAGGCTCATATCTAGAACTCTAGCTTTCTCCTCTTTCACACCAACTTTAAAGAGCAAGTAAAAGCCTCATGACAAGCTGAGAAAGAGGCAGCAGGAGAAAGAAAAAGTGGTGTGGTTTAGTGCCTCCAGGCCACGCCTTGCACTTTTTTCCTGCTTTTGAACAATTTCAGCCATTTTCACTTTGCACCCGGCCCTGTGAGTCACGTAGCTTGATTTTCATACCTGTTGCTCAGCTCTCTGCTTCCGGGCTTCTCTGCAGGGAGCCCATGAAATCGCCCAGCGTTGGCTGAGACCTCTCTGCCCCTGGGGTGTCCTGCTGCAGGAAGGAGCCCCAGGGTCCCACTGCCTCCTGTCTCTTGTGCACCGTGGAGATTGGAGGGGTGGCAGCCTCACCCACCAGGACTTGTTCAGGTTCCTGCACAGCGCACGGTTCTGCGCCATCAGCTGGCTCCTGTCCCAAGGGCCGCTGTGGCCCCCAGGCCTCCACAGGCCTCCGTCCTCCAGTCTGGCTGTGAAACCCCTGCTCCCAGCTGCACCACTGAAGGTGCTGCCTGCTCACAGCCTCAGGCGGCCCCTCTGCAGCAGGACCAGACCTGCCCTCCCACACGGGCTCCAGCGCCCGGACACCCCACCCTGAAGCTCCGGCCTCATCTGCCCTTCCCTTCTGGGCACCGACCACGTCTGTCTCCTACCGGGACCCCCTTGCTGTGGAACACACACTCTGGCCCCTGTGTGTGCTGTTCCCCTGGCCCAGAGACCTTCCCACTTCCTGGCAGCTACTGGCACTGAGCTCCCAGTGAGGATGGCGCCTTCCTCACCCGCCTTCCCCACCTGGAAGATGTTCCTGTCCCTGATCTGGGCTTCTGCAGCTCACTCGTTCTGCCTGTCTGTCTGTCTGTCTGTCTCTGTCTTTCTCTCTCTCTTTTACTGTCTCTGTCTCTGTCTCTCTCTCTCTGTCTCTCTGTCAGTCTCTGTCCCTCCCTCCCTGCCATCCATCTGTCTGTCCCCTCTCCTTGTCTGCTGGCAGGCTGTTCCTCTGGGGGCACACTCACTGTGTCAGATGGCAAACTGCTTGCTGGGTGTCTTCCTGTGCTCACCTCTGCTGAAGGCTCCCGTTGGCCATTTCCCTCTGACCTGACCCGGATGGCCCTCTTACCTCCTGACCCTCCGGAAGCCCCTCACTCTGCCTGGCCCTGCCCTGGGCCCATGCATGGAAGGCCTGGCCAGGGATGGTGCACAGTAGGTGCTTTGTAACATAGTTTCACCTTCACCACCTGGACTGGTCCCTGGTTGGTAGAGGTGGGGACGTGGGGCTGAGCTGGTGTCTGAGAACTCGCCCCTCATCCTGACTGACCAGAGACCAGGTGTGGGGCCGGTGACCACATCCTCCCTGATGACCCAAAGGTCAGGTCCTGCCAGAAGGCACCCCACGTGTCAGGGTGCCTGCTACAGAGGAGTCGTGGGTCACCCTCAAATGGGGCATCATCGGAGCTGGGGAGGCTGGAAGGGGCATTCTGGCATCCTGGGCCCTGAGAGTTGGGGGCCTTGGGGGTTTCCCTCCATGGCAAGGTGGGCTTAGTCCTACCACCAGGCTGGGGGCTTCATGAAAGCAAACATTGTCAGATGGTGGTCCTTAGCAGCTCAGCTCAGGCCAAGGTCACTTCAGTGAAGCCAGAGACCCTCCAGAGACCTAAGACAGTGCTGAGGGAAGTTCAGGGTCCATAGAGGGCCATCCTGTTAGCATCTCTGGCACAGGACTGGCATCCCACCTGGCTTACCCGAAGCTCAGTCCCATAGGGCCTCGGTACAGGGACGCCTTCCCCACTGTTCCCACCTGGGTCCTAATCCCTGCAGGGGGCCAGGGCAGAAAAGTTAGTTTGGAGAGCTGGAGAAGGAAGAGCAGGAGCAGCCTTGAGGTGCAGCTTTCATGGTGGTCTGCTCCACAGCGCCACCCTCAGGTAGCCCCTTTGCACCCCCCAAACTTCCTTTGAGTTTTAGGTGTGAAGTCCACTAATTACTGAGCAATTAGGCTCAGGAATGATCCTTCTAGAAAACGCTAATGGCTCTTAGAGGGTTAGCTATCTGTCAGCCACTCTCACTTTAGTATAAATTAGTTCATTTGGCATACTTTCTTACTAACACCAAAAGGACATGAGCTGCACTGAGAGAACGGATCTCCTTGGGAATGTACCTGAGATCCCAGTGCACTGTGGGAGATGGGGCTGCCTGGGGGGCTTGGGGCAAGGGGGCATCA
This sequence comes from Manis pentadactyla, assembly GCF_030020395.1. NCBI lineage: Eukaryota > Metazoa > Chordata > Mammalia > Pholidota > Manidae > Manis > Manis pentadactyla. The sequence goes on along the minus strand of NC_080027.1, from coordinate 7,471,296 downwards.
GGGCAACTGAGATTGCCAAAGGAAATTGGGAGGAGGACAAAGTCCCACTTCTTCTGTTTCAGAATGTCCTTATGGGCCAGTCCTGAGTGAGGACAGGAGGACCCCTTCTCCCTTTTCCTCCTGCCCTTGCCCCCACCCCTCTCCCTGTCCTGCTTATCCCACGGTTCCCTGCCACACTTAGGCTCCCCTCAGGACTGGGGATTCGAGCAGTTATGCCAGCATGAGTCTAGCTGCACCTGGGAGGGTGTTGGATGGGATGAAATGTCACTTTCTCTGTCACCATGAAGGCTGGGAAGGTGCCACCTGCTTTTCTGACTGTGTGGATGGAGGCTGGTGATCTGGAGCAGGGGTTTGGTGGTGGGCTCTGGAGGGCATGGAGTGCCCCTCTGTGGCTCGGCCATCTCCTTCCCTGCAGGCCCCCTGGGGAGTGGTGCTTGGGGGGGCGGGCCCTGCAGGGGGCAAGGAGTCCTGTGCAGGAAGGGAGTAGGAGCCCAGCCTTCTGGGCACTCCAACGGGTAGTTCAGGGACAAAAGAGGGCCCACAGAAGCACAAGCTCTCCAGGAACCCCCACCCGAAGGCTGCCCAGCAGACCCTGTGCTGGAGGGTGGTCCTGCCAAACAGCAGTGATGAGCCCTGAATCCACAGGCCTGTGGGCCCGAGCAGGGAACGCAGGACCTGAGCGGTCAGGCAGCAGGGGCACTCAGACCGGTGTTCGACAGCGAGCCCGTGTGGCGGCGGGGGAAGCAACGTGTGCCCAGCATGAGCTGCAGGTGGAAGGAGTGGCCCTGTGCCCCTTGCTCTCCTTCGGAGTAGGACTGGGTCCCTCGGGGTGCGCAAGCTCCCGAGGCTCTCTTGGACGTGTCACCTCAGGAGGAGGCTTCAAGAAGAAGATTCTAGACTTCAGCTAGGATGGGCAATGACCAAAGCAGCAGGAAAGCCAGGAAGGAAGTGAGTTTCTGCATCTAGGGGGGTGCTGGACGTGCTGGCCACAGTCCCGTGGGTGACATGTTTGTGACGCTGGCCTGGAGACGTTAACAATTTAGCATGGAAGCAGGGACGCCTTTTCCTGGAGCACACAGCTCCCTCCCAGTGACCTGTGGCACTCGGCCAGCCCCATCCAGGGCTCTGAGGCCCCCGGCAGCTCACCTGCCTCTCGGGGGTGAACGGTGGGCTGACAGGCCTGATACCCGGCCACCACCGGCTCTCCTGTGGACCCCCTGCTCTGCAGCACCAGATGGGAGTCCAAACACCTTTGAGGCAAGGACTCTCCTAGCCTTGCTCTTGGGAGGAAAATCCAATCGTTCTCAAGGCCAGCCCGTGGTGTCTTGGTATTCCCACCCAGGTTTGTCATCCGAAGGCCTGCCCCCCACTCCAGGAAAGGGCTGGTCCATTTGAGTCACCCGGAAGTCTCTGGCGAGGTACCTGACCTTCAGTTGCGGGGTGGCTGTCACCCAGCAAGTCAGACCTGATGGGGGCAAGTCCCAGCAGCACATTCTGCCCATCCATGGGGCCCGACTTGGTGCAGGCCAGCTCAGGGGCAGGACTCGGCTGCCCCAGGCTCTCCCGCCAGGGATGAGACCAACACCCTTCTGGGGACGGCGATCCCCCCTCCAGCGCAGGTCAGTGTGGGTGAAAAAGCCTCGGAGTACCTCAGAATCGCCCTCCACTCCTCCCCAGCCCCGGGCCTTGGAGGGCTGGCCTGCACAGGCCGCACATGCCCCGCTGTCCTTGTCCTCTGGCTCCTGGTGGGTTGGCGGACAGGACAGCCTGGCAGTGGCTGACTCAGAGAGGCTGAGGAATTCGTCCCCAGCTCTGACCCTCAGTGGCTGTGTTCCTCTGCTCCACCAGCAGCTGCACCCTGTCCTGGCCCCTCAGTCTCGGGACACCTGGGCACCCCACCCACCGCTCCCAGTCTGGGTGCCCTGGGCCCACCCCTTATGGTTGTTCACACCTTTAAAAACAGTCCTATTCATTAAGCCCTCAAGTCTCCCCTTCTGAGTGGGTCGTGCCATCTCTCTTCTCTGAGACTTCTAGGGAGGGCCCCCAGATCTCGGACAGACAGCTCGCTGTGGGGCTGGGCAGTGCCCGCTAGGGCACAGCCCTTTCTCTGACTGCTTGAAGTCTGTCTCTTCTCCCGGCCCCTCTGTGTCCTGAGCAGCCCAGCTTCCCCTGCTCTCTGCCGTGAGTCAGCCCTGCAGCTGTCAGGAGAAAGCAGCGCCGCCCGGCCCACCGGTCTCCTTCCCTCCAGCCCTCTGCTCTCCTGGAGGCTCCAGCCCCTCCCTTCTGACTTTGTTCTCCATGCACACCCCATGACTCAGGGTCCCCTCAACAAGCAGGCCCAAACTGCCCGTCTTGCTGAAGGCAGTTGTGGGGCTCAGATTTACGGGCAAAGTCCAAGGCTTGGAGACAGGGCAGGGGGCAGGGCTGGGGGTCTGTACCTGCTTCCCATCTGTTGGAAAGGGGAGGCCTTTCCAGCCTGACCGTCCAAAGGGCAGTGGGGTGGGGGGCTCGGTGAGGTTCTGTTTGTCCACCCAGTGTTCCCTGCTTAGCCATGTTGCCAGCACAGCATGAGTGCAAAGGCCAGCCTGGCGGCCAGGAGAGGCTCAGCTATGCCCAGGGCAGCCCGGTCCTGACTGTGGGTCAGAATCACCTGCAGAGTTGTTAAAAGCAGAGGTGTCCAGGGCCCTTCGCAGACCCATAGAACTAGACTCACCAGGGATTTCAAGAAAACACCTGAGGGCTGGGGGGCATGTGGCCTGGGTGGAGTCCCCATAGGCCTTGAGGCCAGGCCCGGTCAGCTTGGGGAGAACCACGGGGTGAGTGGAGGCAGGGCTGCCTCTCTGTGCCAGGAATGCCTGGGACACCTGCAATTGTTACAGAGAAGAACGAGCTGTGGCCTGAGGACATTTCCATGCACTGTAATGCTCAGATCATCAGGCACTGGGCTTTCCGGAATGTTCCAGGATGTTCAAAGTGCCTGGAACGGGCAACTAACCACTCTGGAATTTTCATCTCCTTTTTTCAGGAACTGTAGAAAAGCTGGAATCCGGGCATGTGGGCACCCCCTTGTCCACGCTGCTGGGTTCCGTCTTGGGTGGCCTCTAGCCATGTGGCATCTTCATGCAGGTCAGGCCACGGGTTCTTGTGCCTGCTAGGGGATGTGTGAGTGGCAGGTGCACAGCGTCGGCTGTGAGCGGGGCGCTCACGCCGCTCAGGGTGCATGTGGACGTGGCGCACGACTCCCACTGGAGTCTGGGCGAACTCTGTGCCTGGTGGTTTCATCTCTAGGCTGTAGGGGTAATTCTGTAAGGGAACAGAGGGGAGATGCTGCTCTGGGCCGGCCGTCTCCCCAAACTCACATGCGGAAGCCGAGCCCCCAGTGAGACGGTGTCGGGGCCTCTGGGAGGGGGTCAGGGTCGGACGAGGTCATGGGGCGGGCAGCATCATCCCACGGCAACCTGCCTGCAGGACGCACCTGCCCTCCAGCCGCCTTCCTTGGCCGTTGGCAGAGCTTGCCCTCCTCTGCCCACCCCCAGCTGGCGTCTTTCCTCCCCTCCCCTCCCCAGCAATGTTGAGGCCCTGCTCTCAGAGGGCTCCTGCCTGGCCAGGCAGCCGGGACGCCCTTCGACATGCACGCACACAGAGGGCTCCCGCTTGGTCACACATGGGAGAGCACGCTGAAACCACAAGCAACCTTGCCACCAGAGCCCCGTGGATTCTGGTGGAACTGTTTTCTTGTGACCTGCTTTTGCGTTACCTGCTTCATACGGTTATGTTCCGCAGGGCCGGAGCCCAGTGTTCATGGGAGGCCCAGTATCTACGCTGTGGTTAATCGAGGTTTAATGGGTTACTTGACTTCTACCGAGTGAACCCTGAAAGCAGGTGAGTGGAGCCCACCTGATCCAGGTAGGAGCCCCAAGGTGGAGGAGGTGGTCCAGGAGAAGGTGTGGGGGGGTCTCCATTTTGTCCAAGGGGGTCCCCCATGTGGCCCAGTAGCAGGAAGCCCCAGAGAGAGCAGGCAGGGGATCAAGAGAGCAATTCCTCCATGGTCTGGGGGTACGGTCTTCTCCCTTTTGGGGCCCCCTGACCAGAGGAGGCTGCCCAAGCCCTGGAGGGTGATGGCCTGTCATGAGCCCCACTGTCTGTGCTCAGTCTGGTCACTGGGCTTCTGCCTCAGTTTCCCTCAGGGTTCCAGCCGCTCCGCCCACCCGGGCTGGGAAGCTTTCCTTGAACCCTGTCCAGGGTATCTGGGGCATGGGGTCCCCTTGCCAGCCTTCTCCATCACGGCATGCTGTGGCGCAGGCATGTGACCCTCCTGCACCACTCACCGCCTCAGGCTGCCCAGCAGGAGCAGAGCCGCGGGGGGTTAGAGGAAAGGCCGCGCCTCCACAGGAGGTGCTGACAGGGCGCCGGTGTTGCTGGGAAATGCTCGCCTCTCGGGAGGTTACAATGTTCTAAGTGACCGTCATCGAGAATCTGTGCATAATGGTGGCAAGATCGGGTTCTTTTCCACGGGGACGGATGTTGATCTTCCACCTGCTCATGTGAGAGGAGCACCACGTCCCCATGCAGTCGCTCACCCCTCTGCAGGTGCTGGAAGAACCCAGAAGGCCTCTCACCTGGTTCCCACCTGCAGACAGTGGGTCCCCCAGAACCGGTTTCTTGCCTTTTAGTCATAAGCCCAAAACGGTGAAGTCAGGAAGGGCTCCAGGGTCATGACAGCAAGACCTGGAGGGGGTCCCATGTTGGCCCCCCAAGGGCGGGGCCCCCCTCCCTGCCAGCCGCCTGGTGGAGCAGAGCACAAGCTTCTTGGCGGGAATCCTCCCCCGCTCTCCCCGGGCCGGTCCTGGAGCGCGTCCCAGCACTGGCTTCCGGGTTGGGCCTGGGTCGGTTGGTGCAACAGCCTCCCCCAGGGACCTGGTCTCTGCATTGCGCAAGGAGGTGGCGTGGGAAACAGCCGGGGCCGCCTCTGGGCCTGCTCTGACGCGGACCCCGTGGGGGGCGGGAGGGAGGCCAGGCAGAGCAAGCTCTCTGTCCTCTACATCCGCACACGTGCAGTGGGAATGTCCACGCCCTGCGCCATGTCCACAGCCACTCAGCCCCCCTGGGCCCCATGCTCAGTAGGACTCGTCCCTTTACGGCCCAGCCTCCCACCTGGAAGACCAGCTTCAGCCACCGCCACCCTGGGTCTCAGCAGCCACTGAACCCACACAGTGTCCCTATGGCAGCAGTGGCCTGTCCTTGCCTGGGGTTGGTGCTCTGCAGCCCCAGGGCCGGCTCACCCTCAGCACCTTCCTGAATCCCCCGGGACACGGCAGCCTGCCTGCCGGCCCCACCCCCACCTCTGGCCCTTTATGTTTCCAGGTGTTGAAGGCAGGTCTGGCCCCACCGTCTGGAGGAGCAGCTGCCCCAGGGGCCAGCGCGGGGCTGCACAGTGCCTGTAGCCAGCTGCCGCCCGGCCCTCTGCTGGTGGGGGACAGACAGGCCTTGTCAGCGCAGCTCCCTTTCATCCATCCATCCTCCCGACAGTTAGAGAGTCTGTCAGGTGCTGGAAATGCATGTGGGAGCCGGAGGGCACCCAACCCTGCCCTCCTGAGGACTCGGGGCTGGTGGCGGGGACGGACAGGCATCAAAATGGCAGCAGGCTCATGCTGGTGAACATGTGGGGCTCAGGCAGTGGGGAGGCCCCTGGTGAGGTGTGCCACACAGGACCAGTCCCTGCCAGGGAGGCGGGGACACCCCCTGTGGATGGCACTCGGGCTGAGGCCTGAAAGCTGTGCAGGAGGACAGGAGGCAGGCTGCCTACGACGGCTGAGACCCAGGGCGGGCTGGTTTGCTCTCCGGGTGGAACTGGATTGGAGGGGGTGGAGGTCGGGAGAGGAGTTAGGAGGTCAGGGCAGCTGTCCAGGCAAGAAGCGATGGCCTGGGCTGGCCGTGCGGAGGGGGGCGGACACACCAGCAGTATGGCGGGAGGGCCCCCGCTGGGGTGCCTGGGTCAGAGCAGGTGCCCTTGAGAGGGGCCTCCGGCTCGGACACCATGGGACTGGTCCTACCTGCCCTGGCTTTTGCTCCCTGGCTCCTCCAGGGTCCTTCTCAGGGTGGGGGTGGGCCTGGGAGGAGATCACCGCCTTTCCCCAGCGCGGCTCCCTGGGAGCCCGACACCCGCCCCGTTCTCATCTGGTGAACCCGGCCTCCATTTGGTCCTTTGCACGTCTTTGTGGTAAAGGTCTTTTATTTCCTGAGGGGTTTTGTCTGACTTACCCCTTCCCAGGTGCGCAGAGGAAGGCCTGCGGTCACAGGCAGGCGGGGTCAGGGCTGGGACCCGCACCTGCTCCTGACACAGTGCCCTGCCCTGTCCTTCGTGGTGCTGAACTTCCCCTTCCTTGAGGCCCAGCTTGACATCAGATGGACCCTTGTTCTCTCTGGCCCTCCTTCCCATGGGCTCCCGGGGACAGGTGCTGCTCTGGGTCCATGGCTCTCAATGAGACCAGAGGTAGGGGTGGGGGTGATTTTGCCCCCAGGGGACACTTGGCGAGGTCTGGAGACACTGTCGGCCGCCAGAGCTGGGAGTGGGGGGCTCTTAGCATCTGGCGGGCGGGGTCGGGGCTGCTCGTGTCCTGCGGTGCACAGGACAGCCTCCATAGCAGAGAATGTGTGGCCCCGAGTGCCAGAGGTGCTGAGGGTGCAGACCCCTCCCCTGGGGCCATCCAGCCCAGCCTCAGCGGTGGGTCAGCCTTGGGGTTTCTGGGTCCTGGCAACCCTGGCTCTCGCTCTGGCCCCTTGGGCTGAGGGTACAGGCCCACTATTTTTGCACCTTTAACAAAGATTTACTGTGAGTTCCGGGCTGTGCTTTTGGAGTTGAAAGGACAGTTAGAATTGAAGCACAGGTGGGAATGGCTCATGCCCCTGGGGACAGTTCGGCTTGATGTGGCCCCTGCTCCCACAGGGGTCGTGGCAGGCAGCCTCCTGGACAAGGAGCTGGGTCTGCCTTGTGAATGTGGCTTTGGGGTGCGACAAACAAGGCCGAAGGGCTCGGCATGTGCAAACGCCCTGAGGGGTGGCCTCCATGGGTTAACACCCGTCTGTCTGAGCTGAGAAGCTGGACTGGGAGAGGGTTCCCCAGGGCCTCAGGGTCAGGCCATCCTGGGAGCTGGGGTCTGCTCTGCCGGGCACCCTTGTCCTGCCTGATGCCCTGAGTCCCCGGGCCTCCGTTTATCTGGCCGTTTCACCTCACTGACCCTGGGGGAAGAAGGCTGATGGCAGCCAGGCCATCAGCGTGGGCTTCCAACACAACACAAATGGCAAATCCTGGGAGAGGATGTGCCCTGTTCCCCCATGTGGACAGAAATACAGCCCCTGGTGGCCGCGCTGACAGGCCTCGGAGTCCACCCAGCACCCTGGCTGGGCCATCCTGCTTTCTCCCCCGGTACGAGTGGCCCATCTTCACAGCACTCAGGACGGGTAGGGGGCCGTCCCCCCAGGGTCCCGCAGCTGGGATCCCCTCACCATTAGGGCGGCCAGGCCCTGCTGTGTCCTTCGGTGGGCACTCCACAGGGCTGCACACCTCAGGGAGCGCTGGCTGGGTGGAAGGGGCATCATTCTCTGCAGAAATGTCCACGTTCTGTGCTGTGAAGCCACGCCGTTGGTCTTCAAACTTGGCAGACCAATTTCCCAGCAGAGATAATATCCTAGCAACCTCTCGGGTAACCAGGACACCCAAGGCTGGGGTTGCAGAGCTGTTTACATTGAGTTTTATGGCATTTGAGAGAACTTGGCTATTTCCGAGCTGGGAGGATGGTTGTTCAGAACGTCCAAAAGTCAATCCTGGGGCAGCAGGACCTAAAAACAGATGGACTGACTTTTCAGGAACGTGAACTTTAAACTTTTAACGCACCCCTGGGTGTTCGGAGGCTGCTGAGCCGGGGGAGCGTGCGTCCTCTGTGGAGGCCTCCAGCTCCTGTGAGAGGCCATGCACGCGCACCCCTGCGGCGCTGCCTCCCCGTGCTGGGAAATGTGTGTGTGCTTGGTGGGGGCACTGGGGCTGGCTCAGAAAAAAAGGTGAAAGGTTCTGAAAACTTTAAGTGTAGCACATCGTAGGTGCTCAATATTTGTTGGAAGAAAAACAGAGAAGTGTACTTTTAATAATGATGATGATTATGACATTGGTGAGATTGTCTTTAATGGCGATTCCTGTTCTGAAGAGATCCAGGGATAAGGAAGGAGGGAGGGAGGGAGGGAAGAAAGGAAATAAAGAGAAAAAGTTCCTGGAAGCGGCATCCCTAGGCCACACTGACAGGTATTGTCCAGGGAGCCCTGCAGAAAAGTCTCTGGAACAGCAGAACCGGTGCTTCTCTGAATCCCCCCCGGCAGGGTGCCCTCCACCTCCTGCATCACGCGTCGGTGAAGACGTGGAGTTTTCTTCTGCAGCGTTGGTGGAGGTTGTGTGTTCCACACACGTAGGAAGGTTTCTAGGCCTTTCCTTCGAGGTCTTTGAGCATGTCCTCCGCCCGTTTTCCCACTGGGCAGCTGGCCTTGTCCCCGGTCCTCATCAGTGCCGCCTGCTGAACAGTTCTGGTTCGCATCCCATCTGGGGATGTGGGAGGGCCATGCTTTCCGGCCACCTAGTTAGTGCTGGACCATGGCTTGTAAAGGGCAGTTCGCATGCCCCCACCAGTCTGAGCACTTACTTGCCAGTTTGAGGCCTGTGGGGCCCTCCTCTGCTGCCTAGAATGGCAGACTGGCCCCTGAGTAACTGTGATGAGCCCACGCTATCCACAGATGGGAAGTGGACATGCATCACCAGCTGGAAATAAACCGTTGTAGTGCCACTCCCCGGCGATTGGAGGGTTGTTTCGTGGCCTCAGCATAACCCATGCTAGGTTGTCAAGTACATTTTCCTATTTAGTCATAACAACACCTTCTTCATTAAGGAAATTAGCTCCAAATCTATGATATGAATGACAAATATTTTATACCACTCTTTTCCTTTGACATTGGGTTTTTACGGTGAAAAGATAACAAGTTTTGCATACTCAACTTTATCAATCTTTTTCTCATGGATTTCTTTCACATAGAGGAAGGCCTTGCCTCCTCAGAAAATTGTTTTTAAACTTTCCTGTTTACTTTTCTTTTTATGGCTTTATTGAGAGAATTCCAATACTATAAAATTCACTCATTTAAAGTATATATTCAGAGTTGTACAGAGCAATGACAATCTAATATTTGAATTTTTCATCACCCCAAAGAGAAACCTGGTCTCAATTAGTAGTCATTCCCCCCCTGCTAACCACCTGACCACAGGTAACCACTGACGTACTTACTCTCTGGCTCTAGAGATATTCTGGATTCCATGGAACCATGTAATCGGGGGTCTTTTGTGACTGGCTTCTTTCACTGAGCATAATAATTTTGAGCTTCGTCTATGCCGTAATGTGTCCGCATTCCATTCCTTTGAATGGCTGACCAATACCCCATTCTGTCAGTTGATGGACATTTGAACTGTTTCTGATTTTGCACTCGTATGAATAATACTGTTATGAACATCCTTGCACAAGTTTTTGCACAGACCTATGTTTCCACGTCTCTTGAGTATTAGAATTGCTGGGTCACATGGGAATGCTACATTTAACATTTGGAGGAATACCAAACTGCTTTTCAAAGCACTTGCACCATTTTACATTCCCACCAGCAATGTATGAGCGTTCCAATTTCTCTACATCCTCATCAACACTTGTTATTGTCTGTTTTCTTAAATTTGAGCCATCCTAGTGAGTGTGAAGTTGTTTCTCATAGTGGTTTTATTTAGTATTTCTCAAATGATTCATGATATTAAGCATCTTTTCTTACATTTACTGGCCATTTGTATATCTTCTGTGGAGAAATAGGTATTCAGATACCTTGCCCATTTCTAAGTTAGATTATTTGTCTTGTTATTGTTGACTTAAACAAGTTCCTTATCAGATATATGATTTACGAATATTTTTCTCCCATTCTGGAGGTTGTGTTTCCATTTCCTTGATGATACTGCTTATAACACAAAAGTTTTTTATTTTGATGAAGTCTAGTTGATCTATTTTTTCTTTTGTTGTTTGTACTTAATGGTGTTGCTTCCAAGAAGGCTTTGTCTAACCCGAAGGTGGTGAAGATTCAGTTCTATATTTTCTTCTAGGAGTTTTATAATTTTAGTTCTTACATTTGTGTTACCTTTTTTACATGGTGTGAGGAAGGGGTTCACCTGAATTCTTTTGTATGTGGATATCCACTGTTCCACCAGCACTTGTTGAAAAGATAATTCTTTTCCCATCAAATGGTTTTGGTATCCTGGTCAAAAATCAAGTTGCGATAAATGTGAGGGTCTGTTTCTGGACTCTCTATTCTGTTTCATTGATCTACAAGTCTACCCTCATGTCTGTGACACTCTCTGTTATTACTGGAGCTTTGTAGCAAGTTTGAAATCAGGAAGTGTGAAACTTCAACTTTTGTTCTTTTTCAAGATTGCTTTGGCTATTCTGGGTCATATGAATATTAGGATTAGCTTGTCAATTTCTGCAAAAAAAAAAAAAAAATCAAAACCCAGCTTAGATTTTGATAGGGATTGCACTGAATGTGTAGATCAGTTTGGGGAATATTACTATCTTCACAATGCTAAATTTCTGATACATGAATATGGAATGTCTTTCCATTTATTTAGATCTTTTATTTCTTACATTTCTCTTTTGAAATTTTCATATTGAAGTATAAGTGATATACAATATTATATTGACTTCAAATATACAACATAGTGATTCAACAGTTATCTACATCATTCAGTGCTCACTCCAACTAGCGTAGTTACTATCTGTCAACATAGAAAGATGTTACAGAACTATTAACTATATTTTCTATGCTGTACCTTCATCTCTGTGACTAATTTATATAATGACTGATGTTTTGTGCCTCTTTATCCCCTTCACCTATTTCACAAACCCACCCCACCCCCTCCCCCATGGTAACCACCAGTCACATTTCAGTGTCTATGAGTCTGCTGCTCTTCTATTCTTTTTGTTTTGTTTTGTTTTGTTTTGCTTCTAGATTTTCCACGTAAGTGAAATCATATGGTATTTGTCTTTCTCTTTCTGGCTTATTTCACTGAGCATAATACCCTCTAGATCCATCCATGTTGTTGCAAATGGCAAGATTTCTTTTCTTTTTATAGCTGGATAGTATTCCATTGTGTATATGTACCACATCTTCTTTATCTATTCGTCTATTGATGAACACCTGGGTTGTTTCCATAGCTTGGCTTTTGTAAATAACACAGCAATAAACATAGTGGGGAATATATCTTTAAGTTTCTTACGTTTCAACAGTGTTTTATACAAGCCTCACTCTTCTTTTGTTAGGTTTCTTCCTAAGCATTTTATTCTTCTTGAGGCTATTACGATGGGGTTGGTTTCCCAATTTTATTTTCAAATTGTTCATTTCTGGTGTGTAAAATACTGTTGTTTTCTTGTAGTTGATCTTGTTTCCTGCCATGTTGATGAACTAGGTTATGAGTTCAAATAGGTTTTATTTTAGTGGATTCTTTCCTAGTTTCTATATACAAGATCATATCACCTATGAACAGAGATAATTTCACTTCTCCTCTTCTAATCTGGATGCCTTTTATTTTCTTTTCCTTGCCTGATTTCTTGAGCTAGAACCTCCAGAGAATGTTGACTCGAAGTAGGTATATTTTATTTCAGGTTTTTGCATTAATATTCTTGAGAGATTGGCCTGTGGTTTTCAAAAATTTATTGCTGAATTCAGTATCAGTATGACATTAGCTTTTTCTAAAGATTTTTGAAACTTTTCTACTTTTCCCTGCCCTGAAACAGTTTAAATGGTATTGGAATGACCTGTTTCCTAAAATTGTGTTAGAATTCCCCCATGAAATCACACAGCCCGGTGCTTTGGCAGGCATGGAGCTATCAATTTAAGAACTTCATTATGCTTTTTTATGGTAATTGGGTCACTTTCTTTTTTCTGTCTCTTCTGGGGTGATGTTTTACAAGTTACATTTTCTTAGAAAGAATCCATTTCACCTAAGTTTACAAATTTATTTGCATAGAGTTGATCAGAGTGATTGAAGAAGTTGATCAAAGCAATTCTCTTGTGCTTCTGTTCATTTTCTCTGTTGATATTTCTCCATCTGTAGTTTCTTGCTCTGTATTTGTGTGCATATGTATTCTCTCTCGTTTCTTAGTTAATTCGTCCAGTTTAGCCGCCCTGCTCCCGCCGAGGAGTCAGCCCGGCTGGCCCCTCTTGGAGTGGTGCTGCAGTCGGAGACGCACCCTGCCCGGCCCACCCGGCCGCCCGCCCCCGTCCTGTGATCGCCAGCCCTGCCTGTGCTCCGGGGGCCCTTCGCGCTTCCCCCTGCTGCCTGCTTAGTGAACCTCTTCTGTGTCAAACTCCATGTTTGCATCCGGCTCTTGGCAGAACCGAACGAGTCCGTGGCCTTTCCTGGCTGCTGTGTGGAGGATGGATAGAAGGGCTGAAGGCAGAGATGGAGGCTGCCTGCCTGGTGGCTGCCCACGACGTGGGAGCAGAGGGTGCGGCTTAGCCCCAGAAACGGGGGGGCACAGGGGAGGCGGGGACCAGAGCTGCTGAGGGTCAGCCGGACTCAGGAATCAAACATCACAGCTTACATGTCACCAATTTCTTGCTTCAGACGTCCCTTCCTGGGATCATAGGGATCAGGCAAAGCCACAAAGCTAAAGACAGTTGGAATGTTTATCAATAATCCCTCAACTTTGCCTTAAAATCCCCATCAGGCCTCAACGAGATCCTGCTAGGGAAATAAGGGTACGTGACTCTAAAGGCAACAAGCCAACGTTATTAAACAGCCTGGAAGGGCCCGAACCCTTGGCTGGCCCTGCTCCTGGCCCTGCACACGGAGCTGGGGCAGCGGGTGGCTGCCGTGGGCTCTCTGGGAAGGACTGACCCCTCTGGTGGGGCCTGAACAGGTGCCCAGACCCAGATGCTGACCCAGGAGGGCTCACAGCCTGTAGCTCGCCTCCTCCCCAGATGCTAAAAGGAGGAAAAATCCAGCAAACACTAATACTATCCAGGTGAGTTTTGTGTTGCTTGTCTTGTATTTGGGGCCCTCCTGTGCATTGTCTCTTTTAGCACATGGGATGCTCTGGTGACAGGGGCCTCAGAGGTCATCTCTGTCTTGGCCTTGGGGCTGCTCAGCAGGGGAGGGACAAGGGGGAGGCCAAGGGGGGGGTCTCCCTGCTGCCCAGCACCTTTCCCCTGGCAGCTCCAGGTTAGTCTGTGCTCTAGTCTACCCCCAACTCCAGATTGTCTCGAACCGAGAGCTCTGGGCCTGCACATTGTTTTCACGCCCCTGCATTGTGCTGAGAAAGGAACCGGGCACCGTCCGCGATCCGGCAGCAAGTCCAGGGCTAAGCTGGGAACCCACGTGTCCCGTCTGCCTGCTGCATCTTCCCCCAGCCCAGGTGTGCGGGCTCAGGTGGGCTCCCACGCAGAGAGGCGCCCGCACTGAAGGCAGACATGGCGTCCAAAGCAGGTGCCCACTGCTCTGGCTTAAGGTTTACCAGTTTAGATTCACCCACAGGGGTTGCACCCCTTGCACGAAAAATGCCGTGAGTATGGCTCAGCCCCTCTCAGTGCCCAGGCAGAGCGGGAGGGGCAGGGGTGCTGCTCCTAGCTTAGGGGACTGGAGGCCTCCTAGCAGCTGTTCCCCGAGGGGCACCTCTGCTCCAGCCAGCCCCTTGTGGTTCCCCACACCTCTCACTGTTCCCACATTCATTCTCCACACAGCAGAGGTCAGGCCTAAGCTGGCTGCTGGGTGTCTGGGTGAAGGGACTCCCAGTGTAGGGCCAGCCAGTCCCAGAAAATGAGCACAGATCAGAGTTGAGGGCCCCCACATGCTGGGGTGCCTGAGGATCCGCTCACGCACGCACTTTCTGTGTCCAGAACATGGCCATCTGGCAGTGGCCGATCAGGGTGGCAGCCGCCAGGGGCCCAGTAGGGAGACCCCACCTTGGGAACTGGCTTCTTGGACCGCCTGGCCCCTTGGGTCCCACCAGGAAAGGAAAAGGCTTTATTTTCCTCAACTCTTGGCTGCAGGCAGCCACGTCAGGTGTCCCCTCTGCCACCTGTCACTGGCTACAGATTTCCCATGAAGTGAATACCACTTAGATTTCAGATCCTCCCCCTCGCCAGGCATCGTGTTCCCAAGTCCACATGTTCTTGTAAAGCTTGCAAAAATAAGCGATTTTTATGTGTTGAACACACCCTAGGGTGACCAGGGGCAGGTGGCAGGGGGTCCCAACGAGTCATACCCTTATGTAATTCCCTTCCTTTGAGCACGGGCAGATCCCGGGACCTACTTCTAACCAATGGGGCCTGGCCAAAGTGGGGGACATCATGCCAGTGAGTATGGTATGTTGTGGTGCAAAGGTGGAGGGACTTTGCGGATATGATTAAAATCCCTAATATTGACTCTGGTTCATCAGAGAAGTGGGCCTGAGTGGGCCTGACCTGATCAGGCAGGCCTGTAAAAGCAGGCCCAGGCCTGCTGGAGTCAGAGACTCTCCCCTTTGCTGGCTTTGAGGAAGCCAGCTGCCATGAATTCTAGAGGTGTAACCTTGAGGCGCTTGAGAGCTGCTCCTCTGCAAGGCCAGCCTCCAGATGGGGAGTACAGCCCGGCCAGCGCCTTGACGTCAGCCTCCTAAGACCCTGGGCAGGGGACCCAGCTGAGTGGTGCTGGGATTCAAGACCCAGGGAAACTGTGACACCCAGTGGGTGTGGCTGTGAGCAACTCAGCGGGCAGCGTGGTGAGATGCTCTGTGGGGCCAGAATGCAGATCCGTGGAACATCCCTTTCCTTGAGGAGGGCTCCCCTGCCAGCTGCCTGAGCCTCAGGCCCCCACGCACAGGTGCCTGCCTGCCTCTCAGCCGTGGGGTGGCCTCCCTCCACCCATGGGGCCTCCTGTCGGACATGACTGGTCTGGCCCAGGCCGTCCAGCAAGGCTGGTCTCACCACCGGCCCAGGTCCTCTGCCCTGAACTAGGCCCCTGCAGGGAGAAAGCAACTGTGGCCCAAGCTTTGAAATAGCAGATGAAGCCCCAGATGAGTGTCCTGGGGCCCCGGCGGCTTCCAACACAGGTGCATCCTCTCCCAGTTCCGGAGGCCAGGGTGTGGAATCAGGGTGCGGGCAGGGCTGCCTCCCCCAGAGGCCCTGGGGGAGACCCCTTCCTGGCCCCTGCAGCCCCTGGATGGCCCCTCCGCATAACCCAGGACAGCCTCATCTCTGTCTTCTTAACTTAATCACAACTGCAAAGACCCTTTTTCCAGATAAGGTCACATTCAGAGGTCCTGGGGGTGAGGATGTGGAACATATTTTTGAGGACCACCATTCAGAATTTTTTCCATAAGTAAATGGAAGGTAGATGGACCCGACTCAGAAACACCTGGGAACAAGATTCTTGGTGACAGCCCTGCGGGCACACTGGGCCTTGTGCTGGACCCAGGGCCACGTGCTTTCTGGCGTTGGCATAGTGGATTGCCCTTGGTGGGGAGGGACACTGAGAGTTGCTGACTCCAGTCAGGTGGCCCAGGTCCCCGTAAGCAGTAGAGCTGGTGCTGAGGCTGGAAGTATCTCCATTTCTGGGCCGAGAATGCAGAGGGGCCAGGGCTGAAGTTGGCGATCTGTGTGCCTCTCTCCTGGGGGTGCTGCCCACGCGGCTACCTGCCCCTGGTGAGGAGCCAGCTGTCCCCATGCACGTGCCTCCTGGAGGCCCCACTGAGTTCCACATGCACTTTTTAAGAAATTGAGATGAAATTCACTTAATATAAAATTAACCATTTTGCAGTGGCACTAGTGCATTCATGGCGCTGTGCAGCCACCACCCTGACCAAGCTCTGAAATGTTTCATGACCCCACAAGGAAACTGTGAACCCACTGAGCAATCACTCTCTATTCCCCCAACCCCACACTGTGGCCGCTACCGTCTACATGCCGTCTCTGCGGACTCCCCATTCTGGACATTGCCTGTAGATGGGACCCTGCAGTTTGCGGCCCCTTGAGTCTGGCCACTTTCACTGAGCAGCGTGGATGGCGAGTAGGGAGCCACCCTGGGGCAGGGTGGGCCCAGGGGGACAGCTCCCAGCAGGAAGCATGGGCCCGGTGGGAGCTCTCCTTGAGATCCCGCGAGGCCTCTCTCTGCCTCTGCCTGCCCCCAGGTGAGCACAGGGGCCAGAACCACAGACGCGTGTCAGATGCGGAGGACCGGTGGAGCCCCGAGCTGGGGCGCCACCTCTTCCTGTCTCCCAGTGCCCGGGAGGCAGCACACATGCTGGCAATTTGGCTTTTTATAAATGACCTCGTTTGGACCTTGGAAGTGCTGTTGAGGTGGATGGCTTCGGGCTCCGCTTATCCTTCAGACCAATTTCCTCCTGAAACAGCCCCAGGCTGGTCAGTGATGCTTGTCTGATGTGGGGCGACTCTCTTCCCACTGGACAGGGCACTCGGACCTCAACCCAAGCCAGCCCTGCTCCTGGGAGCTGGACTCCTGGACACAGAGCTGGACCCTCATTGCCGGGAGAGGGGCCCACGCATCCTCCTGCCCACGGAGTGGGGGGCTGCGCCCCTGCCCAGCTCCCTTCCTGCTGGAGGCAGCCCGGCCCACAGGCGGGATGCCCGTATGCTGTGGCAGCCCCCGTCTCCCTGCGCTTTGAGCACCCTGGGCGGTCTGGAGTGAGATAAGCAGCTCCCTGGGGCCTGGAGCCAGGCAGGGCTGGCGGGATGTCCGACACAGGGCATCTTCCTGCCACTGCCCTTCCCGGGGGCTCTGCTGGGCCACAGGTTCCGGCCAGTCTCAAGGCGTGACCCCACCCCGGTGGCAGGAGGAAGCCATTCATCATCACGGAAGGATCTGGCCGCTGGCGTGTTTATTCAGAGGAAGGAAATGGACTCTTTCATCCCCTCCAAGCGGCGTCTGGCCTGCTCCGCTGTCCGGCCATCCGCCAGGGGGTCATAAATCACAGGGCCTGAGTCTGCCGGTACCTGTTTTGTGTCTCCCGAGGAACTCGGGGCTCATCGTTCCCTGGGTGCCGCCCTTTATTGCTGCTTCCTCCTTTAAATAAACTCTGTCATAAATTCAATTTGCTTCAGAGCTGAGTTTAGAAATCTGTCCCAGTGGCGTGGGCCGACGTCCAGCTCAGGCTGCCCGGGACCCCTGGGGGTGGGCGGGGTGCCCGCTGTGCTCTAGGAGCTGCCATCCTGCTTGCTCGGGGATGGCATGGTTTGTTTTCCCACGTTTCCAAGACAGGGACTAAGTAGTAAAAGATCTCACCTGGCAGCTGGCATGGAAATTGCTGGAGTGCGGTCTCACAGACCAGCAAGCGGTGCCAACCTGGATGCTTTGGGCACCAGCATCGTTCAGCCAGGAGTGACTCCCAAACTAACCACCGTGGCATTTGTAGCTCCGGACTCTCTCGGGGGGTGAGGCAGGGGTGAGAGCCAAGGGCAAGTAGCCTCCCACCCACCCACACATCCGGTACCCACCCATCCATCCATCTATCACTGTCTGGCCATTCATCCATCCTTGGTGGCTGTGGAGAGAGGAGGCTTTGGTCTTGGGGTGCAATGGGCTGTCAGGCTTGCCAGGCTGTGCTAGGGAGGGAAGGGGTGATTTATGCTGCCATAGCTCTCAGAGGAGTAGGGGCTTCAAAGAATGGGCTCCTTTCTGCCTCCACCTGACCTGCTATTTCAGGGCTGGGGGCTGCTGTGAGGGGCACCAGGGATGGGGCGGCTCAGCCAGCAGGGCCTACGGCGTCAGTGCTCTGGAGGCAGGAGGTCTGACCACGGTGTGGGCAGCGCCACACCCCCCAGAAGGTGCTGGGAAGGGTGTGTCCAGCCTCCCTCCTGGCGTCTGTGGTTCTGTGGCTTGTGGCACGGCACGTCAGTCTCCAAGGGGCATTCTCCCTGCGTGTGTCTGCTCCCCTTGTTATAAGAACCAGTCGTTGGGTCAGGGCCCCCTCCTCCACTGGGGCCTCCTCTTAACTCATCACATCTGCAAGGACCGTGTCTCCAAACAAGGCCCCCTTCCGAGGTGCTGAGGTGCTGAGCGTTAAGACTTTAACATATCAATTTGGGTTTGGGGGACACACTTCAACCCATGAGCCCTGTTGAGGCTAAAATCTCTCTGAGCATGAAGAGGGGCCTCCGAGGACCCTGGCCCTCCTCTGTCCCCTGACACTTGCTCCCACTGGGGCGGAAGGAGCCGGCCCCCAGGGGCCAGGAACACAGCACCTGGGTTTCTCCCACTGTCTTCCCGGGCGCAGGGCCAATGGGGCTCAGGCTGGGCTCCCCACTAAGCCCAGGGACCTCCTGGGGGAAGGCGCCAGGCCAGGGTCAGAGCCCCCAGCCCTGCCCTCTGATGCCCACCTCCCCCGGGCCACTCCAGCAGCCTCGTGTGCCCAGGGCTTCTGGTGTCCCAAGTTCCCAGAACCAACCCAAAGATGCGGTTCCTGAGCCACCCACTGCCTGTCCTCGGGTCACCCCGTGATTGCTCCAGACCAGGGAGTGCCTGCGGGGTCTGAATCGTCAGGGGTGAGCCCTGAGCCGCCAGCTTCCTGGAGAAGCAGAGTGGGGTGGGGATGGGGCAGCTGCTGGGACCGCGGGGGGGAGAGCCGAGGCCGGCGGTGACACGCCGCCCGTCAGTCTTCCCGATGGGCGTGGGGCCCAAATGAGCCCTTGAGAATAAACACCTGGTTTCCACACACCAATTATCTGGAAAGAATTGCTTAAGCCGGACTCCCCTATTTCCTGCCGCGCCCACGTGCTCCCCAGTCCTGGGCACACCCGGAACCTTCCAGCCCCGGGCCATGTCTATGCAGGTCCCCACGGCCAGGGTGTGCTGCCCTGCCCCTGCCCGAGACTGGACTCTGCCGCCAGGAAGCTTCCGGGTGCCTGCTGGCCCTCCTCCTGTCTCGTTTCCCCGGGGGCCTTGAAGCCGGTGAGGGCTGGGGGCCTGGCCCTCCGGCCCCAGCCTCCTCCAGGGCCCCAGCCTCCTCCAGGGCCCCCAGCACTCGAGACGCAATGTCACGGCTCCTCATTTGCTTCAATGAAATAAAACCTGGCCCTGAGCCCCAAGGGCAGGTTTGGAGGGCAGTTCAGTTTCTCATCAGCGATGGTCAAGGCCCCACCGCTTCTGGGTCCTGGAGACGGGGAGGGCCTGTTCGGGTGGGAGATGTGACCCCCAGGCCCCCTCACCCCGACCCCCAGGCTGCCGGCCTGCTCCCTGCTCCCCGAGGTCTCTTCTCTGAGCCCGCCTCCCTCCCCTCCCCTTCAGGGGCACCCGGCTTTACTTCTTGAAGGGCAGACAAGTTTATGTTCTGACCAAGGGGGATGGCGGGTCTGGGGTCCTGAGAAGCAGGAGGCTGTGGGCCACCAGGTGTCCAGGCCCTTTCCCCACCTGGTGGGGGTTGGGCGGGGTTGATGACTCAGCAGCAGACCCCACTGGGCACGCATCTCATATAGAGGAGGTGAGCTGTGAGCAGCTTTGAACGCAGCCCCCCAGGAGCTCAGGCACGCAGGGAAGGCAGCTCTGAGACCCTCTGAGGAGGCCAGAGCTCAGGGCCGCCCATGGGGCTGGGGCTGGGCCCTCCCCTGGCAGCACCCAGTCTCCTGGGGCCAGTGGGAGGGCACTGGACTGGACAGAGCACCTCCCTGACTTCCCAAGGGGGCGTGCAGGTGCACAGGTGTGAGTGTGCATGTGTGCACGTGAGTGTTCATGAACTCATGAGCATGTGTGCGAGTGTGCACATGTGAGTGGTGCTGTGTGTGCGCACTTGTGCATGGACCTGTGTGTGCACATGTGACTAGTGAACGTGTGTGCGTGCATGTGCAGGAGTGAGGGGTATGTAGTGAGTGCACACACGTGTCGGCGTGTCCTCTGAGTGCACGTTTGTACACAGGGGCTGTAAGGCCAAATGTGGCCTGGAACGTGGCGCCCTCTGGGCAGTAGGGCCTGTCCTCTGGGCGAGGACGGCTGTGGAGCAGGGGGCAGCGGCCTTGGGCAGGTGGGAAGCCCACATAGGGTCAGGGGGGAAGCTCTGAAGGAGGCATGGCACAGATGCGAGGCTCCCCGCCCGTGGTGGGGGGAGCACAGGGCCGAGGTTTCGCACCAAGGCCCCGGCAGGGAGGGCAGCACACCAGGGCCTTTCAGGGGCCGAGTCAATCCGGAGGAGACAGTCCTCGGGTCTGTAGGGGCAGGGAATTGGGGTCTGGGGAGGGCCAGGCAGGCTTTCACCAACCCCACCCGGGGCACGGAGGTCCCTGGTCCCTGGGGAGTGAGGGCGGGGCCGGGGCTCCCCCCGGAGAGCCCGCGGGACGGCGGGTGCTGCCCCCTGGTGGCCGGTGGACCTCCCTCCCGCAGCCCGCGATTTAAATTCTTCCACTAGACGGCGCGGCGGCAAACCGGAGGCTGAGCTGGAAGGGGTGTTACACGTGAGACCCTCAGAGCGGGGCCGAGTGATCCGGTGGCCATGACCTGCCCCCCGAAACCGGCGTGGAGATGGCAGTCCTCAGGGGGGTGAGGCCCCTGGCTTGTACTCAGCTCTCCTTGATATAATAAAGGCCCTTGAGCACCAGGCGTGTGCAGGGTCTGCGGCAGACGGACCAAGGGACCCCCAGAGATGTCCCCATCGCCATGCCTGGGACCTGCAAGTGTGTGACCTTAGGTGGAAAGGGCTTTGCCGACGTGATGAAGTGAAGGACCCGAGACAGGGTTGTCCGGGATCATCCATATTAGCCTGATGGCATCACAGGCGTCCTTAATCCTAGTAAGAGCGAGGCAGGAGGTCAGAGTGAGAGAAGATGTGCCAGTGAAGCAGAGGCCAGGGAGGGAGGGCACAGGGTGCCACGCTGCCCGCTTTCAGGAGGAGGACGGCCACAGGCCCAGGGGAGTGGGGGCTCCAGGGGCTGGAGGAGGCCGGGGACAGACTCACCCCGGGGGGCCTCTGCAGGAACCAGCTCTGTGGCACCTGATCTCTGCCCTGTGAGACTCCCGACCTCCAAAGCTGTCAGAGAGGAAACCTGTGTTGTTTCAGGCTCGTAGATTTGCAGCCATTTATCACAGCAGCCATAGGTCCCTGGGAGGAAGTGATTTAGTGACCTCTAAAGGAAAGCGGTCACTTGGGACTGTCCACGGCACTCACATCGTCCCAGTGCCCGCTGGCAGGGACTCCAGCCCCACTCTGCCCAGACCCAAAGCTGGGGCAAGGAGTGGAGGTCGGGGGGGGACTCGTGGGGAAATGGGAGCAGGCTCGGGCCCCCCAGGGGAGCAGGCAGCGTGCCCCTCTCACTGGCCTGGCTGCACGAGGAGAAGGCGGAGGCCGGGGGCCCCAGAAAGCACTCCCTCGGCGCGCCCTGCCCTGCTCCTCCGGGCCAGAGCCTGCCAAGAGTGACCCAGTGGGAAATAATGGAACATTCCTTTAGGACATTATTCCTCCTATTTTTAAACTGTTGCTTTTTTCCCATAACTTTTTGAATGTTTAGCTTCAGCATCCAAGGTGAGAAGGGGCCAGGAGAGATGCTCCCCCATCTGTCTGAAAGTATCTCCAGTGGCATAGTCCCGACCCTTCACACCCACCCCCAGGCCCCCCAGCCAGTAGGCACAGCAGCCCAGGGCAGATTTGTAGCCCCACTTTATGGAGGGGAACACTGAGGCTTGGGGGCAGAAGTGACTCAGGCAATGCTGTTGGGCTCGTGAAGACCCAAGTCACATGAGGCCAGCATCCTTGATACCATGCTGTCCCCCAGAGGTAGGTCTGGTTTCCCCAGAAGTGGTAAATGAAACTGCAGCACAAGGCTTCTATGGCATCTGTCCCCAGCTCCCAGGGTCAGACCCAGAGCTGCAGACAGTTTGGGTCACTCAGAGCACAGCCAGTCACAACAAAGGGCGAGTGGGAGTTGGTAGGCCCTCTGGAGGAAGCAGGGTCAGAGCCCAGAAGTCTGAGAACTGGGCTGCAGTTCCTATTTGGGGCCTTAAAAACAACGATGAGGGATTTGTGTCTTTGTTCCATGAGATGTCTTGAGTCCTGCTATATGCTGGGCCCTGCATACAGAGCAGAGAACGGCCTCACCATAGTGTGAAGTGTTCAGAGGCCAGGTCATGGAGACTGAAAGGCAGAGGTGGTGGCATTTAAGCTAAAGACCAGCTCTTGGGGTGTGGAGGGAAACATTCCAGGCAGACAGAATAGCATGTGCAAAGGTCCTGAGGCAGGAAACACCCTGCCATGTTCAGGAAGAGCAAGACCATCTGTGTGTCTGGTGCAGGGCTGAGTGCAGATGGAGGGGGTGTGAGGCACATGGAGAGGTGGGCAGGGGCTGGGGTGGGGGCCTGGAGGCCATGGTGAGGAGCTGGCAGTGGGCGGGGTTAAGGAGGACCTGGTAAATGTGGCCATTTTCTTTGACCTTGCCAAATAGATTTATTGCTATAAAACCCACATAGAATATCAGAATTCCCACAAGAACACAATCTTTACGCTGACCTTCCGTAGCCACTTGGTTTCTTTTCCTCACTGAAGCCAGGTTTCCGCGTAAGGCAGCGTCTGATGAGCAGGATCTGGGGGAAATGCAGCTCTGATGTAGCATCTGCGAGTCTTTAGCCATCCCTGAGGGTCCCTCCGCCCTGGCCCTGGAGCACAGCTGAGCCCCTCGCCGCCCGTGGAGTGCAGGGGGGTCGGCCACTTGTCTGCGCCTCAGCCACCCACCCCACCCCTTCGTCCCCCTGAGACAGCCTGCGCGGGGCCTGAGGTTCAGGGGAGAGTATTAGGAAGGAGAGCAGAAGAAGATGAAACTGCAGATTCAACGCCAGACCCCGCTGTCCCCAGAAATTACCTTAGCTCCAGGCCCACCGGAGCACCCTGCCCACCTTACAGAATCACCCCTCCCCCAGCTTGTAGGCCGGGAGGGTTTCTTACTGACAAAAAGAACTGAGGCCGAGAGAGGTCAAAGCTCGGGGTTCCTGGCCATGCCCTCTGCCTTCCCCACACAGGCCACGCCGGCCCCTCCGGGCACAGGGCAGCGCTCCCGCCTCCATCCACCGCACTCAGGGCTGGGTGCCGGGCTCCACCTGCTCACCTCATCCCTGTCCCAGGCCCAGAGGCTTTGGCCTCCCCTTTGTCCCCTTGTCCCACACGTGCCAGGAGGTCGAAAGGTCATTGCTTTCTTTGTGCTGCTTGTTTCCTGTCATCCTCGCCTGAGATGGCCCCTGGGGGGAGAGAACAGCCTGTCTCCTGGCCACTGTCTCCCCAGCACCTAGCGCAGGCCTGGCGTGCAGTAGGTGCTCGGTGAGTGCTTGCTGGGTGAATGGGTGTATGAACACGTGCATGGGGCTCGCACACCCGCCCCCGTGACTGTGATGTGGGCTCTTCTCATTCTTTCAGAAGGGGTCTTAAAATGTCAGGGAAGGCTGACGGTAGTAAGGACTGGGGAAAGGACTTCCAGGAATGTTCTGGGCTCCACTCGTCAGTGCCCCCGCCTTCCCCCCCCTTCCCCTCGGCTGCTAGGGGGCTCTGAGCCAGCTCCTGTAACCAAGGGCTGAAATGTCTCCCTTCAGGGCTGTGGCCAGTGGGCAGGTGGCAAGCAGGGCGTCACAGGGAAGCAGGCTGGGGGAAGGGGGCAGGGGTGGGGCTCCCAGGTGGGGGGCCCCGCCCCTCCGGGCAGTCCCTGGCATCCTTGATTGCCCACCCGGGCCTCCTGTACCTCCGAGAGCCAGCTCCGGGATCCGGCAAGGACACGCAGATAAGATGTCACTAGATAAGGGACCTATTGACCCTGGACATGGAAGGAA
Source organism: Manis pentadactyla (assembly GCF_030020395.1). Classification (NCBI taxonomy): domain Eukaryota; kingdom Metazoa; phylum Chordata; class Mammalia; order Pholidota; family Manidae; genus Manis; species Manis pentadactyla. Next base: position 7,447,448 of record NC_080027.1, on the reverse strand, counting down.
ACGGTGGGGCTGTGAGCTTTAATCACATTCTCCTGGCATCAGACTCACATGGGAATAAAAATACCAGGTACTTTTTTTTGGGTGTGGAGCCTCCAGAGAGACTTCCAGACTGGCACCACCCTGCAGGGTCACCACTCAAAGGGGAGGAGCAATGGGAGGTTCCAAACCTGGCCCCACCCACTGGGAGAGGCAGCCTCTGAGGCCAGCGCCTGCAGGGGCCTGCATGGCCTTAAACAGCGGCCTGGCTCCTGGGCCTCAGGTTCCTCATCTGTAAAACGGGGCCACAGCAAGCGCCTGCCCCAGGTGGGTGCGAGGTCGGAGAAGAGCGCCCACGGGAGGTGCCTGGTGGACCATGGAGTGCCGCCCCCCGCTGACCCCTCTGTTATCTCCGGGCTTGCTCCCTCCGCAGACCCCGGCTCACAGTGGCCTCACTGAGCTGCTCATCCCATCCTCAGCTGCCGACCTCCTGGCCTCGGGCCGGCAGACGGAGATGACTTGCTGCCCCAGGGAGCTCCTCAGCACAGCCGATGGCCCCACTGGTCTGTCCGAGGCCATTTTGTTCCCAGCGAGGGGGCCTGTAGGGCCAGGCTGCACAGCGGACGCTGCTCTCGCTGGCGGAGCAGGGGGAGGGTCATCACAGCGATGTGGGGTCTAGCCTTGCTGTCCTGGCTGCCACCCTCCTCGTGTCCTCTGTCCCCACAGCAGATGCTCTGAAGGGCTTATTCTGTTGGCTGCACCTTCCTGGCACCCAGTCCTGTATATGAGAACGGGGAGGCTGGGGGAGGCCGGGCCTGGGTCTGAGCCACACTCCTGCCCGGACCGTGCTAGCTTGGTGCCAGGCTGGCCCTGCGCCCACACCTGAGAGGGCTCCTGGGGGAAGGTTCCCAATCAGCAGGTATGGGTGGGCTGGGCACCCAGGTGCAGGGAGGTGGGGCTCAGGGATGGGGGCTGCTTGTGCCCTGTCTGCCTGGGCCAGCGCTGGGCACCTGGGGCCGGGGTTTGCCTGTGCACCAATGATGCTGCTGGGCACCCATGACCTGAGGGACTTGCCGCATAGAGGGGGCCCCTGGGCTTATGATGTCCAAGGAATGCTTTGAGCCCACGGCAGGTAAGTGGTCCTTGGGTGCCCCCCAGGGAGTCTCCTGGGCAGTGGCTGGCACCCCTCCCTGGGGACAGTGGTTCCAGCAGTGCCCCTCTGAGACAGTGGCCCTGGCCTGTCTGGGTGCACCCCTCCTGGCTGAGCGGCACCTGGAGACCTCTGGCCAGGGCTCCTGAGACTGCCCTGCAGGGGGCAGTGCCCGCCTGGGGACCCGCCAGCCTGAGGGTGGCAGGGCGGCTCCCCCCCTCCCTCCCCTGCACCTCTTGCCCCTCCCCCTCCCCACTGTCCTCCTTTCCCCTCCTCTCCCTCCTCCTCTTGCCCCTCCCCCCACTGCCCTCCTTGCCCCTCCCCTCTCGCTGCTTCCTGCCATCCTGACCCCCCTTCCTCCCCAGCTGATCCTGCTGTTATCTCCTGTGCACTGGACCCTCAGAAGCAGGCCAGCAGCCTCCACAGCAAGCATGGTGGGGTGGGGGGCCCTCCCCCTCAGCCCCCAGACAAAACCAGAGGGGTGGAGGGCTCAGAGGGTGGCAGCCCCTCGCCCCACTCCCAGGCTTGGCATGGCTCCGAGGGTGAGGGGCTTCCTCCCGGCTGGCCTTCAGGCTGCACTGTCTGTGAGGGTGCTGAGGGGCAGCCACACTCTTGGACCAGCGCCCTGGTCCCTGCAGGGTGCGAGAGGAGGCCAGCAGGCGGACCCTGGCATGCCAGAGCCTGGTGGGGAGGTCAAGGCAGGCAGACAGCAGCACTGTCCTCTGGGGACCTGCAGGCAGCCCCATCCCAAAGGCTCTGGGACTTCCTGGGGCGGTTAGAGGGGCTCCTTTCTAGCCAGCACAGCCGGGTCTGGTTCTCACCCCGAAGGCACATTTGGAAAGGTGTGACCTGGGGCTTCGGAGAGGTGGGAGCAGAGCCCAGCTGGGAGCAGATGTCGGCGGCTGCAGTCCTCTTGGGCTGGCCTGCTCCGTGCAGTTCCCGGGCCGGGCAGCCGGCAGGACCCCCGCGGGGCCGGGCAGGAGGCCTGGCGGAGCCCTGGTGTCGGCATCACCAACAGAAGCCGTGTTCTCCTGGGGGAAGCAGTCACCTCCTCCTGGGGGCCTATTTCAAAGTGTGTGGGAGCCCAGATGTGGGGTCCCCCACGTGTGCGGGTGTGAGCTCCCCCCCTTGGGGCAACCAGCCCAGCTCACAGCCTCCTCGAGCTCATCTCCTCCCCCCTCGCCCACCCTGCTAGGGGCCAGTGTCCCTCCCAGGGCCTCAGGGTAGGCGAGCGGCTCGCGGGCCTCTCACCCCAGATCTGAGTAATGGGCCTGCCTGGCCTGCGCGTCCTCTCCCCGGAGGCATGCATGGCGCTGCCGTCTGTGGGGGCCTCCTCCCTGATCTAGAGGCCACCCTGGCTCCCCATGCCCTTGGGGCCCTCACAGTCCGGGAAACGCACCACGTTTAGATTTGGGAGTGCCAACTGCTCGTGGCTCTGGGCCAGGCCAGAGGAGTGAGGGGTGGACACCCCCAGCCTAGCCGACCCGTTCTGGCCAGAAGACGGCCCTGGTGGGAGCCGCGGCTGCTCCATGGGCGTCTGGTCCCTCAGACACGCACCGAGTGCCACCGTGCACCCGGTGAGCGACCAGACTGCAGGCCTGCGCCCTGGGGGCCCTGCCCCACACAGGCGCCCGCAGAGCTGGCTGGCACAGGGGCTGCTCTCCAGGCTCCAGGGGAAGAAGGGTCAGGTGGGGCCCAATGGCAGGCAGGGTTGGCCCCCAGCTCTGGGTCTGCTTGTGCACCTGCTAACTGGCCAGCCAGGAACGCAGCCGGGCGTGTTCAAAGTGGGGCCCTAGCATCCTCCCTACAAACACGCTTCTCTGGGTCCCCTCCCTGCAGAAGGCCCCAGTCCACCTCTTCTCTCCAGCCGCAAAGCTATGCCTCCCCTGAACCCCGTTTCCCTCTCCTGCCTTCTCCACGAATCCCCTGCCCCGGGCACTAAACCTCCTCAGCCTTGAAACTGGCCCCTTCTCAGCATCCCTGTGGGCAGCCCCAGGCCAGGCCCCACGCCCGGCTTTCACAATGGCCTTCCCTTCTGGATACCTCCCCCCACTGCCACCGACGTGGCTTCTGAGGGCAGCCATTGCCCGGCGGTCTGAGAATCAAGCCCCCCATCGCTGCCTGGGCTCAGATGCCCTCACCCTCCACCTCCCTACACCCCTGCAGCCTGCCTGCCCTCATCTCCCGCTGATGCTCACACCTGCGCCTCGTTTTCCTGACCCAGGTGAGGCCCAGCAGAGACACATGCTCGCCTTCCTTCAGCCGCTCCGGCTCAGCTCCTGAGACAGCCAGGAGGGGACCTTGGGGTGCGATCTTCTCCCCCACCATCTCTTCAGTGCCACGGAAGGTGGCGACATGCAGCCTCTCTGGACCTGCTCCGCCCTGCTTCCCGCTCTGAGGCAGGGGACAGGCACCCTGTCTGTGTCGCATCACACCACTGCTGGGACTCTCAGCCCCTTTGGGGGCGGGCACTGGGAGCAGGACAGGCGGACGGTCCCGCTGGCCTCGCCACGCCATGCTGGGTGCCTGGGCCAGCCGTGGACGACCTTCCTGCTGCACTACTTTGTGTGAGCCCCATGTAGAGCGGGGGCCACCTCACCCCCACAGCACAGGGAGGTGTCCTGCCAGTGGGTTCCAGCCCCGGGCAAGTTCACTGTGCATTCAGGGTGACCAAAGAAATGACAGTAGAATGTTCTTGAGGTGAAAGGGTTTGTACACAACTTATTCCCACGGTGGCAGGTCAGTCACTAGAATCCCGTCCACTCAGAGCGAGTCTGCAGGCAGCAAGCCGGTCTCTGCCTCTGGGCCTCTCTACCTGCACAGCCGTCCCAATATCTGTCCTTGGCGCTGCCACCACTCCAGCCTCTGCTCTGCCCTCCTGCAGCCTTGCAGCTGTGCCACCGTGTTGCCCAGAGCACTGGGCAGGGCTCTTTATATAGAGTCAGTAACGATGCATTGCCCACAGGTGTGCAGGGAGCTGGTCAGCCAGGGCCGGGTGGGAATCCCGCGTGGGAATCCCGCCCACAGGAACCTTCCCTTTATCCACAGAGGAACCTGGATCAGAGCAGGGGGTTGGCTCGGCTGAGCTCACAGCCTGTGGGGGCTGGGGGAGTCCAGGCCCAGCACGGCAGGAGGGGCCCCTCAGCATCGTGGTGCTGGCCACGTGGGTGCCCCACTCTGAAGAGGAGGGGCGTCCTAGCCAGTGCTGGGCAGCAGGGACCCTCGTGGGGGTCGGGGTAGGAAGGTGACACCCCCAACCGGGAGGCTGTCTGCAGGGCACAGCAGCCCCAGCGGGCGAGGGGAAGCACTTCCTTTGGCCCATTCTTTGGACCAGGAGCCAGGAGCGGGGGACCGGGGTGGGCCAGGCCCCCTGGCCAGGTCAGCGGGGGGCCGCTGGCTCTCTCAGAAGCTTCTGGGTCCGCCCAGCTCACAGCTGCCCTGGCCCAACACAGGAGGAGCCCACACGTGGACCCTGACCCCCGCTCAGGCCCACTGCTCCAGGAATTGTCTCTTCAGGCCCCGGGGCTGAGGGGGAGCAGAGCCGGCCATTCGATGCGCTGTCTGCGGCCCAGGTAGTGGCTCGCAGCGAGCGTCCTGGCGGGGGGCGCCTGCTGCTTGGGTGGTGGGTGGGGCTGGAGCAGGCCACGTGCTCACTCCAGAGCCCGCCTCAGGAACCCTGCAGGAGAGGCTGGTGTGGCCCAGCCCCTCTGCCCCGACACCACTGCCCATCTGATAACCACCGTGCGTCCTGCCAGGCTCACTCCTGGTGTCCCCTGTCACTGACCCGCCCCCTGCCTCAGGGCTCAGTTTCCCCCTGTGCTCAGTGGGGTGGAGGCAGCATGTGCCTCCTGGGGGACTGGGGACAGCTACCTAAGTCACTGCTGGGCAAGGGCAAGGCCCGTGCACACTGTAAGTGCTCACTGATGCGCTCTGCCAGCCAGGATGGACTGTGAGCACATGGAGGAGGCCTGCGCGGGTCTCTGTGCCTCCTGCCCGGGACCGCTGAGCTAGCCATGGCTCTGGGTGGGCGGAGGCAGCCCAGGGAGGTGAAGCAGCCTGCGCAGGTCACACAGCCCATCGGGGGCACACCCGGGACCTGCCCAAACTGGGGATTCTCGAGTGCAGTCGCCCCTCACCTCCCCGGGCCCCATGCCACCTGCTGCCCATCAGCCCGCTGAGCCGCGGAGCGGAGGCCTGCAGTTGTCTTAGTTCCCCTCGTCCAGCCCTGGGTCCAGAGTGGGGATCATGTGCACAGCCCTGTGCTGATGTCTCAAAGGCTGCCAAACAAGGGACCCCATGCCGGGCAGATGAAAAGCATCAGAAATGAGTCCTCTCCCAGCTCTGGGGGCCAGGGTCTGACGTCAAGGTGTGGGCAGGGCCGTGCTCCCCTCCAAGGCCCCAGGGCAGGCCCCTCCAGGCCTCCTCCTCCCACGAGGGATGTGGCTGCACCCCTCTGCCTCCGCCTTGGTGGTCACATGGCCTCTCCTCTGGGTCTGTGTGTATTTTCTCCCTTTTTGTCTAAGGACGCTCAGCCCTGGGTGTGGGGCCCGCCCTGACCCCGGACGGCTCATCCCAGGTTCCCGAGTTACATATGCACAGACCTTATGTCAGACACAGTCACATTCCGAGGTGGACGTATCTCGGTGCGGAGGGGACGCGATTCCATCCGGTACCACTCCCCACAGGAGAGCCAGGACACAAACAGTGTCACAGGGTAAAATCAGTTCCGGAACATTTCTGTTTCGTATGTGTTTTATGGGTATTTTTAAAAAGCATTTTGTTCAGTATTGCCTCTTCTCATTTTTCTTTCTAATTATGTCCCCTCTCTTGCAGGCACGGCCTGGGGGACACCCTTGTACCACATGCGCAGGTCAGTGGGGGAAGAACGCGAAATGTGGAAGGGCTGAGATGCGCAGCACTGCCCCCTGTGTGTGGCAGCTGAGGGCAGTCACGCAGCCTTTGTTACATACAGTGTTACTATCTGTTACTAGTGTTACTGTTTGCTACAGTACATGTTACTACAGCGTCACCACACATAGCTTTTGTTACAGTGGTGTTATTAATGCTTCATTCTTAGCTACTGTCAGTCTCCTCCTGGGCCTGATTTATAAGCTAAGCTTTATCAGAGGGATGTATTGGAAAAATAGGGTGTGTGCAGGGATCCATACTATTGGTGCTCTCTGGCACCCTCTGGGGGGCTTGTGGTGCATCCCCTGGGAGAAGGAGGGGCTGCTTAGGTCATCTCCAGGCTCCATCCCACTCAGAGTCACCTGCATGCACTCTCCTGACTGTCTCACTGATCCCTCAACCAGCCCCTCTGGCCATTCTCTGCACACACTGGGCTCCTGCCCCAGGGCCTTTGCACGTGTGGTGACGTCTCTCTGGTCCCCTCCTCTTGGGATCTCCATGTCTCACTTCCTCATCTCCTTCGGGTCTTGGCTCAGGTGTCATTGGCCCTGGTGAGGGCCTCTCAAGCCACTGACTGGAAACTGAAGCTCCGTCCCCAGCCAGGTCAGGTCATCCATTCCTTGTCCCCATTCCCTGTGGCAGCCTCCTGCTGAGCTCTCAGCACCACCTAAGGGACAGCACACCCTGCTCACTCACCCACTGGAGGGCAGGGCTGGGTCTGTTCCACCTCTGCTGTGTCCCCAGCATCTATGCCCGCCACATAGTGGACACTCAACAGATATTTGTGAGTGAGACTCCAGGGCACTGGAGTTCAACACCTGCATCCCTGGGGTGAACATCCTGCAGGGGGCGGTCGCACATAAGGCTTCTAGAACCTTCTACAAACAACGCCATAGGGTCCACCATGCTGGCTGCTTTACAGGACCCTGGGTGCTGCAGCTTCCTGTGGTTCCTCGGAGGCACCTTGCAGGGCAGGGGCTCAGCATCTATGCTTGTTTGACAGGTGAGGACACTGAGGCTGGGAGCTGAGTAGAAGCAGAGAGTGAGGGACCAATGCTGGTCCCCGGGGCCCAGGGCTTCACCCACCCTGCAGGCAGTGGGGACCGGGCTGGGTGATCCGGGGGTGGGCAAGGGGCAGGGGATGGAAGGGGAGGTGAGAAAAGGCACGGGGGACGAGCCTCCCCAGGGCCCTCCCTCTGAGGCTCCCCCTGCAGCCATCTCCGCTCTGCTCCTGCCGTGGGACCGGTGACCCTGGGCTGTCCCTGCCCTTCTCAGCTTCCACCGCCGTCCCCCACCCCACGCAGGGTTCCCACGAGGCCACGCAGCTGCTGAGCCAGGGCTGGCATGGGGTCTGTCTCTTTACAAGGGGGAAATCCTGGCCCCCCTGGCCAGGCACCTTGGGAGATTGCTCCGTTCCCAGGAGAAGCGAACTGCCCTCGTAAAAGCATAAACCCGCGACTGGCAGCGAGAGGCAGCTGGAGATAAGGCAGACCTTTACGACCAGATAAGCTGACAATAGTGTTTGGCCCCTTAAATTTGGTCTAGCACCAGGCCCAGGGTGGAGCGGGTGCCCCACTGGGCTTGCAAAAGATAAGAGGCAGTGCGTGGGTTTCCTGAGAGGGACGTGGGTCCAACGGCAGAAGGGCTGGTGGGGAGAGGCCACTCGAAACCAGTGGCATTTGCGGTGACTTCTCCAGGCGGAGGGCTCAGGCTCCCGCGGGCTTTGTGTCTGGGGTTTCTGTGTTTTCCTGGCTGCAAGGGAAGAAACCACCTCAAAGTGGCTTTAAGGGCATCTGGGTCCTGCAGCTCAAACATGTGACTCTTGTCTCTGTCCTTCTCAGCATCCGGTCTCTGCTGGCCTCAGTTCGGGGAAGGCAGCCCTCTGTTGTCACCCTGTGTGGCGTCCCTGGCTGCTCTAGGCTGCCATCTCCCACCTCTGAATCCCTAGGAAGGAGACTGTATCTTCCCTCTTCATTTCCACCAAAGCCCCAGGAAAGAGGGCACCCCACTGGCCACAAGGTCCGGAGCTCATCCCTGACTCCCCCTGACCCCATGGCATGTCTGGGCTTGGCATGCATGCCCGAGCAGGCTGGGGGCAGGCCAGGGTGGGGCAGCGGTGGGGAGACGGAAAGTGGCCCCCCGTGGGAAAATCGGGGGACGAGACTGGATGGCACCTCTGGTTGTGAGAGAGCCGTGCTCACGCCGAGGCTGGTGGTGAGAAACACCCCATAGAAGTCAGAGGTTTGGGAGCAGCCGGGTGGGGGGTCCTGTCGTTGATGGTCCCCCAGGATCCCGGCCCTGGGTTGCAGATGTCTGTGGGTCAGTGCTTGCCAAGAGACCCTGGGTAAGGACTGCAGCCCTGTCTGAGCCGGATGCATCACCACAGCAAGCCGTGGCTCAGCCCAGGTTGTTCTCCGACTAGTGTGCCGTGGAACCCCCAGGCTCTCATTATGCAGCAGATGAGCCGATTTCTGGGTCCCAGTCCTAGAGGTTCAGGAATGAGTGGTGAGTGGAGCCTCTTACTAACAGCACCAGGAGGCCCACGAGCCCTGTGAGCGGCCATCCCGGGCACTTCTTTCTCTTTCTGTGTGTGTTTTAAGAGCAGGTGGACAAAGTTAGAGGGAATGAGGTTATCAGGGAAGTGAAGTCTCCACTGACCATTTTGTGACAAGTCTGATACAAGACTGGGACTCAGCAGCACACCCCCGGGGCTGGGGGTCAGCCTGGCCCTGCCCCCCAGGAGAGGCGGTCAGTCCTGGCCACCGTGTGGCATTCTCAGCCCCTTGGGCATCTTGGAGGTGGGAGTCACTGCCCCATCTAGCCGAGGAAACAGGTGGTGAGAACAGCTTGTCCACGGCCGCTCATTAGTGTGGGGTGCACCTGGGATAGCGCCCTTGCCTTTGGGAACCTGTGTGGGCATTGACTTACCATGGACACCCCAACCCCCGCCCCACCCCTGTTGCCTGCCCCAGAGAAAGCCCTGCGTGGGCAGCTGCCTCCCTACCTGGCTCACAGTCGCTGTGACGTCACCTGGGCACGGTCCTCAAGGCGCTTTCCCTAGGGGAGGCTGAGGGGGACAGCATCTCCGGGCGGGGCTCCCTGGGGGAAGCCAGAGGCCTTCACAGCCGCCCACCCAGCCTCTCCTTGCCCCGTGGCCCAGCTGCTGCCTTCAGAGGTGTATGTCGTTGTCCTTAAGTAAAAGTAAGCCATTCCTGTGTGGTTAGAAAACAATAACCAAATGCTTCAGAGGTGTAAAATGAGAATGCGCCCTCCCCTCACCCCCAGCCGAGACCTATTTCCAGAGTTCAGCTCTGCCCTCTGCTTTTTATGCATCACAGAGGTGTTCCATGTACCTGTCACAGACACATGCACCCTGGAGGACATGCAGGCTGGGGCTCGTCATTCCCAGGGCCGTGCGGCTGCTTGGGCTCCCGAGACCTGTCAAGCGATCTGTGCACCTGCTCAGTCAGATTTTGATCGGTCCTTCAGGTGGTTGCATCCGTGCCACGCATTGTCATGGTTTACCAAATTGTTCCTATTATTTTCCTATTCACAATGCACAGCGACACCCTGGAACCTCTGCTCTGTTCAGGGAGGGAAGATATCTGTGGGATGAATTCCTAGGCCCAGTAACACAGACTGAGAGGTTGTGTTCATCTACAGGCTGGTCAGCACAACCATGTTGCCCTCCACAGAGGTCACCAGTGGGGGGAAGGAGGCCCCCTTCTCCCCCGGCGCAGGCGGGAGACCCTCCAGGACCTGCGCTCTGAAAGGAACAGCTCACAGTGTGATGCCTTTAAAAACAAAAAACAAAAACCCTCACCCCCAACTATGGTGAAGGTTGGCAGTAGGTAATTTTAAATAAAGAAATGAGGAGATTCGGAGACTGTATGTGGGATTTCTCTGGGAAGGGAGAAGGGATGGGGGCTAACGGGGAAGAAGGTGCTTTAGTCTTTTCTTTCTTGCTTTTAAGAACAACATACATATATTCATTTCATGATTTATGGAAAGAAAACGCATTTTTAGAAAGACTAGAAGTAAATAAGCTAACAGATTAAATGGGACTAATTCTGGGTGGGGAACATAATGGTCGATGCCGTTTACCGACCCTTGCCTGAAGGAGTCAGATTTTAGACCATGTTGTGGAAACTCCCCACCCTCTTCCCCTGGCACTGGAGGCAGCCTGGGCCCATGTGGTGGCCCCAGGGCTGGGCTCCCTGGGGATGGGGCCACTGGTGATTGATTAACCAGCTTGTGAAAGCAGGGCAGGCGGCCACGGGAAGGAGCTTCCTTGTTGTTTTGCCCCGGAATGTCTCCCTCCTGTGACTCAGCAGGGGCCCCCAGCTACCCCGGTAGTGGCCAGGGACATGCCCTGCAGGTCAGTGACCCCCGCCCCCCCACTCCTGTGAGCCGCCCAGGAGCTCACTCTACTCTCACAGCTGCCTTGGGGGCCTGTCCCGACTCTGCTCCGTCCCCGTGGCCACCCTGGCATTCCCGTGGTCATCACCATGTGGCCAGAGAAGGGCAGGGTGTGTGGAGGAGGTTATGCCCCAGTGTGCAGACTCGGGGTGAGGGGCCATTTCAATTCTTCTCTTTCCCAGGACTTGTCTGAATAACTGGTTTGCTGGCCAGTAGACATAAAGTGGGATTTTGGAGAAGACGATTAATGGTTCTGTAACACCTCACTAGGCTGATGGACAGGGACCGCAGTGGGGGCTGAGGACTTGATGGTGCGGTGAATGCCGAAACCACTGTGTTGTTTATGTGAAACCGTCATAAGACTGTATATCAATGATACTTTAGTTAAAAAAAAAGAAGTAAAGTGGGAGTTACATAGGTAATATTAAATTTTCTATCAGACACATTTAAAAAAAAGTAAAATGAAGCCCATGAAGTTGATGTTAATGGTATAGCCTATTTAATCCAGTACAGCCAAAATATCATTTCAACATGTAATCAACATTAAAACATTATTATTGACATATTTGACATTCTTATTTTCATACCAAGTTCTCAAGATCTAGTGTGTATCTCACCCTCACAGCACATCTCGGTTTGGACTCGCCGTAGTTCAAGCTCCCCCTCACCGCAGGTGGATGAGTGGCCACCACTGTGGGCTGCACAGGTCCAGGCTGGCCTGGCCCAAGGGGGCACCTTGCAGAGAAGAGCCATAGAAATGGTTATAGCGAGAGAGGAGATCTAGGCCGCCTCCCCTGGCCTCTCCTTGGTTAGAAGGCAAGTGCACGTCTGATTTGTCAGGTTGAAACCAGACCGAGGTGACATAAGCTAGGTGTCCATCCCTGGGAGAGTGAACAGGTGAAACACGGCAGGTGCAGATCTAGTGACTCCATACCTGTGACACGAAGGGTCAGAGAGCCGCAGCCCTTGTGGGTAGAGCCCGGAGGTTAGTTTTAGCGCTGTACCGATGTTGATCTCTTAGCTTTACAAATGGCTGTGGGGTTATGTAAGCTGTAGGAAATGGGGTAAATGGAGTGAGGGGCATCTGGGGACTCTATCTACTATCTGTGTAACTTTTTAGTAACTCTAAAATTATTCCAAACAAAGGATTTTTTTAAAGTGCTCTAAAGTGAAGAACTGAATGAAACCCATGACAAAATATCATTCACATCAGTTAAAAATATACATGCAACTTTCTGCCTTTGGCTAAAACCCGGACAAAATATAGACCATGGTTCTCAAGCTGGACATGAGTCAACAAAAGACAGTGATTCCTAAGAGATGGTGAGCCCTGTGATTCCTTCACTTGGAGTCTTGAGTTTCCAGAGCGCGGTGCTGGGTGAGGGCTCTCCGTGAGTTACGACAAAACCCAGAGTTCAGGGAGAC